>NC_086286.1:26951932-27649156 GCF_963924245.1 Chroicocephalus ridibundus
GTGGCCACCTGGGAGCTGACTGCCACAGGCTGCTATCTGCTGTGCAAGCTGAGCATTGGTCCTGTTGGGGCGAGGGATCACTAGGTTGGTACTGAGATTCTCCTTAAGCAGTGAAGTTTGCCTACATGGCCTAAACAATAGCTGGGCTTCAGAATGGGCTTCCCATCCCAGCTGTCGGTCATGTCCACTTGCTGACTCCACATGCCACAAGACAGATATGGAATGTCAAGCAGAAAAGAGACCTTTAGTAGGGCTTTGGACAAAACAGCTCCTGAACGCTCCTGCTATGTGTGAGAGAGCTCTGGCATTTGCCTGCAGATATCCCCCGCACGGCTTGCCGCAGAGTCCCATGCTGCCGGGAAATAGGCAAAAGTCTACTTTGTCAGTTTGGTTCAATCACATTATAGATTTACCTTTTATTCTGAAATAATTAGTTATTAGCGTCTCCCCAGGGGAGGGCTGCACATGCTGAATCCTAGCCAACATCTGTCAGAAGTGTTACTGATTTGGGGGCGAGTTAGAGCCTGCCTTTGAACAACAGACACGTGAAAAATTAATAACAAGACTTAAAATGTTCTCTTTCTGAAAGGAGAAGCTATATATTAGGATTGTTGTCAAAGGACTTCAGACCTTGGTTATTAATTTGCTAGATGTGGGTCTCAGGCATAGGGAAATGATCTCCTGAGCGGAGACTTCCACTACAGCGTTGCATCTCAATGCAAAGAAATGTTGGTCATGCTTTTTCTTGATGATGAAACATTAACAATTACTTCCATGCAGGGGAAGAAAAATAGCTGTGTAGGTATTTGTGGACGGGTGGCTCGTGAGTCAGCTCTTACGTGGCTTTGGCTTTTATCTTCCCGGAGCGCCCCATTGCTGCCGGCACAGCGTGGGTGGGTCTTCGTAGGAGCCCTGCAGAAGTTTTGTCTGGTTGCCAGGCGAGCCTGTTGTTTTGATGTTCTGCTAGCAGCCTTGAGCAGCAAAATATAAAAATAATTTTTAAAAAAAAAAAAAGTAATACCGCGTGCATCTTGGGGAGAGCTGGCAAAATTGTTTTATATTGCTTTTCCAATCTAGTTCAGTCTCGCGTAGGAGAGTTTGTGTTGTGAAGTGTGTGGTGTGGAAAAGACTGCCATTACACTGCCATACACGGCACACTTTTGTGTTTCCAGTAGAGTGAAACGTTCCCGTAAACCTTATGAAAAACCCGCTTTATGCATGCAGCGACCGTGGCGCTGGACGGCTTCATGCTGCCTAGAGCAAGGGAGCTGGGCAGAACCTGCGAAGCGAGCTCTGGAAGCTAAAACAAGACCCGGCTCCTCCATGGCGTTACGAGCCGTGTACCAACGGGGGCGAGGGCCCCCTGGCTGCCCGTCGCTGAGGCGAGGCCCGAGCTCCGCCACCCGGCCCCTTCCCCACAGCCCTTGCCCCAACGGCCGCCCGGCGGCCGTTACAGCGGCTCGCGCCGGACTACGCCTCCCAGCAGCCCCCGCGCCGCTGTGGCGAGGCCGCGGCGGCGGGGCGGGAAGGAGCCGGCGGGCGGGTGGGGGGTCCCGGCGCCTGCGTGGCCCTGCCCGGGCAGGGCGGCTCGGCTGGGTCGCGGTGTCGCCGACCCGTGCGGTACGGCTGGGCTGCCTCCCGGCCCCCGCTCCCCGACGCCGATGCCATGCTAAGACCAGAGGTCTCCGCATCCTACCAGGAGGTACGGGGGGACCGGGGCAGGGCTAGCGGGCGGCGGGCCCCAGCTTGCCGGGAGGGGCCGGGGCAGCCCCCGGGCGGCCGTGCCCGACCCGGGGCTTGCCGCTCGCCAAGCGGTTACACTCTACGCTGTCGCCGTGAGCTCAGTTCGGCCCCGGTCTCTGGCTCTGCGGCTCGGTGGGGCTGGCCGCGTCGCTGCCGGGGGCCAGGAGCCCTGGCGAAGCCGGTCGCCGGCTGTAGGGAGCCCTCCGCAGTATCGCTTGCCCTTTCTGGCCCGTCTGCCTCTGCTCGAGGGCGGCCGAGCCGGGTGGGTCTCGCCGTGAGGCTGTGTGCCTTCACCTGGCTGGTGCTGCCCCAGCCCTCCTTCCTCCTTAGTGGGATGTCAGGTTGCACCTCGCTCGCCAGAAAGAAACAGGCGTTTTGGGCGCGCTTAATATCTTGGTTTAGCTTTAAAGATGGTTAAAATAATCGGCAGCAGTACTTCTTAAGTGTACGAGCTAGGTAGAGCTGGCCGGTGAGCTCCGTAACTGGGGATTTCCTAACAAGGAGATGGTCTGTCGGGCGTGAGAAGCGACTTTGGTCCCAGAGCTCTCACGTATGAAACTGAAGGCCCCATTATCGTCCTGCCAAGAGCCCGAGTCAGCGCCTAGTTTGCATATCAATGTACAGACTCTAGCAACCGGAATTCCTTGCTCGCTCCTGTCTTGCACACTAGAGATAGAAGCTATTTGTGCCAAATTCATCAGCGGCAGAGACTTGCAGTAGGTCACTTTTGTTTGCAACTTGCAGGCAAAGGGAATGCAGATGTTTGCCTTCCTCTGCATGTGATGGGTAGTTTGGGGCTCTGTTTTAATACATTCTAATTTAGTTTAGTACTGTCTGTTTAGTTTCAGCTTCTCGTTTTTGTGCCAGGCTAAAACGCATTGGAAGGTGATGAATCAGTGGACCTGCAAAAGGCCTGTATGGACAAGTTCTCCTTTTATTTAAGAAGGTTTTATCCAGTAGGAAGGCTTTATCCTGTGATTATCAGGATGAAATTAACTCGTGTAAGGGCTTGTGTGTAGGGGAGGTACTTGAAAGAGTTAATAAAGTCACATTGATGCTTGAAGTTGCATTGACTGGACTATGCATGTTGTGTTTCCGCCTATGTTGTGTTTCCGCCTTGTGTATCAGCCACCATTGACATTGCTCCGTATGCTTGGGATTGTCCCAAACTCTGGGGCACAAGTCTAGATGATGTGTAAGTGCAGCGGCTCTGTTTCCATCACTTCTCTGGCACCTGGGGCAGTTTGTGATGCTCCTGCTCCTAGCAAGGATGCTCAAATGTTTTGAATTGCCTCTTCTGAGCTTCTGTTTGTCCCAGTGCTTTTCTGTGTGCAGGACTGAAAAGGAACTGCTGGGTCATGGACAGGCTCCTGCAGTTGTTTCTCACTTAGCTGTACGTGCAGAACAGAGGAATGCAGAACAAAGGTCTGTCTCATGCCCTTCCAGCTCTTGACATCTTATCCTATCTCTGCGTCCTATTGCAAGCTTAACTGCCCTGCAAGTTTATGTTCCTTCTGCGTTAGCACCGTGCCTTGCCTCATTATCAAAAATAAGATGTAGGAAGAGCTGTCCTGTGAGGGTGAACGTGGTTGGCGTGTGCCAGGTTCACTGCTGTCATTTGCCTTGATTTGGGGATTCTGTCAAGTATGAAGAAACTCGAATCAGCTGTCATGCAGTAATACTCTGCTGGCTTCCCAGTTGTTAGGAGACTGTAGCTCAATATGTCTGTGAATTACTGGGTTTGTAGGTCTATGCTGCTGTGCCTTGCAGAGTCAGTGTGCTGAGTGCTGTACGCTCAGAATGTGGTGTCTGAGCCATAAATAGAGATAGGCTCTCGGTGGTCTGGAACAGGCTGCCCAGAGAAGCTGTGGATGCCCCATCCCTGGAAGTGTTCAAGGCCAGGCTGGATGGGGCTTTGAGCAGCCTGGTCTAGTGGGAGGTGTCCCTGCCCATGGCCGGGGGGATGGAACTAGATGATCTTTAAGGTCACTTCCAACCCAAACCATTCTATGGTAAGAAATGTTGCATATTGTGTTCTTGTTTAAACTTGTGTTGGGATCTCCTTGCTATCAGGAATAGAATTTACTTACTCTCTATATAACCTCAGTTGATGAGGTACCTGTGTGTGGGGAACTGTGGCTGAATCAGGGTGGTGTGGGAGTCAACTGAGAAACTGCAGTGACTTTGTAACTTAGGTTAAACTTTTTGGATCAGCTGTGGCGTAAGTATCATCTTAGCTGTTTTTTTTTTTAATCACCACAAGAGGTTCAGTGAATATTCTTCTTATGTCAGAATAGCTTATTTTGGGTCAGGTAAAGAAATAAAACTGGTGTGTTTCTACAAAAAAGGAGCAGAGTTTTAATTTTCCCTTATTTTATTAAGATATTTGAAAAAAAATATTGTCTTCAGTTGGAGCCTGGTAAGTCTCCTGCAAATGAGCTGAGTTTAGCCTATTAGTAACCTGTTCACTTCACACCTCACACCATGGGAAATCATGCTTTATTTATGTGCAAAGCACTTAAAAACAACTTGGTAACTGCTTTCAACTTGCTTTCTGAAATGAATACAGAAATACAGCAGGAGGTGATGGAGACTTTACGTCAGACTTCGAAGACGTAAAATGAGTGGACTCTTTCCTAATAAGTGCAAATGATGATCTGTTAGTGGTATAATGATGGTTTCAATACTAAATTAAAGTTGGGTGAAATAAAAGCACTTCCTTATGAATACATGCAGGTTACTGTTGAGTAAGTTGGGGATGTAAAGTTTAATAGCATTCAGTATGGCTGCTGCATTAACTGTGCCCCATTTTCCTTGAAACAGGAACAAAGCTAGTCTTCCTTACCTAATTAGGTAGGTGATACTGAGCATTTAGCTTGGACAGTTACTGTGTGACACATGATGCGCTGCAAGCTTATGCCCTGCTTTGCCTTGCTGTAGTTTGTATGTCAGTCCCTACCACAAAGGAAATTTGGAAAACATAGAGGAGGTGCTTTATATATATATATAAAGTCTAATGCTTCACGATCTCATGTGATACCTATCTGATGTGGCAAGCTTCTGAATTTGAGGGAAGTGTCTTGGCAGTTTGGGCCCAGGGCTCTGAATAGCAAAACAAGAAAACATCTGGTCTCTGTTGCTGTTTTAGAAACACTGGAAGACTAATTAGTTGCATAACCACTAATATATAATAATATGTACAGTGAGCTCAAGTAAGTACCAGAAACGTGGGGATGTTTGACTGTTGTCTTGTAATGACCCACCTGCCTATGTGTCCGAGGCTACATTTGAGTTACTTGCCCTAATACCTGTCAAAATGCAACTTGCTCTTTATGCACCTCTTTATTAAGAAGTGCTAATGCTCTGTTTGTTGGTATGTGTTGTGGTTTGTTTATGCCTAAAATACGTTCTTGAGTGACAGAAGGAAGCTCCTGCGTATTTCAGAGGGCATTGCTCTAATTGGGGGTTTAAAGTGAGCTGCAGCTGCTGGGGAAACAATTACTTTGATCTTGAAAGAAAAGGTGATGTTATTGTTGAAGCAGCAGGGTAGAAGTAGGTTAAATTTAATGTGCCATCTTTCTCTCTTTGCAGCATGCAAGTCACTTAATTTTTAGCTGTAGATCTATGTAAATGTGGCTCTTGTGAACAAATGGAACAGATGTTGGGTGCTCTTGGACTGGGGGCATGTTTTTGTGTGTTTGGTTAGTTGGAGCCTCTTTTATTTGTACCATAGAAATTCCAGCAATTGCAAGTTGAGAGCATGTTTGGAAATTGAACCACTGTTTTAACTACACAGCTGAGTGAAGATGTGGAGCGAGTATCTGAAAACCCAACAGATGAAAGAGAAGGAGAGATGGAAGTTCATGAAGATGCCAGCTCTGTTATTTTACCAGGTGAGAACTATTGACCCAGAAATCACCAATTTTAAGTGCCTGATAAGGTGCTTCTGTGTGTGGGCTTGGTTGTTTTGTTGGGTTTTTTTATTGCATTTCTGAAAGCAAACAAAACACTAAATTGCTTATTTACTTATTTTGGGGAATAAGTGCTGATGAAAAGCCAAGGAGTTTCTCCAAGGATTGAGATGAGAAAGTTTCTTTATCATGAACTGTGCTCAATCAAAGAAGATTCAGCACATCTGGTTCTGAGATAGCATAGTACATCATCTTCCTTTATGTTGTATCTTACCTGAGTTGCAACGTCTGTGATGGCAATGGAATGCAAGCAAAGGTTTTGCCGCATTTACATGAAAAAGGTGCAATATTCAACAGATGTTCTTTTAAACAGATTTTAGTTAGACTGTTCAGACCTGCTTTTGGAGGGTGTGGGGCAGTGTTAAATGGGCTTATTGCAGTTCAGGTGTAGGCATTAAGGTAAGCCAGCCTGAAAGTGAGTATCCCCTAAATGCTTTGCAGCTGTTCAAGACATACTTGTTTCAGTAGTGCAATTTTATGCATATTAATGTCCTAATTTCCTTGGCTGCCATCACCTGGCAATGAACTTGGGAACATGTGTGTGACGGTGGGCTTTTGTTAAGAGATTATGTGTTCAATAGGATTTAGGAAAAGGCTAGTGTTTGCTGTGGTAAGGAACAAGCACCAAATCATGCTATTATAGTGGAAGGGCAGAGTGTGTCATGGCTTCAGAGGGCCTGACTCATTAGATTACACCATGCAGAAATCAGCGTAAAATATGCCTACTTATCTCCTTTCCTGTGTTGGGGTTTAATGCTCCTTTTGCATGTTCAGCCCTACATCACTCATGATCAAAACATGACGTGTAACTCAAGAATGCAGGAACTTTTTCCTTACAAGTATTGCCAAAGGAAATGGTGTATGCAAGGAGTATGGAGAAAGCGGTGTCTGTGTACAAGTGAGACTAGTGTGAAGATCTTCAGAGAATAAGCTTTGAAGGCAAGGAGACCGTGAGAGAATCGGGTCAGTCTTTTTCTAGCTGTAATCGGAAGAATCCTTCTGTGACATTTTATGTAGTATGCACAAGGAGTTATAAACTAGAGTCCAAAAACGAGAGGGTAACAAGTGTCTAGTAACTTCTACCATGATGGAGATACAAGGATAGCTGTGAAAGAGCATTAGAATATTAAATTTCTCTGCTGGTGCATATGCTGAGTGTGTAAGAATCGCTTCAGATTGTGAGGGAGGAAAAGGAGTTGTTTTTTCCAGGAGGAAAGATTGACCATCAACAGACTTTTTTTCTTATGAACTTTGAACTTTGTTTCTGAGTTGTGCTTCTTGAAAATAAACCTTGTTTCCTGCCTGCTGTGTCCTTAAGCAGAGTGCCAAATTCAACATGTGAAAAAGAGGCACAGTCTTTGGATGATTATGGCTCATGCTTGAGAAGGAAGCATCTGTCTGGCTGATCATCAAATCCAGCAACAGTTGTGGTTTTTTTAAATCGAGCTGAGTTTGAGGCTTACTGTCTTCTCAAGGGATTCATCTTTAAATGAACACTGCATAAATTTAGCCCAAATATCTGTATTTTAAAGTCCTAATCCATATTCTGTTTGGTTCCAGATAGTGAACTGGGTACCACTGCCCCTTCTTTGCGTTTCAGCAAGACCTGCCTAAAGAATGTTTTTTCAGTAATTCTCCTGTTTATTTATCTGCTGCTCATGGCTGTAGCTGTGTTCCTTGTCTACCAAACCATCAGTGACTTCAGGGAGAAGCTCAAGCACCCAGTGATGTCTGTCTCTTACAAAGAAGTGTCCTTGTATGATGCACCTGGTAAGACTGATAACAAAAAAAATGAGTTAAGTTGTTTACATTTATCTTGGATTGTTTTACACTTTTGGTGTTGATTCTCTAGGGCCCAGAGTGCATATAATGCTCTGAACCAGATCTTTCACTTCTTTTCTAATCTACGTTGTGTCAACTTTGCATGGAAATGTGACAAATTTGGGGGGTTTTCATGCCAATAACATGAATTACAGTAGCTGTGGAGCATCATGCAACATTTGGTAGATAAGAAGTGTTTGCAGACTCTAGAATGAGCCCTCTTACAGGGAAAGAAAATAATTTCATATGGAAATACTCCCAAAACTGTGTTGTTCAAACAGGGTAGCACATAGGATGTGTATCAGGACCTCAGTGCTGCACTGCACAGTGAGGTGCTGTTGACAGTAAAGAAGGTGAATTTTTCAAACCAACCACAAAATAAGCAGAAAGTGGTACTGTGGTTCTGTTCTGCGTTGTTTACAACTTGGTATTACATCAGTAGGCAATGAAAATGCGATGTGACTGCAGGGAACAATGTTGGCATAAAAATGCAGTGTGGCATCAGAAAACTGTGTTGCAGTTTGCAGGAGGGATTATGCCACAGAAGCATTTTTGAATAGTGAGTTCTATCGTTTTTTTTGTGGTTCGTGTTTTTTTTTTTTTTTTTTTTTTAATTATCCAGTAACCATTCATAAATAGAGCTGCGGTAGCAAATGCAACTCAGTCGTATGTCAGTTTCCAATTTAAAAATAACACTTTTCTTTGAAGTGTTACCACATTTTACAAATAACCACTCCAGTAATTGTGGCTGAAAGGTGAGTGTTTCAAGTTGTTGCCGTATTCCTGTAGTTGTTTTCTGTATGGTCAGTTAGGCTCAGTTTTGTAACTAAGTCCTTGTGTTTGGACCATGTGGATCTGATTGTAAGAGCAGGCTTCCCCTCCCCCCGCCTTTTTTTTTTCCCCACGTGGGCTTTTCGTACAGCAATAGGAAGAAAATGACATTTAAAGAAGAAAAGCAACATACATATAAATCCACAAGTATTGTCAGGGATCCCTGCCAGATCAGAGAACCTAAATTAATGTAGCCCTTTACTTCATTGCTCTAACAAAGTGATGAGATGGCAAGTTGCAAGCGTGGAGCACTGAAGAAAGGGATAAAGCGTTTTTAGACTGATACAAGCTGACTGCTTTGATGTCTCGCATTTTTGTGGACAGGTCGTTTCAGTTGTGAGAGTTAATCATATCTAACAAATCAAATCATACTTTTTTTGGTAGTTGGTCTAGATTATCTTCAAGCAAGCTTGTTTCCAATACTAAATGTGGCATATGTGGCATAAGAGGATTTTAGGCCTTTTATTTTTCTATCCTTCTACATCTGAGGTGACCGAGGGTTTTTTTTAATGCGTGCTATTGGTCTGAAACCATAGATTTATATATATATATACACACACTCATATATACTATATACACACACTTCATCTAGGCAGGTGAAGTAGTAGCCTGCCTACCTAGTGATACAAGTATTAAGGGATGGTAACAGTCAGTAATTGTTTGGTTTTTTTTCTTTGATTTTTATTGTGACATTGTATTTAGTGAACAGAAAATGCTAGATGTTCTGAAGAGCATCTTTTCACTTTTATAACGTCTGCCAGTGATCTTTGATCTGTCATGTATTACGAACGTTATTTCCAATTAAGATTTGATGTGTTAAATGACAATATCTGAAAACGCATACATGCTGAAGCACTACATGTCCCACTAGACTTCAATAGCCTCCTAATTTACTTTACACATTCATTTCATTTGGGGCCAGAGGGACTGATGTGTTCGTTGCTGGCTTGTGGGAAGACTGGGGAAACTTAGTAGCTGCTGTGAACCTTGAATTGTTGTAGCAACATGAACCCTGATTTTTCCAGTGCATTGCAGGGGTTCTGTCTGCAGAAAAATGCACTGTTGTCCTGCTCCAGAAAAATGCTGAAGCATGTGGTTTAATTGGATTGTTTTGCTGGATCTTGAGGATAGCTCAGTATCCTCTAGGATTAAATCCCAGAATGAAAATCTATGTACTTGGGAAAGAAATCAGCTCTCTTCAACGTTTTTTCTCTCAAAACAGGCATTGCCTTTTATCCAGGCAAGGCTCGGCTGCTTAGCTGCAAGCATCATTACTATGATCACATTCCGCCTCTGATAAATCCAGGTCAGCCAGGAGACATTGAATGCACCACTCGGAGAATCAACTACACAGATCCTTTTACTAATCAAACTATGGTAATAATAATGTAGTAGAACAAAGCTTATTCAGTGGAGGTTTTCTGCTTGTAATAATATTTGAAAGTAAAATTATTTACTTAGTGCTGCAAAAAATCCTTGCTTCTAGTTTTTATTCAAGCCGTCTGTCCTTTTGTTTTTAGAAATGTAAAATACCCCAGTCAGTGCGTATATGTGTTATGAATGATCAGCTGTCATGTGGGTGTGTGCAGCATGAAAACCTCAATGGGACAAAATAAGTAATTTTTCACAACGAAACTCTCACTTCATTCCTCTCCTAAATGAACTGGCAAGCATGCTCCTTTATATAGTAAATCTAGCTTTGATTGAAAGCAGTAGCAGTTATTCCATTAAAGCAGGATAGCTTATCTCTTTTTATATGTTTGCTGGGAATCGCGTACTGTTTTTGTCACACTTGGGAGAATCTTAACTGGGCACCAAGTGCTCCATTACACTGAAATGCTGTGAGCCAATAAGTTGGGTACACAGAGTGATAGTCTGTCTTAAATTGCCCTTAAAAATGATGGGAATCTAGTATTAAATATGGTCATTTGTATCTAAAGTGTTTGCTCAGATTGTTTTTAAGGAAACTAAACGTGAACAAACGAACAGCCTAGGTACCTCTTTGGTGAGCTTTTTTTCCTCTTCATGTTTTGCCTTTTGTCTAGTTACCATTTCTTTCTGGGAAGCAGCTCCTTAGTATATTTGAAAGTAATATTCTAGGTGCAAGTCTAATTTAATTCCTGACACTAGTATGCTCTTTTTGCATGTTTTGACAAACTAAGAACCTGCATTTTATGCTGCGTGGTAGATGCCTTTAGAAGCTGGCTGATCAGTAGGCTCTAGTCCCGCAGTTGAGTGGAGAGGCACTGAGGCAGAGACCTCTGAACCATGGAGAGCCCTGTTCAAATTGGCTGAGTCCTTTTGCAAGCAACAGTGTGCTGTTTGATAAAATGCCCGCACTACTTTAAGTTGTATTCTGCCTGCAAGCATTTTCTGTTGGGTGTTTTTTGGTTGGTTTTTGGTTGGTTGTTTTTTTTTTTTGTGTGTCCCCCCCCGCCCCCTTCAGCAGCTTACTTGTGGTGCTGGGGGCTGTGAAACTTCCACTTTCCCAACGAGAAGCCTGATGCTCTCTACATCAGACTCCAAATTAACTTGTTTCATGTCAAGAGCTGGAAGTTCCTAGACTTTAATGCTCAAAACAGTTTTGATTGTCGTTCTGCAGAATTCAGGTTGCAGGGCCTTAACTGTTAATTCCACATGAACCCAAAGAGCTACAGTAGAACTAGAGGAGATTTCTTAGAAAAACACTAAATCTTGATGTGAAGACTTCATTTCTAAACTAAAAGGAGGGATTCTATTGGCATTCTTGTTAGATATTATTCTTAGTAGAGGCCAAGAAAATCTTGGTGTGTATTAGATTTCTATAGAGTATTAGTGACAGATGGCAAATTCATGAACAGGAAACGAGGATTCCTCTGCTACTCTCACCATCTCTCTGTTTGCTTACAGAAGTATGCTTTGGTTGTTCAAGGCCCTCGTGATGTGAAGAAAAAGGAACTTGTGTTTTTGCAGTTTCATTTAAATGAAACAGACCAAGATTTTAGTGCCATTGACTACCTTCTGTTTTCTTCTTTCCAAGAGTTCATCAACAGGTACGTAAAGGGATGAGCCTATAACTGCATTGAATTTGCTACAACAATACTAGTAAGGGCTAATGAAAGCAGGACTTTTTTTTGGTAAAAATCAGACAGGCTTTTGTATTCTCTCTCTCTCTCTCTCTTTTTTTTTTTTTTTTTTTTTTTTTTTTTTAATGTTTGGGTTATGTTGATGCTCTTTCATGCCTTAGGTTACTAATCTTGCTTTTTAGAAATGAATCGAGGACTTTTTCAGTGACAAAATCTGCCCTTCAGCTATACTTCAGCCATTTGTTGCTGCATTTTCTAAAAGTTTGAAGTTTGTGCTGGCTTACCGGTGTCTGCTGCTGTGGGTGATCAGGAAATGTGCTGTCCTGGGCAGCGTGCACAGGAAGTGCACTGAGAATACGACTGTTTCTGTACCTTTTATTTTTTTAGGAAATTACTGTAAAGACCAGATCCCTAGGTGGCTTTGTTGTGATTTCATTGAAAGATTAACTAAATTTCTTTGTATTACTCTAAGATTCTACAGAATTATGTAATTTCATTGATGGGTTTTTCAAAATTGCTTTGTATTGGATTGACATTGGTGCCATTGGAGTGACTGATCAACCTTCTTCTAATTTTAACAGGAGTGGAATTAATCCTGTCCTGAACTTTCTTGAAAGCTCCACCCTGTTTCCCACCTTGTGAGAATAAATTCTGTATTTACCTGTTTAATTTTTGCTCTAATTTAAATTCAGGTTCTGTTCTTCTCTCTGTGATCCAGATTAAAAGCCAGGCAGGAGATATACATACAGTATGTGTATGTATATATTAGTGAGACCTAATAGAAGGCCTAATATATATAGTGTGTGTAGATAGATATATATATATTAGTGAGACCTAGTAGAGACCTAATAGAAGGCCTCAGTTTGGTAGTAGTCAGATGTCGAGTGACATTAGGTGAAGGAGGAGAAGAGAAATAACAGATTTTATCGTAACAGAGAATTCTTGGAGGCTTGGACATGATCATGCTGGTACTTTTCAGATGGAGCAAAGACTGGAAGTGTGTAGTCACAGTGTCTCTGGGCAGCCAAAGACCAATTATCTGAATTTGCTTTTTACAAAGCATTTCTACTTCAGTGAAGGAGAGATCTTAAGTCATTAAGTTATTTCTGTAACTGTACTTAAAACACCTCATAAAATGCTTATGTTCCAGGTATTTTAGGCATTGATATTTTAGGGTGAGAAAATACCAGTTAAGAGTAGCGATGCATGCAGAAGGTGCTACTTTTTCTTTCTGTGTTGTTTTTTCTCAGTATTCGTGGCTTGTGCTGCAGTTAGCGGTATGTACAGTGGGACCAATTCCAGCAAGGTGCACAGCTGTTTTGTACTTCCAGACACAAGCACTGAGACCAGCCCCTGTGAAACTGAGCAGGAGGCACAGTTGTGTTGCATCTCATTCCTGCCTCTTCGCAGAATGAGCCAACATATCAAGACACAATTTGGTCTATGCATACTGAAGTCCTGGAAGCCACATTTCTGTGCTTGTTGTATCAATTTGCAGATAAGCCATTTTAAAGAGCTGTTTCTTCCCAAGTTAAAACATTTATGTCCTGCTTAAGTTGACAGTATTTCTGCAAGCAAGCTGCAAGTCTGCATGCTGCTGTCACAAATGCTTGTGCCACCTGTTGTGCAAAGGCTAGATGTGCAAAACAGCAATAAGCAGTACTGCAAAGGTCTTAGCTTCAAGGCTGTGTTTGAAGTGAATCAGTAAGAATCATCTGTAAGCTGCCTGGGAGAAACTTGGATTGCAACCTCGTGCCTCCAGATTTGCCAGGTCAGACTGGTTAGATGGCAGAATCAATCCACGAAGAGATGGGGAAGTGTCGCTTTGTTCCTAGAGAAGCTGCCTTGTCTCGGTGTTGGAAGGCACCAGAACCGAAGCTGGGAGAGTGAACGCTGAGCCTGGGGTATGTTTGCAAAGTGAAAAGGTAGGAAATGGTATCTATTTGGGGATGCATCCTTTGTGTCTGTTTGCAGCGGGTAGTAGGAATGTGAGTTAAAACTGGTTTTGAACTAACCCAGGTAACAGTAAAATTGGTAAGGGTATGTAGGCCTTTAAACTTAGTAGTAAATGACCTGCATGTCTAGGGTGAAATACAGTAAGAGAGCCAGTTGTGCGCTAGAGGCCAGTAGTGTCTCTCTTCTAGCATCCTCCAAAGCTTGGTACAAATTGTATGGCTTAGTGTTGTGTATTGCTGTTCTGGTGGGCATGAACTGAACAGGCTCAGAGCACGTTGAAAGTTTACATTTTCTCCCGACTATGAAGTGCATGTGACACTGCATGCATATGTGGAATGTACTCGTTCTGTCCAACTTCCAGCAGAAGAGAAAATAGAAATGATTTCTGGTTCATCAGCAGATGCTAAATTTAGTCAGTGAGAAGTCTGGACTCAAGATATCTGTAGAAACTGTTGTGTATTGACAACGCAAATTTTGCCCTTCTATGTGGGCTTTCGAAAACGTCAATTACTGGCCACTGTTAACGACTTTTCCTGACAAATTGTCTCACTGGTTATGAGGGCATATTATTAGCACTGTGTCCAGCAGTTCACGTAAAGTGTTATCAAAGATGCTGAGATCTATGCTCAAACTCATGAGATACCATAATTACCTTTACAGATTTTTGCCATGTCTGCACACAGCTTTGTTTGGGCTGGGCAGGCAGACTGCTGTAAAATATATGTGTAGGGTATTCCATCATTTTAAATCACAGTCCAAAACACCTTGAAATTGGTGAGAAGAGCTCTGCTCTATCTACACCACAGTTTCTGTGCAGACAGTATTATGTACAGCTCACTTTTGCTTTAAATAGCAATAATCGTATCAGTGAAGGCAGCTGCAAGCATCAGCCATAAGCAATAATGAAAATGGCATCTAGACACTTGTGTCTTTAAGGGTTTTTTGAGGCATAGGAAGTGGTGAGGACTCAAGTAAGGGCCAGTTGTTTCTGTCAAGGGTTTTATTTTCTGCAGCTCTTCTGTTAAAATTGGATCGACAGACTACATGAAACTGGCACTGCTTGCTAGTTTTGTTCTGGCCTTCACAGAACACTGCTGAACTGTGTGCTGTTGTTGGCCTGTGAGTTGGAGGGATACTGCCACTGGCTTTTTTCTTCTTCTTTCTTTCCTTTTTTTTTTTTTTTCTAAAATACAGTGGCAGCTGCTGTCTGTACCATATTAATTGGAGGGAAGGAAATAATGAAACCCTTGCAAATTACCAAAAAAGTATATCTAAAAATACATGTTCCTTTCCTAAACTGTCATTAGTATAATACATGGGTTTAAGAAGAAAATCCTCTGAATTTAATACTGACAAACTGTTGTTAGCATAGCATGTAAAATAATTTGCAGTCCTGTGAAATGATGAATACTGGTCTGAACAGGTCAGACATTATTTCAGGGTCTAAACAGAGCTCTGCGTTCACTTCTCTGGTCTGGATTGCTGCGTGCAGAGAAATAAATTATAACATAGAAGGGTCGAGACTTTTGGTTCCATGCCATCTGACCCTTTATTAGATCCCATGGCTGTCTGAGAGTTTCCTAATCTAGGGGAAAAAAAAGCAATAAACACAAATTGTGTTTGATCTGTCTGTGGTTTTGACTGTTGCTGTTGTGTTGGGATCTGCTGGTGGGACGTCCTAAACTGACTCCGGCTCTTGTGGGTTGGTCCATAGAGTTTGGTGTTAGAAGGATTTACTGCGGCGCTAGAGCCCAGTCCAGAATCAGATCAGCAACTCCCACAGTTGCAACAAATATAATCTCCTATTGTGTCAGTATGTGCTGGGGCAATGGTTAGGTAACTGTCAATAGTTACCTGAAAATACTGCGGAGAGCAGAGCTTTGTACTTCACCTGAGTGAGACAGTGGCCTCTTGCACTTCTCTTTCTTTGCTGTGATGAAGGAATTTTTTGCATTGTCTTGAGGTACCACCAGAAACTGGGGAGAGCCTGGTGCAGAATATTCCAGGAATCTTGCAGTTTAGCTGAAGGAAAGTGTTAAAGGTGAAGAACTTACTGAACAACAAACAAAACTGTGCAGGCTTTGTAGGTTGTCTGTCATTGGGGTGAAGAGAGAATTAAAAAAAATTGTCCGGAGAATTGTTCTTCAGATTAAAATCCCTTGCTTGTCTTGTGTTCACTTAATTGTGTGTGGTTTTTATACTGTGTTATTTGCCCTTTGCTATCATTTGTGCAAAGCTCGTGCCTCTGCTGTGCTCCCCCCTCTTTTTCCCCTGACTCTGTGGCAGTGGTCTGGGTTATGGGCACAAGCAAGGAGATGCCTTCTCAGATCACTTCTCCTAAGATATTATTAATCTTTCTTTTTCAAGCCTACAATTACTGTCTAAGGCAAAGTATACTACTGCTCTCTGCTTACCATCTAAGTTGTGGCTGTAACATTCAGCTCTGTGTCATAGCTTCCTGCCTCAATTTTCCGTGTTGGTTTGGAAAACTCTTCTGGGATGCTGTATTTAGTTGTGCATTAGGCATATGACTGGCTGGCAGAGTGCTAATTATGTATGTTTCTCTGAGTGGCAAAGCACCATACTCTTCCATACTGTTCCATCAGCGGCTGCTGTTACACACAGGCCGAAGGGGGAAGAAATCATTGTCAGATTAGGTCTCCCTATATCATTGGTTTGTACAGTGAGGAGCAGTCAGGTGGTGAGCTTTGTTCATGTGCCTTGCTTGTATCTTCCTTCTGGGGGTTAGAGAGGTGCACTGCCATCCTGTTGGGTTCGCTAAATAAGCAGCTAATGTTACAAATCCATAAAGATGTTCCTAAACTAAAACACTCTTGGAATATAATCTGTCTTGGTGGGTACCAAAGTGTATTAGCTTTTCTTTCCAGAAACACTTCTTTCTATTTATATGCAAAGTGGAGTTCTGTGTTTGAGCCCTTGTAGACAAGACATCTTGGTTTGTAGGAAGAAAAGGAGCCTGAAACTAAGGAGTCTGAAAACTAAGGAAAAAGATAGGAAAAATACAAATCCAGTCAGTGCTGGTACAGGGCAAATCTTCCTGATTGATCTGTTCTCCTGGACAAGAGCTTCCTTCTTCAGCCCTGCTTTTCTTCTTTACTTCTTTGCATCTTTCTCCTGAAAGACCAAAATACCTTAATCTCCCAACAGACCTAGCTGCACACTCCCTCTGCCATATGAGTGAAATATACTCTCTCCCTTCACCTAGGAAGGTGGGTTTAATCTGAGTGAAAAACCCTTTCCGTTGTCTCAAAGACCAGCACACCCTGACATATCTCTGCAACCTGAAATCTATCTTTAGTAAAAATCAGCGGTCTGTGCTTTAATGATTCTGACTCATTGCAGTGGTTTACCCCTTTGTTTCAAATGAAACCTTGTTGAAAAAGCAGCCGCAGGGCCAGGTTATTTTGTAGAGATGACATTAAAGTGGCTAAAATCACAGTACTGAGGAGCTCCAAGTAAATAGCGTGGTTAATTCACTGTGCAGCTGGTAGAGAAAGGATGGAGACTAGATATGCCTTAGAGCTGCCTCTTTACTGCTTGTGGTGTGAGGGGTATTGGAAGCCTTAAAATGGGTTAAGGTCACAGTATTTAAAAAAAAAAAAAGGGAGGGGGGGTGCACAAAGCAATCCTGTTCTGGGATTTGTTCTGCTACAAATATCTGGGATCATATATTGGGAAAACAGACATGTTATTGCAGATGGGAGCCTTACATCAAAGGTATAGTGTTCCCAAAATAATAGGAATATGCTGAATGTAAATTTCAAAGTATTTTAAGTATGTCTGCATTGCAGCCAGTTTATTTGCATCCCAGAAATGGGGTGAAGCAGCATGCCCTGCCTCTAGGCTGTTCCTTCCATCTCTCTTGCTTCTGAGCTTTGTGGCACGCTGTTTCCTGGCATCCTGTCTCTGTTCCTTTCTGTCCCAGAGGTGACAGATGAGCAGAATGAAGCTTCTCTATAAGGAGAACAATCCCTTGGGGCAGGCAGAACTCTAGGGTGGTAGGGCAGCAGGTAGGTCTTCTGCAGTTGAGAAACACATGAATGCAAGTGCTACCATTAATCAAAATGTTTTTTGATTTTAAAACATTACTAACAATGTTTTAGGTATGCTGACTTTTAGCAGTTGGAACCTAAAAAGAATTGTGAACACATGTTGAAGTGTCTGTAGGTCTGGCATTCTCCTGCCTAGAGCGCTCAGATACCGCTTTGAGTTTGGTCAGTAATGTAATGGTCTTTTTCCTTTAGTCCAGAAAAAGCAGAATTCATGAAGGACTGTGAAAGTTCATACTCCAGCTGGAAGTTTTCCGGAGGCTTTCGAACTTGGGTCAAGATGTCCTTGGTGAAAACAAAAGAAGAAGACGGTAGTGAGACTGTTGAATTCAAACAAGAGGTAAAAAAAAAAAAAAAATCCTCAGGAAGAGTTTTTGGGACCTCTCAGTTTATTGGTCCTGGGGCGCCACTGGTTATGCCATAGTTTTAATGATAACTGGCAAATAGAACCAGTTCTTGGGCAAATAGCAATATGAGTTGGAAGAAGGGTGGGTGAGTGGGTTGGCTGGTTGTTTAAGTGAGTGAAAGAAACATCAGGAGCTTGGTCTTTGTTTCATTGCATCCATTACGCTACTTGCCACTGAGCAGTTTTGGCTGTACAGTTGCTCACATTCTTTCTTAATATGGAGGGGTTCTGTAGAAGCATAAATGTCTTGATGTGCATGTCTGATGGTATGGCCAAGTGACACATCCCAGGAAAACATCTAATGGGGAGGCCAGAAAATCGAGGCCTTGAATGTGTTATAAGTCACAGCTGTGGTCTGAGGTAAGGGTCTGGAGAGACAGACATAGAAATACTAACACAGCTACCTTTAGTTCAAGGTGGGGAACAATTGCCAAAGGAATTGTCTAAATAATAGCTAGTATTGGAAAGAGGTATTGTTTAGGTTACCACAAGGGCTGATGTTAGGATGAAGAGGTAAACATAAGCCTTGTGTCCTTTGTAGCATTCTCATGTCTGCTTTCTGTTTGGGTTTGGGATTTTTATCTGCTGAGTATCCTTAGAAACAAGGAATAACTTAACTTTTTGTATCATTTAAAACTAGAAAATATGCAGGTGGAAGATGCAAACTTAGGTAGAGATGAAATGAGTTTGACTTTTGTTCCTGTTCTGTTCATACTAATGGACAGGAGAATAATTGTGTTTTGAGTTTGTTATCTTGCTCCCGCTGTTGGTCTAGGAGAAAGAGTCTCATTGGTGATGAGAAATGAGAATTTTAAGAGCAGTCCTTTTCAGAGAGTATGTGCTTCAGAGACAACACTGTCTCTTAGTCTCTGGTACACTTGGAAAGAATACTTTGTGGAGATTAAAATGAAGCAGAATGTTCAGTTCTCCTACCTTTAGTTCTCACAGTTAGGGCCTTATGTGACAAAACCTCAAGGGAAGAGCAGAGCTGTGACTGTGAGGTGGAGACCCTCCTGTTCCACTGGAAGAGGACAGGAGGCAAATCCCGAAGTCACGCAAGTCCCAGATCAATGCCTTAGTTCGGAGACAAAAGGGTGCATCAGTCAGCTGCTGCCATGTAAGCACTAACAGCAGTTGTCTGTCTGTCCTTCATCACCTACAGCTCCGTATCACTTGCCACTTGGCACTTACCTAGTGTAGGATTTTTGGAAGTCTTCCTTTGTGTGCCCAAGTCCAACTTGTCACAAAGTGGAAATAAAAGGCCGAATCAAACTCAGAAAAAGCTGAGATCTTTGTGACCATAAACATCCATTTAGTCCAGTAGTTATGGATCAGTAGTCTCTGATCATCTGGGCAGGTGAACGACCTTTGGGGGTTTTTGGTTTTGCGTGGTGTTTTTTTTAAAAAAACGAACAATTTAGGAAATAGGAATCAGCAGAAGTGTGAATTTCAGGTTTCAGATCCGTATTAATAATACAGTAGAAGTCGAAATAGCTCAGACATGAATTGCACTTGCTTTGTTTGACAGTAAAACATCTGCTTAAATGGCATAAGAAAGTCCATTCGCCTTTCAAATCTGAAACTGGGAGATGGCATACCGGAAAGATGGATATAAATATTAGGTCAAATAGCACAGTCAGTTAGTCTGCTATCTAGCCCAATAGTCATTACTTTGTCTTTTCTTCCTTTCCCGTTACTTTCCTTTAGCTTTGTGTACTGTTTGTTTCCTGGTGTGCAGTTTTCTTGAACGAGTGTAGCTGGGGTGATGGTATGCTGCAATAACTAAATGAGTGGTAGAAGTATAGGGTAACAGCAAAGCTCTTTGACCAGAAAGCATGAGGCGGTGAAGCTCCCATATGCTCTGAATTAGACACATGTAGTGTTCTGGCTCCTGCTTCTACGTGTTCGCAGCCTAAAATCTGGTCAGGGCAGGGCGTGTAGGGGTGTGGAGAAAGCTGATAGAAATCTTCCAGTATTTGTGAAGAAACTTAAGCCATGGTAGATGGGAAGTTTTTGGAGTAGGTCATCCCTCGTACAGTGTCTGCTGAATCACTGTTTTCATATCCATAATTCCCATCAGAACCCTGAAGTGAAGTTATGGTACGCTATACTCATTGTTTCCAGTACAGTATTAAACTAATGTAGGAAGAGCAGCCGTACTGCTGTCTGCGCACACGGAGATGTAAATATTCCTTTGAGGGCTGGAGATGGGAGCAGTCCTTCCATCGTTTGTTCAGCTGTAACACCAGTGTGCTTGCTGTTAGGTAACTGCCTGGCTCTGCAGCGGTTTGTGTTGTCTCCTAGCGGCAGTGGGGTTAGCGCAAAGGGTGTTATTGCCTGCGTACAAACTCTGTGTAGTTCCCCTCTGGGCCATGGGGTGTGTTACAAGACAAGATAAGTGTTTTTCTGAGGCCTGATGCCTTAATACTTCCCTGATTGTGATTCTAAAGACTATGGGTTCGTGTGTCTGTAACATCGATCTGGGATCTTAAACTGTACCCTGGCCATCCCAGCTCTGTGGAACTGTGCTAAACAGCTCTGCTGGTCAGTCCTAGTTTCAAGTGGTAACCTAGTTCATGGGCAATGCTGGTTTTAATTGGTAACACCTAGGCTTCTTTCCCTTTCATTTTTATTCTGCGCTTGCTGGCATCTTCTAGTTTATTCTACAACTGATTTTTCAAAAAAAACCCAACCAACAAACAAATCTTCCTGTCACCGTCTGTAGTTCTCTCGTAAAGAAAATCAATTTAGCATTCATTCATGAGAACTTTCCAAATGCTGTATTACTCCAAGTAGATCAATCTTGTAAATGAAATTTCTCCCTTTGAAAGGGGAAAAACTATTTGATAAAATAAAGGCCCTGGCTATAAAAATAGCATTGCAGTGTTTTACTAAGTAGGGAATAGGAAAAGATTATGAACATGAGACAGATGGAGGAAACTGCGCTTTCCGTATTTTGGGAGCCTGTTGTTCCAGGTCGAGGAAGGCTGAATTGGAAGTTCCTGACCAGTCTGCTGTTTTCACCTTCTCACAAGCCTTTTCTGTTGCACAGAGGACTCATTACAACGCTGAAGAAAGTAACCTGCGTTTTATTTTCCTCCTCTCCAGACTAGTGTGGTTAACTATATTGACCAGAGAACTCAACCAAGAAGTGACCAACTGTTTTTTGTGGTATTTGAATGGAAAGATCCTTTTATACAGACTGTTCAAGATGTGAGTAACACGCTACCGAATTGTTGTCTGACTGTACATGCTCATGGTTTGTGTGTGTGTTTTGTGCATACATCTGCCTCACTCCAAGTAGAAATTCAGAGGAAGAGTGAGGCTACATCTGAAATTTCAGTCTAGGCTCTTCCTTATATCCAGTAATGGACGTTCTGTGGCGGTCGAGACCATCTGATGCCTTTCCTTGGCTCGGTGACACTCAGCATTCTTTTTCGCAGCTAGAGGTACACGTAGCTAAGAAAAAGCATCTGTCCCTTGTGCTCTAGCAAAGTTAGCTTCAGGTCAAGTCTGAACTTTTTGCTTAACTAAGTGTACTTGGATAAAGTGATTTAATGACTTTTTTTTTTATTAATTGACAAGCAAGAAACCTAGACTTATATCAAAATAATAGAAATAAATAATTAGTGTATTTTTTACCTCTTATTTGAATGGAATTTGGTACTGCATTGAAATGCAGGAAAAGCACTTTAAAATTGAGCTCAATATGCTGCGGCTGGAGGTGTATGATGTGCCAGACAAGACCAGTTAGTCACTGGAGGGCTTAAAAGGTGTGTGCCGCAGGTACATGTGCTTTAAGCATGTGAGCTAGATCTTGTTTTCCTAGTGTTCTAGCGGAGAAGGTCAGGTACACTTGATCTCCCCAGAAAGATACAGATTGGCAAAGCATGCAAAGACAATCTGTTTAAAATTTTGCATTTAACGTGGCCCTCTCTGACAACTTAAGTCCATCACCAGCAAACCCCACAGCGTTCTTTTTTTCCTGTCTGTAAACACAGGCAGTGAGGGGCAGGATTGTATGGTTGGTCCTTTGCACTCTTGCTGTCCGGTCTGTGCTGGGGCTGGGCACCTCCTCAGGGCAAGCACCTCCCTGGCCTGGAGAGCCCGGTCCTGTTCCCAGCACCTCTTGCTCCTCTGGGCCACACAGGGTTCACACCTCCGCCTCCTTCATGCTGACAGCTGCCCTTGATCCGATGGATTAGGGGTGCCTGTTTCCTCTTGCTGAAGAGGCCATAGTTCACAAGCACTGGCAGCCAGCGCTGCTGCTTTTAGGAGGATTAACAGATACGGAAAGCCTGTTTAAGACCTTCTGGCTCTGGTGGTGACGAGCAACACCGTGCTCATGCTGACCATCAGAGCTGCCGACTCCAGGGCCAGTCCCAAAGCTGTGTGCTACTTTATTGCTGCCTAAGCCTAGCTCTGCTTGTTTCATCTGAGATCCTGGAAGTCATCCTTGTGCCTAGAGGTGTGAGGAGAATTGCAAACTATACATAAATTTAACTACTTGTGAACCAAATGTCATTAAACATAGAAACATAAAATACTTGCTGTGGGTCTGCAGAAACAGTTGCTGCTGTCAAAACCGAGTTTAGCATTACAATGCTGTCTTATTAAAGCCTTCCAGTAGCTGCTTCTTTCAGCTTTGTCTTCTGGAAGATCTTCTTCAATGTAATTATTTTTGTAAATCTTTAAATGACATAGTAAGTGTAATCCTCAATCATAAAATTTGCAATTTAACTGATTTTTTTAAGCAATTCACCATCTAAAAGGAATTTAGCAGGTAGTACAGTGTGTTTTCTTCCTGATGGCAGGAGTTGGAAAAACCGTGGTGTGAGGCAGATGCATGGAGAAGGCACTACAGGCCACCTCTGCGGCATAAAGGAATATGCTGCAAAACACTTCACTTCCAAAAATGGAATTGTTTGTTATTAAAAGAGGTATAATACCTGCTGAATGAGATGAGGGGAATAATATTTTTCATCTCTTTCAGATAATCACAGCAAATCCCTGGAACATGATTGCTCTTCTTTGTGGTATCTTTTTGGCTCTGTTCAAGGCAGCGGACTTTGCTAAATTAAGTGTTAAGTGGATGATCAAAATCCGAAAGAGACATCTGAAGAGGAGGAGTCAAGCAATGAACCACATAAACTGAGACCAAGACTGCCTTCTTTTAACTATTCCTAGCAGAAGGGATACAAAATAACTGGAATACACTTCGACCAGCAGTACAGCAATTAAAGATGCAAACCAGGTATGTTTTCTTCAGGAAAAACGATGGCTGGAGGAACAGCCTAGTGAACTGGCCTTTGACCTTTAGCAAGGAGCTAACTCTAGGACAGGTCTAACAAACTCATGCTTTTCTATTCCCAATTTAACAAGTTTACCTCAATATACAGGGGGACCAAGAGAGAAGGTGAGATTTCACTAATGTTCAGAAAGTCAACACTGTAATGGTTAAGTTCTAAAAAAATGGGTGGTGTTTTTGAATGGTTCTCAGGAGAGGAGAACGTTTAACTTCTGCATGAGCTATGACCTGCATCTGTTACCGTAACGCGGTTACTTCCTTGACTGTGTTTAGTGGAAGGTAAAGTACTCAACAGAACAGTCAGTCTGGCCTCCCCTCTCCAAAGTATGTCTTAAAACAAAATACACTGGAATTCTGTTGTGTGTCATTTTTGATTTAAAGTATATTGACTTTAATATTAAAAAAAATACTTCAAATAAGATACTGTGTATGTTCTCTGAAACTACCTGCTCTCAGATTCAGCTGGAGTTTTGCAGGAGGTAGTCTGGGCAGAGGCATTCCAGCACGAAGATTCAGTAAAAAGCAAAAATGTATTCCTTACCAGTCCAACGCAAAGTAAACTCCAGCAGCTCACTACCTTGGCATCTGAGCTGATGACAGATTTCAAAGTCTCAGGCTGCTGCTCTTCCCTCTTCCCCCCAAGCCTTTGCTAGGGAAGTGAAAAATAGTTTTTCATCAGCCTGGCATTTAAATGTGATTGTTATATAGAGAATGCATGCTAACTAACTGTGCTGTGGTGGCAGAGGCTTTTTCTTCCTTATAAGTCCCTTATTAGTCTAGATGCCTGACTCGGCCTCGTGGAGGCTGCAGGGCAGCACTGCACCACTGCGTTTGCTCTGAAGGCTTTGTTGCAAGGCAGGCAGCTATGCCAAGTCATCTCTTGCTTCTTCCATCCTCTACTAAAGTATTAATATAGTAGTAAGCATAGCAGAAGTATCCTGTCTTTGGGGTTTTTTTGCCTCCTAAGGAACTAAATGTATTACTTTCAGCTGATTTCCAGAGCAAATCAAGGGACTGCATTGACCACAGCCTTAAACAAGGGAGCAACAATTCACTGTAATAAGAAAAACACCACAGGGGGTCTCCTGCGTCCGGACAGGTGAGGGCGGGAGGAGGTTACAGCCTACCAGTCACTCGCAGTTACCGCTCTTGCCTCTTCCTGGGTCCTGTGTTGGTGCTTCCAACAGTTCGTAATTTGAATGGTTTAGTCTGAGCTGACTTGATCACGCTCTTCTGGGGAAAAACAAGCTTTTGGATGCAAGAACAGGTGGTGTTCAGTCAATGCTTTATATTCAGTATCTTGCGATGATGGATGTTAAACAGGTCCAGCAGGGCCACCACTGTACTGCCCCAGGTGAGGTAGGTGAGCAAGTGAATGAGGTTAGAGGAGAGGCCAGTAGCAAAGGCCAAACACGACCCTGTTGACGCAAACTGTTTGAGAGCTACTTCATCCCTAGGTGCCGGGGGCAGGAAATAGGGAGGAGGAAGAAAAATGATGAAAACCTCCACACTTAGACCACCTGTATCAAGAAAAACCCTGTTGATTTTGCTACATAACAGCCTCCGCTGGTAGGAAAGCAGCCCACTGACCTCCCTGGTCCCCTTACCGCCCTTTGCTTTCCCACTGCTGCGCGCCTGTTCTACAGGTAAGACAAAGACAACTGAGCTCTCTTACCTCCTCCCTGCCAAAGAAACACCCAAGTGTTCCTTCAACAAATTATAGTACAGCAGCTATTTCTTGGATTTTTAAAAAAATGTTTAGAAACAACAGTTTGATCAGAACTGATGCCTCCCACTGCGTTTTTTGTTCTTTTTTTTGCTAATTAAGGTAAGCTGGAAGGCAGCTTAGTCCCAGCTCTGGGGTAAGGAGGAGCTGTGGTTAAAAAAAAAGGATGCATTCATTTCTGCAGTATTTAATGTACTTTTTTTAAACCAAAAAAATATATTCCCAGAGTAGTCAGCTTCAGTCACTACATCTCTGCTCTTGAGATCTTTTGTTTTATAAGGAAATGTTGTTACTAGAGCAGACCAGCTGATTCCAGCCAAGAAACCTTTCTTTTATATACCTATTTATAGGAGTGAGTCTAGTAGAAAGTGTTGCACAAGTTGTTTGAAATGGTCTCTTATAGCTACTGGCTTGGTTTTCTAATACTTACTCTTGATGGCTATATTTGCAAATTTTTTAACAACTCGATTACAAGTGCCTGTAATTTGTTCTTTGTACCACTGCAAGTGTTAGATTCCCTAATTTGAATATAATTTATTTCCTGAAAATATTTTATATCTCAAATTGAGGTTTTTATTCTTCCATTGGAAAAAGGTACTGAAGAACTAAACTGAGGTAAACGCTGTCTGCCTGACAGTCGTCTCCCTCCAGAGCTGGCAAATGCCCCCTTGCAGGCTCCACAGTGTTTAAGGTTGGCTTCAGGACTTCAAGAAGCACCATGAAAAGTAAATGATTACCCCCAACCCCCCCCCCAAATTTTGGGCAGCCACCTACCATGGCAGAGTCTCCTTTGGGCAGCTGATTATGTAGTCTTTTAAGATAAAACTGACACATAGAGAGTAGCAACTAATTGGTTTTCATCAGATGGAGCTACTGTGACTTCAAGCAGAGTGTTATTCCCTCTGTGAAACGCAACTTTTTAGAGACACAAATGAAGTAACAATAAAAGGGTAATAAAGTCAACTCAAACAGCATAGTAGAAACTTTTTTAGCCTGGAAACTGCTTGAAAATCAAGACAGTAAACCAGCCAAGTGGTAAGTAAGACAAGCCCAGGACCCCTGCCTCAGCTGTTCTGGCCACCACAGAGCAGAACAAAGCCTTCCACCCTACCCACAAAAATGAAACCCCAGCATTGGGCCTCTGCCTCCAACACTTTTGCCACTCAGTGAAAAGCCACAGGCTCTTCAGACACGTGTGCAGTTAAAAGGTTGTTCATAAAAACCACTCTAATTCTCCTGGTCTTTATAAACACAAAAATGTGATATACAGCACTAAATACAAACATAAAGACTTTATTGAATGCTGCTCAATTCCCCAAAGATCTTTCATTACAAAAGTTTTCCACACAACTGCAGTTTAAGAGATTGGAATGGTACTCTGATAAAAGATGTGAAAAATACTTGATCAAGTAAACAGACAAGACTTCTATTGTCAGCTTTCCACCTTTAAGAAACAGACTGCATTTTCTTTAAATAAAACAAGGAACTATTTACGGACATCCTTCCCTCCTTACTAACAACAACAACAAAAAGTAATCCCAATTTTGGTCTCATTCTTCAGTCCATGAGATGCTAAAACTAATGCAGAACCACCCAACACGGTCTCCAGGAGACCTGCAACTACTCTGCAGGGAGTCCTGGGGCTGATGAGGAGCATCATTGATGGGCTCTCTGGAGGAAGCTCCATCCTCAGCTGTAGCAGGAGGAAATGTCTACTCAGCCCAGGACCAAGAGGCAGCGAGCCTGGGGCAGAGGCACTCAGCAAGCAGTAGGTCAGACGCACAGACCACCCCAGCCCCTTCGAGCTGACCTCCGCTCCCTACTGCGCCTCCTTCTAACGTGAGCGTTACATAAATCGACATCTGAATCCAATCAGGAATTGAAGGACAGCACCACATCCGAGTTCCTTTCAATGCTGTGAGGGGTACATACTGAATATCTCGAGTTACTGGTAATGTACCTTGGTTTTATTTGAGAAAATACAGCACAACTAGAAGCCTTTTCTATCACCTTAACCAAAGTATGCAGCGATGTGAAAAGCACATATAAAACAAGAAAAAAAATGTACATAGCAAACTATACCACCTATGTGCAACACAATCAAAAATTCAAGTCATAATTCTCACCACTCCCGTAATTATTTCACTCATTAAGGATGATAATTCAGTTCTATGAAACATTGGAAGTGACAGTATATCAATAATTAGACAAATTTACAATATGCTGTGGTAATGACATCACTTAACTGCTGTATTTAAATTCAAATCTTTACATTTGCCAGAGAAAAAATTGGCTGTTTCTATTATACTGATGAGGTTTCTTTTGCAAATCCTTATATATTTCAAAAGGGTACAAAAAAGTATGTCTGCCGAGTAGAGGTGGTCATTTCTTTTATTTGGCACTTGTATTGTGTGCATTTAGCACGTTGTGAGTGCTGTTCTGCTTTTCTGCCATAGCCTTCTTAAGCTTTAGCTCCTCTAGCTTTCTCCACAACTCTTCACGTTCCAATTCTTTCTTTTTCTCTCTGTAGAAAAGAGTGAAGTATCAGTTTTGGATGTGTTTTAAGTGCAACATGGAGGTGCAGTTACTTAACTACTGTGATTTACATCTAGCATTTCCTCTTCTGAGTTTTTATTCAAAGCTATTTTTAGAGGCAATTACAGTTTCCTCTATTAAAAACTGCGTGTACAAATTGGTACTGGTTAGTGGCAAAACTGTCACTTTGCTCCAGCGGAGTCAGACAATGCCGTAGTGCGGCTTTGCACAGATGAGTGCAGTTCTAAGGAGGTTCTTTATCACGTGCAAACAAATTAAGCGTCTCTGGGGAAGAAAAGCACAACTCTTGAAAGGAGACTTAGCCCGTGGTCTCAGCTGGCCCCGGATAACTCCGACCCTGCCTCCCTTACTCTGACAGCACCGCTTAGGAGGTTGGCGGGGTAAGAGAGAGGTTTTAGCTGAGCAATGAGGCATTCTCCAGCTCAGCTTTCTTCAGAAAACAGCCCCGAAGCAGCAGAGCTGGCTCCTGGCAGCCCCTCGCAGCTGATCCCAGTTTTACCACACAGGAGTGAGCGTTCCCTGCCCAGGTGGGACAGGGAGTGGGCGCATTCCTGACGCCTCCCCGGGCTTCAGCTCCCACCACAGCGCGGACATCCCCCTGCAAGGGTGCTTCTTACTTAGGTGACACCCAGCAGCAAACATCTGCTGAGCGGTTCCACTGCAGAGCAACTCCGCTACAGCACCCCACAGCCATGACTTAAGTTTTGTTTCTTTTCAGCTGGTACATTTTAGGTATGTATTAATCAACACACACATCTGGAAGAAAAAAAAAAAAAAAAATCAGTACCTTTGTCTTTCTGCTTTATATGAGCTTGTAAGTTCATCAAAAAGCTTGCCATTCATTTCCATCAGGGTTTTCAGCACGTTATATACTAGTGCCACGATAGTTCTAGAACAGAAGAAACACAACCGTTAGAATTACTCAACACAAAATTAATTTCAGTAAACAAGCATTCAGTTTCTTTTTTGGACTCCGCTTCTTTAAGGTCAGTGAGTTTCTGAAACAAAATCCTTTACTATAATTTCCTCTGTAAATGAAACTGCATATTTAAACGTTTCTTGAAAAGGCTTTTGAAAAGACCTTAAATTCCTGACTCTTGTAATTGCACAGGATATAATTATTAGTACTGTGGCTGTACTATAAAGCCATTCAGTTATGTTAACATTTATTAAACTGAGTTTTAATAACAATTTTGTAATACTTGAGGAATGAAATATGAGTCTAGAAAAAAAAAGCTTCCGGCTAATAGCTTGGAGACTGGGCAAAAGAACGGGGCAGAGGAACCACAGGCACATGGTTTAATACTAGAAGTTCTACCAGAAGCATTTCCGGGCAGCTGACAGTTTTGCTGCACAGGCCCCATTAAAGAGCTGAGCTGAGAACATCAGATCGTGGTTGCGGTACCTTGGTACCTGTAAGAAACTGAACAGCCGGGGCAGCGCTGGCTTCTTTTTGTGAAGGTATTCATATTTCAATAAGTTATCTTAAATATTATATTGTTTATCTCCTTTAAGCTCGCTCTTACTTATACAAAAAAAGCAAAAATAGTAAAAAAATTAACCATTGAAAAGGTGCTCATCATTAAGCTTATCACTAATAAGGGAAGTAGGCAAGCTGGCTTCCCCATCTTTCCCCTTGCCCACAGTTCACCTTCACCCAGCAGTATCGGTTGGGAGGTGGCAGAGCAGGGGTGCCGTGCAGCCTTGTCACCTTGACAAGTGAGTGAAAGCAGCATCTAAGGAAGTAACGAAAGGACCAGGTTTGCCTTTTCAGTACACTCTGGCCGTGGTGGCACGAGGAAATGCCCCAAGATTCCGTCGGAGGCCCTATGCTCACTCAAAACACAGTACACTGGGCCTGTCTACACATTTTTTTATTTTTTTTTTTCCAAACGCTGGGTTTCACATGGTTTGGAGACAAAAGCTTATTCAGGGTTTTGGTTTTCTGAGAGGAAAAGCTTGATTTTGAGTGAGTAGTTAAGCCCATGTCAGACAGCTAGATGGATACAGGCACGGTTCTCTGCCCTCCAAAAACAGGTTAAAATCAAGACTTTCTTCCCCAAACTTCCTGGTCCTCAAGGTATCCAGTTATCTTGAGTCTTTCACTTCAGAAAAAGCAACTTCTGTCCGCAGCTAGAGAAAGAGGGACAGCCTTCACATTTGTTGAGCTCCCAAGTACTATTAATGCTTCAAGAACCAGTTCTCCATAATTTATATGCGGTCTCCGCTGATATATGTGCAACTAAACACCCCATCTGGATAAATTCAGAATAATTTCAGAGCCCCAAAGGGCTTAAAACAGGGCATCTGATTTACTTCAAAGCTGTGGAAGGCTCCTGCCTACCCTGGCCTTTGCCTGTACAAGCTTTCCGTTCTGCAAACTGACTTGCAACTCAATTCGGGTGCTGGACACAAGCAAACTTTGCTTTTTAGTATTTCAATGTAATTACTGCTTCTTTCAAACGTGAGATAAAAATACTAACGTTTAACTCCCGGCATTAAATACAAAATGAAGTAGTCACCAATTTCTCATCCCTACCATCCTTTATAGTGGCAGGTATTGCTCTTCTCTAGCATCTCTTCCCCTTCTTATCTCACCGGGCAGCAATAACTACTCATGAAGACATTCACAGAATTCTGTTCATCTCAAGTCATAAGACAGCAAAGCATAATTATAGCCGAAGAATCCCTTGGAAATTGTTCATTTGCATTTTTAATTAATGCATAAGATCAAACGTGATTATAATATGAAGACCATCATCCAGTTTCCTCATGCTTTTTCAGTAAATCCCAGCTGTCCATAATAGCAATGCACAACAGTGAAACAGCTGAAAATTACCTCCATTTTAGCACCCATAATCTCATTTAAGTAAAAATGAAGTCACATTTAGAAGCTTACGATGCAAACCTGAAGCAGCGGACAATTTATTTCTGGTACTATAGATAAAGTTAAACGTTACATACGGATTCCAGTGTTCTTTGGAGATCTTGTATAAACTGCCAAACATAATTGGTAGAATTTTATCAATGTTCTCCTCAATCAGGCTAAGAATATATTCATTATTCCAGAAGTACAAAGCTCTTTCTGCAACCTGAAACACAAAGTTTAGGGGTCAACAACCACAAAATACATTACTACAAGTTTGAGGTTTTTTTTTTTAATTTTTTTTTTTTTTTTTTTACCTGAAAATGTGAACTTGAGACAGATTTGGATATTTGCTTAAATAAAGGCTCTTCTATTTTTTTGAATTGTGTCGGTTCTATTACATCTAAGATTTCTTCAATTTCACCTAAAAACATTACCTGTTTGTATAAAAGAAATATATCAAAAAGTGTGAGAATGTTTTAGATTGCCATTGTAAAGAGAAACAAACAAAATACAGCTTATACATTAGTCATGAATCCTGCAAGGAACAGGGTATGTAATTACAACGCATTAGACATCCATCAGTTCCAGCTGCCAGGTTACAGCTCTCATCTTGGATTTCTTCTTGTGTGTAATTGCTCTAAACACTTCACGGAACTGCTTCAGCAGAATATGTTTTTTACAGTTAAAAAAACCACACTAAAACATTTTATTTCTTCAAGAATGGCTGCAGAGGTTACCGTTATCTGAGATCTCCAAAGTAGCTTTTGAAGTGATAAATAGTTAATTCCCAGTTTAGATTACAACCGGCAGAACACCAGGCAGGTGGCACAGGAAAATTTAACACCGCTCCCAACACTGGGACAACAGCGTTAAGGGACTCCACTTTTAAAGAGCTATTGGGAGGTGGGATGTGGTGGCATTAATCAAGCTCCTGATTTTTATACTCATTTTCACTGCATAGAAACGGGGGGAAAAAACTAATTACCCAAGACCATTTACAGTTATTTTTTTATTACAGAAAAAGAACATATGTATGCTTTACTAGACGCTTACTCCGTATCTCGATTGCTAAATTTCTGCAAGATTGAGGTGTATCAACCTGACACGCTACATTTTACATCACAGCAGACACAAAAAGGAAGAGACAAAACCAACCTCTTTCTGACTGCAAGTTTTTGGCCAAAATTTGAGCAGTCCTCTGATTACCTATATTAAAAATACAAACAAGTTAAAACAGAACAAGTTTCTATTACATATTTGATAAGATTAAAGAAAAAGAAGTACTAGTTGGCTTTTCCTTACCGAGCGGTTCAATGAAAACTGAATACAGCTAAATGTAGTTCCACTGAAAATAAATGCTGCCTCGTCTCATTTAAACATTTCTCTTCTTTAGGTTATCAAAATAATTTAGACCCTTATCACCTCACAAGTCGTTGATTATCTGTTCACACACTGCTTCCATCCCAGTACATACACTAATTGATAGGACGCTGATAACACCCAAAGTATCCCAAAATGGAGTTAGCCCCCCTGTAGCTAGATTTCCCAGAATATTTTCTCTCTTCTAACTCATCCACGCTTTGGGGAGCACCTGTCTTGGTAGCAAGGTTTGAAGCCCGAGAGCAAGCAGTATGCGCCGACTGCACAAACAGCGCTAGAGAGAGGAGTCATGGCCTCTGACACTTCCTTTTCTTCTTCTAGCATTTGAAATGTTAAAGACTGGAAACTAAAAAAAAAAAAACCAACCACACAACACAACAACAACAAAAAATAACACAAAACCCCACAGATGTGAACTTACAGAGAAAATATATTCCACTATCTACACTGGAAACTCTCTTACACAAGACTGGAAAAAACCTTCCGGAAACTTAATTGGAAAGTACAGCCCCCAAGAGGCAGGGGAGGGGGGGACGGGACATGACAAACAGAGGCTGGAGGCCTGGATCCTAGCAACAAACATCTGACATGGCATCTCATTTACAAAATTAATGCTGGCTTTAAAAAAAAAAAAAACCAAAAAAAAAAAAACAAACCAGCAGCACTGTAACTGTATGTTTCCCAAGCAGAAACATTCTCAGAGCCTTATAAACTTCAACTCTGAGGGAAGGACCTCTATTTTTTATGGTACAACAGCACCTATTTGATCATATACAAGTGTAAAACTTACTCAACTATTTGAATACCTTCCATATTTGATTTTGTCATGTTGATTTTTTTTCCCCCAGCTTCCCAGCGGGCTGTTTTATTCATAACTATGTGAACTATCAAAAGTGACTTTCCAGAGAAAAAGTTAATATGATTTTAAGTGCCCACAAGTCTTTATCCTAGGATACACGCATATCCTGCTACTACAAAACTGAATGTCACTTCAAGTGACACCAAGCAAATGCAGAAACCTCAGGCAGCTGGTAAAGTCCTATGCTCAAATCCACAAGACGAAAGCAAATTATGTGGGAAGAACAGATCCCTTACAGAGCCTCGACCCTACAAGTTCTACTCGGCTGGCTGAAAGCTACAGACAACTGAAACACCCTCACCTGGCACCCAATGAAGGAGCAGGAGGCCTGGGTCAGCCCACGCAGGTGGCAATTTTGCAGCCTGGCCCACAGCGGCAGAGCTCCCTCCCTCCTGGCCACAGGCAGGGCAGGAGGAGAGCTGGGGCAGACACGGCTCAGTGATGGGGCACAGAGATTGTCAGCCCCCCACCCCCAGTTCACTGCTGTTACCTGATGAAGCGAGTCCTTCGCTCACCCGCCTCTCCTCCACCCTTGGGGGGTCACACTTGTGTGAATTAATTACACTTGTTTCTCTAGAGACACAATTTAAAGCTGTCTATGTAAATACAGTTTAAATTTAGGGCCATTTTCTGTTAATTAGCTTGTAGCTGAATGACTCCGTTATGCACTATTGAGGTTTTGTATCTTTTGAGAACAAACCGGAACATTTACAGGTATAATCGCTCATTCTGCTGACACCTTCCCTTGCCCCAGAACAAAGCAAGGAAGCCAAAAAAACTTCAGACGAGCACATTTGCCAAAGAAAAGCTGTAAGAACCTACCATACTCCCCTAACTGGAGCATGAATTTACTGGTCTTGAAAGCATAAAATTGAGTTAGCTGGAAGAGTCCAGTTTCCAGCACTTGTTATTGTAAGAGTGTTGAATATACTTCGCTACACGGACTCATATTCTCAACTGATAAAGAAATGGCATATTCTGAATACAACAGTGCAGACCTCACCAAGACACCTGTTCCTTGCTCCTCAGAGAATCAGTTTCCATCTTGAGCTATGCTTTCCTCTTAAAAAGGTGATAAATGCACATTTATGTTCAAAGATTTTATTCAAAGAAATATTCTACATGAATTCAGATTTGAAATCCTGCTGCTCTTACTACACAAAACTCTTAAGATCAATAATTCTTCCCGAGCTACAAAATTTCCATAAAGTTGACTTAGAACAGTAGGTACCTGCTAGAAAACATATCTTCTGTACAAGGACTGCATGTTTAGCCCGCCTTCTTCAATGTAAAGGCTATTGCACTTAGCAGGGTTAGGTAACAAACTCTTCTTGTCAGCTCTGCAAACATCAGGACTGACCTAAGGCAGGCTACCATAGTTACAAGAGCTCGGATTGAACGTCCTCTAAATTGACCCTGAGTGACAATTCCTGCCAGAAAAATAACAGTAAGGTACTTGTGAAGACAGCCTTCTGATGGAGTTCTTAAAATATTACTTGACCTAAAGCCAAAAAAAATTCCAAATGCTACCTCATCAGTTGCCCCAAATTTTAATGTTTACTTTTCGAGCATTTCAGAAAGTTTCTGAAAGCTTCACTTCCTATCATCTTACTAACTTTATAAAGCCCATTTTACTACACAGTCAGAGTAAGGACCAAAGCAAGCACAGGCAGTGACTCTGCAGAGAGTTCTTGTATCTTCTCCATTCTGAATTCAGCTTTTCTGATTAAGAGGCAACCAGAATTGCATATACTATAGCCCAGGTGAAGTCTTAGTGCCCTGTGGCACTCCTACTTCAAAAGCCCTGCCGCCTTCACTTCTAAGTTTGGGCTTGGATCCTGCATCACAGTTCTGTAAATTCACACCAGGAAGTTCTGACTCTGCCACGTTGTCACTTCATTCAATCTTGCAGGTTTTTATGTAATACTACACATTTTCTGCTCACATGTCAACTTTAACTGTGAAAATGCCTGGGTTGTTTTATCGCCTGGCTCAAGGAACAGGGCTTATGCAACTCCTTTCTCCTCACCCAACAAAATAAGTTTATTGACCAGTGTATCTGGCACCACTGCAGTACGGGGGAAAGAGGAAGCTTCAAGCAGTCAAAGCAAATGTATAGACAGTCAAGTGAACCACCTTCCACCACCTACAGAATAACTTGTTTTCTGATAAGGAACACCAATACCGAAGTGGCTGTGCAGAAAGCAAGCTTCCACTGAAAGACTGGTGAAGATCTACGTTGTTTCCACAAAGCTGCTTATCTTTTTTCTTTGTAGAAAAATTTACATTTTGCATAAGCTTGTCATTTTTCCGTCACAAGAAGGGGTATTTAAATACCAACATAACCTTAACAGAAAGATTTCTGATTGTCCACCTAAACCCAGTTTCTGTTCTAGCTGGTCTGACATCAGCCTGTGGCCCCGTGAGCTGCTGCACTGCCCTGAGCCCACGTTCTTCTTTACAGGCACTGCCAGAGCCCTCGCATGAACTGCTGCAAACCCCTTTTTAGCTGAGCTGTCAATATGTATCACGGGAGATTCAGTCTGGCAAAAGCCACTGATGCCTGAAGCACCTGTATTATAATGGCCAAGAGCCACCCCAGTAACTGAAGAGACAGAACAGAAACATCGCATTTGGAATTTCAGAGTTCTTGCTGTCTAAATGAAGTGGTGTTATTCTTTCCAACTTTTATTTTGGGAATGTTTATTCCCTGAAATATTTCAGCTTTATGCAGTGTCTAGGCACAAGCCATCAGCACCAAAAATACTGAAGTTTTAGTTCTCATCAGGAAGGAATACAGTTGTTAGATGCTTTCTCATATGAGGTTGTTTACGTGGTACCAGTGGTTCAAACTTTTATTTAAATTTGTGCTCTATATTGGTCACAGGCTGGAGATAACTGTATTTTCAAATCCAGAATTTTCTTAACTGTCCTAGATTTTAAAATTATTTTAAAAAAATGCCTATGGATCATTAATCAAAATAGCACAGATAGCACTTCTATACAATTGTAGCAAGTTACACTGAGATATTTAGTTGAAATTAAAAACAGAAAAACATTCAACTGAAAAACACTTACAGGCTCTGTTAAAGTTGTATCCTTTTCCAGGAACTGTACAACACAATAGGCCAGCTAGAATGTAAGTCATATGATTATTTAGGTTAAACAGACATTGTTTAGACATCGCAGCATAACTAAATATCACAACTTATAATGGAAGCACTTCAGATCGGGGGGGAAGGAGGGGATGGACATGGACAGATGAACGACGACCCAACCCACAACACCCCTACACAGCCATTTTAAATTCTTCCAAACTAAACACAACAGCAATTAAAGCGACAAGATATACAGGCCTGCTCTATCTTACAAAAACTTCCTGCATACCAAAAACCTTCTTTTTTTTTTTTCATCCTAGAAGAAAATTACTTTTAAGCTTGACAGATATTTCCCTAACTCAGATCCAACATCCAAACATATTTTTCCTCAACATCCATTCCTGTATTAACATTACAAAGATATAATTTTCAAACATCTGCATTGGGGTAAAAAAGGTGTTACTTTCAGTCAAAAAAAAGAAGTTTTAAAACAGGACTGACTGAGCACACGTTGCTCAAGTACCAGACATCCACAGCATACAACATTCAGCGCTAAGATTACAGGTGAAATAATTTTAACACATTTTGTGGCCACAAGAGACCAGGCAGCATCTGTCCAGCTGCGTATCCTGCCCCCAGCGGAGCCCTACAACAAATGCCCGTGGAAGAGTGCATGAAGTGGGGGAAGCACAAGGTGATGGAGTCACCCACGTGCTCTCCCAGCCTCCAGTGATTTCTGTCCAGGGGTTTTCGCAGGCCAGACTGTGATATTATGTGTTATATACTGACTTATTGTTTAGTTACTTAGCATACAGTTAAGAAACTAAACTAGCATACCTCTGCCCAGTACAGAAACCATACAATAACCTATGATTCCATGACTAACGTAGTTGCAATCATGGATTCCATTAAGACTGATTTTAAGAAGTCACAGTATTTTTCATCTCACAGGAATATACAGGAAAGACAAAAATTACTTACATGTGGAGCACGTACATTTCAATACTTAGAATGCTTGAATTCAAGCATTACCTTTTTTTTTTTTTTTTGAATCTGTTATCCCAAAGCAGATAATTACAATGCTGTAATTGTATTTCTTTTACCCTTAGGCTAAGGATGCATATGCGTAGATTCAAAAAAATAATGAATGTCACACATTAATCTCATACAATCCCATTATATATATTGTATAGTAATGCTTTATTATTTGAGACACAAAGACTCAAACTTAATTCAGTTTTAAGGCTTTAAGGGTAAGCTAAACTTGTACTGCAGCAACAAAGCAAGAAGGCCACTCCTGACCGCAAAGCAGACTTAATGCAGGTTTACACTTCAGGATAATATGAAACCAGAACAAGGCTGAAAGTGCACATGGCACTAGTGGTTTATGGAGGGATAGATGAGTAGCCTGGTCAACAAACCAAATGCTACTTTCAGCAACATGGTACAGCTGAATTAATGGGACCCTTCCACATATCTATGAACCAGATTAAAAAATATAGAGAAAAGGACAGCTTGCTCTTCTGAGCCACTACACCTTTGCCACGTGACTGGTCCCTTTCGTATCACTGACTCAATTCCATAAGCAGCCTACTGCATAACAATAAACCAAAAAGACAAGTGATTCAATGAAATTAAAACTTTATATGAAAATTAGGAATTAACTAAGCTCTTGACTTGATCCTGTTTGTAGGCTGTATAGTCATAATGATTTCACTTTAATTAGAAACTCATTTCCTTGTATCTTTAGTCTGTAAGGAGCTGTATTAGTGAGCTAAGTTAACAAAGCAAGGTTTTAATTAGGAACAGCAGAATTACTTGCGAGTTTGCATCAAATGTATTCAATACTCAAGTGCTATATGTCTGGAAAGGATATGCATTATTCCTCAAATAAAATGCTGAACGTCTGTGCAAAGTATAAGAATGGAAGTCAAATGAAGAACTAAAGCGTTCTGACAGCGTGTCATGGATCTACATAATTTCTAGCTGATCCAGAGAGCTACTATGCATTTCTGCCATTTATATCCAACACTCTCTTCCCCTCCCCATCACTGCAATGGTTTTTGAAATTTAAAAAAAAAAAAAAAAGCACTTCTGAAATAAGTACCTGGCCATACTCAAGGTCCCTTTATACGCAGCATTTAGGTTACATAAAGGAAGTGATAACAGAACAAGGTCCTGGGATTAAATGAAGCTTAAAGTGTGACAAGACTAGCAAGCAAAAAAGCTTCCCACTTCAACTGACATGACTTTGACTCCCTGTTATATTCTTTCACTTTTAATATATGCTAAATATTTATCTCAAAATTAACATTTAGACATAAGAGATCTTAACAGATCTTTTTGAATTTGCAAACATTTTGGAATATTGATACTGTAACACATAGTGCTGTAAATTTCAATAGTTTCAAACACAAATACAAAAAACCCCACCGCTCTTAAAAATAGGCAAAAGCTTACCTGTGCATGAAACAAAGCTAATCCCTTTGCAGTATGCATGGGAATCAGAACTTTCATAAGGAACTGTTTGTGTTCTGCTTTCAGTGGCAGTGCAAAACCATTGATAATACTGAAAATATGAATAAGCAGGATTTATTTTAATTAAAAAATAATTTTTTCCTAGCAAGTCAGTAAGTTTTGTAAATTCAAAAGCTACTTCATTCCTGATTCAATTTCTCAACCTGATTATTTTGAAGCCATAAAATAGCTCTACAGACACACAACCATCACAGTGTTGGTATTGTGAAAATTTAGACTCTTAGCAGGAATATCAGAGAACTGCAGCAGAAGTCAAAAAATTAGACAAGCTGGATTATTTTTATTGTGACAGCCATTAAATAAAATCATCTACAGTAAGTCTTGCTGTCTAATTGTGAAGCTCAGACAGATGCATCAGGAGGCTGATCCATTTCACACCCACAATCAATAGCAACTTGCAGAGGAAAAAAAAATAAAAAGAGATGGCATAAAATTTTGAACTATTTTAACAGTGCAGTTTGAACATTTGTTTTGAGATTGTTGAACAACCTTTCCCTCCAAAAACAAAGTTAAAAAGTTGTCTCATTGATTCAGTAATGAGTTGATAAGTCATAGAACAGACAGAAGTCCTTCAGGCAGAGGGTGGGATTCACCCCCCTCTCCCCTACATTTTAGATAAATCTGTGAAAATAATGGTATAATTTTCACTCAATTTTCATGAAAATTTGTTCCACAATAGTTTCACAATGTTTAGATTTTCAGTTAGACCAGTAATATTTATAACATTTTCTACTGTGAAATATATGTGACAGCTTTGGAAAAAACAGTAAAATACTACTACAAAAAAACTTCAAAGTTAAAAATTAAATTAGTGAAATAATGTCAAAAAAGACAACTAAAAAATCCGAGCACTTACAAGGCTTTACTGAATAGAATTTAAAGAGAACCAGCCTGGTGAAGATTAAAGCATTTCATTCAGCATGAGGGGAAAAGTTAACGTTCATTTTCTGAATCAAAGAACAAGTCATCTCTCAAATGTAAGATAAGCAAGAGCAGATATTCCTAACAAACAAGGACCCTTGAGAAATATTTTGCCAGTCATCTTTTAAAATTTGCACTGAAGAGCAATAATTTATACTGTATATCCTAATTTGATATTCACATGGTAACCCAGACAGTATTAGATTATATCAGTGACTGCACTTCATCACTCGTTACTGTAATAATTCTCTCCCCTCCCTCCATTCCCAGAGGAAGAAAACGGAAGCAAACACCCACAATAACGTTTTATATTTTTTCTGTCAGATCAAACTTACCTTCCTAATATCTCAAGAAGTTCAGCAACACCATTGAAGTGCTCTGTTTCATATATAAACCTGTTACAAAAAAGACAACCATCAAAAATCGAAAAAGGATCAGAGATTCCAAAGAAATAAGCTCTAATAAGCTTCAAATATTTGAAAGCCAGATCACAGACCAAACCCAGGTCTTTTATTTCAAGAATAGATCACTGCAGACCCAGACCATGAATGCAAGATAAAACATTCCTCAACTTACTCACACATACACATATATATACACAGCATACCTGAGGAAAATGTTGTTAATCTGTTTCCTGATGAATGCTCTTAAACCGAGGAATTTTCCATAAATTCGATGAAGAACTGTCTTTAGGAAATCACGTTCTCGTGGGTCTTCACTATCAAAGAGCTCCAACAACTTTCAAAATTAAATTGAAATGTATTACTTTTGAAAGACTTAAATTTTGTTATGTTACTAACCATTACTAACCAATTGGAGTTTTATCTTTCATTTACAAGTTTACATTAGAAAAATTAGAATCAGTTCAACCAAAAAACTTTTGTTTGGTTGGCAATATTATATTTTCAAAATTAGATTTAATAAAGCTGATTTTTTTTTTTTTAAAATTAAACCCAGTAGCTTCATTCCCTTCAAAGGTCTACATACAACAGACATCAAAGCCATTCCAACAACTGTTACACTTTCAAAACAAAAATGAAATTGTGAGAATGAGATTATCAAACCTTAGGTAATCCTTGGTCTTTAAGAAATAAGAATGAATCAAATCTGTGACAGTTATTTACAATTTCTTAATTAAAATCCTATACTACTCATCTCAAAAAGCTACTTGTGTCTTGAAGGTTAAGCAAAAGCATAATTCTTTGCAGAATCATTTTGCAGGATAAGTGGATGATAAGACTCATGCATATTTCCTCAGGGGGAGAAGAGGGAGAGATACATTTAACAGAATGATAATGCATTAAAAATGAGCCGTTGGGGGAAGGAAACAAAGAGGAAAAAAAAAGTCACTGAAAGTAGAAGTTGGTTCATTTCTGTCCAAATCTACTATCAATATTCCCTGCCCCCCGCCCTTTATTTAAAAAAACAAACAAACAAAAACAAAACAAACCAACCAAACAAAAAAAACAAACAAAAAACCACCACACCTTTCACACACCCCCACCCCTTTTTTCCTCTTACATATTCTGGGTGATGAACATGTTTGGTTTTGTTCCTATACAAGAAATTTCACAATTAATGATTAAATGGGGGGGTACTGTGTATAAAATAAGCATAAGATATGTAATTATTAACTGATTCTCTACTAATACAGACTAAATGCTGCAATAAGCTAGCAAGGTTTTCCACACATTTTTTTTTCTCTCATAGAAAATTTTCCAAGGATACAGAAAAGACCATACTCACTTGAAGACATCAAAAGTAATTCCAATCCCATTGCAGACCATTATTTTAGTTTGGGGATTTTTTTTCCTGCATGCCCAAGTGAGAGCATATTCGGAAACGCTAACTGTGCTAAACTAGTCCATAACTTAGCTCAAGCAGTCGCTACAGTCTCCTGCTCAGTGCAGGTCTGCAAGGTCGGGTATGTCTACACCAAGCAGCATAAGGGACTGGAAACAGCTGTTCAGGAGCTTTGTTCGGGCTCATTTCATTTTTATATTTAGAAGAAATTTCTCAGGGTCACTACTCCACTTTTTTCCATATATAGCTAGCTGTTCATTGCATTGTCTTTCTCGTACTCCAGAGAAAGATCAAGTGAAACGTCAGGAACTGAAACTCTGCAACATGGCTCTTAGGAACCACGGGTCAATTAGTAAATTGGATACCCACAGCCAGCAGCAGCTTCAGGCCTAAATTTTGTAGGAAAATTGAATAAAACAGAGAAGAAGGAAACACCTATAAAACAAGAACAGTAAAATCAAACAAGTGGAAATTAAAATGCAGTCATTGAAGGTGGGGAGGGAAAGCATCCATCTCTGTTTTTAGCTTCCATTGCTGTACTGTGACAGCCTGCCACCACTCACTCTGCAGATACTGAGCTTTTTCTTGACAAAAAAGTATTTTGATATGATAGAAAAAGTCCCCACCGAGTTAACCTCGGACAAAAAAATGCTATGGTATTCTACAGCCTAATTCCTTGAGAAGTTATATTTAAAATGAAATCTCACTTCACTTTCTTGCTCATAGTTATTTTGCATGGTGAAGCATGATTTTTTCTAGGTACTTTCTTACTTGATTGTCTTTCTGTGGTTAACACATGATAGTAAAGAGAACTATACTACCTACAAGTTAGCAGATGTTGGAATGCAAATTCATGTACAATAAGTACATGAGCTTTTTACATGAAAAAAGTTTGCTGTTAAGTTTTCCCATGATAAATCTATGAAGAAAAAAAACAAGCATAGAAGCACTACAATTTAATCAGCATATTGTTGATATGACTGGAACTAAGCTACAAATCACTAAAACCACAACTTCTATTTACAAGTTACAAATATATTGCATTGCAAAGCACTAAGGTTGATATCTGAAAATAACGTGTTTCTGAAGTTATTAGTTGCATACAGCCTGTGAGGTACGATGTGCTGTTTATTTAGTGTCTGGCAGAAACCACTGTTGGAATAACTAAAATTTAACCCTCAGTCAACACGAAAGCTTTCATATCTCCTTAGCTGTACAGTCACCTGATAGGTTAAGCTTGAGAGGTGATCTTTAAATCCGGGGGTGGGAAAACTCTCTACTTACCTGCTGTACAAATTTCTGGTCAATATACCGCTTTGCAATGCTCGGCTGAAAATCCGGGCTCTCCAAAAACCTCAGGAAAAATTCATACACCAACTACAAACATTGAAATGAAAATTTTGAAGTCAGTGAAAATTCTGAAGTTAGTAAGCACACCATAACACAGATCTCAGCCCCGCCACCACCACAAAGTCAGTGGGACTCTTCACATGCTTAAAACGTACAAAAGGAAACCGAAGCCTAACACATCTCTGCTTAATCACAGCCTCCACTGGAATCTACTGAAAGAATTACAGTAAGTATCAAGAACACTTTAATTCCCAGAAGAGTCAAAGCTTCATAAATAATCTACTGAAAATATCACTATTAGACAAACAATCTCTAAGTATTACATACATTCACATTTCCTACTAGATTAACAATTTATTATGTAGAAATAAGTTACCAAACACTTATCAACACTGAGGGTAAAATTAAGTGTTCTGACATCACATAATTCCTTAAACAGATGAGGAAAAGTCGGCTAACTAAGTGTTCTTCAAATTCAGTTTCATATGCAAAGTCCAAAAATGAAAAGCCAGATTAAAAAGCTGAATGAATACATGGAAACTTAAGAGTTCAGCTTAACATTAGGTTTCTATATCCTGGACATTCAAATTCAAACAACAGGACCCTCTTGCAGATTTATTTTCAGCATCTTTTATATTTTGTAGTATATTATTTCTATTGAGTTCAAGTCCCCATTTGCTATGATCCCATGATGCCCACAGATGGAAAACCAGACAGGAGACAGAGCTAGCGAGGGCCTGAGGTAGCAGAGAGGGGCATGAAGGTGGCAGAGCACAAGTCACGTATTTTAGGGTTCATCAGAAGTCCAGGACAGAAAATACTTTACTTTTGTCACAACAGCAGATTTATAAAATACACATAAGGCATCTCTTAACTAAGACAGAATTGAGAGGAAAGACATCTTATGCTTAGGTACATTCAGGGCTGCTTATGTTCTCAATGCCTATTTCTTAACTCCATGTTAGTTAAACAACTGATTAGCAATAATACTAAAAGGCAATTTAGATACATAAAGACATCACTGACTGGGCTTCCAAATAAAACCTACACAGAGCTGTGGTCATACTCACAGGCATGTACTTCAACCATTACCACTACGAGTACTTATTAAAATCTGAGTAGTTCATAATTATAATCATGAAGTTCACTCAAGAGAAATGCTTGACAATAAGTACTTTTTATCTAGAACATTTGAGATGACAGTTACTTACGCATAGCCTCAAGGAGGGCATGCTGCATCTGCAAAGCAGACGCTCAGAAACACAAGTTCCCCTTAACTTCCTTCCCCTCTGACAGACTGTAACAAGACCTTTTCATACCAGCAGTTTAAACGTATACAAATTTCATGTAACAGAGCTGTATTAAAACCCAGGCTTCCCCGTAGAGTCTTAATTTGTCTTCTTGTGCATAAACACAATAGCACACAGTTGCACAACAGACAACATAGGACAGAATTTTAAAAAGCCTGGTAATAGACAACCCAATAATATAATTTTAAACATTACCATACTCCATCCTCTGTCTTAGAAAGAGGCCAACCATGGCTGTTTAGTATCTTCAATGACATATACAGTGGGATCGAGTATACCCCAGCAAGTTTGCAGACAACACGAAGCTGAATGGTGCAGCTGACATGCCTGTGGGACAGAATGCCATCCAGAGGGACCTGGACAAGCTCGAGGCCCATGTGAACCTCATGAGGTTCAACAAGGCCAAGTGCAAGGTCCTGCAGCTGGGTCAGGGCAACCCCTGGTATCAATACAGGCTGGGGGATGAAGGGATTGAGAGCGGCCCTGAGGAGAAGGACAGGGAGGTGCTGGTGGATGACATGAGCTGACAATGTGCACTTGCAGCCCAGAAAGCCAACTGCATCCTGGGCTGCATCAAAAGAAGTGTGGCCAGCAGGTCAAGGGAGGTGATTCTGCCCCTCTACTCTGCTCTGGTGAGATCCCACCTGGAGTACTGCATCCAGCTCTGGAGTCCTCAGCACAGGAGAGATGTGGACCTGTTGGAGCAGGTCCAGAGGAGGGCGACAAAAATGATCAGAGGGCTGAAGCACCTCTCCTGTGTCAACAGACTGAGAGAGTTCAGGTTATTCAGCCTGGAGAAGGCTCTGGGGAGACCTTATAGCAGCCTTCCAGTACTTAAAGGGGACTTATAAGAAAGATGGGGATGGACTTTTTAGCAGGGCCTGTTGCGATAGGACAGGAGGTAATTCCTTTAAACTAAAAGAGGGTAGATTCAGAGTAGATACAAGGAAGAAATTTTTTACAATGAGGGTGGTGAAACAGTGGAACAGGTTGCCCAGAGAGGTGGTAGATGCCCCATCCCTGGAGAAATTCAAGTTCAGGTTGGCTGGGGCTTTGAGCAACCTGATCTAGTTGAAGATGTTCCTGCTTATTGCATGGGGGTTGGACTAGGTGATCTTCAAGGTCTCTTCCAACCCAAAACATTCTACGATTCTCCTGACCTTTTTCAAGCTAGAAACTAGATGAATTCATTCATTGTTTGAATTGAAATGGAACATATATGGCTGGAGGGAACTTATTAGCACAGCTTCATAGGGATTAATTTTGGAACTAAATTTCATTCAATATTTCTGTAATATATTCCTCTATTAAATATTTCTGTTAGTGACCACAACAAAGAATAGTCACGTGTGATAACTGCTTAGACGATGCCACAATATGGGAAGCTATCACAGGTGATGGGGAGTGTGTGTGTGTGTGTGTGCGTGCGCGTGCGTGTGTGTGTGCGTGTGCGTGAAGTATGTCAGGTTATCAATAAGAAAGGACAAGTTGATCCTGAAGGCTCAGAGTAATAGATACAGGATGAAACTCAAGGACTGCAAAGTCACAGTTCGAGATCCAATAAAAAGCTCTGCTAAGCATTTGCAAGCCTTTAAGCTGAGAAAGGAAGTGATCCTGGTTCTGAATGCTGGTTAACCATAGTACGACTAAGATTATCTACACAGTGCAGCCATGGAAGTGACAGATGAAATCCTGGGATATTCCAGGAAGATACTGCCAGTACAGATAGAGATGCACAGTCCTACACGTGCTTGAGAAAATTTATTCAAACCTGCAAGGACACAGAGAAGGAGCCACTAGAGTTGTCATCGATAGAGCACCTTTTATGAGTGAAGACTAAATTGGCATACTTTGTTTCCCCTAAAGGACAAGGAGAGGAAGGACAATCATGGCTTCTTTCCATAAATAGATACGAGGACTGCGATAAACACCAAGCAGAATAAGAACTAAGTTAAAGCACAATGCTGCAACATCTAGGTACAAGACATCCAAGATTAAGTTTAGGATATCAATTAGAGTCAAGACCAAGGTACATCTCATCTATAAAATAGAACAAGTCGGTATCAATGCAAGATTCTCAATATATGACAACAAATTAATCAGCTACATGTCTTATTTCTAATATAGGGAGAATATGCATTAGTAACCATTTGAATGCTTCATATAAACACATGCAATTCCAGAACCAGGACTGTTGCTATTGTTCTTAAAGAGCTTTCAGAAAAACAAAATTTAGTGCTCAAAAATCCCGTTCCTGAGCTGTATTGTAGGGAAGTGTCATGCACTGAAGGAGTTTTTATGCAGTTCTGATGCTTACAGAATCATCTAGCTTCCTGGTAATTAGTACTACTGCTCCTAGAACATGTACAAATGGTAAAAGGTAACAAATAACTTTGGAAACCCTTGGGAGTCTTGGGAAATCCATGAAGCTTTATCCAAGGCACTTCAGGAAGCAAGCTGCACAATGGTCACTTCTGGATAGTCAGCCTCTCCCTCCTCCTATATGCTAACGTTTGCAAACTTAGAAGCACAACAACAACTATCAACTAGGGGGACAAGAATGGATTCTACCCACAACGGACATTGGCTGCTCCTACCTAAAAAAGAGACAGGTACACTCAACTTCCTCGAGTTTAACTGAGGCATCACCATTGGAAATACTAGATCAGGGGAGAACTGTTGGATTTAGTTATTTTGGTTCTCAAAATTTGTCTGCTTGGGTCAAAGAGCTAGGAAATGTAACTCCTATTACTTTGGTGATTCAGTCTTCTTTCCTGCTGAGACCACTAGAATATTATTGCCTTAAGGTAATAATTCCACCAACTTTGCAACTCCCTAAGCTCCAAAAAATACACAGTGACTTTAATGACAACCTAGTTTGGCTGTTACAAACTATCTTGAGTATTGCTTTAAAACAATGTCTTTCAAGTGACACTCATTTTACTGAAGGTCTAGAGTCTTTTGTTGTGACTACATGCAACAGTAACTTACTAAGCCATTATTTATGATGTTATTTTATAGAGAAATGCCAACAGATTCAACCACAGAAGAGATTCAAACTTTTTTCTTTTCCCTTCAGAAAACTGGCTACCTGACTGCCATATCAGGATAGAATTCTGAATTTGTTTGTAATTTAGCAATCACCTCACCCACATCTCCAAGCAGTTCTTTAGACTATACCAAAAGTAATAATGGGTTTTGATGGGGGGAGGGGGAATGGGTGTGCATCCCCCCTTCCTCCATACACAAAATTTGATGCTGCCAGCAGCTTTGTGCTCCTGGAAGGCAATTAGTAAGTTATCAAACTCAGTCTTCTACCATCCATTAGCACATGAACTGTAAAAGAAAGGAGACAAAACCACAAACTGTTTCCATTGTGCTGCAGGGAGCAACCTAGTCCAAGGACAGTGTGAACAATTGATGCAGGAGAGTGAAATCCACAATCAGTGATCAGACAGCCTGGCCAAAACTCATTTAGAAAAGGGCAAAGAAAAAAGCTCTTTCAATTTATCTTAGACAAGCCTAAAGCACAAGTGAACTGGTCACAGAAACCACAAGTCTTTTTATAGAAAAAAACAAAACAAACAAGCCTATAGATTACTTATGACCTAAAGTGAACTGAGCAAACATTTACAAATTTTGTTCTTGACACACAGGGGCATTTTGAAGTCAGATGCCACTACTGACTATAAGAGATATTTACACAGCCCTTGCACCCTCCCACCCCTCCAAAATCCAGCCTCTCATCTAGTTCAGTTATAGCCATTTCTCCTATGAATTAGAATCAGTCATATGTGAGATAGTAATCATCACAGCCTTTAGCCTGAAGAGTTATTTTTTGTGATAACTTGTTTCTTACGTGGTTTAGGTCTCAAATCCTATCTTGAACATCTACTTTTCTGTCTCTTTTCCCAAGAAACAGGTGATAGGACAAGAGGAAATGGCCTCAAGTTGTGCCAGGGGAGGTTTAGACTGGATATTAGGAAATTTTTTTTACACTAAAAGGGTTATTAAGCATTGGAACAGGCTGCCCAGGGAAGTGGTTGAGGCACCATCCCTGGAGGTATTTAAAAGACAGGTCGATATCATGCTTAGAGATATGGTTAGTGATGTTTTTTTGTCAGAGTTAGGTTGATGGTTGGACTAGATGATCTGAAAGGTCCCTTCCAACTTAGGCAGTTCTATGATTTACAGCCAATATGAGAAGTCCAGTTTTTAAATACATTCGTTGATGTATTAGAACTGTAACATTACAGGGACACAGTAGGATTTTAACTCCCTTAAGAGAGGAGAGAGAATGGTATGTAGATGCGTGACAGCAATTAATCTTCTATCCACTACTAGTTGGGTAAAGGTTGCTACGTAACTTTTATTTAACAGATACTAGTTACTTAAATTCAGCAATTGTGCTGGTTTGGGCTTGGACAGAGTTAATTTTCTTCATAGCAGCTAGTATGGGGCTATGTTTCGGATTTGTGCTGAAAAGGGTGTTGCTAATACAGGGTTGTTTTCTTTATTGCTGAGCAATGCTCACACAGAGTCAAGGCCTTTTCTGCTCCTCACATGGCCCTGCCAGCAGGCAGGTTCGGGGGGCACAAGCAGCTGGGAGAGGACACCGCTGGGACAGCTGACCCCAACTGACCAAAGGGATATTCCATGCCATATGATGTCATGCTCAACATATAAATCTGGGGGAAGAAGGAGGAAGGGGGGAGACATTTGGAGTGATGGCGTTTGTCTTCCCAACTAACCGTAATGTGCGATGGAGCCCTGCTTTCCTGGAGATGGCTGAACACCTGCCTGCTGATGGGAAGCAGTGACTAAACTCCTTGTTTTCCTTTGCTTGTGTGTGCAGCTTTTGCTTTACCTATTAAACTGTCTTTAGCTCAAGCCACGAGTGTTCTCACTTTTACCCTTCTGATTCTCTCCCCCATCCCACTGGGGGGAGTGAGCGGCTGCGTGGTGCTCAGTTGTTGGCTGGGGTCAAACCACAGCAGGCAATGAACTACCTGACATAGGAGCCCGGATGACTACAAGTGATTCAAGTTTGCTCAACTTTTAGCAGTTAATTAAAAAATAAAAAAATAAAAAAAAATTCAGCAGTATTGCAAGTCAATCATGTGATTGATACAGCAATGCTATAAAAATCACAAGACTGGGACAGGAGTGCAACAACAGAATAACTAACCAACCGTCACCAAACAACAACACCTATATTGTAAAGTTTTGCATGGAGGGAGGGAAAAGGATGGGATAATGAGGAGATATCTATTTCTTGCTCAAAAGGCAAATAAAGGCTATTGCTCCATTTTTTGTTACTGTCACAAGAAATTGTTAACATCCACTTATATTTTATTGAAATCGCACAAAGAAGTTGCTCAAGCGCAGAAAACAAACCTCTTAAGAGCATAATTACCTAAAATATCCATATATTTTTCAGACATGCATATACCACTTTTTAACAGTGCAATCATTCCCTTAAAAACAAAACAGCCAAACCAACGTTTTTTAAGCAGTCTGGAAGACTTACCTTCTGCCATATTTACACATGTTAAGAAAATCACCATTGTTTTTCCCTTCCAAGCATAGGAACTCAGTTGTATTATAAAAGGAATTTTGACATTCTTACCAAAGCCACAAAATGACTCAAGTATCCATTTATAGAGGGCTTGAAAATAAACAAATCATATACCTGTATGTGGGGCCATGAGGCTTCAAGAGTTGGTTCATCTTCTTCTGGATCAAAATCCGGGTTATCACTAGGTGGAAGTGTTCTGAAAATATTAGAACTAATCTGCAAGAGAAAAAAAAAAGTTTACGCTTCTTGTGCTTCCACAGACCACAGTCGGCAATGTACTGCTTTTATCCTAAAATTACATGAAACAAAAACAGCTTTAAAAAATCACTTTTATTCTTTATTTTGTGAAAACTGTTAAATCCAAACAGCCCAAAGTCTGAAACAGGCCAATGAACATAATGAGAAAGTAACTTTTTTCTCAACTGTTTTACAAGTTTGTAGCTAGATACAGTCATATTTAAAATTCTTCTCTGAAACCATGAAAGTTAAAGGAACATTTCAGTTTTCCCTAATAAAGGCCAATTTTTAACTATGTAACACTGAGAGCTGAAGTTTTATATAAGACATCAAATACAGTATGACTAACCAATTATGACTTAAACAGAACTCTCTTCACGTGTAAGACAGACAATCCCAAAAATATATCTAATTTCAGAGTTCTTTACTTAACTTCAAGATATTTGTCATTTTCAGGTAAGAGCTGAAGAACTGCTCACAGTTTTTCCACCTTTCATAATCTCAAGATGTTTCAAGGTTTTGGGAAGTCAGAAATACATAACAATTGTGACTTTTTGTTTTAACACAAAGTAACTTTGGAGAAAAAAATAGCTAACAAGTTACTTTAAGTATGATACAGTCACATCAAATCAATTTCAAAAGGGCAAATTTAAAAAGGTTTCTTCGGGGATTTTTAAAGTATATGAAGTCTAGATAGAAGACCAATCTTTCAGATGTCAAAAGGAAAATGTCATCTCCTCTGTCAGATGTAACATACCGGATTTTAAATCTCTAACATGAATAAAAGAGAACATGAAGTTGATTTTGTTTCTGCGTCTTCTACTGTGTTTTTAGGAATACAGTTAACCCAACTTTTCCAATCATCTTTCAAACTCCTTAGTCTTTTCGATCAAATCCATTTCAAATAGCTGCTAGCCACCCTAGCCTACTAAACACAAAAGAAAGAACATTTGACAGTTTGCAGCAAATGCTACTGCGCAGCTTCCATGGAGTCTCCAAGGTGTTTGAAAAATCCTGCAAAAGGACTTTAAAAGATCCTGAAGTCATCCAGCTGGCTCTGCATAGAAAAATCAGCTGCCTCATTAAACAACATATAAAGCTGTTGCATAAACTGACTTTTCATTTCCTCCTAGGCGCTTCATTCTATGACCTGTCACTGTCTCCTGGTGGTACACAGTAAAGCTTCAGATGGTGCTGCTCTAGAGTAGAAAGGCAATGATGTTCTGTATGGATGCACACTACAGCAGTCTTCTAGTTTACTGCGCAGCAGAAAAAACAAAACAGTACAGTTGACCTATATGGTTGTAAACGCAAGGGAGGACAAGAGAAACTGGCTAGGAGAAGAGGAGGGGGAAATAGGAGTCTGACAGAATGTGAATTTTAATCAAGCCCAAAAGCCAAGGCTACAATCTTGATTCTGTTATTTGATATTGTCTACTCTAGGTATTCAACAAAAACACCCAACATACAAATCAGTCCCCTACAGAGACTTCTGCACCTCTGCTTGCACGTCTTCTAGTAATATCTCTTGAAAATGCATCCTTTTATTTCTAGATGCATCTTGCTGAACCAAACCAGTCAACGCTTTAGCACAGAACCTCAAGTACAGAATGCAAAAGTTGAGTCCAGAACAAAAGTACTAATTACTAAACATACTCCTACAGCAGAAACAAACAGCAAACCTCTTGTCCAGATCCTTGGAGATCTAATTTTATGTTTTTCAGAGTATTCAGTACTTCTACTAGCATTAGTGGTTTCCTGAGAACATACGAAACCTACAACAAACTGTGTACCCGTTTTTATGTACTAGCCCATCTCCCTAAACAACTGGTTCATTTACTTTATGATGTTTTAAATACTTTTTATTCCTGTATCATTTGCTTCTTTCTAACGTACTGCAAATAGTATCAATCAAAAAGGTGGTTTGAGTTGAAACCCTCCCTGTTTTTGATATGTGCAAATTCTTCTCTATATCTTCTCATATTATTTAAAACATCCCTTTCCTTTCCTAAGTGAGTCTTTACCCCAAAACTGTGATTTAAGAAATACAAATCATAAAAGGATCTTACAGCTGCATAGGTTTCCAGAGAAACCCAGCATCAGCTTTCTAAATTAAATCTCAAAGTTTTTGAAAGTGACATGAAAGTGAAAGTTAAGGTATTAAGATAGAGCACTTAAATTTTATTAAAACAAAACAAGAAAAAAAAAAGGTCCCTTATTGTCTGTATACTTCCCGAGGAGCTAAGCATTTGGAGAGATACTAGATTCAATTCCAATTTCTGAGCATGCAGATAGGGATATCTGATTATTTTTTTTTTCAATTCTGAATTTCTGAAATTCTGTGCAATCTCATTTACATCAGATTTTTATATATGGTGGTGGGGAACGAGAAGGGGCTGGCAGGCACAAGGAGATAGAGGAGTAATGTGTACTGGAGGGACATTTCTGTTATGCTCCCAAACCTGATAAAGGATAGAGCTTTCTGACTTCCCAAGAAGTTTTAAAACTTAAAGTATTCACAACACCAAACCCTAACTTGCTGTTAGCTTCAGGGTACTTTCAATTGTGAATTTCCAGACAGAGAAGATACTAATATTTTAGATGACCTAGAAAGGAGGTGCACAGACTACTGTGCTACCCTTCAAAACTATTTGTAAGCAACCCTCTTCCTCAGTTCTTACTTCAAAGGCTTTGGCAAAGGAATTATAGGAAAATCAGGTTGCCTGAGGCAACAAAAAGCATATGTCCTGCCCATCTACCTAAACAAGAAGATTTTTTTTTTTTATGGTCTTGTTCCACCCTTGGTGGCTCAAAAAGACATTGGTACCATTTCAACTAGTGCTGCCTACTTCGGGATCCATGCAGAGCAGGAACAACTACATGAGCCATTATTGTGTGGTACTGGCCCAGCAGCTATGATGGTAACGGAGACAATGTGAAGGGACAGAATACTAGGAGACCTCCTCACCCGCACTGGCTTTGTCTACGCACCAGTCAGGAAAAACATGGTTTTTTTTCTTCCCCTCTTGATATCGTAAGGGATTGTTGACTTTGCCTCCCCAAGACTTGGGCGACTCCAAGGAAGCTGGGCTGATTCCTCTGCAAGTTGGAGGAAAGGGATCCCAGGCGCAGGGAAAGACAAGGGGCTTTGGAAAGGAATTAGCTCCGCTTCTGCCACTAATGCCACTCTGGCTTTTTTCAGGGAATTTTTGTAGTCTGTTCATCCTTTACTACCAGTCAGATCATAGGTGGGTTTCATTAAGGCTGATTTCTACTTTTTCATCACAAAAACACTATCCCATAGCGCTTTTCCTTATAATGTAGTAACACTGAACAGTCTGAAAAAAAAGATCTTTTAAATGTCATAGAAGTTTTGCTACAAAGAAAGGCCTCAAGCCTGACACACGTGCTGTTTGGAGGGAGAGACCCATCCAGAGTTCTTTCTGAAAGCTGGTACTTAGTCCTAATTCACAGCAAAGACCTTTTCTGCTGCCAGTTGCCAGGGAGACTAGAAGTACTATTCAGGCTTGGAGGGATCTTTTGTCTCAAGCTCTGAAAAAGCTCTCACTGAAGCAGAAGGCCTTCTTCATTTTCTGTCATTTTAGGGGAGAAAATGAGATGGAAATTTGTTATGGAAGAAAAAACAAGCATCCACAGAGCCCAATCATTTGCACAACAATAACCTCAAAAGAACAGCTCAACAACACCTTACCTCCAAGAAAAGACAACAACTCCAATATAAAAGAAAATCTCCCTTCAACAAGTATGATAAGCTAGTTAGTATACTCTTTCTTTCTTCTAACAAGAGGGCATAGAGGGCAGACAAAGTAAGAAAATACTGCAAGGATTCAGGCTTGCTGCCACCAGCAGCAACAACAAAAAAAAAAAGTAGACAAAGAAGAAGTGGACATACTCTGTCCTTGATTGTCTTGTGTGAAAAAAAAACATTTAAGGGCAGAAACACAGGTTCTTTAAAAAAACAAAACTATATAAAAAAACCCACAACAGTGTCCTAGATCTTTTGTGAAACTTAATAAGCATCTGGTGAAACAGCCAAAATTATTAAGAGGGTTTCAATAATCCTAGCCCTTCAGTATAATGCCAAAATTTCTACGCTTTTTATATTAAACTTCCGATCTTCCGTATCAGCTCCTCACAAAAAAACCCAAACCAAACCACAAAACTAAAACCCACCAAACAAAAAACCAAGCCAAACAAAACCTTGAGAAAAAAATAGCATGCACTATATAGAAGACTACAGAAGTCGTAGGACATATGTTTGAACTGGTCTCCTTATGTTCCCAATAACTACTTTTGAAGTCAGCACTGTGCCTATTTAAACTTAACTGAAGTTTAGAGAACCATTAGCCTAAATGCACGGGCACTAAACACATTCATTTTACAGTTCAAATTTCTAAAAAAAACAATTTTATAATATTTAAGATTATTGTCAAATGTCTTTCGGTGGCATTCCCTGTACACGGAGTATAGGTATATCTAACACATCACTTACACGGCATTTGAAAATGCATATAAAAAACCTGGGAAAGTCAGCAGATAATGACCACAAGTATTTTGCTGCTTATTCAACCAGCCATTTGTAAAAATTGCACAGTACAAGTCATCCTGTGGTTGACAACTTGAGCAAACCCCTTAAGACTGCTCTAGCACAGCTCTCCAAGGCCAACACTGTAACAAACAGCCAGAAAAAGTATTTACAAAGAGTTGCTTTCTTACACTGATAAACCTTTCTGTTGACACTAGTAGCCACAAGAATCTTTACCAGAAAACTTTGGCCTGTCACTCCACTGCCATTCTTAAATAAACAAAGACAGGCAGCACCAAAATATTTCAATTTTCTGAATGAGAACAACTTCAAAGCTTACCCAGCCTGCAAGCATCTGCAATATACCAGTTCTTTCATTTTAATTAACCTGAACGCATCATATTTCAGCTAATAATTAAAACTTACAAGTTGTTTGTTTTTACAAGCCTTTCTAAACAATTTGTAAGCCAAGTTATAATTAATAATGTTTCGTAAGCAGAATAACCAATAGCAATTCTGAGTTAGATGCCACCACAGTTGTCAACTGATTAATTTAAGATATTTTATTAAAATTCAAAATGTAACACGAGCACTCTACTTACCATTTTCACTATGTCAGCATAAGCTGATTCAACAATCACTCCACGATTCGTTGAAACATATTCAACCAGTTCATTCAGTGTTGCTCTCTTGATTTCTTTGCTTTTCAGGTCTGAAACAGAGTCCATGAAGTCAAAGAGTACACAACACTGTTGCAACTTCTGACAAAAGAGATCTTGCTGTTCATTGAAGGTGGCATCTATAAAAGAAAAAAAAAAAACAAAACACAAAAAACAACAAACCACCACATCATTTATGTCTGTAGAAGCAAACTCAGGATCTCTAAGTTTATTTTGTTGACTAAAATTTGCATAGCTATTAATTTTTTATTGTGGGGAACAGTGTGCTTTATAGTAAGCAAATAAATAAGCAACATTGTCACAAATTAAAATACCTGTTTAAGTATGTTAGAATGATAGACCCACCTCTCAACTTGTGTTTCATACAAGAAGTATGAATAAATATATGGCAGTAAAATGTATTTAGGGAAAAAAGAGTTCCTGGATTAACTTTACTTGAAATACAGAGACATCAACAAGTATTAACTCTCCCTCAGCAAAAGTCATATATGGAAGCAGTGCACCATACTAACCTTTCATTCATCCGATTTGTCTCATTCTGTTCCCTAATCCTTTATTATGTAACCTGCTTAAAAGCTGTAAAATCTGCTTTGAAGAAACCTTGTCTTTTTACCCCAATGCAAAATACTTCACATACTTTTGACATCATGTGACGAATGTTTCTCTTAAGAATCAACTCCAATATTTCAAAAGGATTAATCCTGAATTTTCATGCTTTGGTCTAAATAATTGTTTATAATCTTATTCATGTAAGGTTTTCCAGCTTTTTTTGGCCTATTAAGACGATGTGTTTGGTTGTGACTTGGCATTTTCATTTTAGAGTGCAGTTTCTCTATAAGCTGATAAGCAAAATTCCTCCATTAGTATTTCACATTAGCTCTAAAGAAGATGGATTATTAAGTACAGTACACCTCAAAAATTTAATACAGCCTTAAAATATTGTGACTGGTCAAAAGTTGCATGATCACAACAAAAGCAGCCGCCATGGTTTTAAATGAGAAATTGGTTTAATGTGCCTTTTGGTCTTGTTTTTTATTATTTCTTTGGGTTCTAAGCCACTCCACCAACATAGCATCATCTTATCTATGAGTCAGTTGGGATTTCCCTTGTTCTAGTGAAAAAAAATTATTTCCAATTTTATCTGCAAATATGAACTGCTTTCCCCTTGAAGAATTTAAGGCCTGTCTATAACCAGGCTACTAATCAATCCCTTAGCTTCATTCGTTCATTGCAGTATTGATATTAGCACTGCTGTTTCATCACAAGGAAATTATCAAGACAAGAAAATGGCAACTGCCTTGTAACACTGAGCACTGAAAATCTTAAGTCTCACTTTAAAATTTGAACAAATCACAAAAAGATCACACGCTTCTCTTTATTGTTTTAGGCTTATTCTAATTAAACAAACTTCATTTTAAGTTTTTAAGTTTAACAACTCAAATGCTCTTTGATAATGCCAGTTCCTCAAGTTTCTTACCAAAACACCTCCCATTTAGTGTCTGGAACAACCAACAGTCAACAGTGGTTTTCATATTCAGTAATTATCTGATAGAATTCTTTTGTTTCTATAAGCAAAAAGTAATTGCTAAAATGGACTGAAACGCCTCCACTGTAATCCCAACTGCTCGCTCTGCCCTGAAAGTTCAAACACCAGAATGTTATATTGTATTACCTTTCCCCATCTGACAGTTATGATCCTATTAAGTGAGCATAACAACTTCAGCGAGCTTTTGAAAAAGCCAGCAATTACTACTCCCTCATAAAGAGCAATTCATACTTTTGAATGTTAATTCTGCAATTTTAACCATTTTTCCTTTGAATAAGATTCTTGCAAGATGCTTATTTCGCTCAGATAACTACAAAGACATGAATTGTTACACCCTGCAAAATAACGAACATCAGCTGTAACAACATTTGTAAGTTACATAACATTTCAGCTCGGATCTTCTAATATTCTACAGCCGATGGCATGAGTAAGTACCGTATCATAGCAACAAGGCAATAACACTGACATGCTGAGGATAAAATCCAAAAAGCCTAATTTAAGGAACCCAACACGGGAAGGAACAGCTTTTTTTTTTTTTTTGATACTAGCCCCAAGCTGATAGCTGGACTCATACAGGAGTCAAACCTACTCTTATTTTTCCTCACTACAAACTTAACTAAGTTACAAAAGCCCAGCAGTGAGGTGCAGCTAATACAGCGTATTTGTTTGATGTTCAATAAAATGAAGTATCATTGACCAAAATTTACTTAGAAGTTTCAAAAACCATAAGACAAGACCTGAATACTCCTAACAGTGGTTAAAACAGACTAAAGACCTAAGGTTAAAACGAAGTAACAGGAATTCAGACAAAATAATCAAATCACTTATTACCTTCCCTAGAATATCAAAGTCCCTGCATTAGCCACTTTTAGTTTGACATTAGAGTAACAGAGATCTTATCTATCCTGCCATGCATCACCAGTCCATTTCATTAGCAATCTGATCGCAATTAGACATGTTTTCTCAAATGAAAAACCTGCCCATTAATCTGTTTTGTTACTCTTATTTAAAGTAAAACCACAGGAAGTATTTTCTTTTACACATACATCCATTTTCCATACTTATAAGGGGAATCATGAAATAAAGACATCCGCAAGACATGAAAATTATGTGCAACCATGGTAATAACTAAGGTAACAAGAAAGCCAGTTCTGTTGTATCAACACTACCTGTCTTCATGCACTCAATCCCTGCTTGACATATAGCACATTTAGCCCAGGAATGTTACGAGAGGTACCATGGGAACCATCAAGTGATTTGGGAACTGTGCTTGTCAGATAGCTTTCGTAACTTTTTAAAGCCTTGTCTTTAACTATCCCAAATACAATGGAAGCTAGACAACTCTACACCACAATAAAATCATATTGCAATAATTTGTTCCAGTTCTACGAATAAAATAAACCGTGCCACCATAACTGCATCAACACCAAAGCTTTTAGCTTTAGTAGTTTAACAACTTGTGTCAAGATTCTTAAATGAATTAAATTTCAATTTAATATCTATCAAGATTTGCACCATATATCTGAAGTTCAAGATAATTGCTTTTCTTCAAATACACTAAGTACCATAAGGATCATAGACGATAACACAGATTCAAAGCAGACAGCAGACGTTTCAATAAAATAACCCTGTCGACAGGCTGTATTTTGAAGGCAGCGGGGGGAAGCCTGAGTTCTATCAGCAGCCTGTCCCTGAATTGCTGCACGTTGTTGGAGAAGGCACTTCAGAAAAACTTGGGATGGAAGGAAACAAAACACAAGAAAGCCTAAGGCAGGGGGAAAAAAAGGAGCAAAGGCATTTAATCCTATATGGAAGAGTGTCAAGACACATACATTAAACCACACCCCAGAAAATGGCCTACACACCATCTGATTGAGGTCATCAAAATGCAATTGCCTCAATTTTATTTTCTAGAGGCTACTCAACAGAACTGTGATTTAGGAAATTCTTTAAATCCACTGTTAACCTTCTCTGAAAGGCTGGTTGTCAGTTGATCTGAGATCCTTGGGAATGTAGTAATGAGATTTTAGGCAGACACAGAAAGCCAATTCTTCATCAGATATGACAGCGGGAAATCCCAAACAGAAAAATTTCCATCCAATACCATAAAAATCATTGTAAATTATGACCCACTATGACTCTTTTTAAGGATATTGATTGCCTCTGGTCATTTCCACAACAGATGGTAAAATGTTTGTAACTGATGAAAACAGTTCATTTGATCCTTGCAATTCATAATACTGAAATTCTCAACAGATGATGTCTACTATTTACAAAAACCTGATCATTACATACAGTAGCAACAATATCAAAGGATAAAAAGTACCAAACAAGTTGACTTGGAAGTTCTTTGTGAACAGAAGTTATTAAATATTAAAACTGCATGATTTTACAGATTTGTCTCTAAAGCTAATGCTTTCAAGTTTATAAGGTCATCAACCCAAGTCTAAGCATGGAATGGAGTTAAAACATTATTTTTTTTCAGGGAGGTCCCAAACAAAATATATATAGGGAAAGAGAGTTCACAATCACAGAACTATCTCACTAGTCTATAACTGGAAAGACAAACACTACCACTGAGTCAGGGGACTACAATGCCATCTTCCCACAGTATACTTACCTCATATGTTTACAGGCATTTTTCCTGGAAGGAAGAGACAGATACTTCTCCTTTCTCAAGAGACCTGTTTACCCAATACCTTCTGTACAAAGCCAGAGAACCTAACGTAATTCTTGCTTCAGTAGCAGGAACCAGAATCTAAGTCCACAAAAACTCCTCTCAACTACTCAAAGTGGAAGTTCAAAAAAAATTACTTTCCCTGCCAATACAATATAAACTCTCTCAAATATTTGCAACAAGTTTCCAATTTTATTTTTTAAATATCTCTAATTAAATATTTCTACTTTTTCCTGAAGAAGCTACCCCCGGAACCTGCAGAAGTCAGAGAAACAACCATAAAGTTTTCCTCTGGCAGCCTCTTAAAGCAGCTCACACCCAGCCCTTTCAAACACTTAAGAGGACAATGATATTATGGAATAAAGTACCGCATCCCTCCTCAGAGTAATTCAAACCTGGTGGCCAATCCTACACTTCCACATAATTCTCTGTCCAAATACAGACAAGGATTGATACATGACAAGGATTGTGCCATAGTTATGCTATATTCCACAGTGTGAAGTTTAGCACTTATTATTGTTAGTCTCTGTTGTCTGGCTACACTTACTGTGCTACATGCAGCTGTACTCAACAGTGGCGGGATCTGCTGGAGCAGAATGGAGCCTTAACACTGACATGAAGAGAGGTGCACATGTACTATGAGACATCAAGTGTTTGGGTTTGTTTGCTTTTTTATTTATTTCTTCACATCAGTAAATTAACAACACTATTACGCAACCTGTTCTTTTCAGAGATATTGTGAAGTCTGGAGAGGGGTTAGTCTGGTAAAATCTGCCCTAGCCTACACAAATCAAGCATAGGGAGTCCTGTTTAACCTAAATTTAAGATTTATTTTTGTACTGGGGACTTCTTGTGTGCATTATTGCTGCAATCTCTTCTAGCATCTGGGTGTCAGTGTTTGTCACAGGCATGGTAAAGCACTGTTAAGAAATGGAGTTTTGATGCAATTGATGTTACAACTGGAGACAGACAGACCATGTTTCTGGGTTCCCAGAAGTCCACATCTTCAGCTTGACAAGCAGCAAAATAGCTGGCTGACAACAAAAAGGAGAGAGGTCTCTCTCCCCTCTACCCCCCTTGCCATTTATTACTCCCTTCCCCTCCTCTGCTCCCAGTCACATCCATCCCTCAACATTGGCTCTGGAACTCGTCAGACTTTTCTGCAAGCTGCTTTAACTCAATAACATGGCCATATTAGTGAGGTTAAACAGCTTCTGGAGGGGCCTGATGTGCATCAGCTCTGGCACAAGATTAGTGGTGGGAGCAGAAACTCCTCTTTCAGCTGTAGTGAGCTGTTAAGTTAGCTCACCGTCTTGTTTGGAACCATATCATCCAACTATTGAGGTATGAGATAACTGAAGAATCCTACCTACACGTTAAGTTCGCTGGTTTTTTGAATAACATATTTTGGTCTTTTTTTTTTTTTTTTTTTTTTTTTTTGGGTTTTTTGGTTGGTGTTTTGTTTATTTGTTTTAAATCACCTTAAGCTCCTTTTTAAAGAAAAATGTAGCCCCTGTATAAAATCTCACAGTATACTTGGCTATACTGGTAGTCTGTAACATTCTCCAGTAATTCCATACAGTCGTAAGAGAAGTTCCCATAATTCCAGCTTTTGGTAGCTCAACAGCTGAACTGAAACTAGCGGGGCTACTCAGTGAGTATTCATGCAGCACCTTGGGTACCCAAGGAATCTCATCATCAGTATCTTTCACAGAAAAAAATTGCCACCCTAAGGAATAAGTATAATTTCTGAATAAACTAGAGTTGTACGTTTCCCCTCCCCGTACCCTCCATTCAGAGATCAACAGCATATATTTTCAAATTACCTGTTACCCCAAAGTCTACATCCTGTTGCTGGAACTCTGGGAGGGGCTGAGTAAGTTCCTCTTCGTGTTTTCAGTAAACACAGCTCTGACTTTCCAGGTCAGATAAGGGAGACAGATAGAACAACATTATGTATCTTAAAAGTTAACCAGCTCCCAAAACAGTAGTAGGTTTGTTCACTAGAGAAGGAGTTTTGCAAGACAACAAAGTAGAATGGTATTCTCAATTATGCTACAAGGAAATTCATACTACACATAGAAGATAACTAAAACAAACACTTGGCACAGAATTAAAGGCACAGAAGCCACATTGGTCAATCCCGTCTAGGACCCATATGCTCATACTGACCACTTAACCTCTTCATTTCAGAAATCAAAAGGACTGCAAAATAGCAGTCGAGATAACGAGCTGAGCTTCTGCTGTGCTTCCACTTATAGGCAAACTATTCTGCAGACAGTGATCAGGCAGGACTTGCACTGAGATCCACATGAACAATACTTCAAAAACACGCTGTGACGCCCTACTTGCTCAACTGTCCCTATAGCACGTGTTTCTCCAACCAGTTGTGCAAAGTCAAATTAAAACTGCCAAAAAAAACCAACCTGCTAAAAATCATACCACCTTCCAAGCAAATCTCCATTTCCTTTTGAAATAGCTAGGACATCACAAATTTTGCTCATTAGAATATTCTGGATTTAAGAGTAGTTCTGTGATACATGCCAGGGAATAAAGGAAAGAAAAATAAGGAAAAAAACCCCAACAAAATACAACAGAAAAAAAGAAATCAAACATTAGAAGTAAAACTAGATGAGGGTAACAATCAACACTGACTTTATTCACACACAGCATTGTGGTTTATGAAGTTAGTTACAAAGTCTAGGCTATAGAGAATTTCAAAGTTGTTTACTGAAAATACCCCTGGAAAGCTACCTTCCATCCAATAACAGATATTGTTTGTTCAGACAGTCTCATCTGCCACTCCACGTGGCCAGCAGTTGACCTTAACAAATCAGTCCAGAAAATCTGAAAAGCCTATGCTGATCTCACAACATCTGTCACAAATTCTGTGCTATGACTCCTTGCAGCGATGGTAAACTGCAAGTGTCTTAGCTAGATTGCTTCTACCATCTTCCAAGCTTTCTTATAATCTCATATAGTTAAGAGTTTCCAGCTACTACCACATTAAATCCCTTGATTTTTAATGAATATTTGAGTCAACCAAGACACTTCAGACAAGTAAGAAAGTACCCTGCTGAAGTGCTTTCATATTAATAGCCCTATTTCCTACTGTCTAATTACAGAAGACAACATGCAGTCAGATGCAAAAAGTAATAGAAACTATTCTCTTGGTCCTCAAAGAGTTAAATAGTGAGACTCTAGTAACCAAGTTTGCCACAAATTACTTCATTCTACCACACTTTCTCAAAAAGGAGATTTAAAGCACCATTGATTCCTTAAACAAACAACCCACTGAACATACCAACCACTGGAAGAGGAACATAAAACACCCTAACAAAATTTAACAAAATGTACAACTTGAACAATACAAAGGTTTCCTCAAGAGCACACCGCCAGTTCAGAATCTAACTGAAATTTAGCTACATGCAACAACAACCAACCACAAAAACTAGGGGGGGTGTAAAAATAATATTGTCCAATGACCTGACACGGTTGAATCAATGCTGCTTTTGAAAGTACTGAGAAGTTGAGCAACTGAGATACTATAGTAAATATAGTATCACTCTAAACAAAAGGCAGAGAAGTTTCACTTACACAGCTGAAGCGTACGTTTTCAAAAAACAATTATGCTACTCCTCTTGTATTTGAACCAAGCTTTCTGCCACCAGTAAGCCAACTATTATGTTCCCCAGTGCATTCATTTATGGTTTTGGCATTCACTGCTACTGTATTCGCTGTCTTCATTTAAAAACCATCAAGCAGTTTTAATGAGTGATCGTATGCCAGGATGGGCCTATCTTTAATATAACCAGAAGCTCTAAGAGTTTCACATTCTCACCTCCATACAAGACATTAACTAAAATAATGGTTTCACTGGCTTGACAATGGTGCAATAGCTCCATTTTAAGTAACAGTGATCTTAAAATAATTTAAAATAGGAACCCTGCCTCTTTAAGGAATATGGTGCTAAATCCTATCACAGAATTAACATGCACAATCAGGTCATTAAACTGGGAAACAGGGGAGTAATTGATTTCTGGAATGGAAAATTGTTTCTTGGAAGCTGCGAACATGGAATAGATGGCAACCTTTAACTCAAAATTGCAAAAGTTGACACAAAGGCCTGAGATTTAAAACTGCTTTCCCAAAACAGAAAATACAATTCATGAATAGCCTTTGCTACACTGAAAGGAAACAAAGGTTTTTGTTATGGTAAGACGTACATGCTTTCAAGAGGTCCTCCTCTCAAGAGGGCAAATAAAGGCTAAGGTAAAGTTCTGGGTATGTACACAGGTCCTCTCTTTAAAGTCTAACTCAGGTTACGTCGTGTTGGCCACAAGCTGAAAGCACCCACAGAGAGGCTGGCACACAACAGCTTGTTACTCCTGGTAACTCACTCATGTGCCAGGGAAATTAACCACGAGGGAGACCCAAGAGACTCTACAGAAACGGAAAGAGACTACAGGCTGTGTTTCTGAGACTGTTGAATCAAAAAAAAAAAAAAAAAAAAAAAAAATCAGGAGCACTATCAGTAGGATGCTGCTTGTTCCTGACACAGGAACGGTTAATTATACTGCTCCCCAAACACCAGGATTTGCTCTTTAAGAAATACTATTTATTGAACTGTTCGATACCATTTTGGATTTTCACATGTAATTTTTAAGATTTAAAACAACGTGTCAGGTTGTGACAAGGTAGACTCAAGGAATTTTTTCACATCTACCCTGCTAAGAATTAAAAGAAGAATAATCTGAACAGCTCTGCTCCCTCTTTTACCCCCCAACAGCTGTAGTGCTCTGTACGTACGTTACCAGGATATAAAGACAGCTGAAAAGCAGGTGACAAAGTTGTGTGCTACAGACTCAGTAAACACTTAAGCTCAATACCCATTATACAATACATACTGTATTAAAAATACTCTCTATTCATACGAACACAAACACTTTGCTTGACCAAAACAATTTGTTTTGCAACTTTTAAGCTTGAAAGGACAGAAGCTGTATTTATCATTTGAATAAGTTCCCTTATTTATTAAGCCAACTGCAAAACTCCTATCTGATTGAAATTACGGTGTGTTATCATTAGTGAGCACTCATAATGCAATATGCCATAAGTGGATCAGGTATGGTATATTCTTTTTTTAAACCCATTAACTTGTACTCTTCCCCAATCATTTCCGCACCTTACCTAAGAGTAAAATTAATTTTGAATAAGATGCTTACTTGCCCCAGTTTGGCATCACACTAGAAAATGCACATCAACATTACAAATCAAGTTTGCTTGTATTTTCACAGAAACTGAAGAAACACTTATGCCACTTCCACATGGCAAAATTAGCACCGACTGCAATATAAAAATACCTTTCATTTGAAACCAAGGGGTAGCTATTAAACACTACTTCACGAAGCACAGAAACTCATTTTGCAGTTAACTTAACACATAGCTATTTTAAATGTGTGAAAGGGATGTATAGCGGAGTAATTTAATAGGAAATCTGTGCCAGAGGAAACATGCAATCGAGCTTTTCAAAAGCCAAGGAAAAACCTCCTCTTCCCTTGAATGCCTATGTAAATCCCGGTGGAAGTTACAGGTATTGGATTAATTCCTTGGATAAATATATACATTATGAATTGGCTAAACCAGTGCTTCTTAACTTTCAAATTTCAGACAAAGACGACAATGAGATGCTTTATAATGATAAGTGTTACAGTAGGAAGAGCTAAGATTAGATTAGACTGGAAAGACAGGTGAAATCCTGGTTCTGCTGTATTCAGTGACCTAACTCCCAGTGACCTCAATGGGAGTAGACCATCCAGAGCAGATGAATATTCAAGCACTTGCAGGATCTCATTACCCACTTCACTTAATTTAAGCATTTAGCCTCATAAATAAAAAGGTTGAGCTATGTTTTTTCATTAATTTTACCCATACTTAAACAGTTATGTTCTATCAAAATCTGTAAACATCAAGTGTTCAGTAATGAGTGATGCTACAATTGAGTATATTCCCATTTGACAAAATCTCTTGGCTATTTTTAAATTCAGTTTACAGCATTTTGATGTACTGAGTTTATTTTACTCCTGCTTCCTACTCTTAAGGGAAAATACACAGAAATATGAACTACCAAACCTTGTCCTTCCTGACTATACTGTGGGACCCAGCCTATGCCTCTCAACGGGGTTCTGACATTTGCATCTTAATTTTTCATCTCAAAATGATGACTGCTTTCCTACAGAACCCAACAATGCTGAAATGCACAAATTTATTTCACATACATAATTCAAAACTCAAGTTCAAGTCTCATCATTTGTTGCCGTTACATACATGCGGAACCAAGATTTACGCTGCTTAACAGGACTTCAGTCTTAACACGTATGACATATTTTAAGCATAGAATTTTTAATTAAAACATCATACACTTTTCAAAACCTTTACCCGATTACACTAAATTGGAACTTTTTTTTAAAACCCATTTTATTGCCCCACACTTTCCCATAGAATTTTACTTGGTAAAAAATAAAATAAAAGCTGTGGTTTTATTATTTGAAGGACCAACCGTCTACAGAAACAAAGTAACCTATTAAATCACCTCCTAAGAGTTCACTTGTTTATGCAGTGATGTCCCTTGCCAATTCTCAAATACAGCAATAGCAGAAATAAAGCTGTTTCCCCTTTTATATTCAGACAAATTGCAGTGACTTTTTATCCCTGCTCTTCTTCAGATCAGTATTCCTGGTCCATGCTATACTGTCCTTCTCTAAACTCACTCAGTCCACCTGCTCTTTCGGTTCTTACGAGAAAACCTGCTGTGCTGCTTTCACCTCTGTTATCCAGAGCTCATCAACTCTCCAAGTGTGTGATGGTCTCAGATATAAACTTTTAATTGGTAATTTGAAAAACTAAACTTGGATAACATATTGAAAGTTTTCCTGTTATGGTAGGGAGTAGCTTTAATGGCTTTAATTGTTAAGGGTTTAAAAATCACTTATTAGAATTAGAACATCTTCCTTCTGCAGCACTATTCTTGAATATACACCTGCAAATATAATTTTTGTTGTTACTCGCACCTTGACTTCCCAGCTCCACAGCAAAATTCACATTTCTCTTCTGAACCCTATCGTATCAATGAAGCTGACAAAAACTACTAATGTCACCAAAGCTTTGCTTGGTAAGATAGTGATAAATGATGGCAAAGAAAGGAAACTTGAGATGAGAATGAGACAGAAATATTTTCCCAATGGTAGCCAGGCAACACAACAGTACAATCTTTTTTTTAAAAAAGTCTATAGCCTTTTCCCTTCACCATATTCATAGCAGCAATACATGCTACTGCTTTAGCAGGCTACAGGCCACCTTCAATTCTGATCAGACTGATGTCTCTTCCTATAGTTTCCATACCCTTAAAATACTAAGGCCTAGTATCCTGCACCTACATTTCACCAGCTTTTCTCAACTTTGCTCCCGTCCCCCCCAAACATATAGTAGCTGGAAGCAGTACTACTAAACACAATGATTGAAAAGTGAATTTCATGCTCTAATCATGGTCATTGCAGTTATGTTCTCCTCATTTTTAAATACTCAAGTAAAGACTCTCATTTGATGAGTCAACTCATCTGCAATCAGTTGCTGATGTACAGAATAAAAACCTTAACTCCATGAAGTTTCAGGAAGATCACGGGACATTCAAAAACCATGGCTGGCTGCAACGAAAAACGATGAAGAAACCAGAAGAGAATATAACAAACATTTCCAGAGAGTTTCAAAGCCAACAAGAGCATTGAAAATCGAAACACTGAGCTTACTACAGCTATTGGAGAGGAGCTAGTTTCTGTGCTCTCTTCCCACTGACACTTCTCCCACCACTTCCATACTGTCCCTTTGCCTGTAACACACTTCTGGCTTCTTGCTTGTAGAAAAATACATTGCAAGTTTTCCATACGCTTAGTTGCCATGCTCAGCACTACTACAGACAAGAAAACCAAAGAAAAGCCATGCATAATAGCTTCACACAGCATAACGAGTGAGAGTAGCATAGGAGATACTGAAGTATCTATACAGAATAGCATAGTAGGTACCAAATCATCAGTCTTGCTACTGAGCTACAACTCCTGAGCACGTCTTAGAATTTGGACCAAATTAGATCAATTTTCACGTGCTAAGCTTCAAAGTACAGCAAACATTAAACCTCAAGACAGTTAACTTTTTTTTTTTTAATATTGACAACATACAATTTATTTTTACTCTGGTCTTAGACGCAGTTTGAACTGTTTTTGCTGAAACTAAGAGAATTAGCCTGAGGAAGAGTTCCAAATAAAACTGTCCATACTTGGCATGGAAAACTTCAGTCCAAACAGTTCAGCAATGCTGTAAGCAGCTGAGAATAAGGTCTTGTGAAGGAAAATTGTAGGCAACCTTAACTATGATGAGCTCTGCCTTTTAAGTCAAAAGTATACTATGAAATAGGCACCTTGTAGGCAACATATTTCATTTGCCATGAACCCAGCAAAACTTAACAGAAACTAGTTCAGTGGCTCTGATAAAAATCAATGATTCAGACATTAAAAAGAAGCTGTCACTGTCAGTCCAGTTTCTACTACAGCATTTTGCCAAGGGAGTCTTAGACAACAGATGTTATTTACTACCTATTCATCTAGTTAGGCTGTGGTTACAACCTTCAAAATCCACACACTGTTATGAGACTGTAAATACAATTTTAGCCTGATAGATTAAAACAGGAGTCAGGACTACAATGGCACAGAAGACAAATTTTATATGCTTCCCAAGGGAAGTATCTTTTTTTGTAAGAACATAACACATATTCCTTCTACGCTTAAACAGAATTTTAATCTGTCTAGAACTGTTGGTATGACACCTTTTCAAAAGCACTGAATGATTTTAAGATAGATAGATATTAAAAAAATAATAATCTGTAGGCTGAAGTAATCTTTTCATCAGATAGCCTGGAGCAATAAGTAACACCATTTGTATTTCCTACAGCAACTAACATTAAATTCAGCACCTACAAAACTAATATCTGACTAAACTAGAAAGCAACGAATATGGAAAAAGAAATCTGATACTAAGCTGGCACACAGAAGATGTGAAAGATTTAAATAGAAAAGTTCATGTGAAGACTGTCAATAGGCTCTATATTTAGGAGTGGCTCTTGATGGAAGTATATTCTAAGACCAAAAATTCAAGTCTAAGAATAAAAAAAGGTCAATTTGTTAAGAATTAAAGACTAAATGTTCCACTCCATAAACTAGGAACAGTCCCTTAATATAGGAAAAAAAAATTAAACAGACCATTTTTCATGGAACTACTCTAGACTATTAAAAAAAAATTCTTAAAGCTTCTTTAGCTATTACAGGTTCTCTATTTCTCAAGATTGTAACTTCACTAAACAGAAGTTTTGACTACTTTATAGTGCACCCTGCTGGGATTATACGTAAGAGTTAAAAACCTAAATTCCTCACAGAACGTCCTCATTCTTCATCTGAAATAAAGATTATCTCTCTTAAGGAAAAACTCGCCCAAGAAGACCGTAATTGCAAGGGCTGTTGAATACAAAATATATAGGATGGGGGACTACAGAAGAGGAAATAACAATGAATCATGAGAGATACCAAAAAAAAAGTGCTAATCTGAGAAAGAAAACTGTCATTTCACTTACAAATATATATTAAGGCTGTAGTAAAAGTAAACCATTCTAAAATTTTTTAAGGACTTTTTCCTTTGGGGAGCAAAGGCAACTTAATATGAGAAGAAAACTGCTCTAAGCTGTTTTTACCTCCATTTATTTTCATCACTCTGAAGCACACACTATATGACCCAAAACATTCAAAGTTTAAGGTTTGAACTGACACTGATAGATTTAATAACATTAAAATTTTATCCCTAAGCAAGCTTATTAGGCCTTCCTGTAAGAATTCCACAAAAGCTTAGGTTGAACACAGCACCTGGTTCTCAGTCAAATCCAAGCTCTCTCTCAAGGGTTTAAGTAAAGAAAACATATTAACACCTATTTTAGACGCCATATTTGAATGTTGAAACTACACACCGGAAGGTATTCTTAAAAATGTCTTATTGCTGTATACTTCACCGCTGTAACTCTCAGCCCCACAGAGATTGTTATAACGACCGTGAGCCTATGGCTGAAAGATTTTTGAACCGCTTTCCAGTTCTTCTGCTGTAAAGGCCAGAGTCCTCTCTGTGAGGAGACAGTTTAATTTGGAAGTGAATAGTAAGAAACTTTTTTTACAGATTTGTTCTCTGAGCATGATATAGGAAATAAGCCTGCGGTAACATGCACTTTCCCAAATGGATATTCACTACTGAGAAGATCACAGAAAGGCATCAGGAAATGTTTATTCATTTCAGCTGCACTTGACATGTTTGGTATACAGGGGGGAAAAAAAGGTACATTTGCTTTACAACCTGACAGATCACATTAACTGTGCTAAATAAAAGGAACGAGTTGTGTTTTCTATTCACCATTTACCACCTGTATTTTTACATGCTTCTTCAACCAAAAATGACAGAAACAAGTATGCATACTTTTACTGTAATGAGTCAGATCAGGTTCCAAGGTCAAGTCGTATCTCTTTTTTCAAAAATGGACGTAACTGCATGTGCTATTGCAGTCTTTTAAAATTACTTGCTATTGAGACAAAATTACCACTTAAGATTTTTAAAAAAAACACTTCCTTTGCCAGATTTCTTTAAACTCACTCTCAGAATCACAAAGTGATAAAATCCTGCTGTTAACCAGCACCTCTTTTTGGCTGCAGAGTTTTCCACATATTTGTATGATGTACACTACAAAGTAACAAAATGAAAAGGAGATGGGGAAAGAAATAAGCAACTTCAACTTCTTATGGGTTTAACAAGCGCTCTTTTTTTCTTTTTCTTTCAAATACAGGCACTGGGTCTTCAGTACTTCTTCTTCAGCTTTTAAATAATACAGTAAAATGGACACTGATGAATAACAAACACATAGGAAAGCCACTAACTTAATTGAAGAATACATTACTAATTCATTTTATGTATCCTGACATCAGTCAGGCTTTGCTAAGCTTTTATCTAAAAATTATAAATAATACCACACACAAAAATAAGCTGAACATTAATGACAACACACAATCCTGCTGCCCCTCCTCTCAATTCCACTCCCCCAACAAAACCTCTGAAGTAAAGAGCACCTACTGTTTGGTACTGTTACATACAGTTTACAGACATATTTCTTCACCTAGCAGCAATACAATATGCAGCCAAATTAAGGAATTTTGGTAGTACAAAGCAGCAGAACAATTAACTCCAAAAATATGTACTTTTAAGATTATCTGTCTACAGGCCTTCAAACAACAAAACTATGAAAGCGTGTTACACAATCTAATCTGGCCATTTCAATAGCAAACGACAGTCCCTAGATAAAAGGAAAAAACACCACACCACTATCTACCCAAGAAGGTACTTTTAAAAGTGGATGGGTAATCTTTATTCTTCTTCTGGAAGATCTCTCCTTCCAGTAAAATAGATGCCTGTCTGACAAACCTATTAGGGACTTTGAGAATACTGTTTATACTTATTTTAGAATATTTTTCTTAAAAGTGATGAAACAAGACAGTAACTATAAAAAAGATAAAATATTTTACAGCAGCATAATACCAAACTGCTTTTTCATCTACAAAACACTACTTTTTTCCCACCACAGGCTTCAAACACCTCAGATTTAACCGTTTATTTGAAGATATCTGCAGAAGTAAAAAAAGTCTAGATAAATTTCATAAGTGTATACTGAGCACCCTTAGGCATCATCATAATGACTGTACTTTCCTTTTTCTGCCCCTCCCTGGGAGAGCTGGCTACTACTCTGTAGATGATACTACACTGGCAGCATCACAACTATTACTGAATTCCATATTGGCTTTAAAGAATAAAGCAAAGCTTCATCTTCCCAGGGTGTATGTTATTAATTCAAGAAGTTTTACAAAATGATATATTTATAGAGAGAGCAAACACTATCTTTCTGGAAGCTTTTTTGGTTTGGGGGGAGCAGGGGAGGTTCAAGAGAGGACAGGAGAGAGGGAGCCTCAAGCAGATGGAGAGAAATCATTCTACGTCCATAGCTACATTCAGGGCAAATCTAACATCACAAACCCAAGGGAGCAAACACGCAGAAAAGTGCTGCCCAAGTTTCTGCTAACTGTCTAGCTGGGATACTATAATGCAGAAAAGTGTATTTTGCCCACAGTTTTATGTTCTGAAGTAGGTTTAGAGGGCAAGTCTGCAAATTTAAATCATAAGCATAAAGACAGATGTGATTTTCCTTTAAGAATTTAAGGCAATTCAAACTACTATAAAACTGTGCATAACTGAAGAAATTCCTCTGACAGTTTATGGCCCTAAATTTGCAAACATCTGAGCTGCTGATACCATGCAAAATTTCTCGGTGTTGTAAGAAAAAAGATGTAAAACCGCACTCACAAAACTATAAAATCTAATCACAGAGAGTTAAAAATTTTAACATTAAAGTCCTAGCTCAAAGAATGTAAACTTGGACATTTTGCCGATTTAAACTGGAATTACTCCCTGCATAAAGTATGTATGCTTAACTGTTTGCTGGATCAGGACTCAAACTTTCTGAAGTCTGCCACCTATGTGCAATATTTACCAAGTGCTTTTACAAGGTCTGAAATGTGGTTTTACAAAAACGATCTCTGAGGAAAATATACTGTCTAAAACAGCATGTGAACAACAGAATCTAAATATTGATTTCAAACAAATTATTCTGGTTATAAATCCCTCAAACCACACTAGCATACCAAGACAGGACACAACTTCACAGAGAGAAGAAAGGCCAAAACAAGCAGCAAGAACATCCCTGCTGTTGTTAAAAGTAACACACAAAGCCGCTGCAACAAACACGCTAAAGAAAAAACCCCTCCCCTTGTTACTCTCCTGCCCAAACTTATTTGCACTTAATAACATTTCAGCCAGTTTTATGGTTCATGTACATCTGCCACTCAAGAGTAGAAAAAAAAAAATTGTTCTGAAATACGACACACATGACTGTAAAAGTCAAACAGAAAAAAAGTACTTAATATCTAGGAATATTTTTAAGTCTGATGTATTTCATTCAAATGCTGCAAATCATCAGAGACTTTTTTCCACCATCACATGAAACAGCTTCAAAAACTTCAAGACTTTAACACTAACTAAAGTATAGTTAATATCCTGGGTCATGGGTACTCTGTCTCCCTTATTTTCCAGGTCCCTGTCAAATACTTTAACAACAAGTTCATATTCTCTGCCTAACAACTATTTTTATAATTTTTAAAAGAAGGAATATACAGAAATTTATTTTGTTGTTCAAAGGTGTGGAAGGTTGCAGTTAACTTTCGTTTCACTTCTGTAATCTAATGAACCGAACGTTTTCAGATTTTTAGCTCCAGTACAAAGGATAAAACCTTGCTATCTATTTTAATGTCAGCAATCTACAATTTTCATTCACTTCCTGATCATTAAAACGGGACAGGCAAAACGTCATTCAAACACCGTCCAAAAGTGATGGGAAGGAACCACTAAGCCAGACGCAAACTCGCTCCGGTAACTCAGGATATTATGCCACAGGCACAGAGTTCCTCTTTGCAAAATCCCCCCGTGGGAGGAGCCACCACTCGCTCCTACGTTTCAGCGCTCAATTCCCTACACTCCTAAACTCAACTTACCGTCTACATTTTTTCGCTGTAAGCCCTCAAAAAAGCACACCTGCCCGCCCGAGACTTACCCCCGGACTACCCAGAAGAGGGTTGGCGACTTAGAGGAGTCGGTGCCCGGGACGGTAAATGGGAACCGACCCGCACGACCTTGTTTATAGGAGCGGGGGAAGCGAGCCCATGCCCACAGAGAATTCCTCCTGCGGGATCCCTACCTGGAAAGCACCGGGAGTGGAGGAGGACGCGGCTAAAGGGCAGAGGGTGCAGGGGAAGGGGACAAGCCAGGGCAGGCGGCGACAGGGCAGGCAAAGCGCTGTCACCAAAGGCAGCCCGGGGCACCTGCAGCCGGGGGGGGGGGGAGAGGGGGGGAATCTGGGGGGTGCGGGAGGAGGAGGAGGGAGGACAGACGAGTACCTTTGAGCTGGGGCAGCGGCGAGAGCTCCACCTGGCTGCCCTGGCTGCGGAACTGCGAGGAGCCCTGCGAGCGCTTCTGCCTCTGAGCCTTGCGCACCGATTTCCGTGTGAAGCCATCCACTTTCTCCGCGGCAGAGATGGCCGCCGACATGGCTGGGCGGTGAGGCGGCGCGGGGGGACGTCGCTCTCCAGAAGCATATATCGAAGCGGGCGGGCAAAAAAGGGGCTTAAAAAAAAAAAAAAAAAAAAAAGGAAAAAAAACCCCAAAAATCAAGTCCTCCCTGTCCTCACACACACACACCGACGGGCAGAGGGGAGAAGGCGGCTGGCGTCCGAGCGGCGGTGCCGGCGCGGGCTGCTGGGCGCCGGGGAGGCTCCTGGATCTGGGCTGCCGCCTCGCTCCTCAGTTCCTGCTTCCCTCGCAGTTTCCTCTCCGACGGGAGCCGGCTGCCGGGGAGGAGCGGAAGGAGGAAAAGGGGGAAAAACAAACAAACCAACCCAACGACAACTTCGCCCGGAGGGGCGGGCAGGCGCCAAACTTTCCCGCGGCGGGGACGGGACACGCACCGGGCTCCCGTTCTCCTCAGGGCAGGCGCGGGCCAGGCTCGGCGGCACCGGTGCCGCCTGGCTCGCTCCGCGTCCCCCCTCAGCCGGGCTCGCCTGCACCAGCCCGCGCCGAGCCCACGATCATCGGCCGGACTCGCCCCCTGGGCCGAGCTCGCCGGGGAGGCGGCTCTTCCACTCCCCGCTCCCCAAGTCGCTGGCTTCCCCACACGCCCCTTCTCCGCCTTCAACCACCGCCGGCTGCTCCCCGCGCCTCCGCCGTCATCCTGCCCCCTCCCGCTCACGACACGACGACCGCTAACGAAGTGTCCCCGCCCGCCGCAGCCCCGGAGCCGGCGGGCGAGCGGCCGCGCAACTTGGCGGAGCCGAGCGGAGTTGAGGGGAGGGAGGAGGGGGAAGGGGCGGGGCGGAGCGTGGAAAGAAGGGGCGAGAGGCACTGGATGATTGACGGCGACCGGCAGCCAATGAAAAGAGAGGATCGTGAAACACCACCCACCCTGCGCGCAGGGTTTTGAGGCGGACGCGGGAGCCGGGGCGCGCAGCACGGGGGACGGCGTGATTGACAGCAGGCTCCTCCAACCGAGAGGAGGGGAGGGGAGGTGGGCGGGGGTCGCCTGGCGGACGTAAAAGGCGAGGGCAGGGGAAGGGGCGGGGATAGAGGGTGGAGTCGGTGGTGGCTAGTCTGCGCCCGGGGGTGGGCGGGGGAAGCGGTGGCCGTTGGGCGCGCGGCGCCGCCGTTAGCGAGCCGGCAGTGAAGCCCCTTGCTTCTTACGGGGCCCAAGTCGTTTCGTCGAAGACATAAGCCGTCAAGGGGACCGGCGCGGGGGTGGGGGAGGAGGTGAAGCCGGCATCCTGGGCCGTCGCACTCTTCCCGGATTTAGGCTGGGCGGGGCGGGGAGGGAAGCGAAATGATAAGGCGTGTGGAGAGAGGGCGGCTGTTCCACCTGGAAGCCTCCCCCTCGGCCCGAAGCATGCTTGCGGCCTCGGGGCCGGACCGTGAGCCCGCTGAGCGAGGCGGGGATCCCGGCTCCGGCGCTCCCCGGAGGCAGGGCAGGGGCTGCCTGACAGCAGTAGAGCTGCTGGGAGAGCAGCAGTCGCTCTCCATGCCTTCAGTGAGCCGTCGGCAGCCGCATGTGGCAGCTGGAGATGCTCCTCATGGGGGGGAAACTACTAAAAGCGTGTTTAACCCTAAGCGATGGGCACTGGGAGTCAGGACAACATGCAAAAATGGTTTATGCTATCTTCAAAGCTCCTTTTTTGTTTCCACCCTCCTGGCACCTCAACATTTTTGGTCTTCTTCACAGCTCCAGATGATTTTGGCTCTTGGGAATGTGTGTTACCATGGTGTTTACTTTCTCCCACTGAGTCACAGTCTCATTTTGCAGGCTGAAAGCACAAAATCGCCTGAAATGAGCATGTGCTTAACTTTAAAGAAGTGCATGTTTATGGAGTTACTAATTCTTCTGTTTTGTGCAATTTGTATGCTTCAGGCTGAAGTTAGGCTTTGAGAAATGAGATTTGTGACCACTGCAGCCTATGAAAATCATGATGATGCGTGCAGTACATGGCTGCACGAAAGTCTGACTTTTGCCCAGTGCTGTTTCTGTATATGAACAGCCCCCCCTTTGAACTGCAAACATGTGGGATGCCTTAGCTTGTAGTAATCCACGTAGAGATAAGTTTTATGAACATCAGCACATTTCTTTTTGCTACATAGTTTTCCGTACCAATTCAGCAAATAAGTATTTGTAGTATTTTTAAATACACACTCAAGTTTCAGTAGCTGGGGTAGGACATAAATACTGTAAGGTAATCATGCATGTTTGTCAAATGCTTTCATGAGTTAAGAGTTTAATCTTTATGTGTATAAACCATAAATCAAAACCCAAGTGTAGATTATAGTTTTATGCGAACATAAAAGAAAGCTGAGACTGCGGAAGCCTGTTCAATAGAAACTGTTGTCTGTGTTTCCTTCTGTCATTCTCTCCTTTTTCTTTTCCTCTGTCAGCACAATTTATACTAACTTTTTAATGTATGACTACTGTGTACCTCCCAGCTTTTTTGGTTTTGGTGAAATAATGTTTAGTGTTTGGAAATAGAGAGATGGAGAGTACTCTTAAGAGAATTCTTTTCTGTATACTTTAGATACAATTCTGGTTACAGCATGTCTAGAAATTATAGGGAACAAGTTTTATATACTGTTATCTTTCTTGTAGGTGTATAGGCTTTTTATTTCTTTGTTTAATGTATAATAAAATCCATTTTACAGACAAAATGTCAGTCTTTAAGCACTTGTTCTTTAAACAGCCAACTCATGTATTCATTGCAGTAAAGGAAATCCTTGCATTCCTTACCTGGTTAATGTGGATTTCACAGCTCCTATTGAGAGACCGCTAAAGGCCCAGACCCTGTATCTGGTGTGTACCTCTGTTCCTGCCTGTCCTCCAACAGCTGTCATTTTCTTCTGCACCCATTTTTAGAAAGTGACACTGTCCAGTGTGTCCTGTATACTGTTTATTGGCAACTCAAGCCTTGCTGCCTGTTCCCAGTGTAAAACGGTCTACCTTTAAAGTTTCATGAATTAAACATTTTGGAATTTGTTAATGAAAGGCCTTATGTAAGTTCTAAGTAATATAAAAATATTTTTCTGAGATATAAAATATGTTCTTCAAGGTTGCTAGGCTTTGGAATGGGTGCCATGCTGTTTAAAACTATGTTGTAAAAATCCGTTGGCAGTTGACATTCATGACACAAAGACGTCAGTGAATAATAAGTGTAGTCTTGCAATGAGGGGATTTTCATATCAATTGCACTGGAAGATATTTTCAGACCGTATCTTCACCTATCACTCATAAAAGAAACATTGCTGAAATCTGAGTCAGCCAAAAAAAAAAGAAAGTGTTTTATTTTCTCAAATAAACGAGACGTATTTTTAGCTGTTGAGTTTTCTTTTGTCTTTTTAATATAACTCTTCTGTTTTGGAAAAGAATCATCTGCAGCTCTGTAGACCAGCTACGGTTTCCCAAACTGAAATGGTAATGTTTGAATTAATGTACACTCAAAGTCGATGGAATTACATGGGTGTATGAAACCATTGGAACATACGGGCCTGCGGGATTGGGGTGTTCTGAGAAAAAAATGAAAGTGAGAGCTCTGACTGGCAATCCGAAATAGCTGTGTTTGAGAAGGCTGCACATTGCCCTTCCCCGCTTTCTGCACACACTGCTTCCTACACAGCTGTCGGAGCCGCTCTGAGTCAGCTTCTGAACCCCCTGGTTTTTAGAGTGTATTTAAAGGCACACAGCGATGATGACAGGTTATAAGCTGCTGGCTCCAAACCCAATTCGTAACAGTCTGAGGTGTCCATAGAGAATGTTGTGTATAGTAATTTTATGCCAAGCTATTCCCACTCTTAAACCAGAGCCCTCAATATGCACTGAAGCATTGATTCTGCAAAATCTCACACGTGTCTCTAACTTGACTTGGAAGAAAGCTCGTTATCATTCATGATCATTACTCAAAATAGAGAAGCAACATTCTGGAACAGATTTAACTAAAAGTCACACTTGCAGTTCTTTTCATTCAATCATAGGGATTTATTTCCTGTACCTTCTTAGCATCTTTTTACCCAGGAGCGAAACCTTTGGAAAGGTGAATGAGAACATGACGTAGCATCAACTTTCAGAACCCTGACCAAGTTGGCTTGGAAGCGTGGCGCCTCGAGTGCTGGGTTGCTGCCGAGTTTTTGCTGCAGGGACTTGTTTGGTCGCCAGCAGACGAGGAGTTAACTATTGCTCCACTTTCCCATTCTTCTGTACAGATGCTTAGAGGCCAAACTGCAAGAAATCTAGCTCTTCTCAGAGACAGCAGGAGGAATATTTTAGTAAAGAGGATGCCTGAAGTGGGTGAACCCTCAGCCAGGAAGGTTTGTGGAGAAAGGTTATGAAAACTTACTTTTATTTCCTTCTCAAAATGAAAATCTTTAAGGAAAAGCCCTGTTGGCTGCAGCCGTGCTTATATTTGCTGCTGCACTACTCCATCAGTTTTTCAGGATATTTCAACTAACTTAAATTACTTTCTGGACTAAGGCTGTGCTCTTTCAAGCATGCATGGAATTAAGTTTAAGCACTCGGACTGTCCCAGTAAAACGAAGTGAGCTATTCACATACTTCAGGTTAAACTGTATGTTTACATGTTCTGCGGTCTGCACTGGCTCGTCGCTATCTAGCAGAAGTGTTCCCAAATCTTCTGCTTGATAAATCCTTAAATAATATAGAATCAGTTGTCTCTCAGGGACCATCTGTCACCTTCCTCCCAGAGCAGGATTTGGAATTCTGGGATTGGAACTCAGAGATTAGTTGTCGAGATCTTCTTTGTAAGGGCCCTGAGTTCGATTTCCTTCGGCATACCTATGAATACGTCACTACAGTCTTTCCAGGCAAAACTATGTGTATGGGTATGTGCAAGGCAATGGATTGTTAAAACTAGCTGTGATTCATGTTGTTATTTTAAAAACCTTTTAATTAAATCTTCTGTCAGACAATCCGGCCTGATTGTGTTGCCAATAAAAAAATGTATTTTAAGAAGTTCAGACACACAGGCACACACATGCACACGTACACTCATTATCGTAACTGGCAGTCCAATGCAAATGTATCCCAATTTAACTCCTTAATTCTGCCTGTGTCTTGAACCGTCATTTTGGGTTGAAACAGTGCTGTCTGAGAACTCAACAGCAGTCTTTCTGGCTCAATAAGATGCAAAGCAGCCCTCAGGGATATAGGTTTACAACTAATCTTTCAAATTCAGTTAGCATCTTTGCCGTAATGACATTTCCTTAGGAAAAATGTACAGAATATAAGGTTATATGTATTTATTAATCTGTTCTCTGCGCTGAAGATTTGTTTGCTTTTCATATATAAAATGAGGAAAGATCTTCAGCAAGAGGAGGGGCTTCATAGTATTTTCAAGTGTAACAACTGGCACCTCTATTTACTGAAATGCAAAAATAATCCCCCACCAACCAGCTACCACCGCCAACAACAAAAAACACTGCAGCCTTTCCACTACCACTTTCTAAATGCTTTTGTCTGTGGCAAACCAGATCTGTGTAAATGCCAACAAGCGCTACCCTCAGCTTTACAGTCTTCTGTAGATTGTTCAACACAGCATTTAGAAAATAAAAGGGAACTATTTCTGTTATGAAATGTTTGCATGTCAAAGCGAACACCTGGAAGCTTGAGTTCTTTCAGAAATAATTCCTAATGCTCAGTGAAGGGAATTAAACAAACAAACAGCAAGTTTTATTCTGTCAGCTTCTCAGCAGGCTAACAAGAATTACTGCATGCTAAGAATCAGCTGCTCTTGGAAACTTAATGACTGTGCCAGCCAGAGAAGTACAAAACGTGGCCAAGAGATGTAAACCAGATATATAGGCTGTAGCAAAGAGAAATGAAGAGGATGGGGAAATCTTTCCGTAAATCCAAGGTGGAAAGGGTTTGCTGTACCAGGGTTTCCGAGCACTTCAGCAGCAGAGAATCCTTTCTGTAAGGAATTGGTTTTGCATCTCAAATTGTAATTCTATTCCCTTGTAATTCTATTCTCCTTGGAGAATAATAGCAGAAAAGTATTTTTATATTTTCATCTGTCTCCGCTGTGATTTAGCAACTGGAAACAAAGAGACAAGTCTGCCAAATAGCCAGTTCTCCGTGGCCCGCTACCAAGTGGGCTGGCACCTATTGTCTGCAAATCTGCCCTCTCAAACAACGCTCAATTTCAAACTATACCTTTTCAGGGGCAATTTTTAAACTTAGTTTTTCAAAAGCAGAATGAGTGCTATTAGTAAGGAGGAGTCTTAAATATTGATTAATTATAATCAATCCTTCTAGTCCTGGGTTAATGGATGAAATCAAGTCACACGCGCTTGTGGATACTACTAATTTGTCACATAGGTTATGCAGCCTTTGTGTGCAGTCGTTTCACGTTTTCAAGTTTTTTCTCAACTGTTTTGAGAGCTGCAAAAGAGACTTAGAAGAGACAGCTGTGGTTCTTATGTGATAACATGATTCCCAGAGCTGGATCTTTAGTGGGGGGGAGGTTGGGGGGAAGAAGTAAGACTTGAGATAAAGCGGTAAGCGTGGGTACACACACAGAAGAAACTGATGCGAGCTTTGGAGATGTAAATAATGTTTATAGCAATTTAGTCATTTGTCTTTTTGGCTGTAACATCCAGAAAGATTTATTTTTGCCAGCAGATGAAATAAATGGTCTTACTGAGATTTCAGAAGTATGTACCTGCACGTTGGGACTTGTCTGCCTTGAGGAAACGTACTGCCTTTCCTATAGCCATGGAGCCACAGTGGTCGAATTAAAGCAGCATAGAAATGCCCGTGATTTTTCCTTATGTAGATGTGCTCTTAGTCATGATGGTAAAGGCAGCGGTGCTCGTTTCTACCGCAGTATAATGTGACATTATAGGAAAAGCTGTCTCTCTCAGGTCACCGTCTAGAGCAGGATCCCAGCGTTTCCCTGCTATTGCTGAAGGATGGAGCACCGTCGGTGACCTGACTTGCTCTCCTTCCAGCGGATCTGACACCACACTCACTAAGCACAGACCGTGCAGCAAGCTCACTTAATCCTACCCGGCGAACACATGAGCCACAGTTTGCGTTTCAGTCTGTAAATTGTTCTTTTGTTTTGCAGGCTTTACTGAACACAGTTTTATTTCATGTGACTGTGCTATTTATGGAGGAGTAAATATTGCCGGGGGTCTATTTAAAAAGGCCAATGACCTGGATTTTTTTCCATTTGAATTATCTCCAAGAGTCAGACATGTTTAACAACTGATTTTTTTTTTCCCTTGTTGCTGTAGATTGCAATCTTTTCTAATGTCTTAGATCAACACCAACTAAAAAGACAAAGATTTTGAGAGAAATAAAACTTCATGTATGAATGTGATTAGACAGTGTACGACCTTGCCATTTTTGGAAGAGATTAATTCCATCCTGAATTACCAGTTATCAAGATAGCATGTTTTTAACCTCTGAATATTTGCCTTTTCATACCATTATGATAATTTCAGTTCGTAACTCTGTTTTGTTACGTCTATATTTTTTTTTTTACTTTTTCTTTCCTCAGTGTGTTTCCACATACTGTAAATAAATAAATAAACCATGTTTTCAGAAAGGGAAGATTTAAACAGAGCAAATGTTCTTCTTGCTGTTCTTGCAATCTAAATAGCAGTATTGCTTTACTATTTAAGAAGCAGAAAGTTAAACATTTCCGAGAAGATAGTGCTATATTTTCACTTTCAAGAAAGAGCTTTGTGAATGCAAACAGGTAGCCAAATGTCAGGTATATTAAATATGTTTGAGTATTCTTAAAAGGTGAGCCAACCATAATTTTTAATAGATCTTTAACAGTATAAAATGGGTTGATCACAGTAAATACAATGGGCTCCAACCTGAAATTTTGCTGTAAACATACTTATCTTTAGCCAGTCATGCAAAAGCATAAAAAAGATACAATTTTTATACTGAACGCCATTCAATATATGTTCTAAATTTTGTGGGGTTTACCGTGCCATTACAAGGTACCCTGGCTTCAGTGTAAAGCCAGCGTCAGAAGTCACAGCCCACTTCTCCCCTGGAGAGCTGGAGCAGGACGGGGATGGGATTCTCTCAGGCCAAAGCCATCGTCTCACCTGACTGCATTTCTTTAAAATCTCATCTTTACTGGGGAAGGAGCATACTGGACAACGCTTAAATAATTCAACGCCCATATGAACCAAATGATGAGCACATCTTTAATATTATTCTGGCTCAAACCACACTCCGCCATGGAGTAGCCATGTTATACAAGCTGCCCATGCACAAGTCCTACCAGTCCTGCTTAGCCCTTCAGGAAAATGCCAAAAAGCAATGGCAGAACTTCCTGTCCTGTTGATGTCTTAGGAGAGGCAGTTAGTTCAAGGTGTTAGGAAAGATATTCCACATAGCTAGGCAAATTAATAGAAAATTGCGTGACATCTCTTCAAATGAAACAAAACTAAATCCTCGGAAAAGATATTTTACAGAGAATAAAGCCTTTTTTTGAAGTTTTTCCACTCAAGCCCCCCACTGATTACTTTGACCTTCTCATTTTTAGTGTCCCTTTTCATCGGAGTTTACCAGCAGGTTATTTCACACTCTAAAAAGACATCGTCTTCCTTGAGTAAAAATTGTTACTGTGAAATGAACTGCTGTCAGTGACACCTACAGCCTCCTTTAAGATGAGCTGTACAAGTGCTGGTTCATTCTTGGTAGTAACATATGTTTTCAGTTCTCGTTTGTATTACTAAACAAGAGTTTTCAGAGTCTAACTCCAACCATCTTTCAAAATTAAATTAGCTAAACCCTAATTATTCAGCACTGATCAGAACAGATTGCAATGACTACATATGCTACCCTGTCTATCTCTTTGTTAAAAAGCTGCCAGCTTCTAAGGAAAGAAAAAAATTCAGACTATATTCTGTCTTAATAGACCTCAGAACTGTCTGAGGTGAAGCAGGATGATTATAGTATAAGCAATCACCTGCTGTAATTCTTTTCTAGACTATTTCTCACTGATTAATAAGTTAAAACACAAAACCACAGGGGTATCTCAGAATCTTCTTCCATTTTTCACCTTCTGTAAAAATTGGTGGCCTGATTCTTCTCTACTGTAGTTTTTGGAGGCCATAAACCCACCAAAGCTGTCAAAGTTACATCGACATAAAATGTACTAACTTGCATCATTAAGGAACAACTCCTCAAATAGGCCCGAAGGCCAGATTTTGTAATAAAAAATGTAAATACGCAGGAATGCATTTTTCTGAAATTAAAATTTATTTTAAAATATATTTTTTTCTTTAAAATTATCATTAAAGTGGGTGTCTGTAAAGTAAAGCCGTCCGTTTTCTTACAGAACAGGTAGGCAGCTGACGTACAAGCTGGTCTGTGAGTAAGGCTTGATGCTGTTCTGAGAGGCTTGGTTCTAAAGGCAACTCATGATCCTGGCCTCCCTGACACGTTTAAAAACATTAAATATATATGGGGATAGGACTGGACTAAGACTAATCATATATACTATCTTAAATATATGTATTCGATATATATATTTATATATTCTGAAATATGTGTATTTCAGACCAGGGTACCTCTACCTCTTTGAGTACACTATTGGCTTGGGTTGGACATGTTGCTAGGCTAGCATCCATCTCCATAGCCAGTGCCTGTCGGATTGCTTCTACTGTCCTACCAATGTATTACGTTAAATGACAAAGTTGCATTTAATTTTATACTGTATGTTCTATTCTAGTTATCTGTTACGACTAAATTGAGTTCAAGACAGTCCCACAATTTGACAGAATAAAAGGGCCTGCAGTGTTCCTTTGCACTGTGCCACTTCAGCAGCCCTTCACTGGGTTATATCTGCCTAATAACTGCAAAGTTTGCTGCCAGGTCTCCCAGATCCACGCAACCCTTAACACCAAAAATAGCCGCCAAAGACAGATGCATTTGCTGCATCCTCCTGCAAGTTAATGAAATGGTCCGTAAGGGTTCTGTCCCGCTGTGAGCGGGGTATCACACAAAGCACTGGTTCCCACCCTTTCTGTAGCTGGCGCCCACTGATGCTCACTTCTCGCACTGTGCCCTGCTGGACCGCACACGCTAACTCCTTCCTCCCCTTCAGCGTCTCTGTGCTTCTCCTTGTCTGGGGGGCTGCTGCTGCCGCCTCCCATCACATTTTCACCCAGGTAGTGTCCTGTTCTCCCACCACTTCCACCGGCTGCAGCCAGGATGCTTTCTGGGCCCAGCTGGAAAATTCAGATGAGTCTGTCCTGAGTTTTCTCTGCTCAGAGCTGGCACGAGTCCTGCAGAATGTATCATCAGCCCACTCCGTGCCTCACCTGTGTTACAGGCGTCCATTAGTTGGGAACCAGTGCCACAAAGTGTAGCACTGTGCCTGGGTCTACTCTGCTTGTCTTAAAATAATGATTGAGAGGGCTTTTACATGGAAAAAAAATGCAATTACCTTTTCCATAGGTAATGCATCATGCTGGCGCTACTTGCAGTGCCTGCTCGCTACCCCACTGCTTTTGGAAGCTTCTTGTCTTCTAGGGAGTCACCACTGGGGCCACATCTTTGAAGCAGCTTGGAAACTTATGAAATAGGAGAGCATTTCATGGCTGATAAATTAGGGCAATAAAGGAAGACCGTAATTGGGTTTGGACATGGATTACTGTGTATGTTAAAGACATTTAACATGCGTTTATCACAAAATAGCATCAATGCACCTGTGCTGATACTTGATAAACAGTGTGTGAAAAATAAAGGCAGAAAAATGTTGGATGTTCTTTCAACGTAATCCTTGGTAAAACAGGATCGTCACTGATCCCCAAATACTCGATGTTGTTACTGATTTCAACGGTATGACTTCAAAAAATAGATGTTGTTGCATAGACCTTGTTTCTCCTGTCTAGCCTGAGAATGATTACTCTGACTTTTGTGTTTTTATGGCTATTAAGAAGCATCACTATTAAGTTCACTAAGTGAGAAGAGAGTTTTAGTAAGTGCTGTTGCTGTGCCCTGAATTTCTTGTGTAGTATGTTTTTATTCTCTCCATGTCAACAGCTGTACTGGGCCATGTGTCAGGTGTCATGCTGTGAAACCCACGCCTGCTTTTCCACTGTGCAAATTGAAGCGTTCAGAGAAAGAGGGGCGTATAGTTAAAAGGTGTCTTCCAGTTTTATACAATACAGGCATGGTCGACTATTTTGCTAGATCACTTCAATCAATAGAAGATGGGATCTCTTTTTATGACAACTTCTGTTAATATTCACTGCATTTCCAAAATAGACGAATTGCTATAATAACTGTATATATTTGATTTCTGTGATTGGAAGTGACCCATTCATACCTCTGAATATATGTCCTAGATCAAAAATTGTTTTCTGTCTTCAGCAATTTTTACCACAGCAGTTTCAGAGGATGTGTAAGTTCTCAGCTTTTTATTTAAAAAGTGTCTTCAGTGTAGTCCAGTGTTGAATGTACTGCTGTCTACACATATAATTACTAAACACGACAAGTGTCACTTTAGTATTTGTTTGCCCTGTCCAACAGGGCAGTGGGGATTTCAAACACATTTGTTTCTGCAGTTTTATTATTACCATTGACTTCCTTTTTTGTAGGAAAAAAAAGGGTGAAATTTCAAAATCATTGTTACCAAAGTCTTACTTAAATATCTGTGTTAATTGACTGGCTGGTCAGCTGCTGTTTCTGAGATTGAAGCAGGCTCAGTCCTGAACTCCGTCTTAGAAAGAACCCTAAAGCATCCCTTTTAAACACCACTTAAACTCTATTTGATCCCAGGCATATGGGGTGGCCAGCATGTTCTACACATCTTATGAATTTTAGACAATGTTGTTATGAATGTTGTATTTTTAATGTGGAACAGACCGTCTGCTGACTGGGTCTATACCACATACTTGTCAGAGTGATGAAGAGCCATTAACTTTAATGGTTGTACCAGATAAAGTGGAAAGTTCTCAAACAGGAAGAAGGAACAGAAATTAAGAGAGTGGCAGTTCCAGAGGGACTCACAGAGGGAACAAGGGGGAAGATTTATGAAGTCCTTCAAAGGTTTTGAATGGGGAAGAAAGGCGATTTTTTGAAGCAGGAGAAAATAGATGAGATTTAACTGTGAGACCCTACAATGTTAAAGAAAGGCACCTTGATTTTGAGGAGAAGCAGTGAGATGCAAGAATATTGTAGATACGCTAGAGGATGTCTGACATATTGCCAAATAACGCTGTGGAAACCGAGGCTTGGAAAATATCGTTAAAGTTTATTATTCTGTGCACGATTGTGTATTTCCTTTGTGAGCTAAGTGCAGAGTTACTTGTTCTAGAGTTCCGGACAAAGTCTGCCCTGGACACCACCTGTCTCTCTACACAGACCATCATCCCATGTAGGTGCTGGGTATGACTTGCCGAGGCCTTCAGCTTCCAAAGGCCAAAACACCTACAAAGCTGGAGCTATAGAAAAGGATTCATGAAGATCACTGAGAACCTCAAACTACGACTATACAAGTAAAGTAAACAGTGCAGGCACTGTTCCCAGGTACTGGGACTCTCCCATCTCTATCGCTGTGTTACTGGAACGGCACCTGGCCCAGGCTGACCTTCCCAAGCCCCCAGTATGCCATGCACAAGTGGTGCTCTGGTTTTGAGGGTAAAAGTGTGTTGCTCATGCCAAGAGCTGGTTTCCAAAAAGTTAAGTGTATCAGAATGGAAGTATATGTAATCTATGAAACACCTGGAAAACAGCTCACGCTCATTTACATTATATGTTTGCACAGCCTACAGTTACTCCTTGGCCAAGTCACTGTATTATCTCAAACTGCAAAACCTGTATGTGCTTTGCTTCCCTCTGTCCGACTGTTCTCCCTTTAGGAAGGGATGCTTTCCAGGTGCTGGCTTGTTGTTTCTCATGCCTTAGAAAGTGGATGCCACAGCCCAGCCACTTTATGCTTTCCAAGACAAGAGGAGGCTGTCAGCAGCACTCGGAGGAGTGCTGTTACTGCGTTTATAACTAGAAAATTAGAACGTTCTGTTCATCTGAGTAATAATAAGCATGTTATTTGAAGTATTTTTCTTTTGCTGGCTAGTACAAAGTGAAACTAGTTTTCATTAATTTATTTATTTTCCCCTTGTTCTTTTATGACCATCCTAATTTCTAATTGTTTTGGGTCATTTTCTTAGCTCCATTACATTAAATAAGTTCATCACCTTCACTGAAGATATACTGATTTACATTAGTTGGAGAGCTGTCAGTTTCTTGAGTCTTTTCTTAGTAAGTCTATTTTTTTCTGTCCACCCCCCTCCCCTTATTGTATTACATTTGCTGTTATCACTGACCGCTGATCTCTTTTAACTGCAAACAATCTGTCATTGTAGGAATTGCAGCACTATGTGATTTAGTGTTGCTTTTAGCTCCACGGACCAGAGCTTAAATTCTTTGTATTACTTTCATAGGTCATATCATGCCGAGTGTCTATAATCAGATTGCATGCTGCTGTCATTTTGCTGTGTCTAAACATTAATTAGGCCTTCAGAGGAGTAAGTAGTTTTAATAACTTTAGGTGAGTTTTAATAACTTGGTAAAAAAATGGACCTCTTATGGGCCAGATAACTGAAACAGTAGGAGCTATTTTCCAATGCACAAGCATATGCAGGTAAAGAGGTTTTATTGAGTGATTGACTGCTGTTTCGTAAAGGTTTGTGGTTCTGTGAAGAAAGGCAGAAAAAACAGAGAAACTGAGATAGGGCAGTAAGAAAGTGATAGCCACAGCCACAGAAGTGCCAAGAGCCTGTCAATGTTAAACATTTATTTTTTTAAAGAAAGATGACCTTTGGGTAGAGTGCTAGCTATAAAGGTATTGGATTTGTGAGCAAAGCCTGTCTCTCCTGCTGCTTGATTCCTTTTGCATTCAAAGACACAGGATTTCTTTTTCCTTCTTTATAAATAAACAAAACTGAAAAAAGGGATATGGATCCCATTTTCTTCTTCTACAGAAAATAAACTGTACATTCCAAATTCGAGTTAGCAAATGGTTAAAAGAAGCGGCATGCTGTTCTCATGGTTCCCATCCAGATTATGAAACTTTCCATTTCCCTTCTCCCTGAACCAATCTGTCAAGAATTGTTGATTTTGGACTTTCCCAAGGGCATGGACCACATCCTCCTGTGGCTGGTACCATAAGGTGTGCTGCTTTCCTGGTGATTAGGGTAGTTCTCTGCAGAAGATGCTGTTGGGGATGGGGAAGGCAAGGGTATATGTATTTTTATGATGCTTTCAAAGTTAGAAGATGGCATTGTCAACTGAGCGCAAACTGGTGCTAGTATGCTCACTAGATTTCTCTTACTGCTCCCTTCAGTGCTAAGGATTAATGGCTTCCTAAAATGCTTGTTCTTCTTCACAAGAGAAAACACTGGAAAGCTACTTACACTCTTCCATTTTCATTCACTGCTGCATGTGAATTAGAGGCCTATCAAGGCCTAGTTCAGCCTAAAATTCCAAACAACAATAAGGCAGTAGGATTATTTAATTTTTTTTGGAATGAGAGCTTCAGAGTGGTAATCAACAGATTATGTCAGCATCAGGAGTTATTTTAGAATAGTATAATGTTGTCATGCTATATTGTCAGTGCGATGCATTTGAAACGATCAGACATTAAAATATTGGCTTCTTGGCAACACTTTCTTTCAAACTTCATTTCTGTTGCTGTGACCTTTATCAAGGGTCCTTCTTCTGTAGATTAATTTAAAGAAAGGAAAACAAACTGTGCAGCAGAACTAGTGGAGCCTGGTTTCCTATGGTAGGTGTCTGATGTCCTGCAGCACCTACACCCCGTGAGCCCTTATGACCTCCTCAGTGCCCCAGTGCTCCTGTGGGCAGGACGCAGACAGTGCCATGGATGGCTGTGAGGTCTGCTGCACGTTGACCGGCCAAAAACCCCACGGCTGTTGAGCTCTCATAGCGATCTCTTCTCATGCTGCAGGAACCGCTGTGGTCTCCCTGCCACAACCCACATGCTGATTTGCATGACATTCAGAAGAGCTTTTATCTTTAAGACCCCTGCCCTTCTGTCAGATGCGGTTAAAATTGGCCAAGAGACTCAGGATTTATTGTAGGGGTACATCTAACGGACATACTAACAGACGGTATGGTTGCGTAAGTCCCGTTTCCTTGAGAAAGCAGACAAAGATGTATCTGCCATCAGATTTTTCTGGGAGTAATAACATGGCCTCCGTTTTACAGACTAGTACATCAGTCAATGTGAGGCTGGAGGTGGCAGCCAGGGAGACTGAGGAATGCAGTGCTGGGACACAGCTGGCCATCGCTGCACCAGTCAGCCCCACAGGGCTCAACCCTGTCCCAAGATACACCTCATCCATGCCCAGCCCTGGCCACCATGACTGCCCTTGAGCCAAGGAGCTCCACGGGGCCCGCGCCTCAAGTGTGCAAGACCTGGCCACCATGACTGCCCTTGGGCCAAGGAGCTCCATGGGGCCTATCCCTCGGCTTGCACAAGGTCTGCCCCCATGGTTCCCTTGCAACTCCAGGGTCACCTATGAGGCAGGTCCCAGCTCTTCCAGCTTCTGTAACACTCCTTGTCCACCTCCTGGACTCTTCCATGGGGACCAGAAGAGGTCATTAGTCAGATGCGGATAATCTTTACTGGGTACCCGAGAGATACTGACTTCTCAGCAGTAATAATACCCTGACTCTTGGGGGTAGTCCCAGATTGGGTCACCCTCTCTGTGGAGTGCAATGACCCTCTGCTCCAGGATGGGATAGGATTGTGGTTTTCAAAATGAAAAGGAATTGCCAATGAGGGGTTGTGATTTGGCTACCTTGCTGTAGTGCTGTTTCTGGTCTGAGGATAAAAGAAAATGAGCATGAGATATAAACAATGCATATGGTATGGGGAAAAAATATAGTATTGTTTGCAAAATAAACTTACAAAGCTTGCTGCTTTATTTACATAGTTAATTTCGTCTATCAGTTAACAAACAGGCTTTCCAAATTTGCTATTACAGTTCTTTCACTTGTAACAAATTCCTATGACTCTTACTCATCAGGTAAAGTGTTCAATTTATCATGTACATAATTTTATTACCACCATGATTTTTGCAGAAGTCTTCTCTAGTATGATTTGTTTTTAATGAGCTAGTAGGGCTTTTTTGTTCTCATGGTCGATGAATTGAAAAAATATAATTGTACGTGCTTCTTGTCAAAACGAAATTGCAGCTAAATGGTATTATACCTTTCACACAAGTGAAGAGGCATCGCTCCTCTGAAGAGAAGACTTGTTTCACTTTCAAGGAATGTGTGCTCTTAAGTCAGACCTGCTCGTTATTTTTAACAAATGAAACTGATGTATGATACGCACGCTGGATACCCCAAATAACCCTGCTTTATGGAGCTGCTTTATTTGCACTACATGGCATTGCCAAATGTGTTGTGAGACTAGTGGTATTTAGTGAAGTTTCTAAATGATGTTAGTTACATGACTACATAAGAATCATTATCATTTTCCAAACTTGACTTATGGAATATGGATGCTTTACGCAGGACAGAAAACCTGAGTTCCACATTGTAAGGGCTTGGTCAACATGTCTGATATAAACATCTTCAAATCTAATCAGCTTTGTCTGCATAGTATTATACAATTACCCATGCAGAATTCGATGCAGCCACTTATTCATTATTATCAGTTTATCTTTGAATGACATTTTTGTTAAGTCAGAGTGGACAGTGTGAACTTTATATCTTTTAGAGAAGCTGTAACATATTGTGGTAATTTTGATGTTAAAGTCCACCTGTGAGAAGATACATCTCACTGCTTCCTACTGCCAGTGCCACTCAGGACCAAACACAGGTGGTAGTAGTGTTCCCACAGTCTTGTAGCAGGAGCCAGAAGTCAGTCTTACAAAATATTTTTAAGCAAGGAAAATTGCAAGGTAATTAACTTTTAGATCCCTGTCATCATGTCTGGGCAATGCAGAATTTATGAACTGATAGCTGAGAGAAACTGTCTGTTTGAATGCCTATCCACGCCAATCAGTAAGAGCTTGCATCACATCTCTGGTACCTTCGCAGAGAACCATCACCAGCTATGAACTGCCAGGATGGGCAGAAATGGGATTTTACAAATGGGAACTGGATTGTATTTTTAGCTGTTAGGTCAGTTTGTTCAAAGTCTGGAAAATTTAAATGCAGATAGAAACTCACCATGATTCATAGTGCGAGGCCAGCATTAGTTCCTCATGTTCTAACAAGGAGCTGCAGTGTTTAATATTAGATCCACTTTTATAACAGAAGAATAAAGCAGCTGGATGATGGTGCTGTTGTGTAGTTTCCACTGAATATGCTGTCCTTATTCAAGTATTTTTATGGACTGAAAGAGTGGTGTGAGCTCTTTTTTTTTTTGCTTGCTTGCTTTTTTGATTGCTTATTTTACCACCTTGCACTATTTTCCTTTTGCTTCTACAGTGGCCTATTTTTCTTTGTCATTTATTTTATGATATATCTTCTTCTGGAAAGTAGTTGGCCTCGCTTTTGTGATATGTCATCCCTCAGTGTTGCTTCAGCAGTTGAAAAGAAATGCAAGTTCCAAAACATCATGGCTGCAAGCAGGTGTTAAACAAACAAAACAAAATTTTTGGGCTGTTCTCACTGACTGGCTGTACAATAACTGTATAGACATAAAACCAGATGTGATTCCAGGGCCTAGGTGAAATACAGATGAAGGTAACACTCCTACCCGTAGTGGTGAAAATACTCCATAATGTTGAATATTGACATCTCACTATTGCTAATGGCATGTAGAGAGCACTCCTAACTGAGTGCTCGCTCGTATGTTGGCTCTGGTAGAATTTAGGATCCAAATTTTCTGCTTTTAAAGACCTGGCATATTTGTTTTTCATGAAGCCTGCATCTGATGATGGGGTTCTGAGATGCAGAACTCACCCGAGGCTGCCAAGCACCCCTTGCCTGTGGCAGGTTTTCTACAGGGCCTTGAGAGTCTGCACTTCTACACCAGCCATGCATCTGCACGTGGTTATTTTTATCTCTATTCCAGAATAGCTCCAGGCCCATTCCCCAGGATGCTGGCTAAGCCCACAGAAATACAGTAACTACTTCAAATAAGATACATATATCAGACCCCAATACTCATATGGATTAACACACATGACTGCATGGATTCATACAAACTAATCTGGGGCACGTATGTAAGGTGTCTGAATTAGGGATCTACACACCCTCTACAGTCAGCGGAGAGAGGCAGTGGATAGATGGGCTGAAGTTAAATTCTTGCAGCCTCTCAGTGAGCAGGGAACGATTAGGCATTGATGCTTAAGAGGCTCAAATGTTTGGAGTCAAATGGAGTAAGAGTTTCCACCTCTGAAAGACGCGGTAAAAAGGGAGGGGGAAAGGTGACTGTGTCACCTTGGGTGAAAGGCTATTGTGCCTGCATTGAGCAGGCTGTGTATGCACAGTCATGCTAACGGCAACCAAGAATTTAACTGGAAAACTAGGTGAGAAGCAACACAGGTAGGACAAATGGGGACATGATTGTATGAGAGGTCCCCTAGAGTCATGGTCAGTTGAAGACAAGGGAAAAAATGATATGCCAGACAAAGATGTGGTCTGGGTTGTTCAGCTGATGTCACGTTTGAGCAAAAAATTGTTCTTTTGTTCCTGCTTTGTCCTGGGTTTAACTGATAATAACTGGAAGATGGATGGAGAGCAGCTGTGTAATGGGGATGTGAAGACAGCCTGTATCAGGAGAAGAGAGGAAAGGCCAACGGGATGGCCAGTTTGGGACAGTATAGAAAGATAAAAAGCAGGTCTCAGTTCTGAAGCCGGGGGATGAGGACACGAGGGCGGAAAGCCTCCCATTGTGGCTCGTGCTGGGACTGCTGGGGCAGCTCGGGAGGCTGAGGCTTCTTGTACAGGCACCACATCTCAGCCCACCTGTGAGGTTGCTGGGGCAGGTGTGCAGCTCTAGCGCACTATCAGGGAGGCCAACAGGACCTCAACATGCCTGTTTCTGCTGCAAATACAGGCAAATACATATCATGCCTGTTTTGAACTACCAGAGTGTCCAAAATGTTTGCAAAACCCTTGCTAATAATTGTATGAACTCAAAATAGCACACTTGATAATCGCCAAAATTGTAGGGAGACCATGTGTTTTGATTATGGTTTTGGTATGGTTTGTTCTACTTAAATTTGAAAGGATCCTATTTTTAGTAAACTCTTGACAACAAATGAGTGCTAAGTAAACATAACAATGAAGCAACTGATTCATAGATTTGAAAGTTACCTTCTGCTGCTCAGGACTGTTAGGGATTTTTCGTGTTCTTAAATATTTCCTCTTTTTATCTGGGCTTCTCTGCTGTGGGTGTTGAAGTCCACTGTGGCTGAAGGATTTATGGGGTGCAATGGCCTTAGACAGGGGATTATCACTGGATGAACTTTCTGAAAGCTCAGGATCTTTGGGTCTTTCATTGGACCAGCCTTTATGAATAATGCAGGCTATCTCCATTTTTAATATTCCTTAATTTTAAACTCTGAATAATGTTCCCTGAGTCTCATTTCTGAGCAGTTGTTTATTTGGGTGACTTGGGACTACAGTGACATTCTGTTGGACATTGAAATTGCATTCAGATGAAGTAGTATTCATATCTGCCTTAACATTTTACCTCTTAACCTCCTAAATCCAGACTGCAAGTTGTCAAGGTGAGGTGAATCATTTCTATGTCATGTATTTACTCTTGTAAGGAATGTCTGTGGGTACATCCAAGGTAAGGCTTCCCTCCAGAATGCCAGGTTATGTTAAACATTCTAATAAAATTTCCCCTGCTCAGGGATGAGCACAACCCCTATATAGCACTTAGGTGCTGCTTAGACCCTCAAAATTAGGCTTCTTTGCAGCTTAAGGGATATGTAGGACTTCCAAAGAGTGGTGGATTTAGTTCCTAAGTCCTTGAGGTCCATTTGTGAAACGACATACTTGTAAAGAAAAGCAGGCTGGTGTCAGCAGCGGCTGGTAGAGACCAGCCACCTTCAGACAGTAAGTTCACCCGTGAACATAAGCAGGGTTCTCTTCATTTATGGTTTCTTCTAATTCACGCTCTAGCTACTCTTTAAAGCTCAGCCTTCCTTGCAGCAAGGCAACTTTGTTTTAAAATCAGTCCTGAGCTGTCTGACCATTACCAGAAATACCAACCTGAACCACTGGTGACCTGCAGCTGGAAGAGTAAGGAGGGCCCAGAAATAGAGCGCCCCATAGTGCCAACGGCTCAAGAAGGTGCATTGCAGACCCCCGGCCACGCACTGTGTTTTAAGGCATGGCTTGTCTGTAAATATCACAAAGTGCAGGTTCCTCTGTAAGTGGCTTTAGCAAGACACTGTTGCGAGGTCCATGTACTGCAGGCTTTTCTCTCTTCATGCACAATAAAAAGGTGAAATTGCTGAAGATGAAGCCTTTTGCTCTGTGACTTGCTAATTTCAGTTTCCAGACATCTCTGAGTTAGGAAATGAGTCAGATGGTTATTATTTACTCATCTGCTCTGCAGTTTCTGCTGTCTTAATCATTTCAGTTGTAGCTGGGAGTGTTACCTTCTTCAAAATAAAGGCTTGAAAGATGAGCGACTAATTGCAGTCTTCACTCCGTTGATTACACAACACCAGTAGGTACAAGGCTGGCAGCCATACTGATGCCTAGGATGATGTACTTTCCTGCAGTGTTGTTGTGGTTTAACCCAGCAGGCAGCCAAACACCACGCAGCCTCTTGCTCACTCCCCCCACCCCCCAGCCCCCCACCCCCACAAGTGGGATGAGGGAGAGAATCAGAGGAAAAAAGTGAAATTCATGGGTTGAGACAAAACAAGTTTAATAGGGCAGTGAAGGAAGAGAGAATAATAACAATAATAATGATAAAAAATATACAAAGCAAGTGATGCACAATGCAATTGCTCACCACCTGCTGACCGATGCCCAGCCTGTTGTTGAGCAGCGAGAGCCGATCCCTGCCCCCCGGGCAACACTCATTTATATACTGAGCATGACGTCTATGGTATGGAATATTCCTTTGGCCAGTTTGGGTCAGTTGTGGTGTCTATGCTCCCTCTCAGCTTCTACAGAAAGCTGAAAAAGTCTTTGACAGCTTAGCAACAACTAAAAACATCAGTGTGTTATCAACATTATTCTCATCCTAAATCCAAAACATAGCACTATCCCATCCCAGGACGAGTGTTCAGAGGGATTGCCCAAGTGTTTACTCTATAAGGAGAGTTAGAAGAGATGCGGTTAGTAATACAGGGATATCCAATATTGAGGCCATAGCCCATGGCATCCTGCAGCCTCTGTGCACGGATGGACCCCGAGTCCTGCCAGATTCTGCAGTCATGGGGCTCAGGAGGAGTTGGAGCTGATCCACAGAAGTGCTCCAGAACTGCCATCCTGTATCCCAAGGCTTAGACAGCACTGCTGTAATACATCATATTCCATGGTTTGTCTCTTCTTAAGCAAAAGTGAAAAAACTCACCATCCTCTTTTCTGGTCCTTTAATAGTCTCTAATTTTGACAGATTCTCCCACTGCATGACATCCCTTGCAGTCTAGTCCCACTCATGTGAAAATGGAAAGAGAGTTTCACAGTGGCAACCATCTATGAAATATTTTCTCAGCACGCATACGTCTGTGGCAGACATCACTGTGGTATCTGAATACCTCACAAAACCGTCACCACAAGCCCTAACTGCTCACACTTGCCTAGATGTAGGTTTAGAAAGTGTGGTATATTTTGGGGCTGTCTGAAGTTTGAAGTGACTTGCAACAATGCCTGACTTGCTTGTATCATCTTCCTTCTTTATGCAACGGTTTAGTAGCTCAGTGTCGTGTTGCTTTTGTTATTAGAGCAGCGTGGTAGAGGTACAGGCTTTTCTACAGAGATTTCACATTCATGTGCATCTGCTAGCGCTGTAATTGTTCCTTTGATAACAAGTGCTGTTAGTGCCTTGTTTGCTGTCTCTATCACTGTCACATAACTGTACTAAATGTCACTTATCATTGGACTTCTGCCCTTTCTATATGTGTTTTTTTTCAGTAACCATTAGACTTTCTCACTGCACATCCCTGTATGGTTTTTTATTTCACTTTTTTTTTTTTTTATAGCAGCAGCTAAAGGTCCCAGTGAAATGCAGGAGCTGTGGTTTGAATCCAGCATGCAAATCCATAAAAATAAGTTGTCCCTGCCCTAGTTAAACAGCTTACAGTGTAAATAATAAAAAAGGGCAGCTGATGGGAGAAACTTAAGCCATTTCTGTACTACTACATTTCTGACACTACTAGCATTTAGCGTCCCTCTCAGAATTGTTGGCAGGATCAAGACGCTACGAGAATGTAAGTGCTGGTTCCAGACAGGCTGAGAAAAAAGGGGGGAGGGGAAATTCATCAGTTAGCCAAAGAGTTTCTCTTTGCTGCAATATGTACACAAACTGTAACCCAAGTATCACACCAACATTAAGTCCTGGCCACTCACCTACTTCATTAGTTCAAGGATTGTGGTGCTTTTAATCTTCGTGATCTGGGTCATCGCCGGATTCAGGCTAATGTTTGAGTCAATACGGGGCTTCAGTTTCCTACTCCTACCACTGTGTGTTTTGCAGCCTGTCTGTTCTCACTCGAGTCGAGTAAATAAGAAGGAAGTCAGATTCTGAAGCTTGGCTTGTTTTGGTTTAATAGTCATGTCAGTTAGTTTCTTTCCTTGCTTTATCGCTAGGTTGTTTAAATGACAGACACGAAGTAAGCAGGGATTAATACCCCCCCACACTCAGCACTGTGCAGTCCTTTGTGTCCTCAGCTCCCAGAGATACAACCTTCAAAGTGTTCCAGGCGAAAGCCAGTTTTCTTGGCTGGGGTTGTGGGTTAGTTCCCTGAGTGGTGTTTTTGCCTGGTACCTACCCCATCTGCAAGGTGGACATCACCGAAGTGCAGGCCATTCTCCAATGCCCTTCTCGTGCTTCCTCTCTCAAAAAATCAACTGCTTCTGCAGCTGACACAACCAGCAGAGAAATAATCCTCAAGTGGACCAGTCCAAAGAGTTGCAGGAGATCTCCCTGGACAGTCAGACTGGTAGTAAGATAAAGACAGTTCTTCATTTCTACTAGGTGAGCCTGGGCTCTCAGACCCCTCTTCAAACTACCGTCGCCAACTGTGGCATGAAGACGTATAGTGAGGGGAAGCGGCAGTCTTCACTTCAGATGGAAAATTCCCTCCATTTTTGCCTCCAGCTTGTGATTGCCTCGGAGAAGGATGTGTTAATGTGTGTACCAGGGCTAAGGGGATGCTGGCTCCTTTCAGGAAGTGTGGGGGAGTTGCTCCAGTAGTGATCTCCTGTGGTTGGGAGTAATTAAGTAGCTGCTAGTAGAAAAGCAGTAGGGAACATAGATGTACACACATAGGTACCTTATCCAGTTTTGTGGGGTAGCTGTTAATTTCTAATTCAAATATCTGATAAATCTAGATGTGCAAGAGCCTCAGAGAGAACTCGCATGGAGAAAAATAAGGTCTGTACTTAGGGAAACCTCTTTGCAATGGAAAACAGGCTGGTGAGGCAGTCTGACAGTAAGAAGAAAAACTATACCTCTCTCAAATTGTATTCGTTCCCTGTCTTCCTAAATGAAAATGCAGGAATAAGCAGGTAACAGTATTGCCTAACACCCACCTGTCCTGCTGGAATAACTGGGCTCATGTTGGCCTTCTGCTGCAGCTGGTTTGTTAACCCATCTGATAGGAAAGAAGAAGAAGTGACTGTTAGAAGGAAAACTGGAATCTAGATGATCATACCCATTGGTTTGATCTGAAAGAGTTGCAAGAGAATTGGGAGGAGTCCAGACTGGAATAAAACCTGGGAAGAGGTTTGGAAGCTGTGGAAGCACACACAGAAGCACAGCAATGAAGGCAAAAGTGGGGCATGATAAAAAGATCCCCAAAGAAAAGCCTTGGGAGAAGTGATAGTGAAATAAACAAGTTCAAGCATGGGTGACTTTACTTGGGACTTATACCTACTTGACACTGAGGTTTTACTAACAAGAAAATGATTTTTCTGTTGATATATATATTGCCAGTAAAAACTGCACTCTGCATGCTGAGCTATAAAAAAATATACACCAGTATACTCTGTTTTGCTGTGTGTAACTGGACTAAACCATACCAGTATAATTGCTACTATGCCAGAAAGGCATTATGCTGCTCTGTGTTAACATAATTAAAGTAGCAGAACTTGTAAGCATAGACGAGTCCCTGAAGACCTTGGAATCTTGTTTGGAGTCAGGCAGAGCTGCTGGTCTCATTTGTATTGCGTTGCTTTTTAAAAATATTTTTCTGTTTTGGTTTTTGCACAGAAGTATTTCCTTATTGTCATATAATCCCTCTCAGAGTACTATACGCACTTAACAGTGTATGGTTTGTTTCTGAAAGGTTTCTTCTTAATGCGCGGGGCTGCTGAAGCTTTGAAGAGAAATCCTGGATCACTTTTTTAATGAGGTGTGGAAAGCAAACTGTGGGAATAAGTGGACTTGGCTGGACTGTAACTTCCCTAGATCCCCTGGGAGTTTTGATTGTCCAAGGGATGCAAGCGTTCGATGTTAAGAATATCCCAGAAGCATGAAGTTCCTGAAGGAAATACCAATCATCATCATACGCATCCTAAACCCCAACAGCTTCTGAGATTTCAAGCATTTACACTGCGCCCCTTACTTCAAAGGAAATATGCTTGAAGGGGAGTAGTTAGATGGTTCACGATAAAGTCCATAAATATAATAAGGCAGCAAAAAAATATTCCAAACCAATTAATAAGATTAACATTATAAACCTGTCTGAAATACAGTAACTTCAGCAAAATGTATGGGGGAAGGTTCTGACCTCCCTCATCCTTTGAGAAAGGCAGAAGCACTGTCCTAAATACTAGGGAAAAGAATAGTGAAGGCTCGTCATGCCTCAGCCCTTCGGAAAGATAAGCTAGATCCAGAAAGTATGAGAGGCATTTCTACACACGTCAGTGCAAAGAGGGGACATACTTTTCTCTGAAGCACTTGAAATACTTTATCTGTTCAGGAGGAGGTACAGCAACAGTAATCAATGAGATATTGGCTAAGAAACTTGTGAAGTAATCGGGAGGATTTTACATAGAGCAAAAAAGCTGTGGGGGTTGTGCATGGGGGCACAACCGCCTTTCTTTGAAGAGAGTGAGAAACGGCTTTGTTCTGTGGTCCAAACACTGCTAAAAGCAAATGGACCCTCTCTTTGCTCAAACGAGAAGGATCCTGCTTCTCTAAGCAGGAATATTTGGATTCTGCCTGTGAGGTGCGGCACAGCTTTGCATGCTCGGTGTCTGCTGAGTGTGCAGCTGGATACCTGCGAAATGCTGGGTGACCACAGACTCATTTCCATGTATACTACAGCATTCCTTCGGGAGGAGAGGCTCTTAATAGGTCTGTTCATAATGGACGTGTAAGCATGCGAGCTTTATTACCTGCCTCTGCCAACTCACCAGGAAAGTATGCCATTCCTGCACCGACGGATATGTAACCAGGGCTGTTTAATTATCATGTGGCTGCGCTGCCAGAAACACTGGCTCACTCTGTCTTTGGGCTTTTCACTGATAGACACAAAGCAGGAGGCTTTTGCTCCTCCGAGTTACTACCGGTATTATTGCAGTCGCTGGAGAAAGGCAACGGCAGACCAGGAAAGAGTTAGGCTCTCTGTTTATGAAGAAAGTTGAGGAAGTGCTGATTTTAGTGCAATGACGAAGTCCGTGCCTGAAAAGTGTATGATATTTGAGATATCACAATTCTAAAAAAAAAAAACCAACAACATTTAAAGGACTTTTTGCAAAGAGCATCCATTATAATACTTCAAATGGTAGGATTTAGACACAAAGAGTTTTTCTCTGCCTCTTCCCATGCTTGCAAACTAATGCTCTGAGATGGACCCGCGGTGTTGCCATTACAGTGCTGTGCAGAAGAAGCCTGATTACAGATACGCTGTTACGAGCTTGAGAGGCAAAAAAATACAGCAAAAGAAAGTTGAGGGATTAAGAAGGAAAAAAGAGCGCAAACCCTAGCCAAACCAAAGCCACAGGAAATGGAGTCTGAATGTAAGAGCAGGATCTAGACAGAAAGGGATTTGGCAGGAGAGAAATCGTTGCAAGGACTTCAAGGAGAAATATAAGGCCCAGTGCTGTAAAACTCATGCTCATGATGAGTCTTTATCCCTGCAAATAAACACATTTGCATGACACTCCAATAGCGTGTAGGTCTAGGATGTTAGAAAAATACCGTCTGTTAAAAAAAGGGCAGCAACACTGAAAAGGGAATAAAAAGTAGGAGCAGTGTGGTGTATAGGGAGGAGGGATTGCTTGCTTTAAGCTCTCTTTGGCTGGGCAGCAAGGCTCAAATCCACGGAGACAGGTAGCGACTGTTCTTTTCCAAATGGGTAGGGTGTTTGTTGGGAAAACAGTGCCTCTGGTTGTGACAAAAAGGGGTACGTTTCACATATGGTTATTTGCCCGTTCTTCTGTTTCTGTCAGGATACTCCTCGTCATGCTGGATTCCTTCCCAGCCTCCTGTGGATTTTGGAAAGCCTCCCATTCAGCTGCCATGTGGAAGGCTTTGAACTTAAAAATGGGAACAGCCGAAACCCAATGCTGGGGGGACCCTCGTAATCCTCTCCTCATTTCTTTTTCCCCAGTCAGGACCACCAGGAAGCTGGCAGGCGCCGTACTGGGACTAGTCGTGCTGGCAGCGAGGAAAAGTGGGGTTTGCAGCACAAAGTGAAAACTTTTGAAGGCAGAGGCATGGGTGTTTAATTGGAAGCCAGTGCTTGATTATGTTTTAGGATGGAATTGAATCTCTTTGTGGAAAGGGAGGCATTTGCCACAGGAGGGGTTTAGCTGTGCAGGGTCTGATGAAGAGACACTTGTCCCAGAGCCATAAAAGCGTGTGGAAAGGCTCCAGAGAGAAGTACTCCATTACTGTGGAAAAGCAGGTAACATTAGAATTTCTTTGCAAAAAAAAAAATCAACAAACTACTTTCCCTTCAAGGAATAGAAACAATGATGAAGAAAATGCCATCTGTGCCTCAGCTCCTCTCTGACTGTAAGTGTGTCCTAAGTCAGGAGAAAAAGAACTGCAAACTAGTTAGCTGATAAGCACCAGCAATTAATTTAGCTGTGGCATACAGTAGGTAAGTCTTATATGAGTGCGAGTTGTGTGCTGCTAAATCTGGCTCATAAAGCAAACATAACTTCGGGCAGCTACTCGGCAAAGTCCTACCCTGCTTCATCCCATTTGGAAGGATAGTCATGGCACTGATATGTAACGTCTTTATTTGCCAATATGTCTGATGTTTGCATATAGGGTCTGATCTAGAAAGGCAAAGAGATACCCTGGGATATGGCTAATATTGCCTTCTATATCCTTGTTACACCCAGTGGTGTGTTTACCTATCACAGCAGATTTCAGAAGATCCCCTTCTCACTAGCCTGAGGAGCTGCAGAGAGCTGTTGGTGTCAGAGATCACGACAGCCTGCTTTCTTCACTTCCTTCCTTACACTCTTGCATAAAGCTGTGGTCACCAGCATAGAAGAAAAAATAACACATACTTTTGGTTTTGGTCCTTCTCTTCAAAGGCTTCATCAGGCTTCTTCCTTGACGCAACAGAATTAGGCTTCAGTCCTGCTGGAGAGACCCTCACGGTGGCGTGGGCACTGCAGAGCTGCAGAAGATGGCGCAAAGTGCTGCACCTCACGAGGGCAGGTACAGCCAGGCCCACACGTGCCTCTCACGGTTTGCTTTGGGATGAAGGTTAGAACGGCAGATTTCAGGAGGGATGTAAAAAAGTATCCCATCAGCTTACGGGGATTTCTTGCAACTTCGAAAGTGGCTGTTCCCTGGTAAAAGATATCTCACAAATGAGGGGTTCGAGCCACGCAGGAAATTTAGATTTCACAGGGCTGAGCACTGCGTTGCTGGTGGGCGTGTGGGATTTCAAACACCCAAGATAAGAGCTTTGTTCCTCTACAAAATACATGGGTGAGAGAGAAATCTGAGTAAACAAATGGGGCAAATTAAGAATAGTTACTTTTCCAGATTTTACGCAAACATAGCTACCCCCTTTTTTTTCCCCTCCAGTGTATTTGAGAAATAAATTCTTTCAGTTTTGTTTAAAAATCAGCTTGTCTCTCCAGGTCAGGAAAATGCCTTGTTACTAAAATTCTAGACCTTGCACAGAGATAATGGGCTAATTTACAGATGGGAGGTACTGATCTCTAAAAACTCTTCCTTAAGGATATATCAAGTTTACTGATCCAAGCCTAGCTCAGGAAAACATGCTCTAATCCATCTTTTCCTTCAATAACGTGGAAAAAAAAAAGAGTAGATTTTAGACTTTTCTAAATAATTAATTGTCCTCCTTAATAACACCCAGTGGACCCTGTCTGAGTATCTGAGTGAGGGAAGTATATTGCATAACTGGGTCAGTCCTGACGCATTGTCCTGTTTGTACCCCACAGCGGTTCATACATGTTCTTGAAAGAGTGTACACGCTCCTGGCCAGACGATGCACCACTGAGCTGACAAACACAAAGCTATCCAGGAGATTCCTGGACCCGCTTCTTACTGTGCATCTTGAGGACACATCTCACTCCATATCCTTTAGGAAACGTTTAGGTGCTTGTTCTACCTCACCCACCCAAGGCAAGCAATTCTGGCACAGTACAGATGATAAAGCAACTCGGGAAAGGAGTAACAAATTCAATCAAGTAATCAAATTCAGCAGATTAGATGGGATTTTTTTTTTCCCTCTGGGATGTCTTTTGCTGGTCACTTGTATTTGTGTAGGTATACAGCATCCAGGAGAAGAAAAAACTCTCCACTGAAGAGGTTTCTGAAAAAGAATAGATAAGGCAAGATAATTCACTAGAGCAGTCATCAACAGAAGTTGCAAGGTAGTATTCTAGCTTACGGGTATTTAACTTTCAATAATGTGCATGGGCCAGGTCCTGATAACTGTAAGGATATCCTTACACACCAAACTGGGAATTGTTGGAGTCAGCAGCATTGATTACGCTTTATATAAAACTCAGTAATATCACCCAATATATCATGAGGGAGAGGATGATTTATTGAAGTAAATCATGCAACAGGAACATTTTTGTGCTGTTACCCAGAGAGGAGAGCCAAGCTGTTGCTGCCTGCAGACGGATGTGTCAGAAGCGCCCTTTGCTCTTCCAGCACATCTGCCCAGAAGGTTAGCTGGCCATCGCGCCGTAGGCCAGCTAACCTCACCTCCTCTCAAGGCTTTGTCTTAAAAACAAGTATTAGTCGCGTGAGAGGTTTGAATACTTGGAAGAACGACATAATTAAGGACTTTCTAAGGCAGGCACGCAATATATCCGTTTCAAACTACAAAGCATTTGAAAGATCAGTGGTCAGGGATTTATGAAATGATTTATTGTGTCAGTGACCACTTAGATACTTCATATCAATGGATTATTTTTCTCTGTCACAGGAAGAACATTTGTTTTTATCCAGGGCCAAAACCTGAAGTCATTATTCATTTTATTACTTAGGCAAAATTCTCATTAGAGACTTAAGCGTTTGGCTCAAGGCTCAACATTTCAAAGGAGAATGTATTTAGAACAGAAAACAGCAGAAAGATCTTTGTAAACATCCGAATGTCTCTTTAAACTCATTCTACAAACACATTAAGTCTGTAGCGCTGCAAACAGAGAAAGTTAATTCGGCCATAATTCCCACTCTCCTTCCGTGCCAAGAGATGGATGTGTTTACTCCTCGTGAAGATAATGTTGTTTACGCTCTCCCAAGCTTGCCTGTGCACCTCCCCTCTTACCACCTTCATGAGAGGTGAGCCCTGCTGGCCTGCTTTACCAGCCTGCTGTGATGCTTATCGCCTTGGCATCCAAAAACGTCTCGGATAGCCTGTAAGTAAAACCAAACTAGAGCATTAAAGCCTTTCAAGTGTGCTGTCAGTGAACAAATGATGTGGTCGCTGAGGGAGCCTAGAATGAAAATAAACAGTGTACAGATTTCAAATTGGCCTGAGGGCCCCCCCCCCCACCTCCCCAAGAGATATTGAAGGGATATAGCGCAAACCTATCAGCAAGCATCGCTGGTGTGCACTGGGCATACGTATTATCGTCTAACTCAATTAGAGAAGTCGTATCTGTATAAATACAAGGTACCAGATGATTCTGCAGCTATGTTTTCAAGTTTAATTGGATGCTTTCAAAATATGGAAGTGGCTCACCTGTAATAAATTATACTTTCATCAGTCTTTAACTAGATTTGACTGTTCCTTAGGGCAGGAATTATCTTTGGTCGTGGTGCACATATGGATGACAATTAAAAATTTAGTAATGTATGTGTGGAGAACTGGAAATTACTGTAATTTGCTTTGTTTTTCTGAAGAGCCTTAAAACTTACTTCTGCAGACTTGGACTACAGTAGCTCTACGTTTGTACAGTGGCAAGCTATAGGATTACAGAGGTCAGTTTTCAGCGTTAGAGTTTCCTCGTGTAAATTACACCACCTTCCATCCTGAAAACACATTCTCCCTCTTCGTCTATATTTCAAAGCATAAGAATGACATTATTCTCTGAATTCTCAAAATTAAAGTGATGAACAGGAACAGTTTTGGAAGGAGCGACCTAAGTTTCACTTAGTCCATCTTCTTGATAGCAAAGACAGAGAATGGTTTTCTTGAGTGTCCAAACCTGCATGAAGATGAAGCAGCCTAATTCACCTTCACTCAATACAGCTTTAAGATTTTGATTCACATCGTCCAATATGATCTACTGCCCAATAGCGCAGAAGGCTGTTTTATTATTCCACAGAGTATTCCCCGTAGTCAAAACATCGTTACCTGAAATGACACTCTTGGCTGTTCAACCAGAGATAAATGTGTGTAAGTACTAATTTAACTCCAACTGCAGGGCAAATTCAAGCAGATCTCAAATACTGGTGCACAGATGTGAGGCAGATTCATCATTCAAATAAAAAGTGCATTTTTTAGGTAACCTCCTGTTCGGAACTGTGTAAAGGCCATCAGCTATGGTCAGATAAGATTTTTTTCCCTCTCCTGTGTTAACCAAACACTTATTATGCACATGGACAGCTGATTTACCTGTAATTTATTAACCTGGACAACACTTGCGTATTTCAGGTATTCCAAAATAAATCTTTTCTATGGGATCTGGGAAAAATGGGTAGCAGAGAGAGATTAATGGTCTTCAATAACTGGTTGAAAGACAGAGCACAAAGGGTCACGATTAGGGGCACAGAGCCTAGTTGGAGGTCACTGACAAGTGCTGTTCCCCAGGGGTCAGTACTGGGTCCAGTCCTCTTCAGTATATTCATCAATGACCTGGATGAGGGGATAGAGCGCACCCTCAGCAAGTTTGCTGATGACACAAAGCTGGGGGGGTGGCTGACACACCAGAGGGCTGTGCCGCCATCCAGCGAGACCTGGACAGGCTGGAGAGTTGGGCAAAGAGGAACCTTATGAAATTCAATAAGGGCAAGTGTAGGGTGCTGCACCTGGGGAGGAATAACCCCATGCACCAGTACAGGTTGGGGGCTGACCTGCTGGAGAGCAGCTCAGTGGAAAGAGACCCAGGAGTCCCGGTGGACAACAGGATGACCATGAGGCAGCAATGTGCCCTCGTGGCCAAAAAGGCCAGTGGCATCCTGGGGTGCATCAAGAAGAGTGTGGCCAGCAGGTGGAGGGAGGTCATCCTCCCCCTCTACTCTGCCCTGGTGAGGCCGCACCTGGAGCACTGTGTCCAGTTCTGGGCTCCCCGGTTCAAGAAGGACAGGGAACTGCTGGAGAGGGTGCAGCAAAGGGCTACAAAGTTGAGTAGCGGACTGGAACACCTCTCTTATGAAGGAAGGGTGTGGGATTTGGGTCTCTTCAGTCTGGAAAAAAGACGACTGAGGGGGGATCTTATCAACACTTAAAAATACTTAAAGGGTGGGTGTCAGGAGGATGGGGCCAGGATCTTTTCAGTGGTGCCCGGGGACAGGACAAGAGGTATCGGGCACAAACTTGAGCATAGGAAATTCCACCTGAACATGAGGAGGAACTTCTTTACTTTGAGGGTGGCAGAGCACTGGCACAGGCTGCCCAGAGAGGTGGGGGAGTCTCCGTCTCTGGAGACATTCAAAACCCGCCTGGACGCGTTCCTGTGCAACCTGCTCTAGGTGACCCTGCTCTGGCAGGGGGGTTGGACTAGATGATCTCCAGAGGACCCTTCCAACCCTATGATTCTATGATTCTATGAATATGCGATGGCCATGTTTAGCATACACCACACCTGGAATAGTTAATGTCCTTTTACTTCCTTTTTTAAATTGCAAAGGCAAGTGCTCAGGGCTGTTGAAGTGCCGGATTTTTTTCAAAAAAACCTGCCTGTAATGCATAATTCTGTCTCTTTGTGCATCTATTAGCACAGGCTCCAACTACTAGTTTTTGGCATGTGATTGGACATATTTGCAACGCCCAGATGCATGGGAAAGGGATTTTCCCACCAGAGCCATGACGAACCTTTTGGGAAAGGGACACATGCTGCCGGGGCTGCCCAACCACTGCGTGAGGGTGCCGGGCTCCTGGCTTCTCTTGGCCTGAGAGAGCGGTGCCGGCGGCAAATCGTAGACAACTGGATGCAGAAAAGGCATCCCAGTCGAGGGCCGTGCCACCTTGGTTGGGTCCATACCACTGTGCATAGGCAGCCATCCTGTAGCTCCTATGCATGCTGTGCCGTGCCCGGCCTTCTGCTCTCTGTCCTCGTGGCTGCCCGAATGTGTGTAGCACCATCATCCAGGAGCAAATACAGCCGACACACTCGGGCACTGGCTGTACCCGAGGTGCTTTTGCGAGCTTGCAGGAGAGATAGTAAGTGAATTTAGTTCCCAGGGCAGCCTCTAGGTCACCCGTAATAGGCCACTCAACAAACAGTGTTGACGCGGAGCTGGAACGGCAGCGAGTGAATGAAACTTAGCTCTCTCCTATTTGAGCAATGGAATTTATTCCCAGCTCTGACCTCGTGCAAACTCTGTTACCATATTTATCACACGGAAAGAATGACCGTGGCTGCTGCCGGCAGCGCGGGCAGGAGGCCTCCTCGGCAGTAGGGACTCCCAGCCTTGGTCCATACGCCGAGGAGCCGAAAGGCAGCCAGTGGTGCTGGAGGACGGAGGGAAGAGGGATGTCCTCTGCTCTCCCACCTGAAAATGGGGATGTCACCAAAGGCTGCTGAACCCGCACGGCACAGGGTGTGCGGAGCTGCGCAGGAGGCTGGGCTCTGCTGCTCCCCGGTGCTTCTCTGCCCCCCTTCCCCTGGGTGCCTCCAGGTGCAGCGGGGCACGACCCAGAGCTTAGCCTCCAGAGAGGGGTGAGGAGAGCTGGCCTGAAGCCCCGCTGTCTCCGGCGGTGCCGTTGCAGCGGGAGGTGGCAGCCCGAGGAGGTGGCAGCCTGCCGTTCGCCCTCACGCCTGAAACCAACAGCGGCCTCTCGGAGACATGGGTTTGCAGTGAGAGATGCTGTGCTCGCTCTGCCGGCTTCTCAGGGGGGACTGAAGGAAGGGGGAGTTCTGCATGAAAAACATATCTCCCCTTCAAATCCCTGCCTCCTCTTGTGCCAGCAGGCGCTGCTTAGCTGCTTGTACAGAAACTGCCCGTTCCTGCACTCCCTTCTCTGCTGCCTGCCCCTCTCTGCTGGGAATGTGCTTTGCCAGAAACGGCGACTGACCTCCCCGAGCATACAGGAAGCGTCACGCTAAAAAAAGAAAGCGGCTTGTGTGAACAGAGCTAAACTTCCCACAAGGTGTAATTTTTCTCCCTTTGTTACTTCTAAATGCAAATGCATCACGATAAAGAGACGCAGAGGAGGTGTAAGAGAGCAGGGGAGCGAGCCCTTGGGACCCGTCTGCTTTGCATTCGGATATCCCGAGCCTAGAGAGACATTTGTGCTAAAGGTTATTTCAAAGTAGCTCAAAGGGGAGGCTTATTCTTACTTGAGGATTTTTGTTAATCAGCTGTGACGCACCTCAAATCATTCACCTCCCTGGGCTTTATCTGAAATAAGGCCGTGTTTTTCCAAGCCGCATCCTTGGAGGAAGGAAACATCCTATTTTGGTCAAAGTGTAGGTTCTCACAAGAGTTGTGAGAATAAAAGCCAAGCCCAACGCGCAGGCACAGCAGTGCTCACGCCGCTGCTTGGCAACCTGCAGGGACCCTGCCGGAGCCAGGCGGCCTCCCGGGAGTGGGATTTGCCATGGACAAGGGCTGCAGAGAGGGATTCCTTGGCCCAAGCCTGCTTTTTCCGGTGGTTTGTGGCAACCCGGCAAGAACATGCGAAGAGAAAGAGGTTGTGGGTTTTTTTAGTGGATCTGGAGCTGGTGGATCTAATGACTCAGCTGCAGGCTTGCTAAGCAAAAATTGCTCTCTCTGATAAGTCTGAAGGCAGACCATAGCTTCCTGCTATACGTGAGAGATATAGAAATGTAAGAGGCCACCAAGTTGCAGCCATGGTAGCGGAAAATTCTGTTGTATGTTATGGCCTGGTGAGCAAATCTTTTCGTTTTCTGTGGGTGTTTCAGCCCTTCTGTGTCAAGGTGGGGCTGGGTAGTACTGCAAATTGCACTTCCTAGCCGTCCGCTTGCATCGTGACTGTGCCAAAGCTGCCCAGAGAAAGTAGAATTGCAGCTGAGATACAGCTGAGCAAGATTAAACTGCTCTTTTTGTTTGCACTGTTTATCTTCTCCCTTGCCAGTGCACTTCCCTGCATTCCTCTGCTGCACTTTAGAACAAGTAAGCCTTTTGAAATGATTCTCCTAGCACACAGAGAAACCACCTCGGGCAGCCATCAAAAAGCCAGGCTCAATTTAAGTGAGGCAGACTGGCAAGAAAGAACAAAGGTGAAGCTTTCTGCCTTGGAAAAGTGTGAAGCCGACTGTTGCGGTCTGCTGCAAAGGAGATTTTATTTAGAAACACACATACAAATACGGTCATGTAAAATACCAAAGAAGACGTTCAAACTGTACTGGCAGCAGATCTCTTTCTTGCTAATGATGTGGTACAAATGGTTTGCGGCTTAAATCAGACGAGAATAGTATAAGAAAATTTATCTACTGCTTTTCTGCCTCTCCATTGGGTTCACACAACACTGTCTTCATCACTCCTCTTGGCATCGGTTCCTCTCCATAACATGAGCCTTCTACTTCCCCCATGCTCTGGCCTTTTGAAATGCTTTCATGAGAAGTGCTGTAGGTCTCTCATGTTTAAAGACGAATATTGATTGTAGAGGTATAAAAAATACATCGGTACTTACCGTTGAGCTGGGGAAAAAATGCTTCTAAGGTATCATCATTTTGCCATGATAGGATGCTGCAGAGACTTACATATTAATGTTTGATTTACCACAGCATGACTTCAGTGGTGGAAGGTGAGCAATGTGCAAGTGCATCAACACAAGGCACCAAGGGCAGCAAATGGTTTCATGCATTGATCTGTCTGATGCTTTAACAAATCAGTAAGTTCTGCCTTTAAAATCATATAGAGGAGTATCAGAGGCTTCAGTGTGAAGATGCTAATCTTTTCTGAGTTGAGATTTTTGTTCTCATTAACTCAACCTTCATAGTTTTCCTTCGGTGAAGAAAGTTTCCAGTTTGATGACGACAATGTCCAGACTGGACGCATGGCCAGGAAGGCAGGTCACAGCAGTGGAAACCCAGCTGCAGTTACGCTAGGAACTGCCTTCAGTGGCACATGAGCTTACAAAGACCCTATGAGGAAATGATGGCTCCGCGCGCTGAACCTGTTTGGAAATAAGTGTATGGAAAATAAACAGCTTTGGTCGTGCCAGGTTTGGTTGGGAATGCTTCTCCTTTCAACAGCTATTCGAATGCCAATCTATTTTTAGCATTCCAAATATTTTTACAGCACAGTTTTGGCATGCATTTTCATACCATAATGTGGAAGGGTTAAGTTAAGGTTTTGCTTTTACTTTTTAAAATGAAACCAGAGGCATAATGCAATGCCTTCTTCAGCCAAAAGCCTGCCAATGAGTGTGATTTGCCTTGCAGTGGGATAGAGAGTAAATATAAGTTAGAATCTAACACCTGAAATATGGTGGGCAACACCTTCCGTTATTGTAAACGAGCAGAACTGTGGTGTTGATGCAGCCTGGATGATTTATATCTGCATGAGTCTGACCCTTTGTCTGTGCAACTCACATCAGCCATGGCAGGTCCCAAAACAGTCTCATTTTCTGCTCCTGGATAGAGACTTTCCCCTGGCTGCCCCATAGGACTGAGCAGAAACGTCTCCCAGACCCAGAGCGAACCCATCAGGGCAGTGCTTTCCCCTTCTGCATGACCCTGTTCCTAGCAGGTCACCTTGGCATGAAAAATCGCTTGTCTCTGCAGGTCTGTTCAGGGCCAGATCCCAATTTTGGCTCCCTACAATTACCCCTGCTCTATTTAGTGACCTAGGCCTCAATGTTGAAATGTTCACTGGTGCCAAAGGTCCTTGGAAGACAAACTCCTGCTTTCAAATGTCACTGCAGAGCCTGCCTGGAAGCTCAGAGGATGAAGGCTTCTTGAGGATTCAGGCACTCCTGAAGATGAGTGGGAAGGTGGGAACCAAAGGCGCTGATTTTGGATCCCATCACATCCTGCCCACGTTGCTGTGGCTGATGCTCCCCTACTCTGTTCAATGGCAACGCCATCATTTTGGGGGCTTGGGGGTCTTTTTTTTACTTCACCAGGATACAACACGAAACAGAGGTGATTTGGGTTGTGAGCTGTCAGTGGGCTGCCTGTCAGTCACGAATGGGTGTGTTGTGCCTTGGTCGCTGTCAGTTGATATTGCAGGAGCAATTACAATGGTTTATCTGTGCTGTATCGCAGCGCCTCAACCCCAAATGGGAGGCTCTTTTCTGGTGTTGACAAGTTTGGCGAGCCACAGTGGTTTGATGGTAACTCTTACGCCTTGTCAATGTGAGATCAAATTAATCTTGCTACGGTAGCGGGGTTTGCAGCACCCGAGTGTTGCTGAGCAATGGAAAAACTGGCAGATGTCAGAGCAGAAAGGGGCTTCTCTACAAAGTATAAGTCATTAGCAGTGTTACAGCATATTTGGTAAATAGACTGGGAAGTCGAGGCAAAGCTAAGACACTGCTATCCAGCCGGAGGTGTTCAGGAAACCACTGCGTGCTCTAATTTTGTGTAATTAAATAGCTGCCCTGTTTCGACCGAGAGGTGGTTAATCTTCAGCAGCAGATGAGCAAATTTTGTTTATAATAGGCAAAGGCTGCCTGCAAAGGGCTTGGGTTAGATGCAGAAATCATATTGTCAACAAGAATAATACTTGATTACTAAGAGCTGGGGTCCTGGCCAGGAACAACACATCTTCAAGTTTACGCCCTTATGATCAGAAGGATAATCTATTGATAATCCAGTTTTCACGAAGAATAACTGGAAAAGCAGTCCATGAGCAGCTGAGACTGCATTCTGCTGGGTGCCGTTGGTGAAAGGATGTATTATCACGGTCCTCAGCACTTAATCATTGAGTGGAATACACAAAAATAGCCAGGAAAGTTGCAGGCTGTGCTGAACGGGTTGAAAGGTTGTGGGAACATGTTCTGGCACACCCTCGTGCTGTGGTGAGACACGCAAGGGGCAAGGGGAGGGAGGATTTTGGTGGGCCGGGAAAAAGGGGAATATACTCTTATTTCCATATAAACCACCTTCTCTCTTTCTGTCTTTCACTCAGCATCATTTCGCTTCCTGGAGCAGAAATGATCTCCATTACTCATTTAGTGTAACACTTTTCTAATGCGTATAATGTGGAAATGTCTCAGCTGCAAATCTGTGGTCCAGCTCAAACACTGGGAAAAAGCTTTAGTACATTACACAATAAAAGTATTTGTAAACACAGACGACTTGAGTTTAAGAGGAACTTTGGTCAGCTGAAAAATAAACCAATACAGGATTACAACATGACAACACATGAGCCAGGCAGGGAACCTGCCTGCGGCTCTTAATGAAACCACCACCATGGCAAGAAAAAACCCAAGCCCCATCGCTTGAGCGGGTAGGAGAGCAGATACCCCAAGGAAATTAGGATAAAGAGCCACTTGGATGGCTACCTGTGATATACATTAAGACAAGGCCCATAAAAACCAGTCATTGTGCCACAGTTAATATCAAGTTAGCCGCCTTGCTGCCAGACCAGCCAAGGCAGGAATACTAATGCTGCCCTCAGCTGCCATAGAAATTGTCTCTTTGCATAAGAGCAATGAAGACCTTTTGTCCTTCCTTAATTCACTTGTGCCGGGACTAAGCCAGGAGCTCCAGCTGCATCTGCGATCAGACAAGCTCTGCTCAGCAGCATTGAACTCGCAGCATTGTACTTAAAACTCACTCTTCTCCGCCTCCCAGGGAGAAAATGGGAAAGTAGGCTGCGTGCACGTTGTTTGGTAGGGGTGGCCCCAAGGTGGTGGCCCCACCGGGTACAGATAAAAACACAGCCAGAACGTGCTTTTCTGAGCACTTTTTCTGTGTGAGCGCAGCTGGGGACCCAGAGTCCCTCCCTGCGGGGTGACAGAAGGTGGTGGGAGACTGCGCAGACGATGCGGGGCTGTGCTGACACCGGCCGAGGCGTGGGGACACGGGCACAGCCTGAGAGACCCACTGGGGCCAGGGATGTGGCAACTGTGGGAAATACCCCCCATCACCATGGGCCTCCATGCGGTGGCAAAGTGGAGCACAATTTTGTACAAATCCGGCAGCGAGAGGAAGTCTCTCTCGCTCAACAGGAAGGCGAGGGCTCTGCCACCAGGCAGCAGCAGCAGCAGCAGTTCCTTCAGCCTTGGATGGGCAGCAGCATGTCAACAGCCAAACCACAGGTTGTGTTACGCACCGCTGGAGCCGTTCTCAATGTCACTCTTCTCTCCCTGATGTGGCTGGGGGTGCCGAGACACAAAAATTAAGAAATTAATTTTCGTGGAGAGAAGTTTTCCTGCTGCCTTCGTGCCTGAGAGTGTCCTTGGTTTTATGTAATACCACTCACCCAGCAGTCTCGCATCGCTTTCTTGAAGGATCGCCTACGTGGTGGAGTTACTGTAGAGCTGCTATTTCAGAATAGCCGTTTCTGAACAAACCTGTGCAAAACCAGGTTTCTTCTGAAATAAGAAAACCTTACTCTGGTTGATCTTAATACTCTGTCAAAACTGACTTCTTTCCAAGAGTGGATTAGGACTTCTTCCACCTGGAAATCAGACCAGGTGGAAGAAGAGTGCCCACACACAGAAGGATCAGGAGCAGCCTTCAAACTCACACCCTCTCTTAATTGGGATGAATTGGCAAGCATGGACAACTGTCCCATTGCACAGAGGAAAAAGACTAGTATACATGTAGGAGTCTGTTACGAAGGCACAGCACGGGCCTCCCAAGCCCTACTGTTACTTCTAAGTACATAACGATTGGATGAAGATTAGTTTCTCCTGTCAGTTGTGTCTCTTATGCAATGTAATTTGTTCTTTTAGTTTTATTCTTGCATTGATTATTTTTTCCCCTGCTGACTTCTGCAGACATAAGTTTTCTTCTTTATCTCTCCAGCCCTGCTTCTGAAAACAATTGCATGTGTACAAAGATCTAATTCCCTATGATGCAACACTTCCAATTTTCACATAACCACCTTGCTGTCAACTACCTGCAGCAAATCAGAGTCTATTCAAGCAAATCGGAACTCATTGCATTTATGTCAGTCATGTGTTGTTTTCAAAAATCCAGTGGATCTCTTTATCTGACAGCATACACAGTCATTTCCTCCATCAGCAAAGCCATGAAAATTAGCAGAACAAAAATAATGGTGACACTGAATAATTCAGTAATACACTCCAACAGTATCTGCTAAACTCCTGTCAACACAGCCTACTTTGCTGTCGCTGTGGCGTTCAGTGGAACTGGCTTTACAGTCCTACAGACTATTATTAGTCTGGTTTTTGGATACTTAACACCTTTTTCAAGAACAGGAATAGAACAATAAACTGAGATTTTTATCATAACGATGTTACAACTAGAAGGATAAAACTCCAACCAAACAAGAGTACACTGATATTTTGTCACAGTTATAGGTAAATCGGTGTAAGAGTGATCAGCTCTACTAGGTCAGCTTCGTCTTCGCTGCTTGGATTTGTGTCTATCTCCTCCTCTGTCGTGCTCACAACAATATGATGGAAGAGCACGCTTACAGGGCAACCAGGGATTTACATAATTTATGACACAAATAAAAAAATCCAGGCATGGTAGAGAAGTGGATGGTTGAAGATACTTTGCCTAACGATTCAGCCGTTCTTCTTTAGACAAGAGGGGAGAAGTAAATCATAAAGCTGGGTCCTTGCGGTGAAGGAAAGACACAGGGCAGCTTTGTGCTAATACGAGTGGAGCTACTACTGTGGCACCTTAATGTGATGGAATGAAGCATTTCCTTAGCTGTTTTACTTAAGCTTGAGAAATATTTTGGGTTTTGTATGTAGAATCTATTTAGCTCATGAAAGAGGAGAACAAGAGTGGGTTCAGTCTCATGTCTGGGCTTCCTACATATTGGATAAAAGATCTGTAGTAGCAGAAATCTCTTTAACCTAGACCAAAAAGTGAATAATCTGAGCTAACACGTGAAAGGCAAAAATTCAAAATGTAAGTCAGCCAGAATCTTTTCACAGTATTTCACCTATAGAATAATTTATGTACAACTGTAATGGACATGTTATCACTTGAAGCCTTTAAATCAAGACTGAACAATTTCAAAAATATGAACTGCTGTAGCTTCAACAGAGTTAAAATACTGTGTTGAAATCATTAAAACAGCATGTTTGGACTTCATTATACATAATCCTTTCTGATCTTGAAGTCTATGCCTAGTTGCACAAGCCTGGAGTAATAGTCTTCCTGTTGTAATCTAGCTGTACTTTTGGTCCCTGGAATTTTTCCATAATGTGTAAATTAAGATGGAAAATTACTGTGATAAAAAAAAATATAGTTCAGACTGAGGCTTAAAAATGAAAGCTAATCCTTGATTATAATTTTGCTTTTGCCCTTCTGGGTTCATGCTCTTGTCGTATTGTTGTGGATATTTCTATAAAAAAATTGACATGAAATGTTTCTTCTTAAGTTATTTTAAAAGAAATTACATATGGGCTCCTTCATGTTTGCTTTCTCTTCTTCCTTGCTTTCCATCGTATTTGGCATTTTGTGCAGTGGAGACGGAGAGCACGTGGTTATGGTCAAAGCTGTTCCTTGAAGGACGACACATGGATACCATAGAGTAGCAGAATGTATTTTATTTATTGTAGCCTGGGTGTCCTGGTTTCAGCTGGGACAGAGTTAATTTTCTTCCTAGTAGCTGCTGTGTTTTGGATTTCATATGAGAAAAACGTTGATAACACATATTGTTTTAGTTGTTGCTAAGTAATGTTTATAGTAAGTCAAGGACTTTTTCAGCTTCCCATAGAAGCTGGGAGGGAGCATAGACAGGACAAGCTGGCCAAAGGAATACTCCATACCATAGACGCCATGCTCAGTATATAGATGGGGGTTGGCTGGGGGGCAGGAATCCACGATCGCTCCTTGGGATGGGCTGGGCAATCGATCATGGGGTGGTGAGAGCAATTGCATTGCATCACTTTATTTTGTATATTCTTTTACCATTATTATTATTCTCTTCCGTTCCTGTTCTATTAAACTGTCTTTATCTCAACCCATGAGGTTTTTTTCCTTTTTCTCCCTCTTCTCTCTACCCTACTGGGGGGAAAGTGAGTGACACGCTGCATGGTCCTGGTTGCTGGCTGGGGTTAAACCACGACACTGGGCTATACACAAATCAGAGAGAGGAAAAAATGCAAGCCGTTGGGTTCTGGTTTTCTTTGTAGAGAAACAGAGGGTGATAATTTCCACTCACTTGGAAAACTGTTTAGGTCAGCTTCAGGAGGGAAAGAATGAAATTTGATTGCAATGGACCTGAAGATAAACATTATTTCCCATTTACTGCCAAACCAGTATTGGCTGTTAAAAACTCTTTAATATTTGACCTTGAGAAACCTCTTTAAGAGACATTCCGGATGCAAGGCTTACATGTAAACCTACATGAATATGGTGATACCTCTAGCCAGCTACCAAATGCTTTTGGCAAATTCCTGTCTGGAAAGCAGCTATTTCTAAACAAATCTTATTAAGAAATTATATACTGCGTACAGATAGCACCTAGAACATTTTTCAGTGCCACAATAGTGTTTTTATTTAACCTCTGTAAGTCAGTTTACAGGGTGGTGTGGACACGCAAAGGTAAGATGGACCATCCAGGAGATTTCAGTCATGGTCAATGGCTGCAGAAACAATGGTGCCAAAGGAAGACTTTAGCACTACCTGACCAACAAGAAGCTGGCAACTCTACACATCAAGAGATAGTTTGACAGAAGAGGCAATGCTGTCCCCACACCCTCACTTCTGTCACCTCAACGGTTTCGGTATAACTAGCTGCTAAGTCAGGGAACTGAGGCAATTAAATTTTTTTGTTTTCTTTGTAGTTAGCTTCCCCAAGGGATTCTTAAGTCAGTGCTGTTACATGAAGAAATGCTTGCCAAGGCTTGCTGACCATGCATCTGTACAGATCCTGGGAGTGCCTCGTCAGTTTTGCCAAGCCAGGTTAGCTCAAGTCACCGTCAAACCGCTATTAAACTGAACTGGCTGACTGCTCATAGCTGAGCAGTGAGAGGCATAACTTCTAACAAAGCAGTAGTAAAAGCTATTGGAAAGAGTATCCTCATAAACTGCTGTGGTCTTTCCCAAATCCCACTTGGCAATTAGAGGGTAAACACTGAGGACAGAGACAAGACATCAGTAAGCGGTATCATCTACATGGAAAAACCTGCAAGATACGAAAGGTGGGATTTACATATACATAGGATTATATATCCTATGGGATATATACATAGGATTTGGCAATAATATCTGAAAAGGGTGAATTTGATTATCAAACATGGAGTAGAGTTTCTGTAAAGCCTTTAGAAGTAAAGGTAATTCAGAGGTATAGCCTGCTGACTCAGAAGAGCTCAGTTCTTTGAACACTTAGTTCAGCAAGTGTCCCAGGTAAAGACAGTTCTGGTTACCTTAAACCACTTCACGTATGATTTGTATCAGCAGTTCTTTTATGCTTTTGCAATCAAGATTTTAGCACAGTAAGGTAAGGCAATTGGAGACAGAAGAATGCAAGATTCAGTTAATTCTCTTAGGCTCTGAGCCAGGTTCACCTCAGCTTAAGATGAAAGAAATTATGCCTGGTGGTCCATAAAACAAGTTGATCCACTAAATGAGTACAATTTGAAAGAAGGAAATCTCACAGCCGCACACAATATTATTCATCCAAGTGGTAATGCATTAGTGTAAATCACCTCTAGGAAGCCACTTACAAGATATAGGAGATAATGGTTTGGCTGGAACATTTCTGGAGGAGGAAAATATTGTGAAAGAAGTGGAGGAACATGAAATCCTATTGTTAAAATGTCTGACGACTCTCATGTACTTCAGTAGGGTCCACATCTCCTTATTCTGCAACCTGTTATTTACAAACTACACGGAAGAATCCTGCACCAAAAACTGGCTGTCGGCAAGGCAGGTTGTACCTTACACAGTTGCTCTAATAACTAAAATTAAGACAGAATTCAATCCCAAACCTACTTATTTTATGTTATGTTTCTACTACTTCCATCTATCTCAATGTCCAGAAGTAGGTTAAAATTAAGCTAACAGATTTTTTATATTCCTGTTTTGCCCAAGATACTATATCTATTCAGATAATTACTTTTTTTAAAATCCTTTTTTTTTAAACAAGAACTATAAAAAAATGCCTGAAGCACTACATTACCTTTCCCACTTTCCTAATGGCATCTCCTCAAAGCTCATGGGATGATGGCCTGTAATTCAGTAAACAGGAGAACGTTGTTCTGGCCCCTATATGTACCTGAGTGCTCCTGCAAAAAAGATGCAACTTAATGACTACTTTTCTTTTCTAAAAAAGCACACTGCACATTTTCTTTTGCTTCATAGCTGTAAGAGACCTTTCACAAAGGCAGTTTCTCTCAAGTCATTTATTTCCTTGCAAAATACAACCTACAACATAAAATACAAACCAGCATGTTTTCCTCTAATCCCCTTCAGCTATCTGACTATTTAATACTACTGTAAAGTAGGTGTGAAAATTTCAGATGGAAAACAAGAGTTAGTTGGATCACACCCCCTTCAAATACCTCAATTCTTTTGCCGTAGAAAAACTTAATAGGGATTCAGAGGTTTGGTTTGGTGCGTTTTGTTGGGTTTTTTTAAAGTTCATAGGAACTATAATATCAGAAGACAGAGTAAATGCTCCAACCTAAGATAAGGATCTTCTACGAGCTCCCCCTGGGGAATGCATGACTGCGGAGTTAGTATCATTTGCCAGCAGGACAGTGATCTCATTTCAGTGACCTTGTTCTATCAGCACCAGTGACGACTTACTATGGCAAAGCATCTAATATATAACACGTAAACTCTGTGAAGTGCTTTCTAAAATGTCAAGTGCCCCTCCGCCAATTTACAAGCTATTATTTTATAGATGCTGTATTATAAAAGTGTTATGAAGTTATGTTATAAGCAGTTAATCATGCCTTTGCTACAGGCTGAATCTGTAAGAGGTGACCAAGCAACAGGCTCTTATGGGATGCCTATTTGGGATAGATCAAACTAATTTTTCTAATGCACCTGGCCAGTATTTTATGTCAGAGAAATGACAAGCTGTTGGACTCAACAGCTGTAGTGCTGATGGTTCAAGAGCCAGCTAAGTGGGTAAATTTTCAGACCGGGAGAAGAAAGGGGATGGCAAGAGGAATACAGGCATTACGTACTTGGTTATACTTTGCCTCCTCTTATACTATAATGACCATGGGATGGAGACAGGGTGTTTAAAAGTCTTTTATATTTACTCAACGCATTCATAACTTCCCTGCTGGAAGCGGATAGTCATTGTGGTACTAGAGGAATAACAGCAGAAACGCCATTCAGCATGAAGGGGCTCAGATCTATCTCCAGTAAGTTTCTCTACACACATTTCAACACTTGCTTTACAGGAGGGTGTGATGATTTACACATTATTCTTAAATAGAGGAAGTTTCAATGGCAGATTAGTAACATAAACTGACAAGCTATATGTGCCAGTCAACAATGCACAGCAGAGCTGTTGCTGTCTTTGGACTATAACAGTTGCCATGTAAAAAATACTCCATTTTTCATTATTAAAAAAATGCAGTATCCGAAGTCAGTAAGAGACCATGAGTAGGTATTGTGTAGATTTTACACACTCAGCTGACTTCAACTGTTAACAGCTTTAAAAACAGAAGAATAAAACCCCAAGTTTGTGAATGTCTGACAACAAACTGTGTAATCCCGGCGCATCGTTGTTAGTGTTGCTAAATCTGGTCTTGATACCACAGTGTCAACATCCATCAGGTGCAACCGCCACATGTCGCTTCAGTTGTTCTGTGGCTTTCTGTGGAAGTACGTGCAGATCTTCCTCATGGAAACTGAAGTGGTTGCAGCCTAGGAAGAAAAAAAAACCCAAATCAACAAGAAAAGTTTCTAGGTTAACAGTTCATAGGCTGCAGGAGTCTTACAGTCTCCCCTCCATCATTACTCCAGTTTGTTTAGCTTCCCAAGTAAGATAGTAAATGAAAGGTTCTTTACTGTAGACTGTCTCACAGATAAGAGGCTTACTACCTACAGGAAACACTGGCTAAAACCTAGGGTTGTCTTACTTGCCATAGAACAAGCACTCTGGCTGCAGTTTCAGCTTCCCTACAGCAGATAAGAGCTGCAGATTTCCAAGATGTAGCAGATCAACAAATGCTGCTGGTATTCCAGACACCTCCTCAGGCTTTGAGTACAACACAGGGGTATCCTGAAATCTGAGCTAGAGCATATTGGGCAGGAAAGGTTCTATAGTAATCCCTCTCCAGGGCAAATCTTTGTCTTGTGTTTCAACAAGTACAGCATAAAGCCCAAGTAGTTGTAGGTTTCCTGTAACCAAGATTTCTTGGTGCAACCGCAATATGAAGAGAGAGATCAGCTGCTACGCGCAACTTAAGGACTGGTGGCTTGTCCACTTCATATCTGACAGCAGTGCTGGAAGAGGGGAAATCGGGTAAGAAATGAGATACCAAATAAGCCTTAATGATGGCAAAAAATTCTAGCATCCGATATTCATTTGAGAGTACCACTAAAATTTGATGATTGAAAATTTACTTAACATTTACTGAAACAAGACTCAGTCAAAGACACTGTATGACTTGGAGTCCATCTTCAGAGACGAGTCAAGTTTGGTTTGTTTAAAAAAATGTAATTATCATTTCTCAGTTTGCATGTTAAACCCTCCTGCCCTCATGCCACCTTTTTTGGCTGCTTTATTAGCTTATCTTTCAGATCCTAGGATGAGCTCTGTGCCAGGCTTCTTGCACATCAAAAGTAGGATTATGTAGGTCAAATCCTGCCCTCTGACTCTTTTACAATTCCTTTGTTTTCTGCTAGTTTTCAGTTGAAGGAACTGAAGGCATTATTTAGCCCCATGGTTTTAACATGGGTAACAAATTCTTTTGCTACCTGGGCTAGAATAGAATTTACCTTTTTCTTCCAATGCTAATGTGGCTTTCCAGTAACATAAACAGGCAGATGTGATGGTGAACACATAAACAGTAAATCTGCCAGGAAAGGTGCTGTCATTACTGTGCTTCTCAGAGTAGAGCCGGATTTCAGATGACGGCTACATCCTTCGAACACCCAGCTGGGGACTGCGAGGATCTCTGAGCCGCTGTGTGCCCTAAGTCCCTTTAAAATGAGGGACACTACCATCCTAAAAATTCTGTTCCTGCACGGAGGGTATTAATTGATAACAGCATCAATGTATCTGGCTTATTAGGCCAGAAAGCATCCCTTTTGTCCATAATCAAAGCGATCAGATAATTCTTTGAATGCCCGAGCAGGAGAGAACAAACAAGGGGAGAGTGGCGGCTAGGGATAACTTCTTTCATAACAACTGTCACTGACCATCCTACTTACAGTTTTCGGCGAAGTGGCTGCTGCCACAGCCTCTCGTCGTTTGCCACCAGGACTGCAAGATGATGGGGGGCTGTTTGATGCGCTCTGGCTGCCAGCTCTGCCAGTCCGTAGCTTCTCTCCCAGAGCAGACAACCAATTTTTTCTTTCAGGTGAACTATTCTCTTTATCTACTACCTCAGTGTCTTTCCCACATGGAGATCTAAAAAGATGGGGGGGAGTCTGGACACCTGATGGATTAACATGGTTTCCAGGGAAGGAAGGCTCTTTTGGGCTGCAGCTGGAGCCTTCACGGTCGTTATCCAAGTCAGCCAGGCTGAGAGAGCCTTCATCACAAGCTTTTTGGTCTGCAGCCAAGTGACATAAATTCAGCTTGGATTTCTTAGCTGCATAGTCCAGTTCAGTCACACAGCTACAGTCCTGCAGACAGTTCTGCCCTGCATCGTCCTCCTTGCTGCAGTCAAGCCTTCTCTTGGCACGCTTTTCAAACGGCAAGTGTGGGGCTTTAGGAGAGCAAGCAGCTTCCAGGAGACCTTGGGTGACTTCTGCCAGGGCTTTTCTGGGAGAAGGAGCCTTTTTCCCCACTTCTGGAGGAGAAGAGCACGGAGTCCTTGTAACCCAATGCTTAATGGACATTTTGGAGGAAGGGATCAGTTTGGGAGAAGCGCATGGACTGGCTCCACTCCGCTTGGCTGGGGTGCAGGCTGTGGCCATCTGGGTTTTGAGAGTGCTTGTTGGAGTGTTTGTAGACAGGGGAAGGTCTCCAGAATAAACGGGAGCACAGGCAGCCGGCCGTGGTGAGGAAATGCACGGGCTGCCCACTGTGAAGGCCTTGGCAGGAGTACTCTGTGGGCTGGCTGGCGGTCCTGATAGGGGAGAAACAAGTAGTCTGATGAGGAACACAGAACAGCAGATTAAAGACAGCCCTTTTATAAACACCCCTTCCAACTAGGAGAGGAATTCAGTGCTGACCCTGTTTCTCAGACATACTCTTTTGAAGTAAGAGGTTGTATAAATCCCTCCAATTTCAGTTAAACTGATACAAGTCCTATGTAAAATCCTATATCGTATTGATGAGTATAATACAGCATGTTTGTGTAACGTCTGATGTCTATCCCTTCTTTAATGAGCACTCTTATGTGAGCTACGGCCAAGGGACTGACGGACAGACAAAACAATCTTGAATCTTCCAAGGTTATCTATCCCTGCTGGAAGCCTTGCAGTGGCTCGCTCCAGACAGCTCCGTACGGAGACGCTGCCTGAGAGCAAGGCTGGTCCCCACCTGCACTCCCACCTTTAAGGGTTGCGTAAGTCAGTTGAGGGACAAAGGTACAGTAAGCAAGTCCCACAGCTAATTACAATACCAAGGAAGCCACATGCTATAATGCCCTACCATATGAATAATGCTCCTAGTCAGGTGTTAATAGTTGCATATTTTAAAGATTAAAAAAAAAAAAAGAAAAGAAAAGAGTGAGAACAGGAAAGGACATACTTTCATTCTCTTGCCTTTTTGCTGAATGATTTTCTGCGATGCTATATTAGTATGAAGACGGTAGTTATTTACCACACCCAGGGAAATGTGAGAAATTCTTCACCTCCTGAACAAGGACTTAAATTCCAAACAAAAAATCTGTCACTGTAGTAAGTTATTTCTTTAAAACAAACAATTCCCAAACAGATACTTCACAGTGGCTTTTGAGCTCACTAGCCGAGAGGTAACCTTTAAAAGGTAACCGCTTTTAAAAAAGAGGTTATGAATACCCAGCTTCTTAAAACAGTAGTCACAGGTAGGGGCATAAAGACCTCACTAGTAACAGTGGGAATCATATATAGCAAAGACCTTGCAGCGATATTAGAGGGGGATTTTTAGTTATTTTTTTTTTATTTCTGGCACCCTCCAACAGAGAACACATTAGCAGGTTTGTTAGATGCCTGCTTTCTCATTCATCTAACTTGCGGTGATGCAATTAAATAGGATAGCACCTTAGTTATTCTATGCATTTCCACTGCTGAGCACAAAAGATCTAAATATTTTCTGTATACCAGGGGTTTAATCTGAACTCTTAATTCTCACCGTTAGCACTGTACTATAAAGCACTTCATTAGAACAATGAGAAGTCTAGTGTGCATAACCTGCCATTTTCTTTAGGACGCTGGGCTGTCTCACAAATAACATGTCGAGTGAGTACCTATGTGACTCTGATTATATACCACACTAAGCCTCTTTTGATCCTCCTTTTACTGCATTACCTAGTATCCAAAATACAAGTATTGGTGAATCAGAGCAAAATGAAATAGGATCCTGTATTAACTGATCTCACTACAAATCACTCTAACACACAAAACAGAGTTAAAGGCTCCTTTCCTGATAAAATATGCTACTTCATAACAACTTGCTTCAATCTGGACTAAGAGAGAGTAACGGCCAAGATTGGTTCTCTTAATCTTTACTTTAATGAGCACTCACAAGACAAAAATATCTGAGCAGGGGAATTAGTTGCGCTTAAAAATCCAAGCTCCTAGAGGTAGAAGTAGCAAACTCAGCCATTCTTGATCCCTAATGACCATCTACAAATTCATACAGCAGAAATATTGCATGACTAGCTGGGTATGAACACTCTCAATCTGAGTCCAATCTGAAAGTTACACTGTGGAGACACTGGATACAGGAATAAAAGCTATCCTGAGAGTTGGGTGGGTGTCACAGCAAGAAGCAAACCCAAACTTGAGATAAAGAATACGAAGATTGGGCTTTTTGGTAAGACTCCATGCATTATTCAAGCTTCTACTAAGCCAGTTCCAAGCTGTTTGCATTTATGCTGCCATTGCATGTAGTACAATACCGTAAATACCTGCAGTCAACCTGCATAACACCAAAGCAGGTTATTTCAGATGTTTCCTACCTTCTCTGCTACAAATCTTCTAGACTGATATTATCAGTCTCCAGATTTAAGAGACATAAATTGTCCATGCACAGGCCTGCTCCAGAAATGTGGTTACACAAAAACATAGAGAAAGTAGTGCAACTTAGGGAAACCACAAAAATAATTCCTAAAGAAAAGGAAACTGTGTTTGGTACGCTTGACGATATAGGTCAACAGTCAATACACAATCTCAGTCTCACAATTTGTTCCACATAAATGGGTGGGGAGCTACCTAGATCTCATCCCAGCAGGTCTGAAATAGTACTTAGCTTGCAGCTCTCAATCAGTCTCTGCAGGTAACTCCTACATTCTAACAGCACGTGCTTTGTGTTCAAGAGCCAAGGTCAGCAGGAAGCCTGCTGTTGTGTTTGCAGTGTCTGTGTACTTCCTCTTCCCTCCTGTGTTACTCTAATGCAGCAAGAGCAAGTAGAAGTCACTTATTTTTCTAGTATAATTGCCACAGTTGAATTGTAAAGTTTTGTTGTACAAGCTACTTTAGGTTTCAGGTTTCTGGACTAGACCTATGCTTACTTCTCTTTTCCTGAATCTAGTACACAAAAGTGATTTTTGAGCCCTCTCAGAAGCAGAGTGTGTGCACACACAAACACCATTTACCAGCTACGGAGCAGACCTGGCACTCTCCCTGCTATTGTTCTGCAAACTTCCTGCAAGACTGTTACTCCCTGGCAAAAGGTTAGAGGTAATGTTATCCCATTAGTGGGATTTGCAGACCTTCAGCCTTTCTTTGTGTTAGCCAAGGTGAAATTCATTTGGAGGGTGGCTAGAGAAGATAGGTAGAACACAGGAAGTCACACCAGCAGCTGCTGGGAAGCTATTGTATTCTTAGTTTCGGAGCTACTCTATGGTGAAGCTCATCTTATTTCACTTTTTTGGGGGGGGTGTTCTCCTTTCACCTACTCTACTGCAACAAAATGCAGGTTTCAGACAACTCGAAGTAGTGCTATGATCCGCGGCTCCTTTCTTGTGGTTCTAGGATACTGCCCAGTGAGTAGCTTCTCTACAGAGCCCAGATCTGCTCACTAGCTTGTGAGAGCAAGCTGCATAGCTGGTCTGATTGCCTAGGCTTTATAGAAAGGTATCGCATTTGTTACTAGCCTTAACATGTGAATAGATGAACACTGGTTCATCTGGTTAATTCTGGAACATTATGATCACATCGCGATTGACTACATGCATTTTTGAAGTACTTTCACTACGTGGCATTTGTCTGTATAGACGGTCAGTACCACTGTATGAAGCTGAAGAAAGAGATGTAATATTGATAGCAGCAGCAAAGAAATCTGTGCAGAATTTAACTACTGGGCAGGAGGAAACACTTCAGAGTTCCAAGGCTCTATATGTGCCGTCAGCCCTTTACATCAGCTGCACTAGCAAACTGGAAAAAGCATATGATCTTACTGCTCTCAGTTATTAATTGATATAAAAAAACCTGTGACTTGTTGCTACAGTGCGTGCACACGTGACATCTCCTTTGGCTGTTCAATCATTGAACCCTGCTGGTATCCACTGAAGATCTGGCTGCCCAACAAGCTGTATCAATGAATATTTGCCTTGCAGTCTGGTCACATAGACTTTGGCATCCTCGTAAGGTTTTTCAGCCAGCTTGTCTTGTTGGTGGCAGAAATATTTACAAGTAGAAGTATTTGTCTGGCTATATCAATTATGGCCTAATATGAAAAAAATAGAAGACTAATAAGGCAAGCCAAAGGCTTTTCTTGGTACAGAGAACAGCCAAAATTCAGAAGCCATGCTGCAGAGCAAGGTGTCTCAGCGCAGGGGCCTTACCTACTGCACGTTGTTCTGGTTTCTTCTGAGTGACCCAGCCCACCAAGTTGATTTTGTTGAATGCTGTTTTCTTCTCCTCAGGATGACGCCGTAAGCGCCAAATCCTCACAGTGTTGTCATCAGAGCACGTGGCAATCTACAATATAAATTAGGTTCTTGGAATAACCAGGGCACATCCTGTGGATCACTGGCCACATGAACTGGAACAGCCACACCCGACACTCCACGCCAGTATGAATGAGGGTGCAGCCTGGTTGAGGGGGGACAAGATTTTCCCATAAAACAAACAAAACAACTCAACTCTGATTGATTACTGTGCCAGACAGCAATATTTGCTTTAAAGCGGGCAAGGCTGCCGCCTTCGTGTCTTTCTGCTAGAGAAACCACAGTCACCAGTAACTGTTTGCCTTGCATAGCTCTGTAACAGGCGGCGGTCTGCTCAGGAAGGGCCAGGGCATATTTTGAGATTTCAGTCACTCCATAGACAAAAGCGGCCATGCCGCTTTTTGCACCTGCATCTAGGTCTGTCTCTGTTACTTGGGACTTTTTCTGCTTGGGGACAAACATTTGCAACACACTGAGAAGGTGACATTGGAAGGCTGTTGCATTGGCCTTCAGCGCTATCTCTTCAGAGTCAGATGTCAGCAGTAGCTGGCAGAGAAACCAACTCTGCTAGAAACATTGGAATAGATTCCCGCCGCAGCATCACGCGCTCCTAAAGGATCTGTGGAATCTCATCTGAAGAAGCAGCAGAACCCACCCAGCCCACATTTTATGGCTCTCTCTGGGCAGATTAACTGGTGACTCACGTGGGAATCAGCATCAACAAAAAGGAAATGCTGTGGCCAAAGTTCATAGTAATCTGGATGGGAAAGTGCCTCTATGCTGACCTCTGTGACACCAATATTGTCCCTACAGAAAGCAACTTTGCCTCTCAAATCCCTCCAGGCAGCTTCCTGACCTGTCTTAGCACCGCATTTTCCACTTTTCTTCATGCTTCGGCGTCTGTACAGTGTCTGACTATTTCTTACCTGTGTCAGTAACGATTTTAAAGGCTGTATTGGTCTGCATTTCCAACACAGCATGATCAGGATGCTGGGCTACCTCTAGGTCACAGATTGCATCTAAAATGCTAGTTCTCATATTTTTGTGCATCTTACACAACTAGAACAATTCATCCTGTTTACCTGCAAGACTCCCAGTGTCCTGCACTGCAAAGCTTTTCTGAGACCCAGTGCTGTAGTGCAAGCCAGGGAAAGTGGCTGACATGCTTAATACCGTGGGATGAAAATACTGGCTATTATTAGGACACTGGCTGGGAGTTTTCAGGGTTTTCTCATTTTGAGCTAGGCCAATCATTTGAATCAACCTCCTACTGCAGTTCTCTTCCTTTTAGTGATAGCCGGTGCACTGTATGTTTTTGGGTGAACACACAAATATGTCATAAAACCAGCGCAGATTTTGAAAAAAGGTCACAATGAAAAGAGACCACATGTTTTTTAAAGGGCATTCAAAACTTCTTGCCACTCTGTACAGTAGACTAGCAGATGTATCAATGGTCAGACAGGTAAGGAAGCTGTAAGCATGGAACCACAAAACAAGCTTATGGCTTATGAAAGCCCTGATTAAATGGTTTCACAGTTTTGTCTCTTACAGGTAGTGTCACAAGCCCTCATCAGGAGAGGTTCTTGTTTATTTGCAATTTCTTAGGTCTTATCAAATAGCCTAAAATATTTCAAAATGATGAAAAAGTTCTGATACATTGTACTCATGTGACAAGCATTGGTTTACTGCCCCCCTGAATGAACATTTTTACAAACGATTGACTAAAAATTTCCACCAAAATAAACAAATACTGACACAATTTTGAAAAGCAGATGTCGCTACATCACGTGTATTGTTTCACAGGAAAGAGAATTTTCCAGAAAACAAACCTTAGTGAAGTCTGAAGGAGACCAAGCAATGGAGGTAACTTCTTGAGAGTGACCAACGAGTATCCGTGGAGGAAGGCTGGGCTCAGAAACCTTAAAAATTCCACAAAAAAACATGTATTCAATCAAAAGCCTAATATATCATGAAGACCCCACAGCCCACCTGTGAAGCATCTTCCCTATATGAGATGAATAAATCAAATGCTCTTAGCCTGTTATCATGAGGCAACAACTGATGGAGCCCTAAGAATCAGTTCATGTTTCATTTCTAGAGGTGAAGCAGCTGGTCAGCACTGAGATGAAGTGACTTGCCTGGAAACACTTGTTCAATTCCTGCTATACACAGGATTTCTGCCTCCAGAGTTGTGAGCCCAAAACACGACACAAGCATTTTACTATATTAAGCACCTCTACCTGTTCTAGGTAAGATGCGTAGAAGTTTGGGAAGCTCATACTTTGAATCAGGATAGGCAAATATGTTCTGCTGCTGTTTTACAAACTTCCCATCACAGGTCAATGGTTTATTAAAAAAATAAAACCACCACCACCAAAATCCTATAGATGAACCTTCACTGGCTTCAGAACTGGCATTTGTGTGGCTGTACCTCCTCCAACCAAGCAGCTGGACCAGAGACCCCCTTAAGAGTTCATAAAAAAGCTCCCTAAATCACTCATGCTCAATAAATGATGTCCATTTCTCTTATACGCTTCATAAAAATCTTCCTCCTGTTCTACAGTATTACTACTAATCTTTGATTGCAGCTCACATAAGTGACAGATACAACTGAAGCTAGCAGTAAGTGGCCCAAGGAAGAAAACACACGTGCATACACACATACAGACATTATATCCAAGTTTTGCATGCTTTCAGCAGGCAATCCTTTCTGGAGCTATGAGTCACCGTTGTTGACGTGACATCATAAGGGGGATTTATCAAGGACATTTGCATAAATGACTAAGTGAATGAACAGATCCTTTATGGCATGGGAAAAGGAGTAGCCATTACATATGGATCTCAAAGGAAGATGCAAGACATTGGGGAAGGCTTCTGATCTACACACAAGTTTTTCTCTTGCGGATTACCTCCTACAACAGCCTGCAAAACTGCAATTGAATATTCAGCTTCAGATCTTAAAGTTGTCCTGATACAAACAGGTTCGTCTTAATAGGCTGCTTTTTTTTTTTCCTGGCATAGCAGAGGCAATCACTTGACTAAATATCCACTAAATGCCTCAGCCAGATTATTCCCTTCTTTGCCAAAACATGCAATACCATGGAAACTTAATCCCTATTTAGGGAATAAACAGGAGATCTTGGTGCAGAGAACACCTTTGTCTACATTCAATAACGGTCTTGCTATACACACATAACAGGCACAACAGCGGTCCAGTAGCCACTGATTGATGAAAGGAAGGCAGAGGAAGAGAGTTATTCTTGCTGGTACACAATGGTTTTAACTATACTAATGTAAACTAAACCAACTACACCCAACTTAAATTACTGTGAACTAAAGGAGGATGCATAGTTATAGCTGTGTCCGCTGTGTTTGGCAGAAGACAGTCGGCCAGGCTGCGCATGTTAAGTCGGGATTAGCCACAGCACATGCTGCTTTTTGCCTGATTTGACAGGATATTGGTCGGGAAGTTAGAGCTATTGTGGAAAGGTTAAAAAGAGAAACCTAGGAAATGGGACTTTATTAGTTACTCTACTCACTGAAACAGCTGTTGTATCCATCTTCAAGTTCCGCGTAAAATGGTGTATATAGTTTTACACACCATATGATACAGAAGCACTTAAATTCCAATGCTGGGGCAGACCAAAGGGTGACTTAATACAGTCACCTTGGAGTGGTCCGTACCAAAGGAATAAAAGGGCAATGGAAGTATACGCCTTTAAAGGATTTTTTTTTATTACCAGGAAGGTATCTCAGCTAGGTACCATCTTTGTTGAGAGAAACCTCTCTGCTCTCTGGCTTTTATAATCTTAGCGTTGTTCAAGAGTCAGTTCATTAATCAACGTACTAGTAATTAGAAAAAAACCAAGCAAAACCAACACAATAAAGCAAGTGTTCATTGCCTGGAAGTGCTTTATATAAGGAAACAGACTGAAACAGCATCCTCATCAGCAATAACTTCTAGCCATAGTGTTCCCTGGGAATTGCTGACCCAAACACAGCTTAGCACTGCTGCAAAAGTTTCTCAAAGAAATAATCTGAGTGAACAAGGTCTTGCTCTGCCTTTCATTTCTCAACAAGGTCTTCCTCTGCCTTTCATTCCTCTCGAGATATGGAAAGCTAGCACTCTTCATTATATTCTGTCCAACATTACCTGTTAATTGCTCGTGCAATATCTAACCATGTTTTTTCCACAGCATAATAAGTCCTCATTCCAGGAAAGGTACATATGGTTCAGAGTCAGTAAAATCTGCCAACATTTACAACAAATTAAGAAGCCTCTGGATATGACAGATCTCGAAAGAGACAGTTTTGCTCAAAGTCACACTTTCTAACATGACTATGGGATTAAAATAAAAGTAATCATCGTATGATTTATTTAATAAATATGCAATATGATCTGTCACTCAGATGTGACAGCAACAGAAGCCTTCTGTATCCAAATGCATTTTAAATGTGCTTAGATGCTTAAACTTTGAGATGTCACAACACTCTTGAATGCTCTCAACCCGGTCCCAGCCTATGTTCCAAGAAAGTGTCAAAACACACGAATGCAGGATGCGCAGCTCAAGTTTGCACAGGTATTTTTGCTGAACTCACACAGAACATGAGGAAGGTTAAAATTAAACCACTTGGCATGGGAGCAGCCATGCTACCCCACTCCTGCTACTACTGAGTAAGCAACCTAGCTGCTTACAAGTGTTCTCAAATCAAGGAGACTACATGCTCAAACCACAGCCTCAGCAGGCTGACCCTCCGCTCTGAAACGTTTCTATTTTACTTTCAAACTCATTGTGAATGGGGTAAACAAGTCAGCATTCCCTAAAAATTACCCCAAAACTGAAATATGCAGTCACCTGTGGTTTCTGTCTATTCTACTTCAATAAAAAGTCTACTCTGTTCTCATATGTCTGTCAAGTATGGAGAAGAGAACTTGAAGCATGCCTTATTCTGAGGTCTCTGCTATTAACTTGGTGACATTTGCATTTCCTACACGTCAGTGCAAGATGCCAAGTGACGAAGCCTCTTGGCTGTCAGGCAGTGCTTTGGAATTTTGCTGAAGGCTCTGGCTGAGCCCTCGCTGTAATACAAAGGCTTTAACTACTGTAAATTAAGCATGAGAAAAAGCTATGTCTGAAGCAAGAGCTGGAAAAAGGGGAGGTGGAGGGAGAGAGTGCCCTTTAAAACAATTAAATTATTAGGTTTCTGCTAATGCGCACCATTGCTAAATATGAACTGAGAACTGTCTGTCTACTTGTCATAGCTGGCTGAATCAACAGGATTGAAAGAGGATTTTAATGCCCATTAAAACCAGATTAAGATCAGCAACTTGCAATAAGCAGCAGTGATGAGAGACGTATTGATGGCAGGAGGTTAGCTCTGTTTTACATTAAACAGTTACATCCAGCCTTGACAGCAACAAACACACTCCGGGCACAATGTGCCAGGAGCCAACCCCACGCTGCTCTGAGTAGGAGTGGGAGGTAGGGAGTGTCCTACGCGAACATGAAAAGCAAATGAAACGGAAGAGCGGAGCAGCTCCGGGGTTGCACGCCTGGGTCTCTCCCAGGGGCCTCACCTTCCAGATGTAGGCGTTGCAGTCGCTCGAGCCACTGACCAGGAACTGGTCGTCGGGGCTGGTGCTGGATTTGACGTAAAAGGTTGAATTCTGGTGCCCGCTGAAAACGGCCACTGAGAAGAGAAGGGAGAAGAAAATAAAAAGAAAATAAGAGCCCCACTCAATGCACAGTCAGTTGCGCAAGGAGGGCTGATCCTACAGGCTTTTCCTGCCCAGCCACACATCCTCTGGAGAAAGTGGTTGCACTGCTCCTTTGCTATGGGGCTCCCGCTTGGAAGTTTTTATTAAACTACAGCCCTTTAGGCTTCCCAAATGAAGCAACAGCCCTCTCCACAGCATTAGGAAGCAGTGGCAGTTTCATTAAAGCTTTAGCTTTACCCCTATCACAAGCTGGCCGAGACATCACCTGGGCTGCCCCACTACTCTGGGTTAAGGTTGCTTGTCTCTTCCTCCCTCCATCGCGTCTCCAGAGCCCCTACATTAGCAAGGCACTTGCTTCTCCTTCCTCCTGCTGCCAGCATCCTTATTTCACCAACAAAACTTGCATCGTGTCAGCCACGGTCACTAGCTGCCCGTATTTAAAGCCGCAGTAGTGTTTGCTAAAGCCTTGAAACCATCAACCTGAATGGCTGCTGTCCCCACTATTGCGAGGGCCCAAAGAGCCGGCAGCCAGCACAAAAGCCGAGTGTGGATCTAGAGCACTCGGCCACACCACGTCCCCTCCTCTCATCGGGGCAGAAAGGGCCAGTTTCACGATGTAGAAGGAAACCCCCGCTACCAGCCCTGTTTTAATAGTGGTTTTGGCAAAGGAGGTGACCCACAGACCAGAGGGACCCGTGGCTGCCTTTGGTGGTCTTCGAAAAGTTGCGAGACCCCAAAATTAATTTTTACCCACAGCTCCCTCAGCACAGTGGCAAGTCCCTTCCTAAGCCAGACCTGCCAGCAAGTCCCATTACAGCGAAGATTTCCTCACGTCCCCCTGCAGACTACAGCGGCCTCCATACTGGGTAAGAGCGGTGGCAACTGGGATGAAAGCCATGGAGCCAGGAGAGCGGCACCGACCGGCGGGCAGGCGCTGCCCTCTGCGGGAACAGCAGCACGCCGAGAGGCCGCACAAATTTCATCCAGCCGGATTAACGGAGATCGCTCGCCGGGCTTTATCGGCCGCACACAGAAGGCAAGAGCTCCATGAGGAGGCCAAGGGTGGAATGCCCTCTGCTTTGGAGAGAGCCGTCTCCTGCCGGGGGGGCAGGCTGGTGAGTGCATTTCCACAGCTCAGCGGTGGCACCCGGGGTTAACCTCAACAACCGTCCTATTAATATTTACTACTAGCACCGCTTCTCGACTCTGGAAGCATTCCCACCCACCAGACTGCCTTCCTGAAGAGCAAACAGAAGGACACATTGTGCATTTAACTTCAATTAACCGAGAGACCGAGAAAAAGGCAATGGAAACTAAATCATGTGTCTGGCTGGAATGCATCTAACAAGTTTTGCAGCTTTCTGAGAAGCGGCCGCTGGCCTATGACAAAGCAGCTTAGTGCACCGAAGGCCGTGGGCCATTTTGTCAACGTAAAGGTCACCGATGCAGAGCTGAAGGCATCTAAAAAGCTGAAGCACCTCTACAACATGCTGGGGATGCTTTCTCACAGAAGTTGTGGTGGAAGCTAAAATTAAAAGATACCTTAAAATATCTGAATACAACATTATCAGGTGATCACTTTGCATGGATTCGCATCCAAGAGTTTGAAAAATCACTTCTGCCAGTAAACAGAAGATTCAGACTTGCTTCAGGTGGGTAGCAGCTGGACACTAGCCATTCCTCACCAGGTAACTAGAGTCAACATGCAAACTACTCTTAATCTCTGACTGGGTGAATCAGTATCTGCACTTATGTAATTTTTTTGCGATTAATCTTATATGGATGGCTTAACACAAAATAGGAACAGCCCTCGTAACAGGTGCCTTCTCTCCCGAGTACCTTGAGACATAAGAGCATGGAATAGGTTTCTTAAGCGTTCAAGCTGGCCTCTATCTCTCTAAGTCATAGGGAGAAACTCACCCTATGCAGCTATTTCCACAGATATGCTTACCTGGAGTGGTCCTTGAACTTGTCATATTGAACATGTAGATACTGTCATCAGTGCAATTAGCAAACAGATTAGCACCAGTGGAATCCAAAACCAGGCTAGAATATCCTATAGACAAAAAGAGAAATGCTTCATAAGAAATAACACCACAAAAAACATATTGGAAAACAGGCATTCTCACAGAAATGCCTAGAGAGGGAAATTTAGAAAGGATCTCTATCACATATGAGATTGTCATTGGAAATTTTATTTGTTTGACAGAGCACTTGCTGGTGAAGGAAGGTTTCTAGAATAACATCTACATTTTCTCATGAGGACTCAGGGTGATATTTAGGGAGGAATCTCACCTTCAGAGCAGGTGAGTGATTTATGTGGTAGTTTCAAATGGGTAACAGGAACAACCAATTGTAAAAGCAGAGATTAAAAATAAATACAGAATCACGGAATGAATCACAGAATGGTAGGGTTGGAAGGCATTTCTGGAGATCATCTAGTCCAACCCCCCTGCCAGAGCAGGGTCACCTAGAGCAGGTTGCACAGGAACGCATCCAGGCGGGTTTTGAATGTCTCCAGAGACGGAGACTCCCCCACCTCTCTGGGCAGCCTGTGCCAGTGCTCTGCCACCCTCAAAGTAAAGATGTTCCTCCTCACGTTTAGGTGGAACTTCCTATGCTCAAGTTTATGCCCGTTACCTCTTGTCCTGTTGCTGGGCACCACTGAAAAGAGCCTGGCCCCATCCTCCTGACACCCACCCTTTAAGTATTTATAAGCATTGATAAGATCCCCCCTCATCAAACTCTCATGCTTTGGTGGAATATGCCATTTTCTGATTTGCTAGTGACTTAGGTTCAAGAAAAATCTTTCCCTACAAGCAAATTATTTCACAACCAGCTCCTCGAGGATTTCCCTCTTGTTCTTGGGAATGACACTGACCATTACCACGTCAAGATAATTGATTAGACAAGTCATCAGGAATTACTGTGTTGCATCAGAGCATTGTAAGGCATTAAGATACAAAGAAGCACAGAGCAAAATGAACAAGAGCACTATTGTTTTTGATAACAAACAGCTTCAAGTATTGCTTGACTCTGAAGGTTATAATGTAAAAACCCAGTCTGGTCTGTTGTCTTTGCAAGATACAATGCAAAGGAAGAGTTCAATCTGATTACTCATGCATCAAAATGACTAGCTAATTTCTATCTCCAGAGCTCTAGTATTCCCTCATCTCCATTTACGAAAATGCACTGCTGAAGATTTTGCGAGTTTTTATCATTGGTGCAATGGTAAAAAAGTGGGGCACTTCAACTTGAAAATTTGGTATTGGCAATCAAAATACCCTGCTGAGCTTGTCAGTCTTATAAATTATTGGCTAAAAAGGTAAGAGATGGAACTGTCAGTATTTCTTAATTCACTTTGCACTTTAACAAATACATTCTCCAATAACTTACCAAGTTTGCGAGTACTGGTCCCTGGGTAGCAAAAAGACTTGAAAGGCACCGGGTCCTGACGGTAAGCAGTATAGTTCTTGCGCAAGTCCCATACTTTGATCACACTGAAACAGAAAAGCACAAGTGTCTTCAACTTCAAAATTTCTTTTGCAATGCTGCTAGGGCCTTCTAAGAGCACGGGAAGATAGGTTGCTCATTGCTGCGGTGCGTCCAGCGCTGAGGAACACAACTGAGCAGAAGTAGAGCAGAGATGTGCTGAAAGCAAAACAATTGCTCTGCTGCATATGGATGAGGAAGCAGCACTGTCTTCTGTAACTAACACAAGATACAACAAGAGCCTGCAAAGTCAACTTTCTTCAACTAGTAAATGGAAATACAACGATGCCTTTATACTCCTGACTTGTACTTTTAAAAATGAAGTCCTTCGAGTTTTTTGTTGCTCTCCAGGAGCAAGCCTCTCTCATGAGCCATAGGCAGGAGAGTCAATCTTATCTGCCTCAGAAAGGCTCTGACCACATGGAGCCTGCTGAAGAATCAAGTCCTGAGCGGGTAATCTCCATCCTAATCAATGAGTTTGCTTGAGCTCCAAGATGCTGCAATGGTTCTGGCACCTAAAAGAATGCACCTTTTGTAACTCAAGGCAATATTTTCTCAAGCACACCTACGCATCGGCACCAACCACCCACTTGCATCCCAAAACAGCTCACTGTCTAACAATAGTCTGTTTATTCGTGGTCCTATATTGTACTCTTCGCTGGGTAAAAAACTGGCTGGATGGCCGTGCCCAGAGAGTGGTGGTAAATGGAGTTAAATCCTGTTGGTGTCCGGTCACAAGTGGTGTCCCCCAGGGCTCGGTGCTGGGGCCAGTTCTCTTTAATATCTTTATCAATGATCTGGATGAGGGGATCGAATGCACCCTCAGTAAGTTCGCAGACGACACTAAACTAGGCGGGCATGTTGATCTGCTTGAGGGTAGGTTGGCTCTGCAGAGGGATCTGGACAGGCTGGACCGATGGGCTGAGACCAATGGTATGAGGTTCAACAAGGCCAAGTGCCGGGTCCTGCACTTGGGTCACAACAACCCCATGCAGCGCTACAGGATTGGGGCAGAGTGGCTCGAAAGCTGCCTGGCAGAAAAGGACCTGGGGGTGTTGGTGGACAGCCGGCTGAATATGAGCCAGCAGTGTGCCCAGGTGGCCAAGGCGGCCAACAGCATCCTGGCCTGTATCAGGAATAGTGTGGTGAGCCGGACTAGGGAAGTGATCATCCCCCTGTACTCGGCACTGGTGAGGCCCCACCTCGAGTACTGTGTTCAGTTTTGGGCCCCTCGCTACAAGAGGGACATTGAGGTGTTGGAGCATGTCCAGAGAAGGGCTACAAAGCTGGTGAGGGGTCTGGAGGACAAACCTTATGAAGAACGACTGAGGGAGCTGGGGTTGTTTAGCCTGGAGAAGAGGAGGCTGACGGGAGACCTCATCACCCTCTACAACTACCTGAAAGGAGGTTGCAGAGAGATGGGGGCTGACCTCTTCTCCCTGGTGACAAGTGATAGGACGAGGGGAAACGGGTTCAAGTTACATCAGGGGAGGTTTAGATTGGATATTAGGAAACATTTTTTCACTGAAAGGGTTATTAAACAGTGGAATAGGCTGCCCAGGGAGGTGGTGGATTCACCATCCCTGGAGGTGTTTAAAAAAAGGGTAGATGGGGCACTGAGGGACATGGTTTAGAACTGGCTTTTGTCAGGGTAGGTTAAAGGTTGGACTCGATGATCTTAAAGGTCCCTTCCAACCTCAACAATTCTATGATTCTATGATTCTATCAGTCCATGAGGATAGAGAGAGATGATAAGAACTGCCCCATACCTAAGACAGTAAAAACAAGTATTTACTACATATGCACAATTTGTCCCAGCGCTGCAATCTCCAGTAAGGAAGAAAAGCATCATTCAGCTTTGCCAAATCAAGCTGGGAGCGTAGCTCTGCTGATTCTACCTAACAGTAACTCTGGCCTTGTAGGCCACTGAGTGATCTTAAAAAAAAATAATAATCTCCCAATCTCTTTGTGCCACTAAGAACACACAGAAGAGACAGAAAAGCAGGCATCCTCCCTCCTTACCCATCAACAGCTCCTGCAGAGATAAGAGTATGCTCATCCTGAAGCAGCACCACAGTTACACTCTGCTGGAAATCCTTAAAAAGAAAAAAAAATATTTTATTTTCTTACAAGGTCAGCAAGATCTTGCTGCTTTGTTCAAGGCCAAGCGAATACCAAGAAAACCTCCTCCTAGCCAGGCAGGAGAACCTGGAAATACCAGATGCCATTTAGGACACAACAATCCTTGGAACACTCCCACCAGTGAAATTGCCGTTGAGCGGTTAGTGTTTGGGAAGCAGTTTGAGATTATACCTTTCAGGTCAGAGATAAGAGAGCTGCCTTCATCACAAGGTTTAATAAATTAAATAAGACCAGGTTTTACTCCAGTAAGGCAGTAATTTGTGTAGTCAAATCAGTGGGGGAAAAAAAAAAAGAAAAAAAAATACAACCCTCCCTATCTCCCCCCTCAAAAAACGGAATGCTGGCCTCTCCTTTCCTCTCTGGAAAAAAAAAAGATGTATTTTCACATGGCATTTACACAAAGATGGCTTTGGCGGCATGTGGGTTGTTAGACAACTAAACAATGTCTAAAATTAGCTGTGACAAGTGACCATGACACAGAAACCTATCTCTGCAAAGATAAATGGAAGTATTTACCACATTCAAGCCAAATATTTCTCATGATAATTACTTAGGAAGACTTCTATGAATAACAATTGTCCTCAGAAGAGAGGCCTACGTTTCGTTTGTTCCCCAGATACCTACCACCAAGGGAGCAAGTCCTCTTAGGTTCTGCCTCTTCTTCTTTGGTTTGGAAGGAGTCTGCTTGTCAACCACATTGTGTGCTCCACTGATTTGATTCACCTGCCTATAAAATCCATCTGAAAGAAATCAAAGACATCTCGATTAATAGTTTCTATGCAATTTTGCTATCACTTGAATAAAACAGGCATCAGCTTGGAATACATCCTAGAAAGTGACTGAGACTAACCTTTAAAATCATTGATGTATTCTGAAAACAAAAATTGTTAGTTACATATGAAAACAATGAGAAGAACACAGTAGAAAACAGAAGCACATATTACAAAATATTACAGAGGACATTAAAACTAAAACTGGTCTAGGCAGGCTGCCTTTGCAAATCATTACCCTTCGGTCTGGTCTTCAGCATGCGTCCTGGTGTGGAGCATTTAATCCATCTCATCCTGAGCAGAACTGCACTCACAGGAAGGCTTCCAGTGCTTTTCTACTCCATTTTATAATTTTCTATTTAGCCTTTTGTCTGGTATTTCTCACTTTATGAAACTTACTGCTTTACTAAAGTAAAGTGACTTTTCTACTCTTTTTCCTATACCTTCCACTTCAGTCGTGTGGAGCCTCCCTTTTCCCCCACTTGACAGTTTGAAGAACCAGGGAACCTGAGACTGATGGAAGAACACGACATGTTCTGGCAGCATAGGCCAGGAAACTGCTGGGATAGAGCAGGGAACTGGGAGAAGGCATAAGGGCATGACCTGACTGGGGAAGGAAAAGCTCCAGGAAACAGAAAGAGAGGAGCAGAATGAGCTCACCCTCCATTTAATATGTCTTCCCACAATATATTCAGTTGCTCCCAGCACTCACAAGCTCCTTTGCTCCTGCACTTTCTGCCTGCATTCCTACTGTCGCAGGAGCCTTCCCAGCTTTGCTTCATCCCTCTGGATGGTTCTGATCTAAGCACTCTCACCCAGCCCATCTATCGCCATGCTGTTCCACACAGGGATGTATTCTGTACTCCCTTATCTCCTTGCCAATATAAAGAGTATTATCAGGCCAGCACGTATATCATGCTGCAAATCTGAGACTGTTAGAAAGTGGGAAAATGTATTATACATAGAAGAAATACCTATTCCATCCTTTTACTGTACTAAAGCAGTACACTCTTATCTGACAATCCTCCTCTTCTTATTGAAATGTTGCCTATATCGTAATTGAAAGCATTTCCAACAAGTACATCTGAGTACTATTTTTACACAAGATACTGAGCTTTTTTGATACGTATCTGAAAGTTCAGTTACCTTTCTTGTTGCATCTGGTATCCCAAACCATGATGTTTCCATCTCTGCCTCCAGTACAGAATACAGCTGAGAGAAAGAAAAGGAGTGCTATTAGCTTCCGAAAGTGTTCATTTAATTTGTGTGCCTCTAGCTCTTCTGCCCCAAAACTTGGGATATCAGTCCTAGAAACACGAAAATCATTGTTCTGCCATGCTTTTTGACTAGTTTCCTTACTCTTCCTAGTCTTTTTTCACTACTACTCTAGAGAAACCAGCTTATGAAAAGAGTATTTACACACTTATGTATGGAAGTAGGTATCATATCTTAAACTTGCCCAAGGCCAGAAGTGTGCAGATGTTAGCATCAGGTCACCGTGAAGTTCCAACAAGTTAGTTTTGCTTCACTGGCTGGGTTGCTGCTCAGTCGGCCTCTGCTATTTGTAACTGTCAGTTTCCAAAGCCTTTTTTATCCCCAAAAGTACCAATGTGACAGGGGGAAAGAGGGAGGAAAAACCAGACAACAGGGAATATCAACATTTACCTTTATCAAATCTAGAAAAAGCAACCGACTTGAGGCTACACTGGTGACCTTTGCATATGCCAAGAAGCTCGCCGGCTCTCACATCCCACACCTTGGCTGTCTGATCTCCTGAAGCAGTGACCTTCAGAGGAAAAAATAAAAAGCTTTAGTCATTTTCTGCACACAGTTTCCAAAGCATTAAAAATAAAGTCAGATGGCAAAAGACTGCTTACAATCCTGTGTTCCCCTGGTACCCAGGCAAGGTCAAATACAGCATTTGAGTGAGCCTGCCATTCTAACAAGAAAACAAAAGCCAAGATTAGTTCAGTGCATCACAGCATATTTTGCAGAACACTAAAGAACATCAGACACTGAAATCAAAACCTGCCAACAGCTCGCCTTGGGCAACACAGAACAATTCACTTACTACTGCTGTTGTAAGAGCACACTCCTGCTGCTGCTTTGTAAAGAAGACTCAGCAAAGATATGAAATATCCTCAGCAAAGGATTTAAGTCCTGACCACATTTATGTTTAAATGCCTTGTAAAAAGCTTTCTTTGATTCCAGTAAGTTACATACTTGTCACATCAACTGCAGATCACATTCTATATAACATTTACCCTTAAAGATGAGTTTGCTGGTGGTTTGAGCTTCAGTATCATACAGTCTAACGAATCCTTCTTCATTTGCAACTGCCAGTACGTGCTCCAAATTTGGGGCTGAAAAGAAATTGAAACGTATTTGTGTATTATGTAGCTGATTCATAATCGTGACCCTGCTCTTTGTGAAGGGCCACAGACACTTTAAATAGGGCACACAGCAAATAGATAGCTGTGAAATGAACAGTATTTACATAGCAATTTAAGCGTTCAAAATGCAGAAATATTGGCAAGCATTTTTTCTAGATGTTCCATTCAGGAATGGGCAATCAAATGGCTCCAGGAGGAACTTTTGAGGTCATGGCCTCTTTTACCAGCTGTAATAGTTCTCTAATTACAGTTTTCTGTACCTATACTACCTGTCCTCTACAATCTCCAGTACCTTTTATGGATCTCAGTTGGAAAAGCCGGAAGCTGCCTTGGAGAAAGGTACAAGCTCATACCAAAAATAGTATGACAAATGAAAGAATTTTGTCCTAAAGATTCAGGAACTTCCATGCTTTCTTCACTCATCACATATTTTTCCTGGGGAAACCCTACATGTCTAGTGACGTGCATCAACCTCTTTGATTTCTACATCCTATTCTCCATCCTGTTATATCTTTTATATATTTTGAACAAGGCCCAATTTTTCAACTATGTAGCCGAGCACTGTCACCAAGAGGACATACCTTGAAACAAAGCCGAAACAAAGAGACACTAAAATAAATGCTTTGCAGTTACTTCTTGCAGGGAATATTTTCCACCAGTACATCTAGGAGCACCATGATCCAACTTATATCACATCTGGGTGCAAGTACACTATTATCAGCTCACTTTAAACCAAGAAACTCTGAAGCCAAATCATGAGATATATTTAAAAAAAAACAAAACACAAAGAAACAACTGACAGCGGTGCCCACACCCCGGCACCTAAAAGGGCCTTTGGGAAGGTGACTTAAACATCAGGAAGACATTTTTCACTGTGAGGGTGGTGAGACACTGGAACAGGTTGCCCAGGGAAGCTGTGGATGCCCCATCCCTGGAAGTGTTCAAGGCCAGGCTGGATGGGGCTTTGAGCAGCCTGGTCTAGTGGGAGGTGTCCCTGCCCATGGCAGGGGGGTTGGAACGAGATATCTTTAAGGTCCCTTCCGACCCAAACCATTCTGTGATTCTATGACTTTACCTGCAGAAAAGGTGCAGCCGAAAGGAGGGACCGGCATTCCCGTTTCCCCGTAGGACAGGTGGTCATCGTCGTGGCTGCACTGGTAGCTATCCAAGAGGTGCTCCAAGGGAAGTGGCGAGGACCGACCTACAAGGAGACAGACGGGCCGTCACCTTTCCAGGTACCCCCACAGCGCCTGTGGAGGCGCCGGAGTGGCGGGGGGCACCGGGACCACTGCTACGGCGGTCCCGCTGCCCGGCGGCGGTGCGGTTCGGGACGGGGGTAGCGGTGCGGCCGCGGTACTCACGGGGCGGCGCGGCCGTGGCCGAGGAGCGGCGGAGCAGCGCGCGGCACAGCATGGTCAAGAACGCCTAACGCGCGCGCGGGCCCGGCTCGTAGCACCAACTCCCGCCACCGACCGACCCGCCAAACCGGCCGCCGGCTCCTCATTGGTCAGCAGGCGCCCGGTTGTGCCGCGCCCTCTCCTTCTGATTGGGTGGCGCGCAGAGAGGGCAGGGCCTCCCGGGCCACACCCACCCCCACGGCGGTCGTGGTTCAGCGGCGCGCGGCGCCTGCGCACGCATCCCCCTGGGGCTGAGGCGGCGGGCGGGCCACTGCGCGTGCGCGGCGGCCGGTGCGGGGCGGGGAGCGGCGCTGAGGGAGGCCGGCATGGCTGCCAGCGCCAAGTCCTTCCTGGCCGATGCGGGCTATGGCGAGCAGGAGCTGGACGCCAACTCTGCCCTCATGGAGCTGGACAAAGGTGAGGGCGGGCGGACTCGAGGTTGTGGCCCGTCTGGGGAGCGGGGCCGGAGCTGCTCCTACGGCCGTTGGCGCCCGCTCTGCGTTCCCGCCGCCGCTCTGTGGGGGCCGGTCCCGTCCCGTCCCGTCCCGTCCTTGGGTCCCCAGCGGCCGGGGGGTGTGTTTGGTACCGCGTTACCGCTAGCGGGGGGTGGAGGAAGGACTTGGTTTTGGAGGAGTGTCGATTTCCCCAGTAATTATGGTTGTTTTGTTTAGGCCTCAGGTCTGGCAAACTCGGGGAGCAGTGCGAAGCCGTCGTTCGTTTTCCCAGGCTCTTCCAGAAATATCCTTTCCCCATTCTCATTAATTCAGCTTTCCTCAAGCTAGCTGATGTTTTCAGGGTGGGGTAAGTAGCATCAGCCAGTTTCTATCCATTCGCTGGTCCGTAGTGATGGCCTGTGCCTTGGTATGTGGCTGCATCGGAGCCTGGGCAATCGCAGGGTTTTTCTGCTTGCCTGACAGTACCACAGTGGTACCTGCTCTATTGAGGGTGACTTATGCTTGAGTGAATCTTGCTTTCACCGTCTTTAGTGGGCTTAAGTGGCTGTGAGTGATCAGTGACACTGTTCCTTTCCACCTGTCCTGATTTGAGGATTCACTTGCTGACTGGATTAATTTCACTGGGGTAAATTCTGCTCTGTAGACATGTTCAAATTCATAATTAATAAATAGAAGAATGGTCATACGTGCATTTTCCATCTCTTAAAGAATGTTAATAAAGCCCAAAGTATAGCTTTTTCCAAGTGCCTGATTTTTAAGCGATGCAAGTGGTGGAATTGGAGCTACTTTGTAATAGCTTACAAAGTTGCCCGTTGCTTTTGTGGAATCTTCACTGTTGGCTCCAGGAAGGAAAAGAAAGTCACTCACACCTGGCAATGGCAATTACACTTTTCTGTCTTAGTCCTGGACATACTTTTCTAGCAGAATTACATCTGTAAGTGTGCACAAAAGAGGCATTTTCTTATACTCCTTCTCACTGGTGTCAACAGGTTCATTTCCGTGGAATTGGGCCTAAATTTGACACTACCTGTACTAGAAATAAAACAATATTGTGTTAATGGTCTCTTTTTTACTATATCAGTCTACTTAAATATAACGATTCTAAAGTATAGGCCTTTCCTTGTTTTAATTTACTCTTGGAAGTTGTTGTGTTTTGTTTTTCAAATAATTTCGTGCTTAAAGTGATTCACTTTGTATTATAAAACGGCCTGATAAGGAAATGTGTGTGTCTCCTAACAGAAACAACTTCCTGAGGCTGTGTGTCCTGAAAGTTACTCAGCAGAGTGAGAAGCACCTGGAGAAGATCCTAAATGTGGATGAGTTTGTCAAAAGAGTTTTCTCAGTAATTCATAGCAATGATCCGGTTGCTCGGGCTATTACGCTTCGGTATGTATTACAAAAATTAACCTTACTTACTTCAGATCTCTATCTAATCATTAGTATGCTAGTCTGGAATAACAGAATCTGCAACTACTGTGAATGAAATGTAGGAGGTGTCTTATACATTGCTCATAGAGTTTAAAGCGAAGACGTCTGTCTTTAAAGGGGGTGAACAATAAGGATCCATGATCAAAAGAACAATGTTATTAACCACTTATGATGGTGATAGTTTTGTGGATGGATGGCTCTGGGCAAAACAGAATTTACAGTGTTGAAATTTTGTGTGCTCAAGAGAAGAAAAATAAACCTGTTGTATGCATAACACAGACAGTAGCTATATGCAGTGTATCATATGGCGTCTATCATATATTTAGATCAGGACCAAAGGGAAAGTGCTTCCTTATATGTCAAAATATTTTTTGTTAACTTGTAACCAAAATTTATGTGAATCTTGTTAATGCTTGCTGCTGTTTTTCATTTATTGTTGTCCTAGAAATTTACTGCTTGTTGGTCTCTGATCAGTAACTTCTAAGGAAGTGCTATTGTATTATTGATTGCTTTGGACTTCCTGGGAATCAAATGGGGGAAAAAAAAAAATTAAGCTATCTTTAATGTCATTGTCCTGCTGCTTTGATGCCTGTATCTCTAATGCTGTCTGTTATGATCGTCTTAACTGCATCTTCCAACACCTGTGCAAGTGAATTCAAATGTGAAGAGAGCTCTCTTCTTTCTCCCTCTGTATTTTTTTCTTCTATCCATCTAGAACTCCTACTGATTTCACTATCGGAAGATGGGAGGCATTAACAGGGGTTTATTTAATTAGCTCAAACAGCCATTTCTTTCTTCTTTTGGTATTTTTTTTGAGATTATGCGTTCATGCTCTGGTGTCTCAGAAATCTGTACATACAGCATAAATACATGTTTTCTTGTAGTTCCACTTCAGTATTCTAACATAAGGTTGCAGCTGTTGACTGGTATTGAGGGCTATCTTTACAGTCTGCTAGAAGACCCAGGAATCTGCCCAGTTTGAAAAAACACTTAAATTACTAATCAATTCACAGGATGCATCAAGTGAACCAACAGCCATTTTAACCTTTCAGCAGTTCTAGTTGAAAATCTTCAGTTGATTTGTTTTTGACCTTCTTAAATACTGTCAGTAATAAAGAGCATGCTGAAAGATCTGCAAAAACAAAACTGTCTGTCTGTGGAATTCTATTGTTAGATAACTGTGTGTAAATATTTGCATAGAATTCTTGCTAAAATTGCTGTCGGTGTAAACCCTGCATTCGTTCTTCTTTTAATTGGATTATGCTAAATATGTCTGAAACACATCTTTGAGATAATCTTAGCAAAGTATAAATTGATTTACTCCTTTTTTAGCAGTTAGTTACACAAAAGGTATTGCATTATTCCCAGTAATAACCTCATCTCACATCAGTGAAAGATCTTAGAAATAAATGGTGAAAGTCAGATATTTGTTTGCTTTTATCATGGTAACACTCTAGAAATTTTGCTTTCTTAGCACATGGTTAAAATTTATGACTGTTCAGACATTTGTCACTCACTTCTGCAGTCTTAATTGGGAAGAGGTATAGAAAGGGTGGAAACAGCTTTCTAAATGCCTTTTTTATCTCTGTAGACTGTCACACTTCTGAATGTATATCCCTTGATGTGTACTTCATGTGTGTCTGAAAATACACTGCTAAAATGTAGTGAAGGCTATCTGTTGTATTGATACCAGAGCTTGAACATAAAAGCGTCTTAAAAATACTTGTTCCCAGTGCCATAGTGCACTCTTAATTTTATAAGAGTTCTTGGTAAGTTTCTCACTGTGCCCAATGTGTAATAAATTCTTTTATTAAACCACTGACATAACCCACATGACAAAATTTGTTACTTTTTAATTACTTGCCTACTTTGAGTGTTTGTTTCTGTAAGAGACATGGAAGAGCACATTTATATAAAAATAGGATTTTGACCAGTCCTTTTACATTTCTATTTGGTTTTATCTTGCATTTCTTCATGATCATTGTTCTTGCTGATTTTAGTGTGATTTATTTTTGTAGGATGTTGGGCAGCATGGCATCTATTATTCCAGAAAGGAAGAATGCCCATCACAGTATTCGTCAGAGTTTGGATTCCCATGATAATGTGGAAGTTGAAGCTGCTATATTTGCTGCTGCCAACTTTTCTGCACAATCAAAGTAAGATGTAATTTTTTTGAGTTTTTAATATTACAGAGAATGGAAACTCCATTGACGCTGGCATTCAAAAACCTTAATATTTCCTTCTGTAGTGCTAACCACATTTATATGTGATTTATAGCAAAACATTTAATTATGTGCAATAACAGTATTGTAAAGAAATTTGAATACAAGTTTAACAGATTTTTTTTTTTTCTAGAACAGTAATGGAAAGCGCATAAATCTGGGAATGCAAAGTGTAATAGCAGCTTTAATCAAGAATTATTTTACAGACACTTACGTTAGGGAACAAAATGTAATGTTTATCACTTTGGTGCGCTTTTGAAAGCTTCCGTTTTATCATTTGATCATGCCCATGTGCAGGGGTTCTAAAATGACTTAGGTTTTCGCAAGTACTCTTTTGTGAAAGTTTTTATTGTTAAAACACAATGTTTGGTAGTTCGGATGATTTTTATTTTTAATTATATATTTATTTATTTCTCATTTCACCTGGTATTTTGTCTTTTCTCTACAGGGATTTTGCTGCTGGAATATGCAATAAGATCAGTGAGATGATTCAAGGTACATATGTATATTGTACCATAAAAGGGAAAAGCTCTAATTTCTCTGAGAATTCTTTATTAGCCTTGTGCAAATGTCCGATATCAGAATGCTGTTGCCCTTATCCTCAAATGATTCTAGTTTTTAAATTAGCTAACCAATAAGCTGATGTCTGGCTCTTGTGTCCTCTTAAAAATCTTAAGTTCTCAAAACACTTCTTTGGTAAAGAATAAAAGCTCATCTATAGTACGGTGAATAAACTTACATAGACTATCACAGGTTGCTTCAGGTGACTTAATATGTGTGTTACCTTCAACGAAGCATGGAGCAACCTTCTCAAAGAACCATGGAAGTCCTTCATACTGCTTTCGTTATGCTGCTAGCTAGTAGATGAGTTATTTGATGCTAACGCAGTTGTCTGCACAATCTTAATTTCAGCAGTGGTAGCAATGCAGACGTATTACATGTCTCACTAGTGCCAAAACACAGTACAAAGGACTTACACTCTGCCTGTGTTTCTCTTCCTTGTTGAAGGCCTGGCCACACCTGTGGACTTGAAATTGAAGCTGATCCCTATTCTACAGCACATGCATCATGATGCTAGCCTAGCCTCCAGCTCCCGGCAGCTGCTTCAGCAGCTGGTAACATCCTATCCCTCTACCAAGATGGTCATTGTTACTCTGCACACTTTTACTCTGCTTGCTGCTTCTTCTTTGGTTGATATTCCTAAACAGGTAATCCTTCCTAATTCATTCCTTCAACTTAAAGTACAAAGTACACTTAAAAAAACTAAGGTTCTAGCTTATGCCAAAAATAAATTATGATGGATATGCTAGGATGGTTGCTTCTATGTGCTATAGAGAAAGAATACCCTGAAAACTGCTGCTGCTTTCACTTTTCTTTTTTTAACCTCTCTGGCCTTTTTTCCAGATAACCCCATCAAGCGCAGAAACCCTTCTTTACAGATCATAACCTGCCTTTCTTTAAATCAACTAGGATCAATCGGCATTTAGGAAAGCAAACACTCCGATGTTTCTGAAAACATTTCATCTTACCTGTTGAACCTAGGGTTCACTTCTCACTGCTGTATATTCTTTTGGGTTGTGGGTGTGCCTTTTGTCTTCCTTGCATGCAACCAAATGAATATTTCAGTAGCATAGAGTGCATTTAAAAATCTATTTGTTGAAGAACTCTGAGGAATTTGAATCTGTTGCTATAATTTAGGACTATAAACCAAGTTGTGGGGAAAAAAAAAACTAATGCTTTTACGTTCTGATAATGTGCTTTATGGACGTGATTTGTATAACAGGTCTGAACACAGTGGCCTTTCAGATTCAACTAACTAATTCTTGTGAAGCAGTCATGAAAATCTATTTGCTTCCTTTCAATTCTGCACAGCTGTAGAAGGCTGGTGTCTGTTACTGTTAGACTAATAGCATTGATCTGTCTGAAACTTCTTTTTGGCATGGCTGATTTCTGTATTTCAGAGAATGCTTTTGACAGTATTGAATCTAAACTGACTGAAGCAACATTAGAACACTTTATGTGCTTTTTATTTTGTTTTTTTTTTTTTTAAGACTGTAAGTATGGTGATTTAGGCTGTATTTCTGCAACACAACAGCCAATGCTGCTTAAAAGTGATGTAGCCAGGGTGGGGATGGAGAGCAAAATCGTGATTGGCACATTCATACTTCTTTTTCATGGGCTGACTATTCCATCTCTGTAAATTTGCAGGAAATGAACAGAACAAGCAACATGCAGTTAAATGTCACTTAACTGGAGATAAATGCCTCGGAGGGGCTTGGTAACGGGTGATTTTGTTTGGTCAGGTTTTTGGGGTTGTTTTTGGCAACTACTGAGACATACAAGGTATGTTTGCGTTGCTGTCCGTTAATTGCAGGTCACGCAAACACCCAAATTTGTACCAAAAGCCCTGAATACTTGCTAGTAGCATAATCACAGCAATATAAGGTGTTTACTGAGCTTCTTAGGGATGTTTTATGGTATTTCTGTGAGTGCCAAAACAGGTCTCAAGGCTTGTTAGGTATGCACAGTGATGTAGAGAAGGGTGCATGAACAAGGAGAGCAGGGTGGTAGAAATCAGCTGTCGGACTGTTTTAGCTTGCCGTAGCATCGCAGCCTAAGTTAGGGGCTTTTCCATGTGGCAGGCAATTGGACAGATAAGGCAAGCTTAGTTTTGGCTGAGTATGCTCAAAATTTCTTCATGAAACTTTGGAAAAGACTTCCTTCTAGTTGCATCTCTCTCAAACAAGCAATTTACTTTGTTGCAGATCCAGCTTTTGTTGCAATACTTGAAGAACGACCCCAGGAAGGCTGTGAAGAGACTTGCCATCCAAGATTTAAAGTTGTTGGCCAACAAGACACCACATACGTGGAGCAGAGAAAATATTCAGGTTTATACGTTTTTTTTAAGCTAAAGTTTCATAATAAAACTTTGCAATTAGTTGTAGAATTCTTTCCAGGAGAACAATTTGGGAGGTAGAGGAAGGTTACTTCCTCTACCCTTAAGTTAGGTTACTCTGCCAAGCAGAGTAGCCAAATATTAATGAACAGTTCATAGAATATCTTGAGTTGGATGACTTGACCCATAAGGATCAAAGCTGAAGTATTACACCTGAGGAAAGGCTCGTGTCATGTAGTAGGCCTTTTTACAGTAAGGAAATAACTTCTCCATCTGACAAACTAACCTAAGATTATAGAGATGAGAGCTGAATGGTTACATTAACCTCATGATACTGAGTACGAATTAGTGCTCTCAGGTAACATAAAGAGTCTCTGGAATTTGTCAAAGCATGTTATCCAGCCAGGTATACCTGAAAGGACAAATGTAACTTTGACTTAATTTGTTAGGATTAATGGCTCAATTTCAATAGTGTCCTTGTGGCACCTGTTGTATGAATGAGACCCTAAAAGGTGTTTATAGTGCATCCGTATTATTTGGGGAAACAGATGTTATAGCGTGGATAGGATTGCTGCTTTCTTCCAGTCACAATTGCCTATCAACACTTCTTTCCCCTTGTCTTTCCCTTTTTCTGATAGAAATGACCATCGAAGATAACTTCAGCTTAGATTAAGATTCTAAAGGGAAAGTGAATATTTCAGAAACTTAATGTCACAGGCTTATAGCTCTACTTTTCTGGGTCTTTTTTCTTTGTTTTTGCTGGTTTTGGAAGCTACTTTTGCTATATGCTGTTGGAGCATAAGACAGCTGGGAGGAAGAACTGTGGATTTTTTGATGTTGGAACTACACCAGTTAGAACAAAATTAATTGACTGCTTGCTGAATGGCACGCAGAAGTAAGGAGAGTCTTTCTGACTTCTGAAAAGTCAACATTTTGACTCTTTCCATATATTTAAACAACTTGGTAATGTTTATTCAAGAGGGACTGCAACAGACTCCTTTTCTCACAGCAAAACCTGCTTCTTGTATCTTTTTACCAACATGAGTTTCAGCAGTGTTAACTGTTTCAGCATTTTGGGTCTGTCTGTGTAGGTCACATAGGAGGCTTGGTCTTTGAATTGTGGAGACTTCACTAATTTCTAGACATCAGCTTTAGAAGCTATTGCTGTTGATGCTTAGAGCAGTCCTCCTATGGACTGTGAAGGCAACAAGCCATCTGCGATCCATCCTGCTAATTCTTCTGTGCTCCTGGCATTCTTCACGGTTACAGTTTCAAATATGCTCTGAGTGGTGATCTAATAGCACTGGAGTAAAACATCAGTGTCTTGGGAGACATCAAGACTCATTTCCAACCCCTATTATTGTATCTTCGTTGTATCTTCTCTCTGTTGATGCCATGCTATTCAGTAGATCAGCAAAATACTACATTGGTGCAAATTGCAAATTTATTTGTGAATTTAACCCTTACACCATGCAAGAACATATGTATGCCTGATAAGAACAGTATTTGGGGCTTTTATTTCTTCTGTGGAACTAATTCTATGTTGTTTTTCTTTATTCAGCTTTGGCACTCTCTGAGGCAGAATATACTTACATTTTCCATTTCTGTCTCCTATCGCTTTCTCTCATGTTGACTAAAAAAGCCTCCAAACCCAATGAATGAATAAATTGTGGACAGTGTTGGCATAATGAATCCAAGAGAAATGTGCATTTTAGGAGTTATTCCAATCTAAATGTGTTAAGGCCTGAGAAGGTCTGGCAAAAGGCACAAAAGTAGGACAGGAGCTCTACTATAAATGACTTTAAAAAATAAAATAAGCTTTAAGATGTTTATCATGAAACTTAAACTGTATTCTGTTGGACATCTGGACTGTTGAAGGAAATCACACGTGAAACTTTGGTCTTCAGAGATGTATACTTACATAAACTCCTGCAGATTGTTATAAGGCAAAATAATCAGTATACCTCTAAGACTGGACCACTGTCTTAAATTCTTTTGCAATATTTGATCAATGAGACCTGCTAATATTTTTGCCGCTTATTTTTAATTAATAAATGACTTACAATTGGTGTTTTGTAGCATACGAGACCCACTGTCAGTTTCCTGTAAGCCATGTCCTCAGTCTAGTAAACCAGATGCTTCAAGACATGACTTCTAACTTTTTATTTCAGTATAGTGTTTTCCGTGGAAAAAATGTTGACTCTAAAAACTTCTCACAGACAAGTGCAACTAAACGTTTAATACAGATAACTCATGGGACTCCCTTCCCTCTGTGTCTCTTCTCCTGCTAATCTTCAGGCACTCTGTGAATCTGCTCTCCATACTCCTTATGACAGCTTGAAACTGGGCATGCTATCTGTTCTTTCCACGTTATCAGGGACCATTGCCATTAAACAGTACTTCAGCAGCGCGCCAGGTAAGAAAACTAGATTAGGTTATTATCTTTAGCATTTCTAATGGCTTGGCTATCTACTGATAATCAGTTTCATCTAAACACTTTGTAGCATATTCTGAAACTATTTTTGAATGTCAGAACACTAGCTGAGAGTCAGGCTGTGTTCATTGTATGTAAAAAAAAAAAAAAAAAAAAACCCAAAAATAAAAACCACCCAAAAAACCCTGTATACCCATTAATAGTCATGGTCTAAGATTTTTCTGAATTTTGTGGGTAATGCCATATGAAAGGTGTTTTCACCTTTGTCTTGAACTTTTCTTCATTTTATGAAGAAACGTAATGCCTCTCAGATGGCTGACCTGCATCCTGCTTAAGGTGCTTTGAAACCATGGATTTGCATAGTTTTTGAGTAGTGTGGAAACTTAGTGGTGTGAGAGTGGGCTGGTGTGTTACCCTGGCACAGTGAAGTTACGCCACCCTTGTGGGAATGACCTGCTTCAGTAACAGGTGAACCTGTCTGCCTTGTGACTATATTCTGGAGAAATTTTAGACATTTTAAAGTGATTCAAGGTGTCTTGTTCTTGAAATGATGATCGTACTGCCTTTCTTTTTTCTACTTGAAAGTCAGACTGCCCTAATGACTATTAGAAGCCCAACTACATGGGCTGCAGAAATGGAGAAAAACAGTACATCCTCTTCGGTCATTCTGGCACGTCTTAATAATTAATATGCTCACCAGCTCTTTTTAATCAGATATAATGTTTCTTAAGGCAATATTTCTCTGAGACCCTGAAATATCAGACAAAATATTCTTTCTCAATGTCTGCATAATTTGTATAGTGCTCAGGAATGGAGGGAGAGCCTCTGTGTGTGGAGAAAGAAAGATATGTTTTCATCCTATCTTTTAAACATATATTAAAAAAAAAAATCCTAAGTCAATACAAGTTTTTTGCAGAAACGTACTTGAAAAGATCTGTGGTGTAATTATGGACTGTGATGTTTTATGTCCTGTTTGCCTTGTCTTTATTTAGGAACAGCAGCTACGACTGCAAAATCATTTGATTTAGTAAAGCTAGCACAGGAGTGCTGTTACCATAATAACCGTGGCATTGCAGCTCATGGTGTGCAAATTCTGACTAATATATCAGCCTCTTGTCAGGAAAAAGGTAAGTGGAAGCAAGGACAAAGAAATGTTTCTGTTTACAGTCACGCTGATGCGCTTAACGTGTTAACTGGTCTTGTCTGTGAACCTGTCTGTAAATCTGTCTGATCCTTCATGCTCATTAGGGAGAATGGGGACTGTAATCTAGTAGAAAATATTCTGTATGATTTTATGAATGGTTGGGAAGATTCCATCTTCGTCAAATTTTGAGAAAATTACCAGGCACAGCAGAACGTGTGCTAAATAAATGCTTGTCTTACCTTTGCTATAAGACTAGTGAATTGTTTGTCAACCTTTGAAAACTCTTTGCACAGAGTCCGTTGTAAAAGAATAACAGGGTATTTAGAAGTTTTAGTCCAGAGATTAATGCACGCTTTACAAAAGTCACAGTTGGTGTGACTGCTGAGTAGTTACCTGAGACATTGAATGGCAGAATTGTTTCTAATCAAAATAAGGTAAGGCAGAAGTATTAGGAAGATACTTACCTGTCATGACTGCAACACCAGTGCAAGCATTACACCCATTATGATCAGAAAAGGTAACAGGGAACTAACTTACTCTGGTTTTCTTTTCTTAGATCTTTTGCCTTTGGAGCAAGATGCAGTTTTTGGCTTAGAAGCTCTTCTTGTTCTTTGTAGTCAAGATGACAGTCCAGGAGCTCAGGCAACCTTAAAGGTGACATTACTGTTATCTTCCCTTAGCAGAGCTGTAACTTATAGTAATAGCTTGTATAACGAAAGGCTAGTGTGCACCAGATCCCTTCTGGTGGAAGCATAACGTACTGGAAGGAAATGAAGATTTCTGTATGTTTTGCCTATTATCAGAGTTCAGAGTGGTAGAGAAACTGAGCAGAACTATAGTGCAACTCCTCTCAGCTCTAGAGTAAGTTGATAGTTTCAGGGAAATAAATAAAATGCATCCCTCTGAGGAACAGCTGTAATAAAACATGAACTTGAACATGGGATGGAGGTGTCTGGAGGATGAAGACAATCTTGGAGAGAACCTGTTTTTTGGAGATGGGGATGCAATGTACCTAATTACAGTGCTTTTGTAAACTATTATTTTTATTTTCCCACTTCATAAGCTGCATAACCAGTAATTTTATCTAGTTATTTACCTGTAAAGGCTGGTGGTATGAGAAAGAATAATATCGTTTATTGAAATTGTGATATGTTTTTGTGCTGTGAGCTCAGGGACAGAGGCTTGGGCTCTTAGAAAAATCTCATCTTTTGTAGGGTACCTGGTTCTGAAAATACCAGATCTTCTATATTTCTGCAATCATACTTGCAGATAAGTGCGTCTGACTTTTTTATTTTTCAGTAGACATTGTGTTTATTGTAACTGTTGATTGTGTGAATTGCAGATCACGTTAACTTGTATGGTGAAGCTGGTCAAGTGCCGTCCTCACCTGAGCCAGTCGGTAGTTGAATCCCTGCTGACCCAGCTGCACAGTGCCCAGGACGCTGCTCGGATTCTCATGTGCCACTGTTTGGCAGCTATTGCCATGCAGCTGCCTGTCCTAGCAGATGGGATGCTAGGAGACCTAATGGACCTCTATAAATTAATTGGACGATCTGCCACAGATAAAAAACAGGAACTCTTGGTAAGACCTCCTCTGGGTGAATGGCCCTTTTGAACTACTGTGGATGGATTTTATTTAAAAAGGCAGCTAGGCCGTTTGCTATGTTCAAGCTGATGTGCCAGTCTATAGCCACTATTTTCAGTTTTGCTGTAACTTCTTACTACATATGTCAGTGTTCAATGTCGAAATCATGTCTCACAGATGGACCTGAACTATTGTATTTCATTAGATTTTCCAGCAGATGGCACTGCTTAGACAAACCTAGCTATCAAAATTATTGGAGTATTGGTAAAATAATGGTTCTATGAAAAACAAAATGGCAGGTAGCTCAATTTATGTATGATAATCTGATGCACATGACTTTTAATATTCTGTAAGAGATAAAAATGTTTTTATCGCATCAATTTGGAAATGAATTTGAATTTTTAGAAAGCATCCTGTTAATTCACTTGGAGGATTTGAAATATCTTAGTTAAGCCACAGTAAAGATTTTTTTAAATAAAAGTGACTTTCATCTACAAGAAATACTTGGGTCGCCATAACTATTTAAAAGATAGAAGACTGAGAAAAATTCCTCAGTTAAAATGTATGTGTAATCTTCTATGTAGCTTTGAGTCCAAAATCTAGATAATTTCTGGTAGTTTAGGAAACACAATTTTTTTCTTGTTTTGTTTAGTTCCTAAGATATAACCTTCTTCCTCACCCTTCTACTCTTTATTAGGTTTCTCTTGCCACAGTGATATTTGTTTCCAGTCAGAAAGCTTTATCTTCAGAAGTCAAAACTGTTATCAAACAGCAGCTTGAGAATGCTTCCAATGGATGGACAGCCTACAGGATAGCCAGGCAGGCTTCCAGAATGGTAAGTGAAAATACCTGGAGGAAAAAGGTTTGGTGTGGTTGGAAGGATGCTAGTGATTTCTTTGAACTGGACAAAGGAAGTAAGGGAAATGGGACTTTGGAGAGGAAGTTAATTGGGGGGCAAAGAACCCATATCATTTTCCCTTTTAATTCCCTGGAATGCCTATTCATATATATATGCCATTTAGGGCAGTCATCCCGTCAGGATAGTCTTTTATTTGTCTTTTTGAAGTATTTGAGAAGGAAGAAAGTAATGACCTGATACTTTCTTGAGCACGTGCATAATCTGCATCATCTAGCTGTTCTTTAGAAGGTGATATAGGCCATCCTGATGCGTGCTTATCTTTCTTCAGTGTGAAGAAAGGAAGAAAATACTGTTTCCCTCTTTTCCTTCAGTAAAGTCACAGCTGGGGTTAGAATTATGTAGAAACCCTAGTACAAGATGCTGGGGTAAAAGTAAATTTTCATATTTGTTTCTCATCTTGTTGAATTACCTTGTGTAAATAAATACTATACTTTATACAGGCTGATATTTCCATAAAATAAGTATTTGTGGGTTTATTTATTGATGGGATTTTCATGATCAAATGATTGGAAGGAGTTTCACTGTTTCTATTTTTAAAGTAAGAGTAGTTCTGGAGATGTTATTGTTCTCTTGTTTGTATTTGTTTCATAGAAAGACACAGCCTTCTTTCATGTCCCCTCTTAGAAACAGTCTTGTCGTTACAGGGCAACCATGACATGGCCAGAGAACTGTATCAAAGCCTGCTGACTCAAGTGGCTTCAGAACACTTCTACTTCTGGCTGAACAGTTTGAAGGAGTTCTCTCATGCAGAACAGTGTCTGACAGGTTTGCAGGAGGACAACTACAGCTCAGCGCTTTCTTGCATTGCTGAAGCTTTAAAATCCTATCACAAAGGAATAGCATCGCTGACGGTTAGCACAGATCTTCTACTTTAGTGATGATGTTTCTGTATACTGCAGCAGGTCTGTTTGGTTTCTGTTCTTAAACCTCTGAAAAGTTTTTAAAGATGTCTGACATCTGCCAGACTGCAGGGAAGAGACAGTTGTAACACACTGCACCTTCAGAGGCAAGATCCTGTAGCTGAGATAAGTGTGATTAGCTAGACTTCTTTTTTTTTTTTTCTTTTCTTCCCCTACCACTTCCTTCCTTCAAATCATATATGTGACAGATCTTTTTAAAAGTTACAGTACTTAAAATTTTCCTCTCCTTGTCTTGGCTGAGTAAACACTATTGTAATAGTGAAGCCTGAGAATTTGTCTAAATTGGCTGCTATCTTCTTGAGATATGGAGAAGGATTTAATTGCCTTCCTCTGCTGCTGAGTTCATGTTGCCTTGTATTTGACAATGTGATCTATGGAATCCTAACAACAAGGCAATTTAGTAGGAGGAGGGAGGACAATTCAATCTCATCAAAACAGCAGAATTCAGATGGTACCTTCTTTTACGCAGATACTTTCTGCTTCTCTGACGTGGTGAAAATAGCAAGAAGCCGTGTGATGTCTGTGAATGTAAACAAAAACAAGCATTAATGAATATGGACCTTCAGTTCTTATTGTGAAGTTCCTTCTTAACAAAAGACAATCCAGCTCCACACAATATTTAATTTCATATTTTAGTTTCCATGAAGAAACCTTTACGTAGAGTTTTCTGTATGTCTTTTGAATGAAGCTGAGGGTTTTGGTTGGTTGTAGTTTGTTTTTTTTAGTTACTGGAATTGTCAGTGTCATGACAATTCAGATATTTATTAATAAACTGTCTCTGAATATGCAGGAAGGATGCCTGAGAGAAAGCTCCATTGTCACTGAAGTATTTGTCTTTAACTTGTTGACTGAGTGAATAAGCCTTTTAGTTCAACATTGCAAGATGTCTCTAATGTCTAGAAGACTTTGAGAGAGGGACCTCATCTAATTAGATGTTAATATTTAATACAGTCAGGAAAATAACTTGCTTAAATAGGTCATTCTGTGAGTCAGTAATTTAATTAGCCTTTCCCTGGAGTTTGGGGTTTTTCTGTTGAAGGATTCCTGTCCTCATCTCCTCTGCTGACTTTATTTTGGGCATGTTGCACATAAGTATTGCACCCAAAAAAAGCACTTCCTTGTGAGTTGTTGTGGTCCAGAGGAGTAGTACAAGTTTCAGAGGGCTAGAGAAGAGGAAATTGGGTTCTATTGCAGGCTGTTGATGACTTGTTGCATCACTCTAGACAAATTCCTAACCATGCTTGAGTGTATCAGCTGTAAAAGGAGCCAATTGCTGCTTCCAGCTACAGAACTCAGCATCTCAAAGGGGAGCAAAGTGCCATAAAGTACATGACAGTCTTACTACTGAAGACTTCTGCTGTCTCTTCCCTCTGACTTCAGCTTTACCGTTGCTGCTGTTTCAGTGTAGAGCATGACTCAGCGCTGTTGGTACCGCAGAGCATTAGTGCGTATGGTGAACCCTGTGTAGCTGTCCACTTTGTAGCTGGAAGACACTGTGCCAATAAATCCGTTGCAGATGTTCAGTCAGCCCAGTTTAGCAATGATGAAATATTCAGACAGTACCTGATCTTGTCAGAAAATTTCTCAATTCCTTCTTGATAGGCATGTAGCTGTCTTGCATTGCTGTATGCAAAATGTTCTTTCAAGTCCCATTATTTGATGGGGGTGGCGGGCAGGGACTTGTCATAGAGCATGTCAGCCACAGTCCCCATCTGTCTCGCTGTGTACTTGCTTGTATAGTTAGCAAAGGTTTTGAATAGGACCTGCTCTTTCTGGCACAGAACGTGCATCTCATTGGGAGCATTGTACTTATTTTTCACTGCTGGTAATCTAGAGAAGATTCAGAACTTGAACAAAGCACTAATCACGGAATCACGGAATCTTCAGAGTTGGAAGGGACCTCTAGAGATCATCTAGTCCAACTCCCCTGCTAGAGCAGGATTGTCTAAAGCACATCCCTCAGGGCTGCATCCAGGCGGGTCTTGAAAATCTCCAGAGAAGGGGACTCCACAACCTCCCTGGGCAGCCTGTTCCAGTGCTCTGTCACCCTCACTGTAAAGAAGTTTTTCCGTGTATTTGAACGGAACTTCCTGTGTTCTAATATAATCATTGATTAAGTATCACTAATTCCAGATATGTTGGTAACAAGTGGTAGTGTTTGAAGAACTTGGCTGAGCCAAAGAACTCTTTATGTCACTGTCAAAAAAGAATTGTAACTCATTTATTGCCCATGTGTATAGGGGCAGCAGATAGGGTAAACTGCAGTATTAATGAGACCAGCTTGTATTTCCATTTACAAGAATCAAGCCAAATTTGTGCTACAAAAAATGTCGGGGTTTTCTGATAGAAGTACTGGTACTTTACTCTGTAAAAGCATGTAGTCTCTGTAGAGCAATTACAGTGCAGAAAGATCTCTTCCATAGAGGGTTTTCTGAAACCACCCTTGCAGAATAAACAGAACAATTTCAATTCAAAGGGGATTTTTTTTTTTTTTTATGCCCTTGAATGAAGAAGGGAAATCAAAGTGGGGCTGAGGGGCTCAAGTGATGAAATAGATTTCAGCCAAAGAAATAAGACTATCTCAGTAGTTTAAAGTGGTTGCAGTTGGCTGATGTTTTCCTCACTTTAGTGAATAGTGGGCCAGTTCTCAAGATGATGTGACGTTTTGTGAGAAAACTAGTTTGCTGCCTTCCTGCCGGCAAAGACACAGTTCTTGCTAAGGTTTTGGGATGGTTTATAACTTCTTACTTCCAGAAGTGACCTTTTCTGTTGAGGAATAAGAAGCACTGGAGAAGACACGCATGAGTTTAACATACTTCTATTCTCTGAGTAAGAGAAGGTCCCAGTACTTTGTTTTGCAGGTGTCTTTTTCCCCCTAAAGAAAAAAGTGTACTCTTCTCAAAATTCAACAGTATAAGAAAAATAAGTATTGCATTTTTGGCTTAACTAGTATCAAATCTCGAGTGCTGCAGTTTACTGCCTTCTTGGTGTCCTAAGCTGTCACAGATGCTTCTACATGTCAGATAAGCTCTCAGGGAGGCAAAGTTTCACAGAACCATTTTTTCTAAATAATGTCTACCCTTCTGGAGTTCTGTTATTTACTGTTCTTAGCTGTCACTGAACTGTGTCTCTGCCTTTATCAAATGCAAGGTTCAGTGCCTTCATAATGTTCCTGTCTGTTTCAGAGTTCCAAAAAAATCAAAGGTTATCACCCCTTCCTCTTGCTGCGGGTAACTTTAGCTGATTCTTTCTCTTCTGGCTGATGCAGAGAATCCCTTTTTCAGTCTTTTGTGTTTCTATTTGCCTTCCAATTCAGTGTGCTCTCTCTTATGGTAAGGACTGTCTGGAGTAATGTCCTTTGAAGCCTAATAGCTTGGCCTTGGAAAAAGATGAAATAGGTGCCCTAATAGCGTTGTAACAGCTTAAGTCACACTTGTTACAAGGGTGATACACTTGAAATATGGCTTAGTAATTACCTAACTTCTGTATGATTTATATTCAATATGATTTAAATTGTTAAATGTAGTTTTAAAAAAGCAGCTTTTAGGATTGAACTGAAGGGTTCAGTTGTCTGATGAGACAGTTCAGTGACATTGCAAAGTTGGTTTATCATGTTTGCTTTTGACCTAGATTGCCAACATTCCTATTACTGTGTTTCAGGCTGCTAGTACGCCACTTAATCCTCTGAGCTTTCAGTGTGGATTTGTGAAACTCAGGATTGACCTTCTGCAAGCTTTTTCTCAACTTATTTGTACCTGCAACAGCCTAAAAACAAGTCCACCACCAGCTATTGCCACAACGATTGCTATGACGTCAGGAAATGATCTCCAAAGGTGTGGACGCATCTCCAACCAGGCATGTGTTCTTGTGTTTATGTGTTGGTATGTGTTTGTGTGTTTGATTGATATGAATTTTGCTTCTCAGCAAATATATCTGACAAAAGAAATGAGAATTGGTAGTGAAAAGTTTTGCGAAATAGTGGGCCTTGGTTTTCACCTGTAGCTATAAAAATGTCTGCCTGTAGCAGGCCATATTTTGAAGTTGAGCATGTATGTATGTTTTCTCATGCATTCATGCACACAGCTTCCAAGGATGTTCATGTAGCAAGCCACTCGGTACACTGAAACTTGCAGGAAGACCTTTCACACCTTGTTTTGGAACACCTCAGGTACTATGGTTATACTAAGGAAGAACATATACTTTAGGATTGTACTGCAATTCCTTTTGGTGAGTGTCGGCAACTGACTTGATGCTGTACAGAACACCAAGATGGTCCGCTTCTAAAATACGTGTAGCCTGCAAGATGGAATCAGTGGGTAGTCTTTGAAAGACAGAGCAGTTTTGTGTACCAGTAGGGGTGGGGGAGGTTGTTGGTGGGTTTTTTGGTTTTGCTATTGGTGTTTTGGTTTTTTTTAAACTCAAGGAGGTATGTTGGTGCTGTGTTACAGGAAAAATATCTGTTTAATGCATGGATAATAGTTTGTCACTCTGATTTTTATCTGTGTGAAGAAGCGAGAAGTTTATGTATTTTTTCCAGAGTATGTAGTCTTACCCCTTCAGTGTTGTGTGTGTATAGTGTAGTGGTTTTCTGGATGTGTGGGGTTTTGCTTTGCTTTGATTTTTTGACTAGTAACATTGTCTTTGTAGATGAAACACTCAATGGAGGAATTCCGAAACCTGGCTACACGGTATGGAGATCTGTATCAGTCATCTTTTGATGCAGACTCAGCAACTCTAAGGAATGTAGAACTGTATCCTTTTAAAGTCTTAGAATTTGTCCACTTCTTGTGTGGACAGCATGAAGCTTAAGAATCCTCTTTTCTTTGAAGACTGGCACAAAGTCATTTTGAAGCAGTTAGTAGCATAAAAATTAGGTACCAATTGCTTAAAACCTATTTGGAAATAAACATTGCTATACTATTGTTTGGAATTACTTTATGAACAAATTATGACACAAAAATTGCAACAGCATAAAACTTGGGATTTTCGTAGTTCTTGCTCTGTTTACTAAGGGAGTAATAACTGCAGGATTACTTCACAAAAGCTAGAGAAAAAGGAAAAGTGCCAGTAAATATGTTGCATTTCTTGTTTTAAGTGCCAACTTTGTAAGTCTTAACTCCTTAATATTAATATCAGACAACAGCAGAGCTGCCTGTTGATTTCACATGCAATAGAAGCTCTGATTTTGGATCCAGAATCTGCAAGGTAGCTTTGATATTTAACTTTCTACTCACTTGCTATTTATTTCTGATTCCTTGGGGCTTTAAGCCTAGGAATTCAAAGAATGTTCCGAAAGTTTCTCAGTAGACCCTTCTAATTCTACTCTGGGCAGGCTTGAGGACCTGTTGCTGCTGTGGTATACCTGGTAGGCCAGGGATTGTGTTTCAGGTTCTGCGTTTTATACTGATTTTCCTCTTGAGAGCTCTACACTGGACTTCTCTTCAATATAGACTTGCATTAAAATAAAACAAACGAGTTTTAATCTCTTTTTTTAGCCACCTATTTTAACTTGTGTCACTCTGTGTTAGCTCCCATACCTACTGTTCCCACTTGTAAGTGCATATTAGCTTCCTTCAGAGTCCTGAAAATATATGCACTAAATTAGTTTAAACTTCTAATGTAAATCCATCACCTCTGGCTCTATTTAACAGTGAACTTAGACATACTAAAAAAATCACATTGACATACCTATAAACTGAATCACTGTAAAACTTCCAGGCTGAGATTAAATGGAAGATAATGTGGATAAACATCTTTTTAAATGTGTAATTTTTGTAACTGGAAATAAAAGTGAACATCCTACGTGACTGTCCTGTTCATCGGGAATTAAGCATTGTTTAGAAGATATATTAATCATACTTGTGAAAAGTATGAAGCTGTGGACTTCAAAACATTAGGTGTCTAGGAGATGGAATTGTATTCAAAGCGTGAGATTATAAACTTCCAGATTTAGTCTTAAGTCTGTCATTCTTTCTTTTCCTTGAGTTGTGAGACTTTTAAAAACATTATAAACACTGCTGGCTTAAATAAAAGCCAGGGGAATTAAACACTGCAGGCTTAAACAAAAGCTAGGGGAATTAAGCATGCTGAGTCTGTTAGGTTTCTAACTGCTTCAGGTGAGAGAGGGTGGGGACAGAAAGTGGTGGATAAGCTGTAGTTCAGAAAGAGCTTAAATGTAAAGGGCAAGTCTTACAATGAAAAAATAATAAAGAAATAGTAAACCGTTTGAAAGACGTAGTTATTTCTTAATGGATTTGAAGTTGTAACAGAGGATGGTCTTGTTGGGCCTGTTTGTGAGTGAGCCTCACAGATTACAATGAAGAAAATATCGTAGACACGATGAAAAGTTTTATTTTTTTTAGTTTCCAGGAATATAGCTCGAATGGAACAGCACATGTTGAGAGTGAATATGAAAGAAGAATGATGTCTGTATTTAATCATGTACTGGAAGAAGTGGAATCACTCAACAGGAAGTATGCTCCTGTGTCTTACTTGGCAAGTAACAGTTTTAAATGTATATTCTGCAGACAGAGGTTCCAAAAACTTCACAACTCCATATCTATGGTGGTCAGCAAACTGAAGAGCACACAGTTAATTAACATAACCTCTTACTGGCACAAATGGTCTCTACAGAGACTGGCTACTTCAAAAAAACTTCAACAAAGGTTTTGCTAAGATATCTGTATCCACACTCTCGTTCAAATACCGAAGCGCATTCTTTTTGTTAACACTGTTGTCATGAAGGAATTCTTCCCCTACCACACACAGTGCTGGAGCGTCCAGCACTAGCCTAGCTTTGGTCACTGAGCTGTTGGCAGTTAATACTGTGTTTTGTGAGTATAGCGTTTCTCTTATCAATGCAGGTCATCAGAGAACACAATGTAAAGTGTGCTGAATGCAAACAGTGAGCTGATAAATGTACTGCTTTACAGGGCTAGCATGGTTTCGTCTTTTTCTGTTAGTGAACATCATAAAGCTGAAGTGCATGTTGATGGGAACAATGTAGTTCATTTTTCAGTTGTCATGGCTCGCATCTATTTGCCTTGCTTCTAAATTCAGCAGTCCTTACCAATTCCAAAGAGAATAGAAGAATGAGTTGTGTAAAACATAGCAAAGGTAAACCCTGTAAACTTAGTTGTCACTGGCTCTGTACAAATGGACTTCAATAGTGCTGCCTTTGCTCATCTGAGCCAGGAGGACGGTATAGCGCAGTGGGGAAAGGCAGAGTAGTCAAGAGGCTTAAAACTTAATTGTTGCATTGCATGAAGTTGTGGTAGATGCCGATCTTTTTTGCTTGGAGAGAATTGTTGTTTATTTAATAGAGAGCTTGTGTGTGAGGGTTTTGTGCTGCTGACTCTAACACTAGGACTGAAAGTATTTGGGTTTTTTTTTTCTTGGCCTCCTTGTTCTTTACGGAGCAGAATACCTTCTCCATAAAGGGCAGAACATAAACAGAGAGGCTGACTGTAGTCACCGTCATCATAGTGGCTGTTATTCTATGAATGTTTCTGGACTTCTATTGGAAATTAGCACAGTTTCAGTACCTCAAGTGCATGTCTCTTTCCTGTGCTGTGAATTATTTTTATTTTTTTTCCTCAACTGTTTTGGCTCTGTTTTTTTACAGCATACAGCTTGTCTGAGCAATGCTGTCATTGCACTGTTGAAGGTACCCCTTTCATTTCAAAGGTACTTTTTTCAAAAGCTGCAGTCTACAAGTATTAAGGTAAGTACTGCTCGAAAGTACTGCTAAAATTTCTCTTTAGAGTCTACTTCATGAGAAAAGCCTTACTGAAGGCACAAAGCTGAACGTTTTTAATGAAGATACTTAACCGCAAATAGCATCTGGGTTTATTTGTTAGGAATAACTTGAATAATGTGTACATACAGTCATTAAGAACCACTAGGCTATGACTTAGGCAAGTAAGATTCAGTTCTTTGATTGCAAAGCCTTGAAGATAAAATCTAACTGGAGTTTTTGCTGATTCTGATTCTGCGAAGCTAAATAATAATCTAGTCCTGGGAAGGCAACTTTTATAAACTTGTATTGTTTTTCCTTTTCCTTTAAAAAGCAATGTTTACTATCTTGGAAAAAAAATGTAATATTTATCAGCTGACTGACTAAGAATGGCTTTATGTGACCTTCAGTGGTGTGGCGTTTTGTGTTTGGTGGGTTGGTTTTTTTGGTTTTTTTTGCTCAAGTGCTCCTTTTCTGGGAAAAGTGAAAGCCTTAAGATTTTTAATATTTATTCTCTATTGCACTTTACTTTGTTCAGGTTAATATACTTACCTGTGGCTATTTTGTTGAAGATTGTTTCCACTTCTTTTGAAGAAGTACAATTAATGAAATTGATATAAAGACCACATCTGGTATTGCTGATGATGCTTATTATTATAATATTAAGTTCTGTGTTTCTATTTGCTGGTTTCCCTACCAAACACCTCCTTGAAAAATTTTCTATAAGAAGGTGATCTGTTTCATCCTTGAGTTGTGTTTGCTTTTCTGGAGACATAAAATTACATCTTGGTCGGTTTTCTTCTGTTTCAGCTTGCTCTATCCCCGTCTCCGAGGAACCCAGCAGAACCCATTGCAGTACAGAACAATCAGCAATTGGCCCTAAAGGTGGAAGGAGTGGTTCAGCATGGATCTAAACCAGGCCTTTTCCGTAAAATCCAGTCTGTCTGTCTAAACGTCTCTTCAGTGCTGCAGAGCAAATCTGGACAAGACTATAAGGTATGGATAGAATAGAGCCAGAAGGAGTCTTAAGCTTTTGTGCTATATTTTCCTGCTCTTTTGTTTGGTTCTGGCTAGCAGAATTTTCAGGTGGAAATGAATAAGTTTTTCTGTAATCCGCTCACTCTTGACAGTTGACACTCTAGCACTGGCCAGAGCCAGGCATAGTGCATGGAAGGGATCTGGGATTTTTAAGCCTGCTGTATGCTGATATGCTTTTAGTAACAGCTTTTCTTCCAAACAAAAGCAGCTTTGTGATGTTCAGAACAAGTCATTAGGAATGTGCTTGAGATCAGGAAAATTCAGCCTAGGTATGTATCATATGAAACTCCACAGGGGGGAAAAAAAGGCAGGAGTAGATTATTCTCTACCACATAATCTCTAGAACTTCTTTATTCTCATTTCAAGGGGATTTTTTTGTTTGCTTATGGAAATCATGAGGACAGGCTGTCCAAATTAAATAGCACCTGAGGAGAGACATATTAAATTCAAGTCAGCAGTGTTATCAAAGATTGCATATCTGAAGTTCAGGTTCTGTTAATGTGTGACATCTAGTGAAAGACCTGTTTTGGTGAGTTTGGGGTTGGTTTTTTGTTTGTTTGTTTTGTTGTTTTGGGTTTTTTTTGAGAGGGGAAAAAGTCAGTTGCCTCTAAAAGAAGAATAGGACTAGGAAGTATGTAATGTTTGTGTGATTCATATTACTCTATGGAAAACTAGAACCTCAGGGAGAAACAGGCTTGTTAGCCACCTTGCTTCTGTGAATAGATACACAAATAATTAATTCATCGATGAAAAAGCATGTCAAACTGGCTCAAACATGCCTATGGATTGGTTTAGGAAAATTGAGTACAAAGATTTTTCTCTATTTTTTTTTTTCCTCCAAATAGAGAGCAGAAAACTTATTTTAACAGGTTTATATAAAATGGCATTTTAACCTTCCATGTGTTCTCAGATTCCTATTGACAACATGACCAATGAAATGGAGCAGAGGGTGGAACCACACAACGACTACTTCAGCACTCAGTTTCTGTTAAACTTTGTGATACTTGGCACCCACAATATCACAGTAGAGTCCTCCGTAATAGATTCAAATGGTATTGTCTGGAAAACTGGGCCTAAAACAACTATTTTTGTTAAATCTCTTGAGGATCCATACTCCCAGCAGGTTCGTCTTCAGCAACAGCAAGGACAGCCACCATCACAGCAGCAACAGCAAAGAACAGCATACTTGCGGTTTTAATTCCCAGAAGTCACTCTATCCCTATCAATGGTATTACAGTTTTTCTTGGACACTTTTTTGAAACACCTACAAATTTTAACCTTCTCCTAGAAAGTCTCAGATGCTAATTTGTTGCCTTTTAAACTACCTGGAGTAAATTTTGAACTTGATTCAGCAGAGGCAACTCTGTTCAAATTTGGAGTTGTGTTTTTAATATAAGAACTTCTACCTGATCTCTTCATTTCTGTTTACAAACCTCTCGTAGTAGGCTCCAGAAATTCTGATAGCAGGGGATACTAAGAGCTCTTTGGCTAGTACTTTCTGTGCTTTCTTTTTTGAAGCACATAAGTTCTAATGTTAGGCTTACAGGACATTGGTAAACACTTGGGCTAGTTATACAGAACTGAGTGTAATATCAAGTCTGTATCTTTTAATGTGAAGGAATTGGCAGGAATATCCACAGATTTTTTTCTCCTGTAATTTTAATAGCAACTTCCAGTATTTGGCTGGTATATGTGTTTTTATTACAATTCATCAGCACTACTTAATGCATGCATCTGAAAGAAAAAAGTTGCGGTTCGCTTGTCATACCTAGACGTTGTAGAGAGAGGAGACTGCTTGAGGGGTTGTGTCTGGGGAGTCTTACAAGAGGCAGAATTTTACAGGTGGGAACAATAACTTTTTCTCAGATGATATAGAAAAGATTACTACGTTGTTTTTAAATCTTCATGTATTTGTATTTTGGAAGGCTTTGGTTTTTTGCTCATCTTATAGGGAAGTTAACTTGCAAGTTGTCATTTGTTTTAATTGCTTTTTTTTTTTTAAAAAGTAATTTTATATACCAAAATTTTGTAATCTTGTGTACTCTGACCAATTAATCTTAATTGTTACTTTTACTAACTAACTTGAAGGAGAATTTTTCCAATACTAGAAATTGGTCCAGAATAATTTTGGAAATATGCCGCTTCATACATAGTTTTCATGCTTCCTTTGAGACGTAAAAGGCTGAACTCTGCCTGTGTCTGGACTCCCAGGCAATAGATCACATAACATGTCCTTCACCTGGTCCTCATAAATAATCTCTGCTTATTACTGTGCAGGAAAGTAGGACCCACTTGAATGGGGAGGAGGGAAGAATGGTACTTCTTACAGACTCCATTTTGTAAATAGTTTAATCTCTCTCATTGCAGCAGAAATTTTCATTGTTATTTTCTCAGTAAATTCCTAAGATACTGTTATTTCTTCAAGTTAATTTCACTGTAGAAGCTGACGAGAGCTTGCAGATTCTGCTTGCCTTATATGCAGAGAATATGATAATGAATTGTTATAAGCCTAAGTTTCTTTGGCATAGCTGGATGAAGAATTGTTTTCACTGTGTTTTCCCATAATAGTTGCTTAAGAAATCAACTTTCTTCCTCTTGGATTAAGATTAACCAAAAAAAAAAAAAAGACATGATCATGGTAGATTTCATAATATCTTGGTCAGGCTATAATCCTAAGCAGAAAAGATAATTGTGATGCAAGGTTGAAATAGAAGACTCATAAAATTCACCATCATCCTTCTTAACTCTGATTTTTATTTCGTGCATGAGAGAGAAACTACCACTACCCTTCAAGCTGGCTGAGGAAGGTGGTGGTTTCTGTCCCCACTTTTATGGTTATACACTTAGTTTCGTGTGTGCGTATATGCGTACAGCTATATGTGCACACATGCATACATATACGTATAGCTATGTATAGTTACATGGTCCAGAAAGATTCACCTAGTATTGTACATGCAGTCTGTCAGATTGAAGATCTGAACTGTTTGCGGTTGGTTGGGTTTTTCAATAAAGTTATAGATCAGTGTCTTAACCACAAACCCTCCTTATTGTAATGCAAAAAGAAAAAAAAAAAAAAGGACTGAGGTCAAACTATTTATTTTTATTTTTTTTTATCCTACATAATGAATGTGTGATTCTTGCTCTGTTATTGACCAAGTTGCTGGAAACCTGTGATGGCAGCATTCCAAAACAACTCAGAAATGAAATGAAATTTCCACACCGGGGAGCAGACTTTTCTCGTAAGTCACATGATGTTCACAGTGCACAGCGAAACTTATGAGAAGTCTAGTAGAAATAAACTTATCTAGGGAAAGCCCTGACTTGGCCTTTGGCTTAATTGTCTGCGAGCCACTAAGATTAACCCTGCTGCAGTTGAAAAAATTGTCCTTCCTCCAGAAGAGTTTGTTCACCTGATCTGTGAGGCCTCTAGAACTCCAGGAACTTGTATCACTTTTGGAGCCAGGCAAATAATAACTGAAGTCTGGAAATCTGTATAGGAGATTGTGGGGTGACAGTAAATGTCTTCTGGAAAATGGCAAGTAGTAATTATTGGAAATTAGCTTGTACAGGAAGGTGGCTTGCTGTGCAAGTGTCTGAATTTCTAACAGACCGAAGGGTTTCTCATGCTGGTTCATTTGCAGGTTAGTTATATGTGTGTGCTGATCAGGAAAGACCCTGGACCTGTTACTAAGCTGTCCTTTTACGTAAGCATGGTGTTTTACTGTATGTGGAGGTTTGTAGTTACGATATTCTTTGGGTCTTTGTTTTGTTTGTTTTCAAACACTCTGTGTTTTTATTCCTAATACACTGTGAAATTCACTTGGCAAACAGGAACCAAGATTTTCATAGAAATCAATGACTCAAAATACCCAAAGAGAAGTGAGGAAGGGTGTTACAGTTACAGCAACGTACAAAAAGCTGCTGTTGGAGCTATCAGCCGTGACTGTGATCCTTGACTATTAATAGAAGCAGGGAGGTTATCTTGCTTGAATCCTGCATTCTGTTTCTGGTGCCCGTACTTGAAGATGTGCAACAAAAAAAATTAGAAAGTACTTCTATGATATGAACCCAGGTTAAATCTCCTTAGTGTTTCTGCATAAACAAAGCAGTAACTTGATCGCTATGCATAGTTGCACACTGATAATGAAAGAAAATTCAGATCTTTTTTTCACTTGCTGGCAAAAGAAAGAAAATATTCACTAGCTAGACATTGGTCTTGAGGCTGCTAAGAATTCAAACAACAAAAAGGCTTATGCAGGCAGCTACGTCATTATCTTGTATTAATGATTAAGATATGCTTTCATCTAGCTTTGATAAATTCTTGGGCTGGGGAAGGGTGGAGATGATCAAATTAAGATGACCAGAGGTATTCATAATACGTGCAGTTCTGCATTAAGGCAATAGCAATTGCTGCTTAGGCTCTAGAATTTAAACGGACTTCTCTGTGGATGATGTAGCCAGTTACTCTCAGAAGTACTTACTACTCAACGTTCTTGTGAACCTGTGCTCAGACATACCAGAAAGTGTCATTTCTAGATTCCTGCCTGATCTCTTGCTGAAGGCAATGTGGAACTCAACAAGGGGTAAAGAAGGAATTTCCCCTGTCAAATTCTGCCTTCCTCTGGAATTTAGAGTGTGATCTCCTGCTAAAGTCATTTAAGTGTGTTTCATAAGTGATTCCCTGAAGTTGCACTTGTCCTGGGTATTCATGGCATCTTAGACTTACCTTCCCATTTTTGTTTCCCTGGCTATGCACTCATTTTACCCAAGGACTGAAATGCCTTAATTTAGCTAAGGTTTTTATATTTAATAGTGGATATATGTATATCTTTGACTTAAATCCTGTGAAACTGTACAGGAATTGGATGGGTCTAGAAGCAGGTTCAATGGTCCTTTAAACATATACATAAACTTTTAAAATTATTTTCTTTAGTGAAGACACAACTTCAGTTTAAAAAAGAAAAACAAACACAAAAACAACTTATTGAAGGAATTGATAGGATTTGAATGAATTATATTGCATTCAGAAAATCTCTTCTGAATGATGTTCAGTGTGCATGTATATAGAGAAAGAGAGATATCGTACAACACAGTATGGCAGCATCTTGCCTTCGAAGTAGCTATATTACTTTTCTGGCTGTCATCTTCCTTCTGGCCTACAGTGCTTTGCTGTCTCCTTGGTCAGCGTATTTACACATATGCCCTTCTCATACTTAGCAGCATCTTCTCAAAACAATCTGTTCCTTTTGTGGCAGTGCAGGTGTAGTCAGGTATCTGCGTTGCCCAAAGCAAGACAGGGAGGAAAAGCAAAGGAGGGTAGAGGGGGTGACTTTATAGCCCTCACAAAGCAGTTCTGAGTTGAGTAGGGCCCAGGAACTGGTAGTTTTCTGCTCGGCTGCTGTATCCCAGCGTCCAGCACTATTGGAGCTGCTTTTGCTTCACCCACATAGATGCCTTCAAGGATGCAACCCTATATGCTAAGTAAAAGGTGACCCATCCAGAACCTTGGCCTATTAACCTCCAAAGCAGAGAGAGTGATAGAGACAAAAGCAGTTTTTGAAAGCAAGGGAAAAACAAGTGTTACACTACTTCTCTTACAAGATATATTACGTGGTGTTGCAGTTACCTTCTCCCCACGTGAATTTTTTAAGCCAGGTGCTGTTTTGTGTTACTGGGAAACAAGTCTATCTTAGTGGTGACCCTAGATGGCTCCTGGATTCTTTGTACTCCAAGGGACATCTGCCTGACAAACAGCAGCTGCTCAAACTTGCTATTGAAATCACAGATTACATGTATTTCAGCAAGCAGTCATCCCAGTTGTTCTGCAAGCTTCAGAAAGTTGCTCGACTCTGCTGATTGTCAGCATAGTGCTGAGAAATAGGAAGTATCTTCTTGGTGTTCTCATTTGCTTTTAGGATAAAGTCTTTATCTACCTCTTGCTTGCCCACCTCAAAGCAATGCTATCAAAATTAAGGACAGCTTGGCTGTATGTTAATGGAGTTTCCAGTTAACCTCAGCCTCCTGATCTAAGGATCTTAGACAAGGTAAGAGCAGCATTCAGTGAATTTTGAGAGAAAAATCTTTCTCAGGCTAGAAAGAGCCTGTGGCAATGTATTAAACTCTTTGGTCTACTGGACACCTAGTTGTAGTAAAAAGCTGATTTTTCTTTTTGTCAGTGCTGAACTAGTGACCCAGTAGAGCAGTCAAGGACATACTGCAGTTCTTCAATTGTATAGAAATAAAACTTAGACTATAGCCACTTCACAGCCTTAAAAATCACACACCCCTTTTTTTTTTTTTTCCCAACGGATAGAAATTCTTACATTCACATTCCCTCAGATTTAAGTTTGATGGGGTTTTCAAGAAGTCTTTTAAAACTGATTAATAAAAGCAATTGTTTGTAGTCTTTTATGGCTATCAGTGGTGAGTAAAAACCTCCAAAGAAGATAAAAAAGACTCGTGTGGGTTGGCTGATTTAAAATCCCTTTGCTCAACAGTTTAAGTCTGTGACTTGCTGGCAGTCCATCTTATAGATTCCTTCCTTGCTTATTAGAAGTACTACGTTTAGGAATGCAGTTAATTTGAAATTAATAGCTGTCCATGCTTAACACACAGCTTCTAACTTCAGGGCAGAAACAATAAGTAGCAGTTAAACTACAAGAGACTGTGATAAATATAAACGGAATGGTGTGTGGATGGGTGAACTCTGACAAAGATAAGTGAATCTTCAGGGTACAGTTCCATCCTTCACTTAACGCAGTCTAGTTGTGTGGTGTTGCTGAAAGGGGCTCTCTGCTGCTTATTCCTGCCTCCGTCTTTGCTCTTTGCATCATATCACGAGTTTATCCCGTTAAAATAGTTTCATTTTGCTAGGGTGTTTTTTCAGCTGAATCAGCAGGCTTGTCTTAGCGGACTGTGCAGCAACTTGATCAACAGAGCCAGTACAAGGAAGGTGTACAAGGAAGCTAGTACAAGGGTAATAATCAACTGTTGGACTGCCTGACCATGCATCTGTGGTATATTTCTGTGTTTAACACAAGTCTGGAGGGAACAATCTGTTCATGTACATCTGAACTGTGGCATTTCTGCATGGCCAGTTTTGAGAGGGCAGAGATCACTTCAGTAGTTACCAGGCAGCTGCCTGGCCTTCCCATCTGCCATGAGTCACCAGCCACGAGTGAGGCAGCAGAAAGGAAGAAATGCCCTTGTGGAGCAGTGGATGAGGCCAAGCCTGCAATGAGTTGTCAGTCTTTGCTCCGGAGCGTGTGGGGTGTGCTTGTCTATGTCCTGATTTGCCAGCAATGCAATGCATATGGGTAGTAGCTCACAGTTGTGAGCGATGACAGCTGTCTCACTTGCCTTGTTTCACAAAATCCTAAAGTGTGTGGATGTCAAGGTTCTGATTTCACATTAGCTTTTAGTTGTACTGGTATTATTCCTACATTGAAGACTGAAATTTTGGCTAAAGCCAGGCTTTTGTGACTTAAATCCTCTGGCACTAGTTTCACAGGTATGTATTTGCAGAAATTGGTCTGTGCAAATTACAATGTTCAAACTAGATCATTGTCCACTGAGTAAAGTGGAAAAGCAACATGGATGGAGACCTCTCAGAGCTAGTCACCCAGCTCAGATAGGAAATTCCAGAAGATGTAATAATTCACAAAAGAATGTTGTCTGACCTCTTCAGAAGGTCTCTTTCCCTCATTTCATGAGGGAGGAGCAGAAGCTATTGTAATTAATTATGCTAATTGTTGTACCTCATTTAGTGAAGCCATCACTCTGACACGTTTTTTCCTAAGCAGTGTGAATTGATCCTGTCTGCAATGGACAAACTCTGATAGCTTATTTCCTTTGTGTCTCTCTGTATGTCACCAGTAAAGAATTGATGGGCATTTTCATCCTTTCAGAGGCAAAGATTATTACCTGACAGTCTTCTGTGTCCTGTGAGAGAGATGCAGAACCTTTCCTTGTTTCGCCTGTTGTAAGGGTTTGCGTGTTAGTGCGGACAAGTCTCTGTAAGTCGGGTAGTAATTTTGGAGAGGATTAATTCTGAGTGCATCTGGATAGTACAGCCCACACAATGGATCCCCTAGAGAGATTTGTATTTCTGTTAGCATGCGTACAGTAGGTTAAGAACAAAAATATAATTGATTTTTTTACTTTTGGGGTGAGTGGGCTGATACAGGTGAAATATAAGGATAGCTTGATGGCTGTAGGTTTAGTTGTCTTCCTGATATTTTGGCCTGACCCTAAGAAAGACATCTTGTTATTGTATGTTGTTTTTTCCCATTTAAAAAACCAAAACCCTAATTCCTTATACTTTGCTGCTCAGAGTTTTAGAAATTCAATGTTGTGCTATGGAAGTACCAAACACTAAGCTGTTGTTTTTGTGAAAGGATATTTTTTCTTTTTGTGTAGGAAAAAGGAGGTCCCAACCTATGATTATTAAGTGTGTTGCAATACCTACAGTAGTACAATGTGGCAAGATAATGAAACCAGAGCAGAACGTGCATGGCAATAATGCTTTTGGGAAAAACTATTTTTAAATGCCATGCTGATGAATCAGTCTTTCTCCCTCTTGCATTTTGTTTGTTTGGGGTTTTTTTTTCCCCCTCAACAAAAACCAGTGGTGCAGAACAGGTACTCGTGTCTAAGTCTGTCCTTTAATGATATGAGTGTGCTAAATGGCAGATGGGAATGTTGATGATTCACTGGATATATTTATGTATATACGTAAACACTACCTCACTGGAAAACAGCTTACAGAGAGGGATAGGGTAACTTTAAAATTTGTTTTCAGCATGGCCCGTTCTGTAGTATAAACATAGTGAGCTCTTGCTGTGACAAGACAGATGGGAGAGCCCTCTGTGATGCCTGCCTCATCACCTGAAATGTGCCTTTCTGCTTCTCTTGGGCTTTCTGGGCACTGCCTGTACCGTCACGGCTAATAGCAGCATTTAAGGGCTAATAATCTACTGTCAGGTCAGCCACTGTTTACCTGTGTTATAATGTAGTTTTTCTGATTCATGAGTTCTCACCTATGTCTGGCCACTTCTGGCAGAGATGAGAATGTCCTTTGATATGAAGAGCTGCTGGGACCTTGACAGCCTCTTCCTGCTGTAAATCTTAGACTGCTTCCAGCGGCTCCAAGGCAGCCCAGGGAGAAGCTGGCATTGGCCACCCCACATACTCTGCTGTGCAATCTGAATAAATTAAAACATGCCACTTATAATCTCTTGAGGTTTTACTTTCAGCTGCTTCTCCACAATCATGATAGGTATAAATCATATTTTGCATAATCTCATTCCTCATTTTTATTTTTAGCACTTGACTCCAGGAAGTGTGGCTTTAAAAAAAAAAAAAAAAAAAACAAGAACCAAATGTTCAGTAAAATCTGTCCTACTGACAATATTGTTAGACAATTCAATTTGCTTTGATTTGGCTTTCAAATGCCCAGTCTTGCTGGGCTGTGCCTGATATATTTAGCCATTCAAGGTGTAAAGGAACAGCAGAATAGGAAATTAATAGAAGTCTTACAAGCCAGATGTGTTCCGCTCAAACCTGTAGAAAAGGAAGTCTGGGCAGGAGGTGGGGAGCACTTGTGTGAGTGAGACTTGTAAACTGACAAAAGTTGATTGCAAGTTAGCAATTTAAAAATGTATTGCTGTAATTACCACCTGGTTTATTTTCTCACCTACACCTTTTGGAAGAGAAACTCAACACCCTCTGATTGTGCTCATAGAAATGATTGCAACTAATAAAGTTACATATTCAGTAAACTAGAGTTTTGAAATATTGAGATCACAGGGAATAAAAATATAACTCATTTTGACCTTTACCTTCAAGGACAGACTCTGACAGTTTTCTAAAGAAGCTATGGAGCCTGGGTTAGTCACAGCAGTTTAGCTGTTTGAGCACTGATTCATTTGCGCCAGTCCTTAGTACTAGCTGTGGTGTTGGTAATGAAAAATTGATGGCTGAAATTACAGAAGGACAGAGACGGAAAGGGCCTTTTCCAGCAGGAGAGCAGCAATCTACAGCTGTGCTGCCTGAGACATAATTTGTTTGCCAGTGATTTGGTTACTTGACAGTCTAGATGGATTCAAAAGCCATTCACAGCAATCAGATTTCTAAAGAGAATGTAGACAAAAGTTTCCTTCTATGTAGGATAAATCCTGTTAATGCTGTTGTGCGGTTGACACAGGGCACAGGATGTCTGCTATAGTCTGTATTGGACTTCTGTTAAAGTGAGGTATATAATTCATGCTCAGCAGAGGCAGTTGGGACCATGACTCATTTGTGCCACTCTAAAATATTAAAACTTCCAGGCCACTTCAATTACAAGCCTGGCAGGACATACAACCTGATACAGTGAAATATTTACCTGTGTTATCCAGGCAATGGCAAAGAAGACAGTCACTGCAAAGAATGCTACTTGTGATTAAGGATGCCATTATATAAATTGTTTCTTTAATTATTTTGACTATCTAGGAGTAGCAACTGCTACTCTGAAGAGTGGTGGAAGATAAGAGAAACTGGACAGATTTATACTTCTGTAATAGCAAAGATTAAAGATGAATTCTAAAAGAACTTGAAAAGGATCTTGAGGTATTTGAGTTTCTGGGGAAGGGGAGAGATACTAACAGTGCATTTAATAAATACACTCAAATAGTATATGTTAAGTATGACACTACTGATTAAAGACTAATTTAAGTGTTCTTGATGATCAAGTCTAATGTAACAGAATTAGTACTTCTAAATTGCTAAAACTAGAATCTTGTTCCTAAGCATCCTTTTTAATCTAGCTTGTAGCAATAGCTGGAATTTATATGCTTGTGTGCTTATTCGTGTGGTTTGTTTTTTTTTTAATGTCCAATCCAATAGCATCGTATCACAAATTCAAAATTTGATTTTTTGCGTTTATGTAGGTAGCTCTGTTGAACTCTGTTTGCAGGCAACAGATGTACTTAGGAGTAGCCTTAATCTGGAACTGAATGCATGCAAATGGCTCTGTATGTGAAACTATAGACTGGACTGAAAAATCTGTGTATTCCAGCTTGTGTTTCCCTGCATAATGAAGTCACTGACTAGCACGATCAGATTCTATAGAAGTTGTCTTGGTGTATATACAATACCTAGGTTCACACGAACTATTTCTAATCAGTAATTCATATTGTTTATCTTGCATAATGGAAGGATATAAATGAATGTTCATTTGTGCACGTTGTGATGACCTTTGTAGAAACCCTGCAGGATTTTTATACAGTTCAACTGAAATTCAATGTGAACCAGATCAGCTGTTAACAGGCTTGGTAGGATCCCAGCAACGTAGCTCATAGGATGAAGAGCTCTGTGAACAAGTGCAGAGAGACCTGGAAAGAAATGGTTAATTAAGCAGTGATTCTACTGAAAAGCTGTGGTAATAGCTGAAAAATACAGGCTTTCAACTAAAATAGCAAATATATAGGTTTTTCTGTGGCCCTTAACATTTTCCTATCAGAACAGAATATTAATACATTGTATTTTGTAAGGCTATTTCATTTGTCATCTGTTTTTAAAGATAGTCACCAGAGACACTCTGAGGTTTTGGCAGCTGCTGATCTCTGGACTACAGGATTGCAAGACTCAAGTTGCAAATCAATGTTTTTATCTTTTTGTTTTGATCATGAAGTCAAATAGTGGTGTTTTCTAAGGCCTCTGGCAAATACTGGTGAAGAATGACTGCTTCTGGGTGTGTTCGTTAAAGCAGTGATTTGCAAATCTTCCTGACTTCTGCAGTGGTTTGGGCTTCTCCAGAGTGTATTATGTAGCATATTTGAGCAATCTTATGTAAACACTTGATTTCCTACAATCTGTTAACATCATTCTTCAAATTCACAAGGGGATTTCTACTCAGTTGTGGCCTTATCCAGCTGCTACCTTGCACCTTTTCATCCATCTCCTCAAGACATAGTCCATAGCTTCTAATAGGTCATCCTGTACAACAGTGTTTGCACCCAGTCCTTCCAAATATACCTGGTGATTCTTTTTGTCATTCCCTTAAATTATCTTTGCAAAAGTTGTGATAGTTAAGAATTTATGTTGAAGAAGGAAGAGAGCAGAGAGAGCTAGGAAATAATGTGCATGTGTGTGGTGGGGTCACCCTTGCTGCTTTACAGTGAGCGACAGCCTCTGCTTGACCAGGCTGTGTTAGGGCTGCTTTCTTCCATGTTTGCACTTCAGTAGGAAAATTTAGTGGCCAGGAGCAAGTGTTAAGGTGGTTGGCAGTGTATCAGAGATGTAAGTGTATTTCCTCACCTGGAATGTGAGCCTTTCTGCTATAGATTGGGACACGCATACCTTATCCTTGCTTGCAGTCCTAGCTTCTGCCTCTGCTGTGGAGCCTAGGGAATGTTTTTGTGGCCTCATGTAATGACTGCTGTTGGTTTGGGTTTTGGATATTTTGGGTTTGTTTTGGTTTTTGTTTGGGTTTAGTGTTTTTGCTTGTTTTTTTTTTTTGTACCCCATCCTTAGGGGAGAGGTGATCAATATCTAAGGTATGTAACAACTCCTATACTACCTCCACTTGGAGACAGAAGTTACCACAATAACAGTGTGTGTTGTAGGGAGTGGAATGTGCAATACCATTTGCAATACTCCAAATTACTGGCCTCCACCCCAGTTTGAGACGGCAATAGCTGATGTGGGACTAGAAGGTGTCAAGCCTCTGCTTCCACTCCCTGCCTTCAGGAAAAGAAACAGTTTATAGCTGGGCATGGTAGATCCTCCTGCAGATTCCCATGTCCAAGACACTGCTGTAGCTACAGTTGCTCCCTACTAGGCTGAGATCACCTAGCTGGTGATCTCAGGCACGAAGATAGTCTAGAATTAAAGTACCACCCCATCGCGTGTCCTTTTTCTTCACCACTCAAGCTTGAGAATCCTTACTAACAAGCTGTAACAAATCCAACACAATTTGTTCAACTGCTGGATTTTATTTTTGTGTTTAGTAGCTTTGCTTTAATAAGGGTCTAACTCCAGTCATCATTGAGTATTAACTCAAAAAAAGAGGATGCTAGGCTAGTTTCAGGAGGCAAGAATCCCCTGGAATACACAAGTACAGAAAAAAAGAACATTGAATAGTAGGTTAAGCGCCCAAGCCTACACTCCATTGTATCTAACTATTTCTCCAGCATGTTACTGGTTTGATCCTTACTTACAGTTTGCCAATCAAGACATGTTTTATGACAAGATAACTTCTTACTTAGTATTTTTTTCATGTTCTTGCTCTGACTGGAACTTTTTGCTTCTCTATAAACTTTTGGCCTAAAAGGTTTGAATTAATGTCTTCTCTTTAGACAGATGCTGCCATTTAGAAGTGTTATCTAAAAGTCATGCAATTAAATCTTGACCCAAATTAAGTCAGTACAAAGTTCTCACAGCTCAGTGTGATAAGCAGTTATGGTTCTATGATACTGAATTTGCTGTGATGTATAATTTTACCACTCAGCATTAACACAAGGCCCATCTTGTTTGATAATTTTCCAGAACCTCAACGCATTTGTCTGTTTCCTCTTCTCCCACGGCCCCCCCTCCCCCAAAGAAAAAAATCTAATTATAGTGGCTTTCACTGCTGTCTGACAGTCTTGACAATTATTAGTGGAAGCAAGCAGAAAGACCTGAGTTATACCAATAACCAGACTTCATTTACCAGTCTCACAACTTCATTTAACTACCATTTTTTACCCCTTGAAGCTGGGGATGCATCGCTATCTAAACAATGTGGTAAGTGTCCTGGGGTGAGTATGCTGCAGGTACTACATCCTGCCCAAATATGTTGTCAGACCACATTGTGCTCTTCTGTCACCTCCTGCTCCGGGCCCTTTTGGCCCCAGCTTCCATTCAAAACCTTGGGGCTATAGAGTGCTAAGAGGTGAAAGCTGGGACTTTGGCGAAACTGTTGCATTTGAGACAGTAGGCATAAAACACTGGTAGTTTGGATCAGCCACAGCTTGGACCAAGTGGGATCGACAAAGTTGTGTATGTGTCCAAAGGAGCTCAGTGAAACTGTGACTGTTGAGGGCAGAGTATTCATATACGGGGGGAAAAAGGGATAATAGCTTAGCAGATGTTTGAAAGGGTTTTTAATTTTCCCTTTGCATCATTTGTGTGTAGTAAAGGGAGTTTCTGTTGTGGTTTTACGTTCTTTAATAATTTTTTCCTAGGATTAGTAGATTAATAAATTTAAGCAAAAGTAGCATTATAGTTACATCTTGATCATTTTGAAACCTTAGTTTTGTTTCCCTCCAGCTTTTTGTTATGAGACTTTGGCTGAGCAAATCAAGCTATGTAATCCCTCGTGGCCTGGCTGGATTCATCCACGCCATTAGGATCACTTTTCTTAGCCGCAGTTAACAATGGTGTAATGGCTTTTATAACATTTTATTAAGTTGAAATGCATCAATAGCACTAATGATAAACAATTGTGGTATTTTAGGAAGAATAATTTCCAGCACTTAGTGCCCATGCCAACCTGCAGACCTTCTGGGCAGCACTTGACCCCATGGCATGAAAATACAGAGTATTTGTCCCCTACAGACATGCTTGTGCTGTGGCACAGACTTAAGGAAACTGGTCTTGGGTGTCCGTAGTAAGAAGCATTACTTTCATCTCTCTGGATTAAAGTTCCTCTTTGACCGCGGATGACTGTTTCTTAAGTCTTTGCTACTGGCTAGTCTAAATCAGGATAAAGTGGCCTGGCTTGGATTTGCTGTGGGGAGGATGGGAAGGGGCCTTCTTGTTGATGCCAGTCATATGATATGGCACTTGTAATGCAGCCTTCTCCCTTCCTCTCCCTCTGATGCACATTGGGACTGTCCCTGGCTTAGGATGATAAACTTAATGTGAAACTACAACTAAGATGTATAAATGCTTTGTGGAATTCAACCTCCTCCTACATCTTTAGAGCCTTTTTTCCATAAGAGGAAAAAAAAACTAAAAGGCAGGCTACCTTTTAATGCCTAACTAATAGCGCTATCTAACTTAATTAATGATTACTGATTAACCAATGCCAACAGTAAGTTTAAATGAACTTCTCTCAAGGAAATGATTAATTGCTGTTAACAATGGATGACACTATTCTACTACATTCAGTGGAGAGACAGCAGTCGTGTTTTTCAGGCATGAAGCAAGCAGGTAGTGAGACTGCAGAGGATGTGGGTGAATGTGCAGCTTAAATGCAAATTATGATGCGACTTCTCCTTTTGGATTTCCCAGTGTTGCGCTATTTCTTCAGCCAGTTTCAGCTTGTTGTGCAAAAACTGCATAACTAGCTTGCAGCATGGACGTATTCATCATTACCTTCTTTCGGTAACCAAGTTGAACACAGTCTTGAGGAAGTGAAGCAATAAGAGTTGCAAAGCTGCGTATGGCACTGTGAGACGAGGGGTTTGTGTGCTGTATTAAATAATGCTAAATTGGGGAAGATGAAGTGGTTTTTTTTTTAAATAGACCTCGGTCCTGATGAAATTTCAGTGATGGTATTTATTTTACAATACCTGCTTCCTAGAAATGCTCAGTGGACCTTGGATCAGACCTGGTTACTTTGTCGCCAGTTCTTCAGCCAGCTCAAATGGGACGGATCTTTGCACTTTGCACAGTGCTGTTTGAAGTTACTGGAATTCAGCACATGGACAAATAGACTCCCCCACAAAGGCAGCTGTCTTTGTTACATTGGACTCTTTACTTTCTTTTTCAACTAAAAAACCTACCACTTTTCTGAAACATCAGTATTAATTTTAGCTTGTAATGATATAGAATCCAACAAACGTAAGAAGGATAAAGTAGTCTGAATACCTCTTTAATTTTATAAAAAGCTATTCCCTAGGTATTTAAGTGTGAGAATCATCTTAACAGTGATAAGTATTTATTTAGTTCTCTTGTATTTGTGGTTTGATACACAAACATTGACTGGATGTTGATAAGAGTTTACCAAAACCCAAGTCAGTCAGTCTGGTAAATTTTGACTTGAAATGAACTTGAATGAGTTTGAAGAAAATAGGAGCTTCATCTGATGACTGACCTCACAGCATGGGATCTTTATGATCAGGACCGTGCAGTGTAGTGCTTAATTTGCCAGTACAGATGGAGAAGAATATTAGAGATTATTTCAGTGCAGTCAAGTCCCTGTTTTTACTACATTACTTTTTTTAAAATGGCTAATCGCAAAACAGTGTGATAGATAGAAAATGTTAGGAGTTCCATCTGCCCAAAGACAGGTTGTCTTCCTCTCTGTGTTTGTACTACGCTTACCTATGCAAACTTTATGGGCTTATGAAAGTCTTGCAAAGTGCAAGCTTATAGATAATCAGCCTATCGTCATTGCCTGAAGTAATATGATTCTGTAGATATGATTAAACTAAATCAATTTGTCAAGGATAAAAGATTTCATAACCAAGCTAACACAGAGGTTAAAGATTCAGTAAGTACTTGGAGTAACTCTAGAGCTCCTTTCTTTCAAAAAAAAAAAAAAAACCACAAACCCAAACAAGCCCCAGATAAACTAAAAGCAAACCCTCAGCTCAAACTTACCCTGATGGCAGTAGCGTCAATGGGTGAAAAACACCCATGTAACTGAGATGAGAACCCAGCTTTGTTGTGCTCTACTTAAACCTCTCATTGATTGACACACACAGTATGGCAGAAACACATTACGTGCAGTAACGAATGAAAGTGCTGCTTGCTGACCATCTGGTCGCATTGCGGTGTATCTGTTATCCATCTTTAATAAGAGGTCTCTGTCAAAGTCTTCGATTTAGTTTTAATGAGAAATTAAACACCTCAAAACATCTGAATTATTCATCTCTCAGTTACAGGCATTGGTGTAGGAAAACCTAGTGTGGTATGAAATAGCATTGTAATAGCAGGAACAACAAGGGGGTTTTGTGTTAGAAGATCTATATATTAGGCTATTGTAATGTTGAGAGTCAAATCAAAATGTGTATTTAGTTGAAACAAACAAAAAGTCACAAATCTGAGATTCAAGGCATTGTCCCTCTATGGTTAATACAAACGTCTTGCTTATCTTATATCCTTATGAAAATCGTATCCAGAAAAGGGAACTTCAAGTTAACTTCTGCATCTCTAAGGAGAGAGATTGAAATATCTATTCTGTTTTTTCACCTTTCTTACAAATGGTGAAGGCCATGAACAAACATGAGCGTGCTGTTCTTATCCAGCTCCAAACTTCCTTGATTTGATCTTGTTATGCTGTAGAAAGAGTAAGTACATTCAGATGTGAATCTACCCAAATTCTTTTTGTGAGATTAGGATAGCCTTGACTGAAGCATCATATGGCTTGGACCCCCCTGTAACTTATAATTAGAATCTCTTTAGATTCCTTGTGCTAGAAGTAGTACAGATACTGGTTATCACACTGCCTTTATGCTACAAAGGAAATAAATATGGCCAAAAATAGTTAAAAACAATCCTTTGACAAATCATAAATAACAGAGTACTTCTTAATTTTAAAACATAATCTCCACCTGAAAACGTTTATGAACTATCACTTTATTTATGTGTCCATACCCAGCAAATCTATTTTGACACTGCCTTGGCCTCAGGAAACCATTGGAAAACACATGATAATTAAGAATTAGCTATCAAATGAGACAAAAATACATTCCTGTAGAGAGCACCTAACTATGTTGGCCAATTAAATTGAGCGGCAGTAACCCAACAGATGAGCTCAATCTAAAGTGCAGAGCAGAGAGAGTGTAGTACACGCATTCTTGAGGCTTCTCACTGTATATAGATCTATTTTGCTGCAGGACTTACTAGATGGAGTGATGGAACTGTAGCCAGACCCAGCATTAGATATGAGTGGTCCTCTTTCTTCCCCAGTAGCACATTTGATAATGTGTACTTGTACTGATTTAGCACAGCTGTGTCTTCCATGTCATATGGCCTCCTTGGCTATGGCTCGCGTTGCTCTCCGCAGAAGCTGTGTTTTGAATTTTAATTTTTACTTTATCTTGGACAGAATTTCAAGCATTGCGCTGGAGTGGAATGTGAGGGGTTGTTTCCTCACTGGAGTCAGAGTTTGTTCTTCTGTCCGTGTCTAACTATATAAAATTCCCTAGACCAAAATTACAAATGTAATAATACCTGGTTATAAAATATTTACTTGGTCTCATTTAGGGTTACAAAAATTTTGGAATTAAATATTAACTCAAAGAACTAAGTAGCGCTCCAACTTGCATAATATTTAATGATTCCTGATTTAAAAAAAGCAAAACAAAACAAAAAACCCCCCCACAAACAGATCGGGGGTTGACCAACATGACACTACTACTTCAATACTGTTTTTATTTACTCAGAAGAAATACCTTCTGTTTGTTTAATCTCTCTTACCCTAGCAATAACTTTTTGGTTTATTTTGTTGTGTATTTACATAGATTGTTTAAAACCAGGGAATCTTCTTTGCCACGTTCTCGCAGGAAAAAAGCTCTCATCCAAGAGCTTAAAATATTAGAGAAAATGAGCAAAACTGACAACTCTGTATGCTAGAACCACAGGAACTGGCAATGCTGGCTTGTCCGTAGATGCCTGATCTTGGTGAGGGGTACTGGATGTGGGCTGTGGAGCGGGGGGCAAGGGAAGGGAAGGGAGCTTGTTAGGGGGCTGAGCCCTGTGTCAGGTCACTTAAAGCCTTTTTACATAAATACAGGAACGTAACAAGTGTTAAAAGTCAATACCACAATTGACTTCCATTTTAACGGCTCCTTCATGTTACCCTGAAGTGTCCTTAAAAGAACTAAGATGCATGTAAAAACATCTTTGACCAAAAGGTCAAGTAGTCTGACAACATTTACTTCCCGGAAAAAAAAAAAATCAGAAAAGGAGACTGGCTTGCGTTTTGCATTTTGTGTGTGATAAATGGATGTGAGTTGTCAAAAGGAACTCATGTATCTAAAAGATTACTGAAAGCAGAGCTTTTAAAAAGCGTGGTCTACTGTTGGATGAGTAAGAGAAAGGATGTTAAGAACAGCTTGCTGCTGAAGATCAAGGGACTTTAAGAAACGTGTTTCCTCCATTCCTTCTGAGGATACAGCTGGCAAAGACAGAGTGAATGATGCTGCCCTTTAAATTTAAGAATTTATGTGGACAATGGAGGTGATTTTGCCTCCCATACAGAGGACGTAATGGAAGCTAATGTTACAGAGTATTTTGGGATGTTTAACTGTTGTTATGAAAATTAATGAAATATTCAATGTTCTGAAGACAGCAATGCAAAAATCCTCCACACCAGGGTATTTGACACTCTGTAAAGCAGCTCAGAATTGGAGGTTAAAGTTTAATGATATCGTTTGTTTTTTTTAAAGGGCCCACAACTTCGTGCCTTTTGTTTATTTTTTTTTTTTCCTTAACAGTGCTTTTCCCTTTCTTTATTGCAGCCTATAGAAAACATAGTTGTTAAGTTCTTCTTGGCACTTCTTTAAACTGTTATTTTTCCAAGTCCAATGCTAACTACTTAATTCACCTGAGATACTTTCTGGATTTATGCTCCCTTGAGTATCTGCCCTATTTCATGTTCTGTATCTTCCAGCAGTCTGTGCTCTGCACATGCTCCCATCTTTGTAGTTCCTCGTGGCAGTTTTGTCTACTTTCATCTTTTTTGTCATGCTACTATTTTTTTTTATAAAATCTTATACAATTTCCCAAGTAGCAAGCTGCTCTGAGAGGTTAGAAACAGTAGTTTTCCGCTCTGTAGCGTTTCTGAGATTTCTCAGGCTATTTTCTTGTCTTTGTTCTCTGTATGACAGGCCTTTATGATTTTTTAAAGGCAATTTTGGTTTTAGTGTCCTCAACACCACAAGTGCATCTTCCTAACCCTTTTTTCCTCCCACCATATGGCATCTGTGACTTCAGTTTGCTACAAGGCAAGCAAGCAGGGAAAGCCTATTGAACCTGGTGGGGACGAATGAGCAGCTTTTTATTTCCCAATCTTTGACCCAGACAGAGGTTCAAAAGCATTCCAAACTTGCTGTTTCTGAACTCCAGAAACAAATCTTTTCCTTGGTTCAGTGTTTACAGCTTTGAACCTGGATTTCATTACGGTTATCCCTGCCTCTGTGACTCGCGGACTGCTTGAATGCCTGCAGTGCATTCCCTCCTCGCAGCTACGCTTGCAGGCAGCTGAAATGCTATGGCAAACCCGGAATGCAAATATGTGCCATTGAACAGCGGCGTATGAGAATGATGGTGGCTAATCGCTTCTTCAAGGGTACCCAGAGACAAAAAAATGTTACTGTCTTCAAAAGTCTCTCAAGGAGCTTATCACTAAAACCTGACTTGAATCTTGCTGCCAGGTAAGAGTGATCAGATCCAGCCTGTGTTAAGTTCAGAATCTTCCAGACTGTGCAGCTCCCTTGCAGTAACCTATATGCTGTTTAGGATAACTTTTTAAAGTAACTCAATGTAACTGGTGTGTTAGTTTACTACTGTGTAGCATCCCTACCTCAGTAATACAATAATTTTCCTTCTTACAGGCAGGAATAAGCCTAACCTCGTTTTTCTGTGGTTTTGGTCTGTAGGTTTTTTTGGAGGTCAGTGGGAGACAACTCCAATATTTAATCACCTGCTCCAGCAATCCTTGACATCAGTCAATCACCTAATATTACCAATATTAGTATCTGTATCTACCAGTTAATAAGCATATTAAAATGTATTTTTACAATGAGCAGTAGTGACATCCCTGTCAGTAGGTTCGCGAGGCTGAAAAGACATAGGTACAGGGAGGTATTCAGTCAAAAAAAAAAAAGTAAACTTTAGAGAAATAGTTGAAAAGGCCACAAATTGAGAGTTGCTTATATTAATCTTTTGCCTTTTTTTGCATTTATAATAGTAAAATGACAAACAACATATAATGAAAGCTCATGAAGCTCAGAGATTGAGGAATTGTTTGCAGAAATAAGAACTGGAAAAAAAAAATCAAACCCAAAAAGCAGTTGTTCAGCTGCTGAGCTTCAGTGTTATCAGTTATTGACCAAACGAAAAAGGATGGAAAAAAAAGATTTCTACTGCTTAGTTGTTTCCATCTTTTTGTTTGCAATAATGGCACATATATACACATACATGTTACTTTATACTAGAGAGGATTCTTCAGAGGCTCATACTGGATGACAGACGGCAGGGGCTTCTCAAGATCCATACGGGATATTTTGTTGTGCACACTCCCTAGGACTTGGGTCGTCCATGTGAAGGCCAGGAAATGAGGAATAGGAGTGGGTCTTTGCGACCAGCTCATTCAGCAAAATGCTAAACCACAGTTTCCTAAGCTTTAAGGCAGTTGCTCTGACAAAGAATGCTTTGTACGCCTGCTTCCCCATGTGCAATGCCCTTCTGCAATATAAATTGCCTAATTCATTATTTGTCTAACATAATTTCTGCAGTCCCTCATTTTGATGTATCAGATTTGAGAATACTATTACAAATTGTACAGTGTGAATAAAATTATTAAGAGATATATAAGAAATCTTATAAAAATGAATTATAATTAATGTTTTTCATCTTGGGATAACATAAAAACAAGGCTTCATTTTGCTGTTGGGATGTAAAAATTAAAATGTAACTTTAATTATGGCCTAAAAGTTGTCCTTTTTCTACCTGAGGATTTTGGAGCAAAGTTTTGCTGAGAATAAGTTCAAGTGTATGCCCAGAGTTATTCTCATGAGATACAAAAGGGAAAAAAAACCAAAACAACAGAACAAACCCCAGGTCTTACTGAAGCTGGTAACACTTCAGAGCAGCTCCAGCTGACTCCATAATGATTAGAGCGCAACTGTCAGATTTAACCTAGTAATAAAAATAACATAGACAGAAAAACACCCTGACTTGGAAACATTTATGCAAGATGTGTCCTTTTTGTCAAGAAGGTCAGCGGTTTTGTTGTGTTTTGTTTTACTGAAATAGAACAAGATGGCATTATTTGGTTGTTTGCGTTTTTAAATTGTCAAATTAAATTTATCTGCAATAACAACTTTGTTTTCTTCCTGGAATGGAGGTTGGGATTTAATTTCGTTGATGGTACAGTCATCTCTGAAGACACATTGTCTAGGAAACAGTGGGCTAGCTTTACTCATGGCATAGTTTGTATGTGAAAGTGGTATGTTTTTCCATCTAAGTATTACAGTTTTTAAAAGGTGGGCTGACTGCGCTCTTCCCTGGCCTGTACAGGGGTTATAGAGAAGACAGGAGCAGGCTTGTGTCTGACAGGCACAGTGAACGAGCGAGAGGCAACAGTCCTGTATCGCCACAACGGATGATGCAGTTACACAGAAGGCAAATATTCCTCACACCGGAGTGTTTTTTGTGGGGGTGCAGGTCGTCGGGAGGGGGCTGTGGGGTCTCCCCCCTCGGCTGTCTCCAGGCCTGCCCTGAGTGGGAGCGGGGCTCAAGCCAAGTGTCGCTGCAGCGCAATGGCAGGTCTCCGATGGGCTTCTCTGGAAGTAGAAGATTGCATTTCCAGATACAGGACAGGGATGAAAGGCAGAATTAAAAAATTGATCTATAAAAAACCTGTGAAAGCGGCGTAACGGCTACAGGGACAAAACGTGTTGTTGATGTCCGGGGCAGGAGAGTCTCTGGTGGTGCTGAGGGACCTGTGACTTCACCTAACTTTAACTAAAAAGTCCTGCAAAGGGGGATTAAACCAGCTGGTCGCCGAAGGGTCCGGCCACACCGTGCTGTTCCCCAGCATCGCCCCGCCAGCCTTCGGGACGGGAGGAGAACCCCCGGGGGGCGGCCTCAGGGCCAGCCCCCTCCGCGGAGCGGGGAAGCCCGCGGGCCGGCTCGGCAGGCGCTGCTGGAGCCGTGAGGAGCCGCCAGCCGGGCAGCGGTGCCCGCCCCGCTCTTCTCCGCTCTACCGAGCGCGTATGCCGGGGCGGGGGGCGCAGCCGCCCGCGCTCTCCGGCGGGGGGCGGCGCTCGCTGCAGCGCCGCCCCGCTTCTCGGCAGCGGGCGGGCGGTCACGGCGGACACGCAGCCGGCGGGGGCGGGGAGCGCGGCCCCAGCGGCCGGCATGAACCGCCGGCGGCCCGCGGCGGGGACGGAGGCGGCGGTGCCGAGGTACAGACCCTGCGCGGGCCGGGCCGGGCCGGGCCGGGCTCCCGCCCCCAACAGGTGCAAGGTCCTCCCCCCCTCGCCCGCGGCACCCGCCTGTCCTTGCGGGGCCGGGGTTCGGCGCGGTCCCGCCCGCGGAGCGCCGAGGCGGGCAGGGAGGGGACGGGTAAGGGAAGGGAGGGGAAGGGGTGGCAGGCCTGGCTCGGCAGCCGGCGCGGGAGAACCGAGGTGAACCCGCGGTCTGCGCCTGCCCGCCCGGCCCGGCGCTCCCGCCTCCCCGCCCGCCGGCCCCCGCGCTCACGCCGCCCGCCCCCCTCTCTCCGCAGGGAGCCGCAGGGCGAGTAACGCTGCCGCGGCCGGGCCAGCCACCTCCGGGTCCATGAGCTGCCGCCAGCCGCCGCCGCTGCCAGCCGGGACTGCTGCCGCCAGCGCCGGGCCCAGCTCCCCCAGCCCCGCCGCCGCTTCCGCCGCCGCTCCGCCGCCCTGCCGGAGGTGAGTCCCGCGGCCGGGCCCGCCGCCGCCCGCTCCCCTCAGCGCCGCCCGCGGGCCCCGGTTCCTGTCAGCCGCTCCGTGGCGGGGGGAGAAGCCGCTGGCAGCCGCGTTGGCGCCCTCGATCTTTTTTTGGTGGTGTTGGTGGGGGGAAGATGGAGGCCGGTCGGGACCGCGCGGGTGTCCCCCTCAGGGGAGCTGCGGGCCGGGGTCCCCCGGACCCCGCTGAGGGGAGGCGGCGGCTGGAGGGTCGCGCCGCTTCCTTCGTTCCCCCCACGATGGAGTGGGGTGGTTTCCTCTCCCAGTGACTAACGGCGGAGGCAGGAGCTGGGTCTGGCGGGCGGGCGAGCGGGCAGGCGGGCACACTCGCCTCGGCTGGCCCGACTCGGAAAGCGCTACCTGTGCCTTGTTTTTCCTCTCCCCGCAGGACGGTCCCGCGCCCTCCGCTGTGAAGAGAGGATGGCCGTGACTCTAGAGCAGGCCCGGCGGGTGGGCTATACCTGCCTGAAAGCACTCCTCAGGTTCGCTTTTATGGTCGCCAATAACCTGGTGGCTATTCCGTCCTACGTCTTGTATTTAATTGTGCTGCAGCCGCTCCGAGTGTTGGATAGTAAAAGCTTCTGGTATATCGAAGGAGTGTTATTTAAGTGGCTTTTAGCTATGGTGGCTTCCTGGGGCTGGTGGGCAGGATATACAGGTAAGAACGTCTTGTTAATTTAAAAAGTACAAATATAAAGATGTAAATAAGTGTTAAAACATAGATGTTTTAGCATGGGGATGTGTAGGGGAATATGTGGATATAGTGGATACGTGGGATGTTTTTCTTCTAGGTTTCTTATACAGATGCTTTGTATGTCTGGATTAAGATGCTGAGTGTACTGAAATGTTTCTTTAAATAGTAGGTACAAACTTATTATGCGTTAAGTAAGAGTTTCTCAGTCAGTATTTTGGCTTAGTATAATCAGAAACATGACTTTTCCTATGTATCTTCGTCACTTTGTTTTAGCGTTACATGAACAAGGTACATCCACTCAAAAGCGAGTTGATTTGTACTGTGCCTGTAGTCAATAGAGCCAAACTTTTCTTTAAGTCTATGCATCTCTCTATCATCTCTGCTTAAAAGCTATCAGGACACAAAGCTAAGAAGTTTGACATGAAGCTGATGTCAGAAGAGTAGGTCTTCTATTCCCTGCAACAGCGACTGTCTTTTCTCTCCATTCTGAAGCAGCTGAAACAGAGAGAACCTCTTTCATACGAATAGCGATACACAATGTTTCTCAACTGTATGGCTCTTCATTTACTGTTAGCAGAACTAATTACAGAATCCGTAGGGTTTTTCCCCTCTGCATGCTTGCTTTGCAGTTATTATTGAACTTTTGCTTTTTAGTATTCATAGGCTCATCAAGGTGATAGACTGAACTGAAATATTAAGGAAGGCTCTAGTCTTGTCCTCGAATGCACTGATTTTCATCCTGGCTACTGCACTTTGTGCAAGGAAGCAGCCATTAAGTCTTTGTATGTGCTTAGACCTTGGAAAGGGGAGGAAATTATTCTACTGAGTGCAAAATATGAACAGCCCTCCTAAAATTCTTTCCCTCTCTTCTGCCCAGGCTGCATCCGCGGGTCTTGTCCATGTAAACAAGGAAAAAAAGGAATGGCAGCACACAGCTCTGGAGTCTGGTCAGACTCCTGATTAGTCAGAAAGTCAGTGTTCACCCAGATGGAGTGCTCTTTTTGTTAGGCTACAAGAGCTGAAGCCTCTGTGATAATGTGCCTTTTGGTACCTTCTCATGTGCCTTTCCGAGATGCACAAAGTTTCTGTGGATACTCTAGGTGAGCTTCCCGTTCTTCTTAAGGAGATGGTGGCAGCAGCAAGCTAGATTCTGGTCTGTTGGGCTAGAACTGTCGCACCATTGCACTGCTTCAAAATTGCCTTGCCTCGTACAGCTCAAGCTTTTCCAGACACGCTGTTTTAAAAACCTTTTTATACGTTTGTATTTGCTCGTTAAAAGAAGTCCACATAGTATTTGCAGTGGCAGGTATATTTTTAAAAATCTGCTTTATGCCTTAAAGCAGAAAGGCCTTCCAGAAGGAAGGATTGACGTTCAAGGTGTCGTGTGTATTATTAATTGAAAGTGGGAAATTTTATGGGCATAATGGTAATGTTAAAGTCATACAGCATATGACCCCAGGGATTCGCTGTGTATATTGAACATGCTAGTTAAAATTCGAGCCATTGTCCCATGATGATATGGTTGTCAATTTTTGAAAGCAGTTTCCTTGGGATAGTTTTACTGCTGACTGCAGAACTGTGTGGTTTCTTTTGCCTATTGCTTGGAAAGTGGTCTTAGCATGATCTGCATACCGTAGAGTCTTCCTGAAGCATCTGTTGATTGGCGTTGCTGATGTACCTTGACAATTTGAAAATCCTTTGTTTTACAGTCTTGAAATGTCTTAGTATGTTTGTTTAAAGTATTGTTTACAAACAGCTACACAGAAGTGTTTTCTGGGATGGTGTATGGGTAAGGAGGCCCTTCTTTTCGCTTTTCACTATAAAGCATGGCTTTTGTGGAGGATTTTAAGCAAATGCTTGTATGAAGTCTCATTTTAAATATATTTTATTTGATATGAAGACATACTGAAAGCTATAAAATAGCAAGAATAGCTTCTTTCTTTTTTCACCCTCATTAATGGTCCTCACCACATGCAGAATGAACCTGGAAACCATATCTTTTTCGCTTCAACATATGTAGTACCGAAGTAATTTATTTGTGTGTTTCCAGATTGATAGATTTACAAAATACTATTGCTAGGTCCCCTTTTTTTGTAGAGTGCAACATAATTTGGAACTGAAATACTACTTTATTAGAGTTGTTGTCTAAGGCTTGGCAGTGGTGCATCTGAAAGAGACATTACTCCAGAATTCTTTCGTTTTCAATTCCAAAAACTAACTCAAAGATAGGCTTCAATGTGTTCCATCTTTGCAAAAGTAAATACAAGATAGTAGGTATGTATGGGTACGTTGAGAAGATTAAGGATTTTTCTCTTGAGTAGCAGAGCAGTTGGTGAGATGTTTGGGTTCTTTTGGTTTTTCTTTTTGATTGAGAGGGTGATCAGCTAAATAAGTTTACTTGTCTTTTAATTGGAGGTAGTGTTCTGCTTCAGGTGTGTTGAAGGTGTGTTTCAGTTTTTTTAATTTATTTACTTTTTCCCCTTCCAAGCTTGTATCATCTGTTGGGTGAGAAGTGACACAAACCATTTGTAATTAGGGACTTAAACTCAGCCTGCAAAGTAGATTCAGGATGGACTTTTTTTTTTCCCCCCTCTATAAATTTGTACATGTAGGAGAGAGTTCAACACCCAGTGAAGAAAATATGATGAGTGCTAGATTTTCCTTGCAGGCTTTGCTGCTGTTGCATAATTGTTGGTATGTTTTATTGAATAAAGCTGGAAGAGCTGAGGAAAATTCATGAACTAGGTCTGCCCTTCTACTCCCCACCCCCGCATAAACCTGTGTTTTTGTGCTAGGATCCTAGAGGATTTGTTACAGAAATTACATGATCTGTGTCTATATCAGCAGCTCTAATCTGTGTTTTTTGATAAACGTAGGTGTTTCTGTTTGCAGATGCACTTGATGTTACGTAAAGAGATAGTGTATAACTGGACAAGCAAAATAAAGAAAGGAATGGGAAGAGAAATTGTAAAGGTCACTCTCTTTCCCCTAATCTTAAGATGCGAGTATGAGAGAGAACTTAGATATAATTGGTTGCCTTTGATTTTTAAAGGGCACAGTATGATAAATATCTATGTTGTTCTCTTGAACTCCATAGTGTTTCTTACGAAAAGGAAAACTGAGTGCCTTTTTATGAAGAACATTCAGATGGTCTAGTAACATTATTTTATTTTTATGTGCTTTCAGAAAGGCTTTCTTATAACTCTTCTAAGCCTTTTTTTTTTTTTAAGGCTTTATCTGTAAACGTACTGCTCTCGTTGTAGGAGCTGTTCGGTTAGGACACTGGGAATCTGCATATTAGTGTGATTTGAAAGGCACCTTTGAATAACACTTACAAATATTTTTCTGCATTTGTTGGAAGATGCGTTCTAAAAAAAGCAAACTCGAGAGTGCTTGATCCTTTGTTGGCAAGTACCTTTTTTTCCCTATACTATAATTTGTCATTTAATATACAAGTAACCCAGAAACCACTAAACAGTGCAGTAGATGTAATGGGAGGGAGATGGAGCATATTGTGGTGGTGAATTTCTGATGACCTTCTGCTCACCTACAAAGCTAGTTTCAAAGCAGCAGTCTTCTAGATTTGAACTTCTTTGGACAAGTAACTATTGCAGATCAAAGTTTAATACCCCTAAAAATAGGACTGTTAGAGAAAAGCTTCATTTGCTTAAATACACTTAGACAAACTGTTTTATTGTGTGCTCCTGCCATCTAAATGCAGAAGTTAGCGTTAGCCTGTGCTAGCGTTGTTGCAGTATTGCACTTAAAAGTCTCTAGGACAGCAGAGTAATTGGTTAGCGATGTGTTCCTGATGCTCGTAATACTAATCTTGTGCTTCGCTCTGCTCTGCACATACTCCAGCACTGAAGAGGACAGCTTGACAAAACCTTCTGTTTCATCCTCTTGCCAACACACACAGTCTTGCAGTAAGGTTGGACAGGTTGGTGTGCTGATGAAAGGAAGAGTAATACACTTCTGTTAAGACCTACCAAAAAAGTCTTAGTGGTGTGAGTATGCTTGCTGGTATAATGATGCAGTGCTTAATAAAAAGTGGACTAATCCTATGGTATTGCCAGTTACTGTTCTGCGTCAGATGGGAAGGCGACATTTAAATAGTGTCTGTAAGAATATTCTGGTTTTGTCAAGTGAGGAGAATTTCCCACTCTTTATTCTTTGTTATTTAGAAAAGTAGAGTAAAATTGACATTTGGATTTTTAGTTGTGTCCCCCCTCTTCTCCCCTCAAGTGATTTAAAATTTATTGGCTAATTTGTATGTATGATTAAGTAGTGACCACTCTATAATGTTTTCAACAGTCATACTGGGCTTTTTTTCTCTAATTCAAAATCTTCTTTGTTTCTGTTTCATCAATCAACAGCCTCAACTCCTCTAGCCTTCTAAAAACACGAATATTTTCGTTTTCCAGAACTGTAAAAGACACAGGTGGAGTTGCTGTGACAACACTTCCTTGGTGCAGCCAGCGTGTGCTGTCTGTGCTGCTTCTCATGACAAGTTGGCCCCTCTCCTTGGGCAGGAAGTACAGCAGAAGCTGGAGAGCATCAGATGAGATGATAAAGTAAATTTTTTTTTGCCCCGAATAAGGCAGGAGGTGTTATTTCAGGAGACCTATCTATGTCTCTGATCCTGCCATTGTTTTCTACCCTCGTTTCGTTCCTACAGTGTTTTGTTTAGTTCTTTTTTTTAACTGGCAATATTTCATTTTCGGTACTGGTCACTACTCTTAGGACTGGGCAAGGAGGGCCATGGGGGAAACAACTCGTGTTTAAGAGGTCAGGCAGTGTGTGAAATGGAGAAACAAAATTGTTCTTGTTTTGCGTTTTCTCTGAGCATGCAAAAATACCTAATGTGACTTTTAGATATTCGATTTGGATAGCAGTAGATTCCGATGGCCGCATGCCACACAGGAACTTATAGTTTATGCTATGGCTATGTGTTGAGTTTCTAGGTAATCCATGGCTTAAATGCAGCTTTCTCTGATGAGTATGATTTATGAGTAGGTTATGCTGAGATCAAGCAGGGATCTTTGATTGTATTTTGCTGCTTGTAAGAGGAGGTTTGTGTGTAATTTGTGAGCTGTCTTGATAAGAAAAGGTCAGAGCTGAATGAGTCAGGGACATTGGAGCTTTTTCTACCATGGCCTCAGAGCAAAGGCTCATTGTGCCTTTGCGTAAGAGGAGGTGAGGAGTACAGTGAACTCACTGTCAACTTCTTTGTGCACGTGATGTGTCTGTTTGTAAAGAGTGCTATACAGTGACCCTTGTACTGTTTTAATAATATGTAAAATCACACCATCTCTCCTTTTTAGGGCCTGAGTTAAAGGCTTTACCATACTTTGTAGTTCATCTAGTGTCAGCAGCATATCAAAAGCAGTAAAGCTTATCTTTCATTTTCCTATCGTATCGTTTAACTATAAAGGATCATTCCAAAAGATTAGGTATTGAAATGCTCTCTGAATTTTATTTTTAGAAAGCTACTGCCCTCTGGTACAAAACTTAGAGTGAAAGCACACATTTTTTTTTTGCTAGTGGTATTTTGTTGTTTGTTGCTATTTTCATTTTTTTTTTTTTTATTTTAAGAGTGGGTTGGCCTCTGCTCCTATTCCTCCTGCTCTGGATGATACAAGAACTATTGCAAGCATACCAAATCTGTCACATCTGCCTAAGGATAGTAAAGATGAAATTATTGAGGAATACCTATACAGAAAGGTGTGATTATTTACTCCTAAGTCCGGGAATGGCTGTGGGATGCTTCTGAATTAACTTATGTGCTAATAGCCAAAGGAGGACAAAGTTTTGGGAATTCTGGGTTCTGTTCCTGCTTATGGCTTGCTTATGGCGGAGTTTGCTATTTTTAGGATCTGTTTTCATCCCTCCTAGTTCTTCTGGGCCTTTGTTTTTAGCGTATCTATTCACACTAGTCATCTTACTTCTCCCTTCGTTGCTGGTCAAGTGCCTGAAAGGATGTGACTAAGAATACCTGAGAGAGATGTGTCTGTTCTCTGTACTTTTTCTTGTTCTTTTTCTTGATGGTAGGTTTTTAGGAACCAGGTGAAATAATTACAGGAAAGCTTTTGTCCAGCTCTGATTTGGAGAAGCAAAATCTTAGGGAGTTAAATTCTTTGTCCACAAATTCTTTGCAGAGTGTATGAAGGAGGAATTTTTTTCCACTTCTACAGTGTGATCATGTCTGTATTGGAACATGTCAGAGATGCAATTTCTCATTCTCATTTAATGTAACTGCTCTAAAGCATAGAAATTTTAGAGCTTTTCAAGGAAACTGGTAAAAAAAATCAGATGTTTAAAGTGGATAAAACCTATTTTCTGTGTCATTTTGTTCTGGGAAATTACTTTTTTAGAATGAAACTCAAAACAGATGAACAGAATACATCGCTTTCCCTTTCTCTGTTGCATGTGAGTGAGGGACAGAGAAGTCTTGCCAAAGGTTAGTTTGGCAAGGATTTAAGCAGCTGAAAACAGGATCTCAAAAATGGAAGAGTTGTGCAACCTTAATTAGACAGGGTAGTTAGTAAATCCTTTATGGAATATAAGCTTAGTGGTGTAACTTTCCAGTGTGAACTGAGCCAAAATACAGCTCCAAGATATGTAATCTGCTTGCGTTTATTACAGTGGAATATAAACTCTAATGCTTAAGTGACATGTCAAATGCGGGATTGCGTAGGCATGTAATTGCGCTGCTGTTGCAGTCACCACAGTTTAGATAATAGTCCAGCCATTTGTATATGCAGTTACTGAAATAAATAAGTCTAATATGTTTGCATTCCTAAAAATGTTCCATGACACCAGAAAGGGATTCTGCATGGGAGGCTGCATTTATTTATTTTTTTTTCCTCTTTTTTTTTTTTTTTTCCCCTCTCCCCCCACAAGCATTTCATGCAGGGAGTGCCACTGAAGAAAGCCAGTCCCAGCCTTTCAGATTTATCCTACCACCGCTGCTTCAGTTTTGTTGGCCAAATATTTTAATGGTTATGTGATGGCCTGGATCATGGCCCTGATCCACACTAAAACTACCCGCCCCCCTTTTTTTTGCTGGGTGACTTACAAAACACAGTCCCTAACACGGTTCATTTTGTGGGTGTGGTAAAAGAAGAAGGTGAGTACAAATTGCAAACAGAAAGAGGAAGGAGCTGCTTCTTTTGGTGACAGTACCAGCATTAATGTATTGGTTGAACTACTGCCTATGGTCCCAATTCAAGAGAGCACTCCAGTGCAGGATAGGGCTCTAGTACGTGAATAAAATGTCACTGAAGTACACTTCTTCACCCTTTCTTACTGTTTTGTTAACTGGTTAGTGTTGTTTAGACTGGAAACGTGCCTTCTGCAAAGTTCCTTTATAGAAGAAAACTAAGCCTAGTGTGAGAACAAAGGATTATCATGAACTGAAAACTGGTCGATAAAGGAATAAAAAGACCAATGTTCATTTTGGTGAAAAGTTAGCAGTGGGGTTCCTCTGAAGTTTTGTGTGCATACTGTTTGAGTTTGTCAGCTACAGAGACAATTGTAAAGAACTTCAAAAGTACTTAAGATGTATGAATAGCCAACAAAATGCAGTTGTTGTTTGGTGTTGAACAGTCCAAAGTAATAAAAGTTTAAGTAAAGTAGCAGTTTAGGAAAGAGATTAGTATCATGGCGGAGAGCTTAGGGAAAGTTTTGGCTCGCTGTACAACTATACATTCTATTATAAAATATGCAAAGAACAAGATGGAGAATAACATTAAAAATATCAGTGGTTCAACTTCACACTTTGCTGGTTTTGTCTCAGTTATTTTAAAGGTATTGAAGAACTAAGAAGGGGCTATAAGAGAATCAGCAGCTGCATTAGTGCAAGCCGAAATCGAATCAGAACAATTTCATTTACAGCTGAGCTTGAATCAGAACCGAACTGGCCAACTCGGTGATTCTTCCTGGGCAGAATAGAGTAGAAGAGATGCAATCTCCCTGCCTCTGTGTAAAGAAGGGGACTTCTAGTGTCATTGGAAGGTAGAAAATTAAAGTGTTTAAGATTTAATAAGACAGCAGTGCCTGGGGTTTTTGTCTGTTTGTTTTTTTTTTTCTTAAATGCTTTCATTAGGTCTTTTCACAAATATTTACTTTGCAGGATAGTGTCAATGGTGTTACTTCTTTTGAGTCATACAACATAATCTGAAAACTTTTTTTTTTAAATGCTGTAGTTCTAAAAGGTAAGGAATTGTCCTTATTGAAGGAGTCTAATAGTTTAAACTAGCTTAAAGATTTACCTCAGTTTTGTAATTTAAGTAAAGGGGGAGAGGAAAGATTAATAGCTTTATTTCTGCTTCTCACTTATGTAGAATTAAAAATAGAAATGGTGTTCTAAAAGCAAGGGCTAGCATTGCTGCTGTTTGGGAGGACATGGGTTCTGGAAGGTTGATTCATTAGGACAATGGCATGAGTGCTTGTGGGTGTGGTTTTTACTTGTTTTCTAGCATCTTGAAGTTACAAGCACGTGCAATTTCTGTGAGAGTCTGTGATGTCCTTGTTTGCTTGCCAGAACTGGGCCGGGGGGGCGGGGGGAAGAGTATTAAGAATATGTGGTTTTGGTTAATTTAAGCATCAGTTACATTTGAGTGTGGTGTTTAGGAGGGGCCGTTGAACACTATTTTAATGTAATTTGGTGACTTGGATATTTTATTATCTATGTAGATAAATGTGACAGTGTGTTAAGCATAGTTTCCTGCTGGGATTGAGCTACTTGTTTAACAGCTATTCTTTCTGTCACCCCTCCCACACTTCTGATTTGCCTCCTTGCAGATCTGTCTGCGATTGACCAGATGGTTCAGATTTCAGTCATAATGGTGCTCTCATGAGTTTTGTTAAAATTGGCAGCTGAGCGGAGGAGAGAGAGACCTAAGTTAATACCTCAGCTGAGGGTAGCGCAGGCAGATTTTGGCCATTGTACGTCTTGTTTGACATCTCCTGCATGTCCAACCAGTGCATCAATGGTTTTGGGCTTGCCACAATGCCAGCATATCTCGTCCAGCCTGTTGAGGAGAAGGAGGCTAGACAACATGTTTTTGGGAAACCAGGCTTTGTTACTTCTGCTGCTTCTGGAACAATGTGTTAATCTGGCGATGGCAGACAGCGTATGAAGCAGCATCCTTTCCTTTAGATGATGTTTAGTCCACCTTGCTTATCGTAGCCTTTTAGATCCAAAAGGATAAGGTGGTAAAAGAACTTATAACTATTGTGGTTTTTGTCCCCACCCCTGAAAAAGTAGAGAGTACTCTCTACTAAAAGTAAAGTTAAACTAAATGCTGATTCTAATTAGCCACTGAGTTTTGCTGCTGACTTTCATGGTACCAGTATGTCGCTCTGTGTGCTTCAGCACAGGAGCAGACCTTACAGAGCTCTGGGGAGGAAACCAGAGGGAATAGAGGTTTTATAGATTTAGAGGAAAATATAGAAGAGAGAAAAAGACCACATAGCTTCTAGGCAAGGGCAGGAACCGTACCTATTGGGGGTGTCCAGCCTGGATAGTAAGACTTTCTACTTTGTATATAAAACGGGAGTTGGCATAGCCTCCTAAAAGGAGGACTGGAAGGGCATCAACCTAGCTGAAACTCTCAAGAAAGAACAGTGATGCTCAAATGACTGTAGGCAGGGCAGAGCCAAGAGAAAGTCAGTTATGAATCTGACCCAAGGGCATGTAGAAATGTGATGCTCGAGGTGTATTTGGGGAGACCTGTGAGAGAGCAACAGTGTGGGTGGTAAGCAGTGTGAGAGTCTGTCAAGAAGGGTTCTGTACCACCGTGTAGCACACGTGAGGGTATTACGTTAGAAAGGTGGCCTTTTGAGTTTTGTACCTGAACCTGGTCTATTTTGATATGCATAAATATATTTACAGATGGCCTGGCAAAACTCCAACTCTGGTAACTGCCAATTTCCTTTCCAAATGCTTTCTTCTTTCATATCCATTTTTATTTTCTGTGCTTGTCTCTGGCATAAAATTCAGCTGTTGTTCCTCTAGCAACAGCTTTACTTGGAAATAAATATAACTGTAGCCTGTGTATACACTAGTATAACATGAAGAACCTATGAACATTTGTAAAAATGCTTTCAGATGAAGGTATAGTTAATATAAATGTCTGCTAAGCCTCTTGCATGTAATGAATTACATGAAAAAAAACCCAGATTAATTTTTTTTTTTTTAATTTGGGACTCTTCTGTTTTTATCATCAAACCTAATACTTCAGTCTTCTAACCTAGTAACGTAGGAAGGGAATATGACCAGAGCAAAGCACAGGTAATTCTATTGTCTTGGATGTGTTTAAAGATCATTTGATGTCTACCTTGGGCTTCTGGAGTTTGACAAGATTTTTACAGGCTGGAGAACCACTTTTGTCCCTCATCTATTTCAGAGGGAGAAAATGCTAAAACATGCTTTTTTTCTTTTTTTTTTTTTTTTTTTTTCCCTTTATTGCTTACATTTTCTGTGAATGTTTAACAGCCTACTAAACTTTAAAAGCTAAAATGCGGAGCGGAGCTCACGTAACCGTGAGCGGCGTCTCTATGTGTCACTGTAGGAAGGCTAAGGGTTATTTGGGTGGCTGCTGTGGTGAAGAAAGAGCCATAGCAGGTGGTCTGCTCCTTTCTTTGCCAGTCCTGTTACCACCCTTTCCTGATACTTTGCAAAAACAACGTGGTAAATCTGAGTGTCTGGTAACTCGCTGGGTTTGCTATGAGGCAGGGTAAAGAAACAAGAGAGGAAAGTACGGAGGATTTGGTTGGATAGGGAGAATTTGATGTTTGAAGTGTATTGACCAAAGCTCTTACTCTGTGGGAGTGCAAGACTTTTGTAGCCTGAATAAATTTATTTTTGCCTAGTTTTCTTTTTATCTGAGGAAAGAGTAATTTGTAACACTTCCGGCAAGTGCTTCATAAGTAAGCCAAGGCACTGGCAGCCACAGATCATGACAAGTTACATGTAAAGTGCTTGCAGCGCCTATTACTGCCCACAGACTCAAGAGTATTCGCATTAATCATTTAATTGGAATTTTGAGATTCATAATATCTTCTTGCATTCGTGGCAGGCTTGCTGTGTTTGAAATGGGGAGATCCGTTTCCACAGTCTCTTCCACAACTCTGTTGTTCAACCCCTTTATGGGTGCTCTCCAGAGAAACTGCTCTGCAGTGAAGTACTATTTTTAATTAAGTACTCTGAATTCTGTTGTTCTCTTTTTGTTTCCCCAACACTTGTCTGCTGCCTTTTTTACCATTTGTTCCAAATGTATAGAAAAACTTTTTGATCTGAGATGTCGAATTTTTTTTTAATTTGAGGAGGGAGAGGAGAGGGGAAAAGAAGCTTCGATTACTGTCACTGCAGCAGCATATTTCAAAACCGGGACTTGGGTATTTCATTGAAAAGTGCATGGAATATTAGTCTGTATGCTGAGGGTGAAGGGTAGGTATTGGAGCCGGCCATTCAGAATGTTTAAATAAATTTGTTTCTATTGAGTCAGACCATTTTATGTCAGTAAAAAGTACTACTGAAACTCCCAGTAAGACTGTCAGCCACAAATCCAAGGTATTTTTTGCAGTTGTCAGCAGGTGTAAGAGGATTATTTGTTTTGTAATAGTAACAGATGCCAGGGAGCTGAACTTTTTTTAAAATTAGGAACGGTAAACTTTCTGCTGCTGCTTTGAGGTAGATCAGCTAGTGTAATCTAATGAGGGAGGCAAGTTTTTTCCTGCTAATTGCTTAATTTGTGACAGTCTGAGGGTGCCATTAAAGGCGTTGCTTCTGATTTTATGATAATGGACTTCTGCTTACTGGCAACCTGAAACGTGGCCACACGCTTAATTCTTAAGTGTTGCTGAACTGGTATAGGATAACCTGGGGTAAATTTAAATATGGTAAGATGCTTTGTTGGCTTGAATCGTTTGCTGTGTCATACTAGAAAAAGTAGTAGCTTAAGTTCCCAGCTAGAATTAGTGTCATATACTTTCCAGCATGCTTTTCAAACTTACTGTGGCCTCTTTTTTTTTTTTTTAATAATGGGGCTTCCATGAACAGAAACATAAAACTGAATATAGGAATTTGCTGTTACTTTAATTTGCATCATTAGCTTCTTATTGGTTTAGGATTAAATTATTTTGATTAAATTAATGGTAACTGAACATTGTTTCCCCCCTGACCCTTATAAAATCCATTGTTTGAAAAAATACGAACATCATATCTAAAAAATCCAAGGGGAAATTTTTCTACAGTTCTTGTTCATGTTGTAAATTCTTTTTTTGTAAAGACTGTTGCTTGTAGTGTGGGTGAGAAGTTTATTGAAGTCCTTGAAACCTAACAGTGCAAACACTTAAGGCTTCTTTAAAAGGTTTGTCCTTCTGCTTCCTTGTATCTGTAACCAGTTATTTTTTGATTCTTTGCATGCCTTTCATTGTTAACTTTTCCTCTCCACACTGCAACTTAAATGCCCAGTGACTTGGTTCTGTTTTGTGGTACAAGGCAGCACTAACCCACTGGAACTGGAGGGTGGTGCAGAGGTATATAGGAGGAGGAAAGAGCAATGCTGCAGCTGTTTGATTAGTAATCAGTTTTATTGCTTGAGGATATTGATTTTTAGATTATGCTACTTCTGCAATCTCAAAATACACTGTTTGAATATGTATTTCTGTTCTTGTGCTCAGTAGCTCTGTTTTTTCTGCCCAGAGTTAACTGAGTTGAAGAGGTTTGAATGGTCAATGTCTCTGAAGTGTAGAGAAGCTCCTCATTTCTGAGGTCGCTGTAGGGAGATGGTGAATAAATGTGCAGAATGGTCTCTTGTCTTTCTCATGTAGGCGGTTTAACAGAGATAATCTAAAAGTAAAGGGTTTTCCAAATATATCCAGGACTACTTTTAAATGGTGATTATTTGTACTGTGTCATGAGCTGGGCTGAAAAATCTCATCTGTATGACGAGACAGATCAACAGCATTTTGTGGTAACTTAGGCAAGACCTGAAGACTATGAAGAGGTAACTGAAATTGATTTAGATAAGCATAAGGTAAACGACCAGAGCTGGGACACAGGGGTGGTCTTACCACATTGAGAATCTTGATTTCCAGTAATAGTATTGGTTTTCTTGACTCAGACCTTCAGCCAGTGATTGAAGTAATGCAGTTTGTTTCCATTAGGAGGAAAAATTGATGAAGATCTGGTGGTTTTTTGAATCAATGTGACTAATTGAAAGGGTATATGCAAAATCTTGTTTTTCTGAGCCCGGTTGGGTTTGAACACTGAGAACATGGTTTCGTTGCTCAGTGGTGTAATTTTGTTTTGGGGTTTTTTTAACATAACACATCTTCTGAAAAGCATAGTCTCGGTTCTTACCTGTGTTTTCTCTGGCGGGTTTTCTTGGTACGTACCCTTTTGGCTGTAACTCTTGCCTGCGCCCAGTCCTGGTGGTACAGTTCTAGAGCTGAGTAGCTGAATGCTTCAGGGCTGATCAAGCCTTTTCACTGTGCTATTTAATTAAGGTTGGTGTGTAGGGAGAGGTGAATGCAAACTCTCACTTGGAGTTTTAGGCAAGTTCCACATCTTGTTTAAAGAAGTAATGTTTGCTTACTTCCAGCCCTATTACGGTTTTCTGGTTCCTATATTTCATAAACCTCAAGGCACTTCAGAGAATTTCATGGGTACCAGAAAACCCTTGATTAGTTACCTCTCTAGCTATGATATGTGCACTAGAATAATATGCTTTATCATCTTCCTATGAGAAATTGCTCTCTTCCTTTCTGCAATCCGGTGACAATTTTCTGCATTCTGCATGTCTTTTACCTGAAAGACCTTTTTGTATAGTGCTCTGAAAAGTTTATGGTCCCAAAATATACAGTAACTTAAAACTTGCAGTTAAAAATGGAAATGAGACTTCCAACTCATGTCTTTCATTGCTAGCTAGCATCTCTGGTCCCTTATGCAGTAGGTAGTAACTAAATTCTGTTGAGTTCTTCTGCTGTCCCCGGAAAGTCTTGATACTCTATGGCCTTGGGAATTTGTTGTAAAATTGCTGAATATGTCATGTTATTTCTCCAGCTATGTTTTTTGGGAAAAACATCCCAAAAGCTTCGAGGTGCTCTGGTTTCCTTGGAACCAAATTGAAACCAAATAGGAATCTTCCCATCTACAAATCTTAAAAGGAGGGGAAATGGCCATCTCTTCCTGGGCAGATCATTGCTATATGCCACCAGTTACTTGCTCTTTAAAGCCACGCTTTCAACTGGCGTGACTTGGAAATCTAGATTAAGTAGGAGCAGAATCTTCCATATGGCTAGAACTGTGGCTTTCCAAATATCTCACTTTTTTTTAAAGAGCTAAATGAGCAATTTTTGCAGAACTTTGTTGTAATAGAGCTTGCTTCCTCTTAAATGAGAGTGAAAAGTTTGTGCAGTCTTAATCAGGAGTTCATTTTGGGCAGTTCAACAGTTATCACAGAATGTACTTAAACTCTTTGTACAAGTTCCTTCAAGTCTTGTGTATTCCTGTCAGGAAGCAATAAGGACTCAAATCTGTCCTGCAAAAGCAAAAAATCTAGTGTGGGTTGCATCTACTTATTTACCTATTTATGATAATAGATTATTCTTATATTTATTTCTTTACAGCCATCAGACTCTGCTCGTGTCTTATTTTCTTCTTGAAACAGAATGACAGATTTTTCCCCAGTTCTTTATATGAAGGCATGCTGCTGTCTTGTGGGTGCATATTTTTTTTTCAGTGGAGTCTTTGTCCAGTTTTCCCGGTATTCATATTATTCTGGGCTACACCGTGCAGACTCTATTTCTTTCTTTATATTTCATATAAAGAAGAAAGTTTGATTCCTAATAGAAGGTTCTGTGGTGTTGCAGCCTGCAGCTCTGCATAAGTGGCTGAACAGTTAAATGGAAATTGTGTGAGTGCTGTGGCCCTGTACGGTGGCGTGTTGATTATTAGTTTGTTTTAGCCAGCTTGCACTACACCAACTAGTTTGCATCAAGATTCTCAGAGTTAACAGCTGAGGCTGCAAAGCAGATTTCAGCCATTCCCTGTGCTTTGGAAGAGGTAGTCCTCTCTCTGGAGGAAATAGGACTGCTATTTCACAAGTAATTTGCTTTGCATAGGCCATTAACCTAATGGGATTTTTCACACAGTTGGTTTGGATATACTGTTTTTTGGTGTTGGTTGCACAATCTGAAAAGTATCCCTTCACTTAGGGCTGTGAATCTGGGTGTATAGTCAGAGCATTTTCTCCCCTGGAACCTGGTTGGGTAGATTTGCTTTTATCCTTTACCTGTTGTTTTTTTTTAAGGCTGTATGATACAGTAGCTGTGCTTTTTGAGCCACCTTAACAGCTGAGGGAAGTGAAGTACCTTATGAATGACTCTTTGGCATCACAGGGAATTTCACATCTGGAAAGACAAGCAACAGGACCAAATTAGTAATGCATACCACTGCCAGTGACTCAAAAGGAAACTGTAGCAATAGTATTGTAGTTTGCGATACTGCCCCTGGGTAGATTCTGCTGCCTAGGCAGTTGACTCTGCAAAACATCTCAGGTTATTATTATGATGCAGTACTTCAACTGTGACAGGGTGGAGGGGAAAAATATTTTCTTCAATTTGCTTTCCTCAAACAAATCCAAAGCCCGCTAAAAATCAAACAGCTGTCACCCCATCCCTGCGTAAATAGTGATTCTGTAGTGTCTGTGGCACATGGCTACAAAATTTTTATAACAAGGATGTTTACTCTTCTCTTTTGTACTTAACCTTACAGGGAAAAGGAGAAAAGAGGGGGGTTGCATGTTTTTAACATGTTCTAATGTTCTTTAAAAGAACAAATGTCTGTTTGCTATGCTCTAAAGACTACAACATGCCTAACAAGTTTGTTTGTTTTAAAAAGAAATTCATAGCAATTTCGAAGGTAACTTAGGTGACTTGTGCTGGTTACGCTTTGCATGTTGGGCCAACTGGACTTGCCTAGCAGGTCTTCCAGCGTAGCAGACCACAGTTCCATAAGGACTTATTCTGGTCCAACTGGTGCTTGCTGCCCCATCATCCCATCTTCTTCTGATAGCTCTGATTGTGCTGGATTGCCCCTTCTTTCACACACACCCCCCAACACAGATGCTCACATAACGTTGCAGTGGCTCTCTTTTGCTTCTCAAGTATTAAAGCAACTAATTTGGAAAAATAAGAAATATCTTACATAAAGATAGTAGGGGAAATAATTGAGGCCTCCCCACTTTACATGTTAGGGTTTTTTTTGTTTACTTGTTACTACTCTAAGCTTTACATTTTATGTTTAAGTAGGTGTCAGTAGCTATATCTGTGTTTTAAGTAGTAGTTTGAATCTCTTGGTGTTTGAGTAACTAAAAGCTTGACTTCAGTGTAGCTGCTTGCGTGCTTCATGTTTGTCATGCAGACAAAACAATCTCATAGAATCTTCATGGTTGGAAAGGACCTTTGAGATCAAGTCCAATCATACACACACAAAAAACCCCCCTACAATCTCTGGCACTAGAGCATGCCCTGAAGTGGCAAATCTGGATGTTTCTTAAATACCTCCAGGGATGGTGACTCAACCACCTCCCTGGGCAGGCTGTTCCAGTGCCTGACCACTCTTTCAGTAAAGTAATTCTTCCTAATATCTAATCTAAACCTCCCCTGCCGCAACTTCCGACCATTTCCTCTGGTGCTGTCGTTATTCACCTGGGAGAATTGGCCAACACCCACCTCTCTCCAACCTCCTTTCAGGTAGTTGTAGAGGGCAATGAGGTCTCCCCTCAGACTCCTCCTCTTCAAGCTAAACATGCCCAGCTCCCTCAGCCTCTCCTCATATGACTTGGTCTTCAGACCCCTCACCAGCCTGGTACCTCTGGACAGCCTCTCCTCTGGACATGCTCCAGCACTTCAGTGTTCCTCAATAGAGGGACAATCTCAATAGAGTAGTTTAATTTGCTGTAATATTTTGTAATATAGCTAAAGATACAGGTAAATATAAATGAAGATCTCGAGATGATAGCAGTGAACACAGTGGCTTATTCTGGCTAAAATGCATTGTTGCCTCAAGTTTGTGGTGTTGGTCACCGGTCCCACTTTTTTAACTGAATGTGATGATCCCAAGTGAATCATATTCTGCTGCTTCTATATTAAGGTTTGAACTATCCTTCAAATTTATGTCCGCTGCAGTTCTGCAGCAGTAAGACAGGAAAACCTTGTCAGTTTGTGTTTGCAACATGTGCTTTGTGACTGTAAAGGCTGGTCCTTTTCATGCCGCAGGATGAAATTGTAGCTTTTGTTGTAGTTGAAAGTATCCACTAAGAAAGAATTCTGTTAACACTGCATTTTTCCTCCTGGTGTCAGGCTGTATGTAGATCATAGAACCACAGAATTTAGGTCGAAGGGACCTCTGAGGATCATGTAATTCAACCCCCTGCTCAAAGCAAGGTCAGTTAGAGCAGGTTGTGCAGGTACATGTCCAGTCAGGTTTTGAATAGCTCCAAGGATGGACACTCCATAACCTCACTGGGCAACCTACGCCAACATTTCACCATTCTTACAGTAAAAACTTTTTTGTTTTCTTTCTTTTTTTCCTTGTGTTGAAGTGGGATATCCTATATTTCAATTTGTGCCTGTTGCCTCTCAGCCTGTCACTGTATACTGCAGGAAAGAGTCTGGCTAGGTCATCTTTACTCCTTTCCCTGCACCCCCATCAGATATGGGTAAGATTCTCCCATGGAGCCTTTTCTTCTCCAGGCTGAACAGCCCCAGCTCCCTCAACCTTTCCTCATATGAAAGGTGCTCCAATCCCTTAATCATCTTAGTGGCCCTTTGTTAGATTCACTTCAGTAAGTCTGCATCTCATATTGTAGTGGAGAACCCAGAGCTGGACCCAGTGTTCCAGATGTGGCCTTCCCAGTGCTGAGCGGAGGACTATTTCCCTCCACCTGCTGGCAATGCTTTTCCTACTGCAGCCCTGGATACTGTTTGCCATGCCATGAGGATGCATTTCTGGCTTGTGGTCAGCTTGTCCACCAGGACCTCAGGGCCTTTTCTGCAGAGCCACTCCCCAGGTGTGGGACTCTGCAGTTCCCCTTGGTGAACTCCCTGAAGTTCCTGTTGACTCATTTCTCCAGCCTGCCCGCATCCCTCTGAATGGCAGCACAATCAGATGGTATATCAGCCACTCCTCTGGCTTGTGCGTTGTCTGTGGACTTGCTGCAAACTTGCAGAGCGTGCACTCAGACCTGTCGTTGAGCCTGATAATGAGGATGTCAAACAATACTGGTCCCAGTATTAATGCTGGGGTACACTCCTAGGAACTGGCCTCCAGCTGGACTCTGTGCTGCTTCCTACAGTTTTTCTTCTTAAAGCTCAAGTCCTACTGTTGACATACTGAATTTCAGACTCCCTTATCCCTTTTTTGTGCTCTAAATGACTTTTCTCCTTTCCTCCTATTTTATTTCTCATTCTTTTCAGATATATATAGAGGGGAGGATGCAGAGAAGGTGGAGTTACTGAATGCCTTCTTTGCCTCAGTCTTTACTGCTGAGGCCGGGCCTCAGGAATCCCAGATCCTGGAGGTAAGAGAGAGTCTGGAGAAAGGAAGACTTTCCCTTGGTTGAGGAGGATCAGGTTAGAGATCATTTAGGCAAAATCGATACTCACAAATCCATGGGCCGTGATGGGATGCACCCATGAGTGCTGAGGGAGGTGGCAGATGTTATTGTGAAGCTACTCTCTATCGTCTTTAAAAGGTCATGGAGAATAGGAGAGGTGCCTGAGGACTGGAGGAAAGCCAGTATCTATCCTGCCTTCAAAAAGGGCAAGAAGGAGGAGCTGGGAAACAGTCAGCCTCACCTCCATCCCTGGGAGGGTGATGGAACAGCTCATTCTGGATGTCATCTCTAAGCATGTAAAGGAAGAGAAGACTACCGGGAGTGGTCAACAGGGATTTACCAAAGGGAAATCATGCTTGACAAACCTGATAGCCATCTATGATGGCATGACTGGCTGGGTAGATGAGGTGAGAGCAGCGTATGTTGTCTGCCTTGACTTCAACAAGGCTTTTGATGCTGTCTCCCATGACATCCTCGTAGGTAAGCTTAGGAAGTGTGGGTTGGATGAGTGGACAGTGAGGTGGATTGAGAACTGGCTGAATGGCAGAGCTAAGAGGCTTATGATCAGTGGCGCAGAGTCCTGTTGGAGGCCTGTAACTAGCGGTGTTCCCCAGGAGCCAGTACTGGGTCTGGTCGTCTTCAGCATATCATCAATGACCTGGATGAGGGGATAGAGCGCACCCTCAGCAAGTTTGCTGATGACACAAAGCTGGGGGGGGCGGCTGACACACCAGAGGGCTGTGCCGCCATCCAGTGAGACCTGGACAGGCTGGAGAGTTGGGCAAAGAGGAACCTTATGAAATTCAATAAGGGCAAGTGTAGGGTGCTGCACCTGGGGAGGAATAACCCCATGCACCAGTACAGGTTAGAGGCTGACCTGCTGGAGAGCAGCTCTGCTGCAGAGAAGGACATGGGAGTTCTGGTGGACAGCCAGTTGACCGTGAGGCAGCAATGTGCCCTTGTTGCCAAGAAGGCCAATGGTATCCTGGGGTGCATAAAAAACAGTGTGGCTAGCAGATCAAGGGAGGTTATATTTCCCTTCTGCTCTGCCCTGGTGAGGCCACATCTGGAGTACTGTGTCTAGTTCTGGGCTCCCTGGTTCAAGAAAGACAAGGAACTGCTGGAGAGAGTCCAGCGGGGGGCTACGAAGACGATCAAGGGACTGGAGCACCTCTCTTGTGAGGAAAGGCTGAGAGACCTGTGTCTGTTTAGCTGGAGAAGAGAAGACCAAGAGGGATCTCATCAATGCTTGCAAATATCTAAAGGGCAGGTGTCAAGAAGATGGGGCCAGACTCTTCTCAGTGGTGCCCAGTAACAGGACAAGGGGCAATGGGCAGAAACTGGAACATAGAAAATTCCATCTCAACATGACAGAAAACTTCTTTACTTTGAGGATGACAGAGCACTGGAATAGGCTGCCCAAAGAGGTTGTGGAGTCACCTTCTCTGGAGATTTTCAAAACCTACCTGGATGTGTTCCTGTCCAACATGCTCCAGGTGACCCTGCTTTGGTAGGGGCGTTGGACTAGATGATCTCCAAAGGTCCCTTTCAACCCCTTTCAATTGTGTGATTCTGTGGGAGGCCTGCCTCTTGAACCCAGGAAGAAACTGCTTCTCCAGCTCCAGATGGGAATTTCTGTGAAAATACCTGTAATTTTTAAAGGGAGGGGGAAAAGCCATGGTGCTTTTGTTGAGTTGTTCCTGTCTGTCAGTGTTTGATGTGTCAGACCCTGTTTGTCAGCTCTGTTCCCGCTTGGTTAGTTGCTCCGCAGTAGTGATGGGGCAGATGAGTATGTGTAAAGTACTGTAGTAACCTGCTGAGTTTAAGTTATTAAAAATACAGAGCTGCAGCCAACTGTTCTTTGCTTGAAAGGGTGATAAAGGGCAACAATAACAGCAAACTCTGCATTTGTAGCATTTTTTAGTTACCCAGCTGCACTGATATATTTTTTTTTTATCAGAGAGAAGAAACACTCTTTCCTCTTCTCACTGCTATTCTGTAGCACTTAACCTTTTATAACAATTCAAGCACATTTCTCTTTCTAATGGGGTTGTATTCTGAAATTTCCTCTGTTTTCAAGGTAATTTTTCTTTTGAATTCCAGAAAAGCCAATCTGTTTTTAATAAAATTACCTTACAGATATAACTTTCTTTGAACTTGAGATGTGTTTTGCATTGTAGCCATACTTAAAATACTGTAGTTTTGATAGTACAGTACAATGAATATGACTTTTAAAACTGTGGTATCAAATTATACCACTTTGATTTTGGACTACCTTCTCCTTAAGAGTAAACATCACTGTTACCGGTGAAACCACAAGAGTTTGACTCTTGTGTTTTAAAAAAAAATGAAAAGATTGTTCTGTGAATTTAGTATATAAAGTCATGTGCTTGAGTGGTGAGAATCCTTTCTCACTTGTAAAAATCATCCTTGTAAAGAAAGAGACTAAAATGTAGGACCTGCAGCCTCATCTGACAAAAAGAGTCTATTTATGCAAATGCTGCACCTTTTTGCATTGAATGGGGTGTTTACATCGTTGTTGCTGACCTGAGGTTGAATGACAGAAAAGTGCAAACTGGTGGAAAGACTTTTACGTCTTGATTATTCTCCTTAAAATTTTCAAATTCCTAATATCTGTCTAGGGAGCAAAAAACATATGTGGACCAAAATTTCTTGGGACATTTTTTCATACAAGCAAACTTGTGGCCCTGTGATTGTTGAAACAGATTTCTTGACACATAAAATTGCAGTGTCTTAGTAAGCTGCAGGTCTTGTCTTTGCTCCGTGTAACGACTTAGCTGAGATCCTTCTATTCGGAGTATCTTCAATACTTGTTTTATGGAAAAGTTTCTCTTCTTCTGTCACTTACGGTGTTAGCTTTTCGGTCATCCCCAGAGTGTTTAGAAGCTTTTAGCTGGCAAGAGGTAAAAATTAATCTTTGGTTTATATACACCTCTTTTCGGTTTATGGTTATCTTAAAGACAGTCCTGTAAACTTTGTATCTTTATTTGGTGATATTGGAAATACACATTTTTGAACATAGGTTGACTGTGTGTTTCCACAATGTAACTAGAAATGATCAAAATGGTACTGAATATGAACTGAAGTTAATCTGGAGTATGTTTACTGTTGGTTCAGATTCCTCTGTCTTTTTAGGATGTTGGTGACTGTGTGCTTCTAAGTAATTTTTTTATGCATACTTTGAAACTGCTTAGGATTGTTTTTAGCTGTCAAGCCTGACTATTTGATTGTCAGTATCCCTTAATAACCTTTACTTCTTGTTCTGATGTTTCATTTCCTAAGTGTGTTAAAAATGTAAAAAAGTATTCTTTCATGGTGAGAAAAAAATTGCGAGACTGCCACACTGCTTTGCTTCTCCTTCTAGGCTTCAAACAAACTGATTATTTTTTTTTTCCTGGCCATTATAACATGTGCAGTATGTAAGGTATTAGAGCTTTAGGATATTAGTTCATGAATGCATTGAGGTTCCTGTGGGTAGTTAATACTTAATGTGTTTTATCTGTCACCGGGGAGGAATGTGCTGTACAGCTTTGCTCCTTCTGTGAGTGGTCTGACTCATGAGCTTGAAGTACTTCAAAAGGATTTCAGTGCTCCATCCCATTCTTCAGGCTTGCAGTTGCTTTTCTAATAATAGAAGCAGCAAAACAGACAGTGGAGTTGCTTCTCGGCTGCTACAGTTTGTTACCAGTGTAGTCATGAAAGCTGACATCAATCGTAGTCTTCACGTTTCACAGTCCACATTTGCCTGTGTGGCTACGAACACCGTGTCTCTTGTACTGCTCCTTGCAGTCAGTAACCACCGTATACAACCGGGGTTCCCGTTTGGATGATGAGAACTATGAGCTGTGGGATGCCAGTGCCTCTACAATTCAAGCTGTGTTGTGGGAGCGGCATAAAATAGCTGTTGGAGACCTCCAGCAAAAGGTGCGGAGGGTATGTCCAGTGAAAGATGTATCTTAAATCTTACAGGAACACATTAAAACTATTCCTTAAATATCTGTGGTGAGCATAGCTTGTGTATCCTGACACAATTTGTGAGCGTTAAAAGCTTTCTTATCCTATAAACTGCTTGCCTAGCACAATTGCAAAGAGGTGAAGCGCTTGAAATTATACTGCCTGTACTGAAGTCAGTAGAAGTTTGCTTCACTGAAGGTGAGCTAAGGTTTCGCTTTTATTGATTCTCAGTCACCTATGGGTAAAAGGAGCCCTCTCTTCAGCCACAAGCATCATCTCTTGTGCCAGTGAATTATAGAACTCAAGCAGACTGTACCCATGAGGTCATGAACATGCACTCCAGGAAAATTTAAGTCGGTCTTCAGAAGTAGTCATTGCTAGGGCCTAATTCCCAAAGGAATTGCTGTGCTTTAGGAAAAACGTGGTTCTTGGGTTGGTTAGAAAGATGAGAGAGCCAGGGAATCTCTGTTGTAACTGTCTCCCTGTTTTTAACACCTCTTACTGTCGGTTAATTGAAGTAAGCGTGTGGATTGACTTAGGGCATAAATACTGTGACAGCGGAAGTCCTCTTCTCCACAAAGCACATCTGTCTGTAAACTGCAGAAAGAGAGGATGGAAGCTAAGAAGAACGGAACTGAAAGCGAAAGGAAATGTGCGTTGTTTCCTACAATGAAGCTTAGAGATGTGCAAAATGGTTTGTCACAGAAGAATGAAGATGGTGACTGTGACATCTTAAACCCAGCCTTGGTTTACTAACGTGTCCTGTAGGAACAACCTCCCTTTACTTGCAGGCTTCTCTTCCCCAGCTGCTGCTTCTTCTCTGACTTCTCTATGACAAGCATTTTTCTTGGTGGAAATAAAAGGAAAAATTTGCGAATGCAGGTCAGTTTATTAGCATTATAAAAGTCTGAATCAAATTAGCTGTAAAAGAGGCATTTTTTGGTATTAAAATCTTGTTTGAAACTGTATTTTTTCAACCTTAAGATGTGTATATTGTAATAGCATTGAAATTGACAATACTTTTGTTAGTAAGGGTACATTCTTTAATAAGAAAAGAAAGATGACAAGTTAAGTGAAGCTGTGTTTCATGAGATAAGATGTTGTATGCATGTTCTTTCCCTCCTTTTCTGGACTGTACTTTTGTTGATGATTGGTATGTCTTGTGTGTACTTCAGGACAATATATGAAGGTTTCCTTGGCAGTAGGAATTCTGGAAGGAATGGGTGGGATAGGAAGAGCAATTTTTCTCTTTCCAATAGTGCATGTCTGATTTTACATAGGTGTATTTAAATACCTTGTAACCTTAAAACACGCACTTAATAAATGTAAAAAAGCCTATCTGTATGTTGATTTGCTTAGTCCGTTGTTTGTTTTCTATTTTTTCACTGTAGGCAACCAGTTCACAGAGACAAATGCCTTTAGCCTTTTTGTTAAAGGGGAAAAAAAACCTTTAATGTGTCTTTTTTTTTTTTAATGCGATCTAGGCATGCTAAGTAATATTTAACTTCTGGCATCACTTCTGGGATTTCTTAATCCCAGCTATCAAAGAATCCCATCTGTAAAGGAGAGACAAATGAGTTTAACAACTGTACATAGCTACTCTACCTGAAACATGCTTCGACGAGCCATTTGTGAGTAACAGTAAATCAGGGTTGCAACTTGCCAGGTACAAATGCTTGAGGAGGAATGTTTAAAACATAGAAACCTGGTTGTCATGAGTGACAGTCACTATTGAATACCTAATAATAACGTTCCTTCTTTTAGAAAGCAGGGTGGCTTTTGAGGAAGCAGAGGAGGCTGTCCATTAATAATGCTCTTTGTTACTGAAGGCTTCCAAGCAATTGACAAAAGGTGGTACTGTTCAGTTCTAAGTGTTGCCAACCTGCAACTTCTTGGAACAGGTTTTCTTGAAGTCTTGCCTCATGGATGCAAGTGATGACAACTGATCAGAAGAAAAATAAACTAAGGCGTGGGAAGTTCTGGAGTAAAAGTTCTCAACTTCTCCAGTTCCTAGAGAAAGTTGTGAATATTGTGTGTAGACTCAAATCTAAACGGCAAATAAAATGGATATCCAAATCAATTATGCGTTTACATATATCATAGCTTTCAGGTGCTTTATGGAGCTATTTTATGGTTTGGGGTTTTTAATAATTGTGATTAGAACACTTAAAGAGTTTCCCTGACCTTGCCATAAAGCATCAGTCTTTTCATGTTTTTTATTTATGGGATTAATGTGGTAGCTTTTAGATTTGGATGGTGCTAGTGTGAGAATTGCATCTGGTTCCTTCACTGCCCATTTCCTAATGGCTGTTGAAATTTCTGGCAGGAGGCTTTTATTATTCTTTTTTTGCTTTCCAGTTCAATGGAGAAATAAGAAGTTAAAACTCAATACATAATACATTTTGAAATAATATCCCCAGGTATTCATTAGAACTTAAGTTGTTAAGATGCTGATAAAATTTATGCTGATTCATAGAGCGCACGCTTTAGTGAAACTGTGAACTATAATGAAGAAGAGCCTGTCAGAAATATCAGAACTTTTTTTTTTAAGTTTTAAAATGTAGTATGCGAAATGAAGTCGTTCATATTAATTGCTAGGCAATTTCACAGAATACTAGACTGCCATTCTTGCCAGGTATATTCAAAAGTATAAAATAAATCTACTGAATTGTTAGCTAGCTCAGTAGTCATTTGCTCAGCCTAATGATATACTGCAGTTAAAGTGCTTGAATATTTATTCATAGCATCGCTTACATGCACACAGTTATGTTAAGGACATGATTACAAAGAAGCCACATGTTCTGAGAACTCTCAATAGCTACATTTAGGTGTGTAATAGTTCAGTAAAAACGTGGAAAAAAACCTCGTATTGCTTTTCTTCTTTAAGTTCTGCAAGGATTAGCTCATAAAAAGCTCAGTTTGCAGCTCATTATATGAAATATTTTCTTGATGTTTTAGGGATCTGTGTACATCTTGGACTTCTTTTTATAAGAGAAGGATAAATCCTTCTGTCTTAATGGTGCATGCAATTGCAAGTAACCTTGTCTTCATCCTTTCCTGGAGAAGCCTTTTGCTTACAACACTAAGTCACAAATTAAGTTATCTTTTAACAGCTAAGCCACTTCTGTCTCGATCTTGTGGGTAAAAGATGTCATTACAAATCGGGTTTTTCCTTGGTACCGAGTTTACTGTGAATTCAAATTACCATGTTAAACTGATTTCCTGCTCTTGCTTTCCTTTACGTTATTCCACTGTGTTAAACTGCACTTGGAGAAATCTAACTACTGCGAGGCTGTAGACACAGAACCGGTGTCCTTCTAAAATGTGCCCTGGCAATAGAAGGAAGCCGTGGAGGAATGTTTGCTGGTTTTCAGGCCCCTGAGTGACAAATACTTGTCTCTGAACTGTTTTTTGTCTTGTTAAAGTGGAGCAAAGCAGTCTTCCTGGTTCTGCTGCCTTGCAGCTTGAGGTTTGGATTTGAATGTTTCCAACTGCAGTGGAGGAATGTAATAGCACAAGTATGTCTTAAAGCAAAAGGTGCTCCTTTTGAAAACTTCAATGTGGTGAGAAAATGGAAGACAAGCGTTTACTTCCCCCCACTGAATTTAAAAGGACACTGTGAACTTAAAATTCTAGATATCTGAGGGCTTTTTTTCTTCTTTAAAAAATTGCCGTAATGGCAGTGGTTTTTCTGCACGCTTCTGTGGTTTGCTGTTCCGTTTCCGATCCAGAAATGCTCTGTGAAGGACTTGCACAAACTGATTTTTTTCTCCTTGATAATCAGGTCAATCAATTGACCATAAAGCGTTATTAAGCACAAGAGACAGCCTTATTGCCTGAGGAGAAATGACAGAGGGTAAAGAAACTAGAGGATGTCCAGCTGAATCTCTGTGATTTAATAACTTACTACCTGTCAGTCGAGCCGCAGAAGTTGAGCTATTAGCCTGGCCAGTTGATAGATAAAATGAATTGAGTAAATCAATTAAAGAATTAAATCAAACTTCTTTTTTTTACCTTGCCTTTGTAGTGGGATAACAGAGTGCACCTTTTTACTGCTTCTCAGCTGGAACTTGTTAGTGCATCGTAAGCTGGTTGTGTGTTTGTACCCTCTATTGTCTTTATCAAGAGCAGGTAAAATACTGTAGGTAACAGCAGAAGCTTTTTTTTTCCCTGTTTTTCTTTGACTGGGACCTGTCTGAAAGCTTCAAAGTCAGACGTTAGTCTTCACCTAGTATGCTAAAAATATAGGGTTTTTTTCTAGCAAATTAAGCTTTATAAGTTCTCCTCTTTAGTTGTTCTCAATTGCATGCTGCTTCTCATGGCTTACATTTTTTTAGTCATTAACTTTATTTTAATTCTTCAGAAAGTTAGATCTGTGAAACATTTTTGAAGATTAAAAATAGTTTATTTTTAAACTGCTCTGCAGTAGAAATGATTAGTAGTATAAATTGGTATGTTCCAGGGAAGTATCTATAGTAAAGTAACCCATATTTTTTCTCTGAGTGGTCTAGAAATAAAATAATTTTATTTGGAAATAATCAGCTACTTGTGAGAAACCTCTTTTTACAAATGCTTAATGTATTTAGTACTTAGTTTTTATTACTTTTGGAAAGCCACGGTTCAGTAAGACTTTTGTATATTGGCTGTTTAATAAAGAGACTGAAGTAATAATTTCAAAATCTGTACACGGTTGATTCATTTCCCTTTAGAACAATTCTCTTTTCACTTTAGTTTTTTGCCTTGTGGGGTACCGCTATAGCGTTAAGTGTGAAATACTTGATAAGGAAGGTGCAGTCAACTAGGACTGGCATGTCCAAGCGTTTTCCAGCTTCCGTGGAATTAGAGAGGACACTGTAGGGAATTTGCACATAATCAAGGAGGAGGGATAAAGGGGATCTTGCAAGTTCATTTGGAAAAAAAAATGAGAAAGGATCTGTGCTTAGCTTGCCCAGGGAAAGAAGGGAAAGGATGTTGAACATTATGGAATGAATAGTCCTCCCCAGCTTCATATCTCTAGTCTGATTCTATCTACTTGTGACCAAATACAGCATTTTATTTTTTTACTTTGTGTTCAAGTCTCAATTCAGTACTAATTTGGGAGCTGTCAGAAAGTAATAGAAGTGCCAGTTTTCAAAGGTGTGATGCTAATTGGATTTCTGCAAGGAAGGGAAGCTGTGCATGCGTTATTGCTTCTTGTCTTCAGCGTGTAGCCTATTGCTTTTGCATCAGTTAAATCACTGCTTAAAAGACAGATAGTAGTAAAGTAATTAATTGTCCTTTGATGAGAGTTGTTCACTGCCTGGAGACCTGTTAATAACAGTACTGAAGATTCAGTAGTGGAGGTGAAATATTTCCTTTGATGTCAGAAATGAAAAATAATAGCCAGTAAGAACCACTTAGGATACCGAAGACACACAGAAAAATAATCATCTCCCACATGCATGCGCAGTCCATCTTACTTTTCCTTTTGACCTTCATAGAGCTACTCTGCCTCCCCATCCTTTCCCTTTTCCCCTTTCCCTTAAACCGCCCTTTTATTGAAGAGGGCCAAACTCTACTCACTTGTCTCTCTGCCCCGATAACAGCGTTAGACGTATTCTGGTCTTTAATTTACCACAGGCTTTTTCTAGTTTTTCATCCTGTGATCTTCTTTGGGAGACAGTCTTCTCTTTCTCTATTTATTACTTTGTGATGATAGACCATAGCAATTTTAACTCCTTTTCCTTACCTCAGGATATATTTTCTAGTCAGTGTAAATGTTGGATGATCAACAGCTGTAGCTTCCTCCTGACATAATTCTTACCACTGGAGTATCTGGTCTCTGGTCAAAAAAATAGCCTGTGATAGTTTCTGTTATCTGAACAGCATTTTCTGAACCCACTTTCTTGCCTGTAGCTAACTTGTTTGGATTTGAATTACTGAGTTTGTTTAATATAGCACTTTATACCTAATGATCCAGCTACAGGCTTTTTGTTTTGCTTTTACTGGAGTGGTTTAATAATAGTAAGTGTAGAAATGAAACAAACTTGCTAAATTAAAAAAAAAAAAAAGGCATCAAAAAATCATTTTTGACAATGTGATTTTTTTTTTAATCTAATGAGGTGAGACAGTTGAATTTGAAAGCTGGGTCAAAAGCTTATGTAATTTTGAGACCCTAAATATAGAATGGTGTAATGACACAAAAAGATCAATCTCTATGCATATGTTCTGGTAGAGTATTTTTGTTTTGTTCATATTCTGCGCATGCAATTTAAAACTAAGCTGGATACCCTCTGCTTGGAAAAATGGTCTTGCTAATATTCCTATCTTATGCTAGGTGCCAATTTAAATTGACATGTGGCATGTAGGTTTCTTTATTATAATTGTCTGGGTGAGGGGTCTTTGGGGTTTTTGTTTTGTTGATAGTAAAATTTCCATGTGGTCATTGTAAAATTTACCTTTTTATTTATTGTATTTTTTTTAATAGTAGTGGAATGGGGTGATGATGTTAAAGCAGTATCAGAAGATGAAGCCATGGTGCTGGTGAACCATCAAGCAACGGGTGATGTCTGCACTCTGATGATGTGCCTTCAGGACAAAGGCACGGTAGGCTACAACCGGGGAGTGGGGTAGCTTCTGTGTGTGCCATCTGTTACCTTGGGTGTGCTTGCATCTGTGTGCGCTACTGATGACTGACTTCTGTGCGTTAATCCACCAAATAGTCTCAAGGCGCTGAATAGGAAGCTTTTTGTTTAGATTTGGTTTAATGTGACAGCCAGTAGCTTGGAGCAGGCTTTAGACCATAAACGTTGCCTTTGAAGAAGGTCAAATATGAGCTGAGTCAGTGTGCATCCAGTCTAGATTAACACGGAGGGAAGCAGATCTTCTTGCAGGTAATCATGTACTTGACTTTTTCCACCCTCACCTCATGGCCTTGTGCAACTGATGCCAACTTTGCTCAAACCAATACAGGTCTAGCTGCTTGGTTATGACTTTATTCCAGCATGGAATTTTTCTCAAAGTTAGAAGCAAGTTGTGTATGGGATTTTGGTAGGAGTTCAGAAACTGAAAGTGACTTCCCTATGAGGCATGTCCAAGCTAAGATAGCTAGCTAAGGTCAAAATTGCTCGAGCTATTATTTCACAAACTCTTAAGCATTTCTTGGTGAGAAGTGCAACTAATGCCAATTGTTTCATGCATTGTTGATCAGAAACAGCAAAATTAGCACTAGGGAGTCTAGTGCTAGAAACTAGAGTATGGGATCTAAATAGGAAATTAAATTTATGTGCAAAGCAGGAGGAAGGGGGTATGTATGATTAGGCTGCAAAGGGTGGGAGACATACCTGGCAAGCTGAAAAAAATACATCGGCTGTGTCTGAGTGTTCTCTTCTTTCTTGTGACCATACGATGAAGAAACAAGGAAAACAACAACTGCTTTTTGTTGCACTGTTTTTCTTAGTGTATATTAATATAGATTGACTATACACTGTATATACACCAGTGATTTAATATTTGTTGGGAAACTTTCCCAAATCTTCCTTATGACAGCAGAGCTGATTTAAAAAAAAAAAAAAAAGGAAAGTATGAAAATGCCACTCAAGATTGAGCAAAGACTGATTTCTTTCTCCTGTAGCCTAGAGAAAGCTGTGTTTTAAAAATACTTTAAATTCCTTTAATTTCTTTTGGAATTGAGAAAGCTAGGTATATATGGTATTCTGCACTGTACCCCACTGAATGGAATGACAGAATAAACACTCTTTAATTTCCTTCATCAGAATTATGCATAGGACAACCTTGTGATAACGATATGACTGTGAGGGTATAGTCCTGTGGATATGTATTGCGTATAATCTTGATTATGGTTGTCCCAGATGTTTTCAATATTGTAAAGCTTCTTTGACTCATATGTGTATACTATTGTATATATAAATCTAAGCCACATTTATACTGTGTGACTTCATAGCTAAAAACTTTCAGCCAAGACAGTAAGTTTTAGTGTATGTAGAAGACGCTAAAAATGGAGGAAGGTATTGAGCTGGCAAATTGAAACTGTTAGGTTTGCGGGTTTTCAGAAAAGCAAAACATCCCTAAAATCACTATTTTTCCCCTTAAATAATTGCAGTCATTGCTGTTGGAATCTACATATCCTGAGACTAGTATGGCTTTAATGTTTTTAGTTAATAAAGAAATAAAAAAAGTATTAGCTTCAACACATGCTTAAATATAGCATGAGTAGTACAAAGAGGTAAAAATAATGAGAAAGATCAGGATAGTTTATCCTTGATAGAACTTGCTGAATCAGGTGTTTTTAAATGGCATGCTTCATATTTCTGAACAGAAGAGAATTGTCTTTACTGTGAGTGACTGTAAAACCACTGGAGGAAAAATACCCACAAAACCTACCTGTCCAAAATAAATCATTGTACAATAGGCGACTATTTAAATTAGGCAATTTTCTTTAAACACAGTTTAAACTTGACATGGAGTCCTTCACAACCTTGATATTCATCTGTTAGTAACAAAATAGTAATTTCCAAGAATTGTTTTTATTTTGTTTAGGATGGTTAAGCTGCACAAATTCCTAAACGCTTTACCACTTGGACAACACTTTTTAGCTCTCAAAAGTATTTTGGGAAGGTGAAAGGCTCGCTTCCATTTCACACAGAAGAGCATACAAAGAAGTAAAACAGCTTTCCAAAGGCAGCCTCTCAGCGGTGATGGTGTCGTGGCAGAACTAGGAAGACCTTCCTCCTGTGGCAATCCAAAATTTCTTTTGCTTGCTTTTGCCAGCTAATACAGCCTGAAACCAGATGTAATCTGCAAACACTTACTGTTTAATGCTGCTTTTTAAAAAATGTTAATTTAAGACCTCAGAATTGTTCCATTTAATATTTTTCTGTGTAGTGAGGTAGAATACTGAAACATCCTTGCAATTTGACAATGTTTCCCAAGTGCCATGTAAGGAACTGTGGTATTTTTTTTCTAGTATTTTATAACTTCTTATATACAAATAATAGTGTAGCCTATCTGTTTTAAGCAAATTTAATCTCACTAAGCAGTAAGCTAAAAATACGTGTGTTAAGATGTTTCTTGTCGCTCAGATTCACTTATGTGAATAAGGAAGACACGTTCTCTTAATCAGGGAAGTGGAACTTAGCTAAAAGTTATAATTTTAATGGAAGGACTGGATTGGTGTTGTTTGACTGATACATGTTACGACAAGCCACAGAGAGTGAGGTTTCAGCTGAATCAGAAGTGACTTAATAACACTTTTTATATAGTTCAAGAAATTGTTCCAATTTGTGAAAGTAAGTGTTAAGGTAGCTGAGGTCTCATAAACATTAAACGTTATGTATTTAACAAAGAGAAGTAGGTTAAAGTGCTCCTATTACTGCTTTCTTACTGAATTAGGACTGATAAATGGGGCTATTTTTTCTGATCTAGAGCAGAAAGCAAAGCCAGGAAGGATGCAGTGGAGAGGAGAGCATAGAGCGTGCAGCTGTTTGAGTGGAAGTTTCAAGACATGCATTCCCAGGTTTCATTGTTAAGTTAGAGGTGCTTGAAAGATGAAAGTCAGTCTATTCAGGTTGCTTTGTTATGGAATCTAGTTAGAGTGAAATGAAAGTGGGCTTGTGAATAAGAGGCACCTAGATTTTTTTTTTTTGTAAAATTGGTAAAAGCTTTTTCTACATTCTGAACATATTTAAGCAGGAAGGATGAAGCAAAAAGGACCTAAAATGGCATCCAAAAATTCTTTCAATCTTTAAACAACTATGAATCTGTGCTCAAAACACTTCTGAATGTCTGTGCTTAAACCTCCTTGAAATGCAAGAGACTGATCTGATAAGCGTTGTTTCCTTCCTGAGGATACTAAATGGAAGAGCCACCACTGGTATCTTGCAGTGTCCTCTGTTCTGTCCTTGGCAGCAGAACAGAATGAATATTCATTAATCTAGTTTGCCTTTTGATTTGATTTAAATGAGATAATTGTGTCCTATTCCTTGAACTCCTTCTTTTTGGTTTTAAGTTTTAGAGTGTGTGTATATATATTCATTATTTCACACCTAAAAATATTTCCTCTTTGTACTTCTTACGACTGCTTAGGCTTATAGGCAGATTTGTAATCACTGAGCTCTGGAGTTTGCCTCTCTGTAGCCCACTTGCAGCAAACTGCCTGTATGTTTTGTCTCAGTTATAACTTGCGTGTCACATTGATCTTGGACACAATTCCATCACTCCTTCTCAAAAAGACTGAGGAAGTCCAGGGATGCTGGTTAGAAGCCCTGTGTAATCTAAAACATGGTGAGGTGGACTTCAGACTGAAGAGCAGTGATCAGCTTTCAGGATAAACCTACTGTCATCTAAAAAGAAAGACAATAAGAAGTGGTATGGGAGGAGAGAAGCAGTAGCGTTGCTCAGCAAGAGTTCCTCCTCCAGGATTGCCATAGAACATCTAGGGACCAATGTTGACTCTTCAAAAGACACAAACCTTTTCTTCTCAGGGAAGCAGATTATTAAGCTTGCTTACCTTCTCTGGTTGGCTTAACTTCTGCTTGATATAATAGAACGATAATTGTCAAAATGCCAAACTAGTAGATGAATACTGGCAGTCATGTGGGTACTGCTGCCAGGCTAGATCATCATCAGTGGAATTTTTGTGGTGTTTTTGTCAAAGGATATGGTTCTGTACACTAGCCTGTCGCCTTTGGGCTGGTGCACGGGCATGAATTTATGATGTAGTGCCCTGAAGAGCAATAACACCTCTCAGTGCTGCTTTTTTTAACTCTTGTCCTTAGGGCAGACCTTTTCTTCCAGTTGTTTTGGTTTTTTTTTTTCCCTCTTCCCTAAGGCTTTCTAATTTACTGAAATGGAAAGAATGTCCATCTCTGCATAGAAGAATTTTTGCTTTAAGATCCTCTATTTTATTTGGTTTTATTTGATTGAGTGCACCCTCAGCAAGTTTGCTGATGACACCAAGCTGTGTGGTGCGGTCGACACGCTGGAGGGAAGGGATGCCATCCAGAGGGACCTTGACAGGCTTGAGAGGTGGGCCTCTGCAAACCTCATGAAGTTCAACAATGCTAAGCGCAAGGTCCTGCACCTGGGTCAGAGTGATCCCAAGCACAAATACAGGCTGGGCAGAGAATGGCTTGAGAGTAGCCCTACCAAGAAGGACTTGGGGGTGTTGTTTGATGAGAAGCTCAACATGAGCCAGCAATGTGTGCTCGCAGCCCAGAAAGCCAACCACATCCTGGGCTGCATCAAAAGAAGGGTGGCCAGCAGGTCGGGGGAGGTGATTCTGCCCCTCTGCTCCACTCTCATGAGGTCCCACCTGGAGTACTGTGTCCAGCTCTGGGCCCCCCAACATAAGCAGGACATGGACCTGTTGTAATGAGTCGAGAGGAGAGCCCCAAAGATGCTCAAAGGGATGAAGCACCTCTCCTGTTAGGACAGGCTGAGAGAGTTGGGGTTGTTCAAGCCTAGAGAAGAGAAGGCTCTGGGGAGACCTTATAGCAGCCTTCCAGTAGCTGAAGGGCGCCTACAGGAAGGATGGGGAGGAACTCTTTATCAGGGAGTGTAGCAACAGGATGCAAGGGGTAATGGTTTTGAAACTGAAAGAGGGGGAGATTTAGCTTAGATATTAGGAAGAAATTCTTGACTGTGAGGGTGGTGAGACACTGGAACAGGCTGCCCAGAGAAGTTGTGGTTGCCCCATCCCTGGAAGTGTTCAAGGCCAGGCTGGATGGGGCTTTGAGCAGCCTGGTCTAGTGGGAGGTGTCCCTGCCCATGGCAGGGGGTCAGAACTAGATGATCTTTAAGGTCCCTTCCAACCTAAACCATTCTCTGATTCTGTGGTTCTATTTAACACAGGCCAGGGGATAGCTGTATGAGAAACCATTTCACCAGTATTAGTCTCAAGTGCGGAGTTATATCTAGGAAATAATTTTTCGTTTATCACTCACAAATACATAGTGTGTCTCTGTTCCCTTGGATGTGTAGCATCAAGTAAGTAACACCACTGGCAGACAGGAAAGGATACTAGCATGTCACTGACATGAAATGGATGCTTGTTTCCAAAGCAAAACCTTTCATATCTTTGAGAGCTGTCCTTTTCTCTCAGACATGGTTTCCTTTTCCACTTCCAGTGATGCTAGAGGGTCTAGAACTGGGCGCTCTTGCATTATCCAAGAACTTCAAATAGAAAGCTTGCTAGTATTAAAAAAAAAAAACCAAACCACAAAAGCTAAGGTGTTCTTAATGCTCTCTTAGGCAAGGATAGCTAACTTCTAAATGTGACATTTGGATTTCATTGGAAGATGAGCTATATGTCTATGGCAGTAAAGTATCTTACACATTCTTTGGCAGGTATGATTTTTCAAGTGTGTAAAAACTTCACTTTGCTGAGCATCCATCTGCAGTTGTTTAAGGATAAGAAACAGGGTATGTGACAGTTATCTTTCTCCAAATATATAACCTGGGATTCATTTATAGCTTCTGTGGTCAAAAGGGAAAATAGGTAATTGGAGCACTCCAAGGCATAATTAGATTTCTTTGGAAGAAAGACTTACTGATGCATGCAATTCTAGATACAAATTGCAAATTATCGAGCTGCTTTTACAAAACAGAATTCATGCATGAAATATGATCTGCTTCTTTCTACAAATTCCGTGTAGGCATGTGAAGATGTGAAAAAGGGTAAAAGCCACCATCTTTTACTGTATCAAACTATTTTGTTAGAAGTATTGTTGAAGGCATGGATGTGGATTCGGAGTATTTCAGTAACTGTGCAAACCTCTGATGTTTGGAGAGAAGCGTAGAGTATGCTTTAGCAGTAGATGTAATCAACTAGTGCACAAATAATACACTGTATTTTCTAGAGGACATCTTTATTTCTTAGACTGCTTTCTTTCTGTCTTTGCCTGAAATTATGTATCTTGGACAACTGAAAGATGCCAAGCAGAAGGTTCAAAAAGTGATCTTCTGACTACCAGAGAAACGTCATGGTTGTCCATATGCTTTTTTGATAGTGATAGATGGAAGAGTAGTGTGTTACATGACTTTAAGATTCATTGAACTTGAATCAGTCTTACAAGGTGTGGCCTTGTAACAGAGGGAAGCGTAAAGGCAGGTAGCCTCATGTACAATTAAGAGCATGTAAGAGACACTGGATTTCAGTTTTGGAGAGCCGACACCTACCCCTCTCACAATCTCCATGTAGGAACTACAGAGGTGAAAGGCCTTGGGAGAGAAGAAGCTTTTCCCTTCTGTTATTTACCTCTTCTGGAGTAATTCTATTTTAAATCTCAAAGGACTGAACAGATACCGTATCTGCCTTCACTGTCCTGTAAGAAGTGATAGTCAAAGTGAATGTAACAACTCAACTTCTATTTTTGCCTCTCACCGTGCTTCTTGGCTGGGACTAGGAGCATGACTTAATGAAATTCTCAGGGATGCACGTGGCTGCTCTGGCATGAGACAAATCGGTAGTGGTATGTGGGCTGTACATAGGTCTCAGCGAATGCTGCTATTCAAAGATAGAGAGAGCCTATATGGAGCACATGCATATCAGAAGCGCAGCAACACCATGATCTCATCCCCAAAATCGCTGAGTAGAAAAAAAAAAAAAGGAAACATTTTTTTGTTGTAGACATAAACCAGTTAGAGATTTCAAACACAGATCTGTATTGGTTTGTGTACTTTAACAAACACTGGGAATGGTTTTAATTTGCAACTGGCTTAAAATTGTGGTGGTATCTCAATAAGAAGCATTACACTACCTGTGTGAAAAGATGGAGTAGAAATTACTGTAGCATATGGCTAATAGTGTAGAACTGCATATTATATTATAAAAAGGCAGCTATTTAATCCTGCTGTTGATAGAGAAGTGTAGCACCTGTGCTGCTTTATACTATGGGGCATAAAGGACTTTATTCCATATATTTGCTAGTTTCATTGCTGTTGTGAGGGTGACAAGAATGTGACCAGTATATAGGTAATTCTCTGCACTTGACATTTACTAAACTTTTTTTTTAACTTTTCAGGTTGTTCGTCAAATGATGTGGCTGATGGATCATATTTTTAAGTATACAAACTTTGGCATTGTGTCTCTAATCCATGGAGACTTTTTTATAAGACAGGTAAATGGAAACACGTAATAGTGCTTTGATTTATCCTTGGTTTTGGAATGTTGTGGTGTTATGGGACTTACTCATTACCTCCTGGATGGCTTGCAGGATGAAATAACTATGTTGTAATGTGTGTATTTGGGTAGAGCTTTCTTCTGAAACTGTTTGTTTTTTTTCCAGGCTTCTCTTATTATTTGCCTAGACATGAGTGTTTACGGAACCCAGTTATGATGGGAGCCTTTTTATGAGAGGTCTACAAGCAAAGTACATGGGCAGTCCTTTTTGTCTCTCTGCTTCTGACTGCCCATTGTTGGAGCCTGGCTGCTTCCCTTAGTGACCTTGAAGTTGTGCAATGAGTCTGGTTAGGTCACTCTTCTGACTGTCAAAGTTTTAGATAAGGAAAGGCAGGACCATCCCTTTTGGTGGTGACGTGGTAGCAGACCAGTTTAAGGTGATGATGGACCTGCATAAATAGTAATTAACTGATTCTTGAAGGTTAATTATTATTTGAGCATCAGGAAAGAATGTGTGTTAAGCCCAGCATCTCACATGTTAAGGAGTGAAAACCTCAGATTATTTCTTACATTTTGGGGGTTTTGTTGTTTGGTAGCTGTTGTTCAAACTGCACTCTAAAAGTAGAAATTTCGAAATAGTACAATAAGCTTGAACCTGCTGCCAGTTATGTAAACTGTGTTATCCAGCATACACATTTCTTTCCTCTCCTTATTTTTATTTGTCTGGACTTAAAATGTATGGCCAGACAGAGAGAATGAATGAGTTTTCACTTTACAGAGAAGGAAAAGCTAATTTACTCAGAATGAAATAAAGAAATACTTAATCACAGCTATACACAGCTAAAGTGAGATTTCTCACTAAGACTAGAGGCGTGGTTAGAACACCTCAAGGAAAATTAGATTCTCTAGAGATACAACTCTGTACTGTGAATGTATGGGAAGGAACAGAGTTTGACGCTTTGTAAACTATAAATCTATTTCAGTAGTTAAAATTCACAAGATACATATTTTGAGGTACACGTGGCTGTCAGCTTGTTAATTGTAATTTCTGGATATGGTGTTGCAATTCCAGTTACAAAACCAATTTATTACTGAGCTGCAAACACTAAGGCTTTTCTTCATTTTTGTAAAGTGGCTGAGATATGCAACATCACAAATCAAATGATGTCATCATAAGTCTTAAATATAAACCAATTAAAAATAAAATGTTTCTTGGCTGTTAACTAGCCTTTGGATGTAGCAAAAACACTTAAGGTGAGTGAGTAATGATCCTTTGCCTAACTATAGAAGGGCCCTAGTAATATTTGGATGAGTAAATACTTCATTTTTTCCCCCTGTAAAATAATGTAATTTGATCATGGTACAATACATCCTATTTGTTAAAAACATACATTAGCTGCATTTTCATGAGCAGCAGCAATGGCGGTTTTAGGAGTGCTTCTGAAGTCTGCTAGAGGTTGACTAGTGTTTTCCCTTCTCCCATTGAAAAGTATATTGGAAACAGAGACTGTCAATTACTTGCCATTTTGGTGATGCAAAGTGCATGGCATCCTGAAGAATTTGTCAGCAGCCTGCTGCTGCCAGTTTTCTTTCCTCTAAAGGAAGGAAGACTGAGCCTGTTCCCTGTGGTGGTGATCAACTATCCATGGTCTTCAAGAATTGGTTGTATTAAGGAGCTGCTTCTGCTTCTGTATGACTTACCTTCTCTTCTTTCTGGACAGTATGTTAATTGCATTTTATCTTCCAGAACTCTTCAGTATTCCACTAGTAACGGTTGCTTTTAAACACTCCTCTTTCCCATTAGTCTAGTAGATTTTTCTGTATCACAGCAGCATCTTAAACCTCACGGTATTTGCTGAACAGCAATTTATGCACCAGTTGTATTCATTAGGTTTGGTTTGGTTTTGGAGAGTTCTAATATCTAACATGTGAAAAGGTTATCATTCACTGCTGTTTTTTTAACTACTGTGCTGTCCTGGAGTCCTGTGATCTGGTGGGAAAGGACTGTTTTAACTGAGGAACTTCTATGTTGCTCTTTAATTGCATTAATATGAGCAGGCAGAGCTTTTTCCTTCCCTTTCATGAGGTAAGTTGGAAGTAATTGCAATCATGAGATTTCAAAATCTAGCAGAAACACTTTCACAAAACTTGTCTTCAATAAAATATTGTTTCTTGTTGTCTTCCACTCAACCCCACTCTTTCCCTCTTCCCTGCCAAAAAAACACCAACCACCAAAGTGTGGAAGGTTTGTAGCAGTTTTGTTGACATTTCAGAGAATTAAAATCACCTCTGCTGAGGGAAGCTTAAATTTTGGACTGCTGTGTCTTTAGAGTGATTTGGCAAAGTCACTTTGAAGCACTCAGAAATAACAATCGATGTCAATTAATTCCTATGAAAATTTGGGTAGCTTGCTCTTGCTGTGTGTGGAAGCGGGAAAAGATTGTTGTTGAAGATACTGACGATATTTCTGCAGTAATTAAGGACAAATCTTACTGTCTTAAATGAAAAAGTTGTGCTAATACATCAAAGAGGAGAAATGAATGAAGGTTGGTTGTTTTTATTTTTTTCCGCATCCCCTTCGTCTTTCAGGTTTAATTATCACCTGGCTATATCCTATATATAGCTAATTATCAAACTAGAAGCTGGTGTCATACAATACCTAGTCTAGGGCATTTCGGTTTTATTGTTGTAGGCTTTCTTTAAGTTCACACAAATAAAATCACTTCCGACTCAACAGTTTCCCCTAGGGGAAGGAAACCTGCAAACATCATAGCCCAGTACATTTTATATTTTTATTTCTTTTTTCTTCTCAAACAATAAGTGTTTCCATCAGTGTGCTGATGCAGCGCAGGTTTGGGAGAAATCTGTGGTTCTACTGTGGTAGCTGAACTCAAATGTGGTCTCAAGTTCCAGCTATGTCTTCTGGTAACCTCTGCTATTCTAATATGGGATGAGGGGACAGGTGTGTAGAAGATACGTACATAAAGCAAAGATACTGTGTGGCTTGAAGAAATTACTGATGATATGTGGACCTCCAAATCGTAGCTTGACTCCTAGACTGTCTTTGCAGACTTCAGTTTAGAAAATTCAACTTGGGACCCAGTAACAATTAGAGAATTCTGTAAATACATCCTCCTGTTATGTGGAGTTCCTGTTTACAGCGTGGATATCACTCTTGCAGAGAAGTCATCAAATCAGGAGCTTCATCCTCAATTTCAAGGGCTTTTTTTTCAGCCTTTCTGTAAAGTGGCATTAACTCAACCACCAGTGGGTACTCTGGGAACAGTGTTTTGTGTTGTCATAGAGGCTTATTTGTATCTCTGAAAAGAGAGAGAAATTATAGAAATGTAATAATTATCTGTCTTAATGTTGTCTCTTTTAAGCATTCATTTTATTTAGGTAATGTTTTATCCTTATAGGGAAGAGCACACCGTGACCAGCAGCTTGTGTTACTCAAGGAGCATCTAGAAAAATATTACAGGAGCCGTAATCGGAAATGGATTGTTTTATTTCCAGAGGGTGGCTTCCTTAGGAAAAGGAGAGAAACAAGCCAGGCATTTGCCAAGAAAAACAATTTGCCATTTCTTAAACATGTCACCCTGCCGAGACTCGGGGCAACACAAGTCATTCTGAAAACGCTTGTAGCGCCGCAAGAAAATGGAACTCCAGCAGGTGGAGACGCTGTGATAAAAGGTAAAGACTGCTTCACTCTTGTGGATAAAAAGCAAATTGAATGTCCAGGATTAGAGGTTGACCTGCTGGAAAGCACCTCTGTAGAGAGGGACCTGGGAGTCTAGGTGGACAGGAAGTTGACCATGAGGCAGCAATGTGCCCTTGTGGCCAAGAAGGCCAGTGGTCTCCTGGGGCGCATAAAAAAAAGAGCATGGCCAGCAGGTTGAGGGAGGTCATCCTCCACCTCTACTCCACCCTGGTGAGGCCACATCTGGAGTACTGTGTCCAGCTCTGTGACCCCCAGTTCAAGAAGGACAGGGAACTGCTGGAGAGAGTCTAGCGGGGGAGCTACAAAGATGATCAAGGGACTGGAGCACCTCTCTTGTGAGGAAAGGCTGATAGACCTGGGTCTGTTTAGCTGGGGAAGAGAAGACTGAGAAGGGGATCTTATCAATGCTTATAAGTACCTAAAGGACAAGTGTGAAGAGGATGGGGTCAAACTCTTCTCCGTGGTGTGTGGTGACAGGACAAGGGGCTGCCCAGAGAAGTTGTGGAGTCTCCTTCTGGAGATATTCAAAACCTGCCTGGATGCGTTCCTGTCCAGCCTGCTGTAGGTGAACCAGCTTTGTCAAGGGGGTTGGACTAGATGATCTCTGGTGGTCCCTTCCAACCCCTACAATTTTGTGATTCTGTGAAGATCTCAGTTAAGCAAAACATCTTGTGTTGAATTGGTCTCTTTAAATGTCCAATACATCCATAATGCACTGTCATATTTATATAAAAGTTTTCATATTTGCTTTTAGTTCTACTAAGTTTATTTTTTTATGATGAGAAACTCAAAAAAAGAAAACCTTAGTTTTCTACACAGTGTGGCTGCATGAATGTTTGTCATGATGGGTAGAGCAGATACTGGGATGAGCACCCAGAGTGGACAAGAAGGTGTGCTGCTCCTTTCAGCATGATTGCTGGTTTGCTCTGGTTTATGGTAGTATGTAACTATAGTAAAAGAGTTTCTGGAATATGCAGACTATAATCAAATTTTTATTCCTGGCTTTAACAGTTTCTTTGCATCCAGTACCGTATGCTTCATTCCTCTTCTAGAACTATTTTCTGTTGAGTTCTTCTATCCTCTACAGATTTTTATGATGACTCTCCCCATTGTTGCTGGAGGTAACTGTCACTGATGACTAGATATGAAGGATTGTTTTGGCTGTCTTATGTTAGAAGAGTTATAAGGGAATAAGAATATTCCTGCAGCATTATTGTTCTGGGACACCTGGACTGTAGGCAGAGTATAGGTGGGATATAAGTAATGCCTGTAATTATGGGACTTGGTGCTTTTAGTCTCTCAATTTTTAAAATTAACTTCTTGGTATGTTCAGAGAATGGGGTTAGATCTTACTTAACCTAGTTGTGGATTTCTGTTACTTATTATAGAAACAACGGATTGGGAGTTTGTGGTGGTTTCTCACTGATGGGTGGTGCTGGTATTTTTGTAGCCAAATTATTATAATCGTTTAGCAGTCTGAACCAAAGATGCATCCTAATGAAGCCACATATGCAGATGACTTCCATTTTTTTTCTGTGCTGAAGTTCAAATTTCAGGTTTAGCATAGAAATTGCTTACAGATTTTTAGTTTTGAAGTTAATCTTGTCAACATAGGAAATGAATGGAGATGAAGTTCTTGGAGGAGTGGAGGGAAGATTTTACATGAACTGAAAATCAAGCTGTGGAATGTATCAGAATTATGTCCTTTCAGGCTACATTCGGAAGAGAAAGGCTGAAGAAAGTCCTTGTTGTCTTACAAGATTTTAGGTTTAATATGGAAACTGAATACCCTAGTCCTTGTTAAAAGTTATGTTTTTTTAAGAAGAAAAGTTTGGCCTGTTCCTGTTCTATTTATTTCCGTCTCAAAGGCAAAAAGGTATGAAAAGTAAATAGTTCCCCAAATGTGAATTACAGGCCTTCTAGTTCTGGAAGGGGACCAAAAGCACTCATCAAATTGCAATTTTATATTTCCATACTCTTAGATTGCCGTCAGCTTAGCTGAACATCAAACCTGACTGCATTGTTTTGTTTTGTTTTTGTTGTTTGAGCAGTATGATTCAGACTCTGGAGAAATGAGCATTTGATAGCAGTTGCCCTAACTGAGTACTAAAATAAAGGAATTTTCTCAGAAGTACAATGGAACAACATCTGTCCATCCTACTCAAACGACAGAAGGAAAGATAAATAGGCAACAACAGGAAAGAAATGTGTGGGTTTAGCACTATTGTTCTTTCAGAGTAACGGGCATGAAAACATAATGAGAGGGATGAAATAGAGAAGTGAAAGTAATTTTTATATGCTAGGAAAGAGTAACATTTGATACATATGGAGCTGAGGTATTTTAAGTCCTCTCCTCTCTTAAGCTCACAAAAATGTCTCTAGCACGGTAAAACTTCCCTTTCAGAGATGCATGAAAGGTTAATTATTGATTTATATCTTGTATAAAAAACTCTTCCTCTAATCTTCTGCCTTCCAAATGCCTTTAATGAGTTCTTGCCACTTCAGAAATTTCTTGAAGAATGTTTGTTCAGTTAAATGAAATATAGTTGAATAAATTGGTAAGGTTATATTATAAAGTTAGAAGCCAAAAAAGTTAGTGATCATCTTTACTTTTTATCTCTCTTTCCCTTTTTTTAACCACATGAAAAAAAAAAAAAGCTCAGTGGAATCAAACTTGTCTGTATCCTCTTTGGGTTACCATTGTTGACTTGTGCGTGCTAGAACTAGATGTAGTATATACAGTAAAGGTTTTGCCGGTGTCTTGCATAGAGATTGCGTATAAACTTTTTTTACGTTATTACTGTGGTCCTTTGCTTGGGAAGCGGCTTGGGTGTCAGTAGCATCTCGCTTGAACTTCATGGTTCACTGAAAACATTTTTCCTCTGCGCTGCTGCTTCTTGTGCTCTATACGCTCTTATTTAACAATGCTAATGGTGTCCTGGGTTACCAAATTATTCATTGTACTATAATAAGCTTTCTTCTCCATTATTTATCATTCTCTCAATCTTATTGTTAGTGCCAAGCTTGACTGATAATGACGGGAGTTCACCTCCCTCCCCCACCAGATTTTAGTTAAATTGGTTTAAGAGTGTCTCCTCCTCATCAAAAATTATGTCCCCTTCCTGTTGAGTTTCCTGGGTAGCTATGTTATGATGCGTCATGATACACAGTTGTGGTGTCCTTGAGTGCTGTCACTTCATTAGTACTTAATTTATTTATGATTATCCTTGTAGCTTTTATACCACTGTAGATTTTATACCATTCTACTTTCTAAGCTGGGATGGCGTATAATACTGATTGAAAGAAAAGATGACAAAATCAACAGTAATAAAAGATGTTTCATTCTTAATATACTGCTATGCCGCGCCCTAATTTGGTACAAACCAAGTTGCATACAGTTGTTTTATCATGTCACCCCCCCACTCCCCACTAACTTGCTTTTGTACATCACATGTCATTGGAGTTACAGCCTTCAAATGGTGGTTGAAGAATTGCGCAATAGCTAAATGCTCCATCATCGGTCCTTCTTCCATAAGGTCTCTAACCTGCTTTCTGTCATCCCTCTGGTAGAGGTGGGTTTGTGTTGTGGAGTGCGAGATTCAGTAGCCTCCACAAAATTTCAGTGGCCTTAATTATGATATTAGTATTCTTAATATCCTGTCTCTTTTTCAGTTTATTTTTGCACTAGTTATGAATTTCCCACAGTTTATTACCTGGTTCTTCCTCTGTAAATTGACAGGAAGAACAAATGTTCCTGAGCTAGACGATCAATACGATTTGATTATTCTTGTACTTAAACTGATCAGTTGCTTTTCCAAGGCCAAGCAGCCTCTGTTTTCTTAATTTCTTCCTCCTATTAGTTTTCCAAGCCTTCTTTCTTATTTAAAGTCCCAAGTACTAGCCTTCATCAGGGTGAAATTTAACTTACTGCTGGTAAATACTAAATTTAATGACTAAAGTAGTTGTTGTTTTTGCTGCCTTTTGAAATGAAATAATGCAATTTTATTCCTAGATAAATAGAAGGATCGAAAAACATATAGGAAAGGGTAGCACTGTCACTCGATGGCTTGAGTGCTTTTGAAGCTAGAAAGTACAAACACTGTATTTAAGTGGTGTCTGTCCCTGAAAAGATGGTGTAAGTTAATTCTGGTGTGTGGTGAAAGCATCCCTCTGGGCAGATGTGCCGTGCCCCCCGAACAGAGCACTGCTGCCAGCGCCTGCCTTCCAGGAGGAACAGAAATACGGGCAGCATAAAAATACTTGATGCATAGACAGCATCACCTTAACCCTGTAGGGACTGATGGCGGGGGGAGCAGGGGGAATGGGGAGATGTTATTTTATGGTTTTTGTTTAGTTTAATTTTTTAATGGAATGCTTAGTCTCTGACATAGGTGCAAGTACAATATTTCTTTAGTTAATAAGAACTGATCTTCTTGTGAGTTTTAGAAGTAGCAAAAAGTTCTAAATGTTCTAAACAGCTGGCATTTCAAAGGAGTTCGGAGCAATTGTTCACTGCAGATATGTTTTCCAGGGCTTATTTTTGATCAAGCTTCCTCTAGTATGTACTTTTAATTCTGCTTTATTTTACCATGCAGCATTTTTTTGTCTGATAAGAGGTTGCTGTGAGCTTGGTCAGAGCCATATTGAAATCTTATCATACTGTTTTCAAATGCAGCACAGTACATTCAGTTCTGATGCTTTTTCTCAGAGAATTCAATTTTCCCTTCTGCAGAGCTGGACACTGGACTTCATAATTGATATTTTTTTTAAATCAAACTTTTTGATTCACTATTATATGAGGAATGTGACTTTGATAACATGTGGGAAGGTTTTTTCTGATCCTGGAAAAGGGGCTTCTTGGTTTTGTTCCAGGTGATCTGTTAAGGAGAGATCTTGGGATAATAAGTAAGATGTTCAGTCTGAGAGCTAATCTTTGGGAAAAGATTTAATTTTAAGGTCAGTGGTCACACAAGGACAAGTGGAGGACAAGCAGCAAGAACGCATTGCTGTGCTGGGGGAGGCAAGAGCCTCCTTTGGCTGGGTTGAGAGTGATGTAAGTGTTCAGGAAGCCACACCTGAATACTAGTGAATGGTAGTAAATATTTTCTTTTTCAAGTGGAAGCTGTGGTCCTCAGGTTCACGCCTGGCTGGTGCATTCTTTTCCACTCCGGATGTAATCTGGCAGTATCGCACACTATCCAGAGCTCGGCTGGAGGCGAGGTTTCCTGCTGTAACCTGTCTTTATAACTTGCTCTTTTTGTCAGTGGTAAACACTGACGGTCTGCTGGCAGGTTTGAAAAGTCCTGCGTGTAGTCAAATCCAGCTTTTAGCATTGGTTGAGAGTAACCCCAGGGTGGACACAGAGGGGAGGAAGACAAGCTCTGAACCCCACAAAATTTGTGGTTGTAGACAGTCAGGTATCTGCTGTGAGAGGACCATAGAGGATGACGGAGCACTGAATGTCTTGAAGACGCTGATGGTGAGCTGCTTCATAACTAAATATGAAGCAACTTACTATCACTAATCCACAGCTAGAATGAAAATAAGGAAGAAAACAGTTATGAAGATTTACCTCTGCTGGTGGTTAAAAAAAAAAAAAGCAACAACCAGCAAGTTATGAGACTGTCTAAGTTTTATTTTGATTTTTTTTTTTTGTCTAGGCCATAAAGCTACTGTTAGGTGTGATTGTTCAATCTTGCCTTAGCACTCATAAGGCAAGTATGTACCATTCATACTGAGGTACATTATTGCGATGTGGCTTGGACACAACTGTGTAGGACAGATGCCTGCAGGCCTGTTTTGAACATCTATGTCCTGTTTAAAAAGAATCAGACTGCTAACATTTTGAGGCAATTTGAGAAATCAAAATCGTCCACCTGTGCTGAAAGTGGCAAGCAGACTGGCACTACAGAAGGAAAACTAGTCCTTGGAGAGATCAGCTTAAATTTGGTCTTCTGCTGAAGTCGCTGGCAGCCTGGCTGTTCAATCCCATAGCAGGTGCTAGAAATGAAGGATTAGGGTGTCTTTTAATGGTAGGTAGAAAGTTCAAAAGGGTTTGGCTGTCAGAAACATCCTGTGGCTGTGTTGGCCAAGCCAAACTTGGCAAGAGAAGTTCTTGAACAGGTATATGCAACTCCCTTTTTTTTTTTTTTTTTTTTTTTTTTTTTTTTTTTTTTAAGCTACAAATGCCAGAGCTGAGATTCACACCCTATTGTAACTAATGCAGCAATCTTTCTGTTCTGAGTTCCTGTTAGTGTGCTCCATTTTAAAAATAACAGCGTTTATTCCTGTTCAAAGGTCTGCTTAGGCTTGAAGGCAGCATCCTTGGGCATACTGAGGTCCTACCCCTTTGTGTTGTCTGCAATTGTCTGTTTCTTTTTAGGTTTCAGGATCTGTTAGAGCTTCATGGCTTAAAAACAGACAGGGCACAACACAGTATAAACCCCCAAAAGGACAGCAAGATTTACTTCAAAATTAATTTTCTGAAATCCTTGGTGACTTCGGGTTTTTTGGCAGTGTGAGATCTTGGATGATTATATAAGGCTTATTTTAAACCAGAGCATGCAGAAATATGCCTGTGACTGTGATTTGATAGCATGTCTTGGTAATTCCACATGGAGGTAGCTGCCGCTGAGACCTGCTGGCTCTAAAGGAGGATCTATGGAGGCTGACGTTACCTTCAGAATTTATTTCTTCTTCTAACCTGGGGGTCCTGATGGGCTGTCAGAGGCAGATTTTTCTCCCCACCGTGTCCTGGAAGGGGCTGGAGGTGAGTTTGGAGCAGGTCTGAGGAATCCATGCAGCAACTGCTCCACAAAAGCAGAATGTAGGAAATCAGCACATGAGAGGACTGCAGGAGTCTTCCCGTAATGGAGTTTGAACCATTATCCACTGAAAGGACCGTTTGAAATACTATCTAAATATTTAATAAATTATTTAAAAACAGTTGTACTGTAAATAATAAGTTAATGTGCCCATATTCATCTGGCAATTTTTAATTGCAATTAATGATCCCTGTTGCTTACTCACTTAGACAATTTACTTGTCTTTATCCGTTCTTACTTTACATCTGGGAAAATAATAAATTGAATGGCTTTGTTCTGAAATCCATTTCTAAATGAAAACTTCTGTGGATTTACTATTAATTTCATATTGGCTTTTCTCTAATACGCTGCTACTTTTAAAATGAAGGACTCTGTAGTTAGTGCTTTTCTTAAGAGAGACTTGACAAGCGCTCTGTCATGATGCTGGCAAGCCTGGAGCCTCTAATGGGACCTCGTGTTCTCATTTCACGTGTCTGTCAGGGTTTTAAAATACTGTTATTTCCAGAAGGTGACACTGGATGTTTCAGGTTGACTTGCGTAGCTTGCACTTGGTGAAAGTTTGGAATGGCACATTGCATGCTACTAATAACTCTATAACCTAAATATTACAAAATACTGTCTAGCCTTATTCAGGTAGTGGATTTGCATTGGTAATGAAGCAGTACACCACCGTTGTTGAGTAGACACCATGAAAACACTAGCGGCTTGTTAAAACAGTTGATAGATATATGTGATAGCATTGCTGTAACTGTCTTCTCACACTTAATTAAATTAAATGCAAATTAAATGCAGGTAGAAACTCACAAGTCAGTCCTTGCACGTATGTTCTAGTTTTTGTTAATAACTGTGGCTTTTAGGGTGCACCTCAGACTGTTTGTTGCAGATTTCTTCGTGTGTGTGGTAGCTCTTCCTTAAAATCTGAGTGGCAATTCTAGGCAAGACTAAACATCTGTCTAGCCTGACATCTTGTCGATGATTCCAAGTGGATATCAGAGGAAGAACGTGAACAGAGCAAACATGCATCGTAATTCTCCTGCATACTCTCCTAGCTTCTGACTGTTTCCAGTGTGGTAGGTTTCCCAAGCCAGATGGGGGTTTCTGCCTGTTCAGTTAACCCTCCAATGGATTTCTGCCATGTGCTTTTCCAGTTCCCTCTTGAACCCAACTCTTGGCATCCTTAATGTCCTTTGGCAAGGGATTCCCCACAGTTTTATTCCCCTTGTCATTGTTTAACCCCAGCTGGCAACTGAGCACCACACAGCCACTCGCTCACTCCCTTCTTTCATCACTATCTCAGGTATAGGCTTGAAGAATCTTGTACTTTGTACTAAGACCTGACACCTCTTACATGCTTCTGCCCACAGGTGGCTGTTTTTAGTCGTCAGTTTTTCAATCCTCTAAGATATTGCTGAGTATGATGTCAGCGTGTTACCACACTAGTGTATTAAGCATTAAGTAAGCGTATTACTATAGTAGCCCAAGCATAACATGACCTCAGGTACAAGGTAGCTCCAGTTCCCACAGAATAGATATAAAAGTGACAAGCTAAACTCAAAGCGCTGTCTTGGCAACGTGCCCCTCCTTCCTGGTTTGCTTTCCAGTTCTGCTGCTCTCCCTCTTCGCAAACCTATGAACTGAAGACATGCCATAGAGACGTCATGGCTAGGTTGATATCTGACCTTGACTATTGCTGGTAGTAACCTATGTTCAGATTTAAAATTGACTCTCCTGAACGGTCTTCATAGCAAATATTTTCCCCTCCTTTGATCCTTTTTTCAGTTTCTAAATATGCTGAGCAGTGTATGAACACGTACTGTTATCAGTCTTTCTGGAACCTTGTGGATACAATCTCCTCTCAATTGTGAAAACTGACCTTCTTCTATTCATTGCTTTGTTGTCTATAATACATCAAGTGGTGTATTTCCTCTTAATCACATAACTCAGGTTTTTTAAGAACCTTTGCGGGATTTTTTTAAAAATGTCTTTGAAAATCTAACTGCACTGTATGACATAAATCACCTTTATCCCCTTGCCCTAACGTAGTAGTGAGGCTGGTTACCCAAAGGGATCTGCATGGCAGTTGTTTCATCAGTGATCCGCAACTGTGACCTCTAACAAAGACCCAGTTGTAAATGTGCTTAAAGTGCAAACCAAGAAAGTTGGATTTTATTTTTGAAGCTTTCCTTTTGGCAAATAGGGGAAAGTACCTAACATTTGAGCCAACATTTTATGTGACTATACTCATACCTACTGAGTGAACTTGTTCTATTCTGTGTACTACAACATGTAAGAAAACAGAAATAACTGTGGAAGTAAAATCTTGGTCTAGCTGAAGTTTGTAAGAGTATTTCTGTGTTCTGTAATGAAATCTGGATTTTATTTTCGGCTGTCTTATTTTATTTGTGCCTCCTACCTTATGAAATATTATAAAAATGGAACAACTCTCAAATCAGTGACATGCACTTTCTGATTACTTTTAATATCATGTTTCTTTTTGTTCCTAGAGAGCAAATCAAAAGGCCTCCAGTGGGTGATAGATACAACCATTGCATATCCCAAAGGTGAACCTATAGACATACAAACTTGGATTCTTGGTTACCGACAACCAACGGTTACACATGTACATTACAGGTAGGAAATAAACCTTCTACTCTTACATTCAACTAAAATACTGGAAAACAAGTGTTCACAAATTAGCATCATGTTTCAGGATATAGGAAATCAGTAGCAATGTCTCTTTTATGTGTGTCTCTCACAGGTGGGCAACACATATTATCTAAACACAACTTTCTGTTCAAAAGTTCAGCGACTATTCCGTATCTGAGCACATGTAAATTTTTAATCTCCTGTGGCTGAATATAGTCATTAGGTATGTATTTGATGGCTAGGTCATCTTTTCCACTTCAGTGTTAAGGTGCTGGTAAACCCACCTTGACTGACCTTTTTTTTTTTTTTTTTAATAAACAAATTAAAAATCACAGTGTTATTAAACAACAGGTTTCCTGAGATATTTAACTTTCTGATGAAGAAATATCAGCTTTTTCACTCAAAGCATACTCTTAATTGTTGAGCAGAGCAACACTGGAAATAGTAGCAAATCTCACTAACTCCTAGAGTGGGATACTATTAAAATTTTTCTCCTCAGCAGTTCTTTGTCTCAAGACCTAAACTAATGAAGAAATAAGTTGCGTTTTGCTTTTAGTTTCTAGTTAATTGCAAGTCTGAAATCTCCGGAAATATTTTAAAACTCTTCCTACACCAAATAAGTTGATTGCATTTTATCCCCAAATTGCGTTATTTTGCCTTAATTCCTGTTTGCTGATTTGGGGAGCTTTTCGGCTTTTACACTAAGCTTTCAGATACCCTTGTGCGGATCCCCTGGGTGGCAGTTTAACTGGGAATGACCTTCTCCAGCATCACTGCTGTGTCAGTGTTGTGTGATGCAGAGTACAGGCTGCTCACTGGAGCTCCTTTCCACAGCCATGTTTAAATTTGTCCCTGCTTTTTATAGAAATCTGCCTTCAAGTTTTTCCGAAGGTGAACATACTTACACCCTAATTTATGTAAGATATCATAATATCTATTGTGCTTTATTCAGGTCACCTTAGTACTCTCTCAGATCTCTAGGATAATTGCAAGTTGAATGTAATTAGAATTTTTCTAAAGAGCATTTCCAAAAATACTTCCTTTAAAAAAGAGAAAGTTCTCTTAAGTTGAATTAACTTCCTGCTTCTAAATGCGTACATTTAAAACCTGTTTTTGGGCACAAGCATAAAGATGATGTAACCTTCCTTGCATTGAACTTGAATGCTACAGTTCTTGTAGTACTAAAATTCTAAGAAAAAATATTAGAAATTGTTTATTTTAGGTGTTTTCTTCCACAGGGTTTAAATCACTGGTTTAGACAGGGGCAAGCCTCGCTATTTTTTTTTTTTATTACTATTATTTTTTAAATAACCTCTAGTTGTTTTGGCTGACCCTGTAAAACATTTGAGGTATGCCCCAAATGGAAACTAATGCAGCGGCATGTCTCTGAAGGCTGAGAGCTGCATGTAATACCTCTGAAATGAGAACCGAGTGTCTTGGTTTTAACTGGAGCTTTGGCTAACTTTCCAGTCCTGGCAATTCTTAAATTGGCACGTCAAGTTTAGGCACGTGTCCTCTGGACTGTAAGGACATTAGTTGGATGCAGGGTAGCCATTTTTAAAGGTGCGTTTAACAAAGTCCCGCTCTGACAGCGGGCGGTAGCAGCAAAGGCGCAGGAAGGCAACGCGGGCACCATCCCGCTGCACATAAGCACACTGTGGCTGTAACATGTTCTGAGCAGGCGTCTCGTCTGGATCGCTCTTTTGGGGGGGGCTGATGGACCTGGCCTTCATGAACTTCTACCATTTTTAACCTGCTTATACTTGGTCTTCTACAACTTCCCTTGACACAACGTGTAGCTGTTCTGGAGGGTGGCGACCAGGACTGCTTCCTTTTTGCTTGTGTTAAGTTCTCCAGCCGATGCCTTCAGCGGGTGTACCCTGTTTCCCATGTCCTGCCAGTAGCGAATGAATCATTCCCCAGGAACGCTCTCTGTGACCTGAGATTTTACAGCGCTTTCTCATATCCTGCCTCAGCTGTCCCTGTCCCCCTCCCAGCCCAACAAGTCTTCATCTATTTGGTGTCTCCTTACACAAAAGTCTGTCTTGTTACTTTTGTCTGTGCCATTTCTGGCTCTGCTATAACTAGTTTGTGAGTTGACTGACATCCTGAATTCCCCACAGTCACTTCAGGATCGCTTACCAGAGTAATAATAGCTAATCTCAGAGGCTGTGGCAGTGTATGTGTAGCTGCTGGTGCTTTTTCCTTCCCCAGTGTTCGTTGCCTTGCATGTACTGGTATTTAATTTCATCGGCAACTATTGTCACGTCCTTCTGCAACTCTTCTCTTTGCCTACCCAGAATAATTCTATACCAAAAAAGTCATATTGTTTTTGTATCCTTTTTTCCAGATTTAGCGTATCATCTAGCAATGCTACGCTAAGACCTTTTAATGTATCTGGAATTAGAGCTCTAGTTTGGAACAAATATGATAAATTTTCACCTTTGGTGTTTTTGACAATAAAATTTATTTTTAGATATTTTTTATTAGCTTTAAAAATATTTTTCTGTTTTAAGTAAAGGATACATTTATCCATGGCAGGATTAGCAGAGAGCAACTGAACAGCATGTGGACATGAATTTACTCATGTTGCATCATCCTTTTCTGTTGCTTATACGGAAATTCTCCTGTTGAATTCCCTTCAGGGCATTAAAGCAACTTCTTTTTATTATTATTATTTTTTTCCCAGATCACCTGATTTTACTCATTAGGGGTTATTTTTTTAGCAGAATGCTGTGATGTGATGGGCACATTCAGAGTTTTGACAACTTTAAATCATTTATTGATGATTTGAACAGAGGTGCTGGTACCACTGAAGAAGGTACCTGTGAAGATGGAGTACATGCTTGGAAAACTAGGGCTGGCAGACAGGGAAGAGTAGGAACAACCGTTCTCTCCCGGAGGGTTTTCTGGTGTTAAATTAAACCTTTCAGCTCTCCCGTCACTTTATTGAACCTTCTCCAGGATTGGGAAGCCAGATAATTGAGGTCCAATGGGCTGACATCAATCTCTTAGAGCTTATTTTTGAAATTATAGGTATGGTCAGCAGAAAACTGTCTCGCAGGAGCTCTGCATGCGTGCCTCCGAGGTAGTGTCCTCACTTGGCTGAAAATACAGCAATGTCTCAAGCCTATTTCTCTGTCAGATCTTAATCAGGAGCCGTTCTGGAAAAACACCAAACCCCTTTATGCTGGTTAAACAGCGCATGCTACGAACAGCTGTACTTTGTGCCCAGCCAGCTCATCCTTGCCATGTCAGCCTCCTTCCTCTCGTCCCTGGCACTTCTGTTCGGAAATGCAGAGCTACCTTTTAACGTGCTGAAAAGTGTCCTGGGAGGTTCCTGTGCGGTGTTGCTCCCTGAGAGCTGGTCAAGCCACAGGGCGGAGGATGATACACCAGACCTGTGTAGCTGTAAGGCGTGACCAGGAAACCTACTATTTCTTCATGTTCATCTTCCATGTGGAAACCAAAACATTGCTGTAACAGAGTCATTAGAGTATCAGGGGTTGTCAGCTGGGAACGCCAGGGCGTGTTCTGCAGGTCACAAATTCAAGGTCGTTCTTCAGTAATTCATAATTTTGGTAACAATTAGGTATTAACTACTCTTTGTCGTTAACAGTGTAGGCAAAGATTAAATCAGTGACTGAGGTTTGAAAAGGCCTGTGCTGTGTTGAGCTCTGAGATGTCCCTTGTAAGGTTGCTGCATTTCTTTTAACTCTTTGAAACAAACCCAGTTAGCAAAGGAAAACCCAAGGTACAGCAGACTCCATCTTTAAAAAGATGGAAGTGTCAGAACTGCCTTCCAAAGATGGAAAATGTCAGAGGTGTTTCTATTTTTCTGCGTTTGACACAGATGTCCCCTCATGCTTTCATGAAATTATGTCCAGATTGTTGTTACTCTCCCCTTTTCCTTCACTTAGTGCAATTAAATTTGCTCGTTGTTTGTAATTTGGCATGTTTTAGGAGATTACATTTGAAATAAATTTTAAGGGTAATTTTTAAATAACTGGGGAGACAGGAAGTTCTGCATGAGTCTGTGTGCTCTGGCGCACTGGTTTCTCATCTATCGTTTCTTTTAACTGAGTTATAGCAAAAAAAAAATAAAATAAAATGCCCCTTTGGAAAAAGTAAAGAATAGTTTTGACCAGATGCCATCTTTACTGTATGAAAGGAGAATCAGGATTTAAACATGCTTTTCCCCTTTCGGAGTAGTCCAGAGTGAGGAATTGATGTATGACAGCAGCAGGGGAAAAAAGCAACATTTTCTGTGCTACTCAAAATGCAGCAGAGGAGACCGCGGAGCCTCTTTTGTTCTGGTCGCCCAGTCAGACCTTTCTGCTGCTCCCCTTGGTCACAACCCATCTCTTTCTACCTTACCATCTTTCAAATCTGATGTTTTCCTTTTCTCATAGCCTGTTGTGTTACCGCAGGATTATTGCTTTTTCACCCTACTTAGGGAGCAACAGAGGAGCGTAGAGGACACAGCAGCCAGCCTTATGTTTTCATTTTCAGATGCTTTTCTAGCTGGTGGAAATGGCAGAGAAGGATCAGTTTAATCCAATAATCTTTTTTTGTTTGAAAGCTCAATTTTGATAATGAGTTGAACCTTGCTTTCCAAACTTCAGTTTTCAGTACAAATGACACGTTTTTCAGAAGTTCATAATTAGGCTGAGCTGTGGCCTGACTTCCCTCAGGATGTCAAAAGAAACTTTCCTAGAAAAAAGAACAATTATCAAGTTTCAGATTCTTCAAAACACAAAGGTGTGAGAATTTACCCCTTCTAACTATCGAGTAATTTTTTGACCCTGACAGACTTGTCTCGGAACTCATTGGAAAGTGCTGAAAAACTGGGTTTGCTCTCTGCAACATAATTAGGTATTTTCCTTGAGTACGGACTTCTTCCAAGTCAAGTAGTGCTGGGATTTTTGGGGGGAAATTTCAACCCATCTGTTAAAGGAGTAAGCACCGAGGGCGGGGGGACGGGGGGGAAAGCGGGGGGGGGGCTGGAAGGTGCAAGGCTTTTCTAACTAGAGGCATCACTATGAGACCTGCCTTTTCATGAGTCTGTTGGAAAGGTTTGTTTCCTCTTCTCAGAACAGTTTAGCTTTATGCTGGGGTCATTTTGTGATGTGCGTTGACCACAAATCCAGACTTACTGCAGTTACACTCAGCAGAAATAAGCTGTGTGTTTTGGTGTCTCTGCAGCAAGACCGCAACCTGGCTACTATTCTCAGCTCCCACCGTTTCCCCACAGTGAGTTGAGTTTTGGGATTATTTCTTTTCTTCTTACACCAGCCACTTCTGGCGTCTAACTGCCTTAGTGTTACTCATCTGGTCTCCAAGTTTGCCTTATAGTAAGATTTCCCGTGTGCTGCAGTTTGGTTGTCAAAACCCAAGAGTTAAAAGCCAAAAAAACCCTGGGTATGAAGTTTGTTCGATGCTTAGCTTCCCCTCAATCAAGAATGGCATGGGGTTGGGTGTTTTTTTTCGCATTAGCTTCCCGCTGGGGCATGCCCTTGTATGACCGTATCCCACGTTCGCACTGTGTGATGGTGATTGTGGTGTGGAGGCCCTGAAGTCAGAGCCAGCCGGCGTCACCTCCGCTGCAGAGGCTGACTGCGTTTATGCTGCATGAAAGTGCCACGCTATTTCCAGCCAACTCAGCTGTCTTTGTGCCATAATGCGGATGAGTACGATGTCACCTTTCTTCCTCATACCAGTTTTTGTACTGTGCTGCCATTGAAACAAGCTTTCAGCTACTGAGGAAGTTCTTTTTTTGTGTGTCTACGTTAATACAGATTTATTGAAATAGACGAGACTCCTAGCTATAAATAAGATGGCGTACATTGTGGTTGCTGAATGAGTTTTACAGAAATGTCTATGAAGGGCATCCAGTTAGGCTGTATATTTAATACGCTTTTTTACGCAAGTAACTTATTTTTGGTCATGCCTGAGATCTACCAGCAACCTCCATCATGCTGACTTTATTTTAAAAGTTGTTGAAACAGCAAATAATACTAAGATTTAGAAAGAGTAGGGGGTAATAAAGAACTTTTAATTCAGGGTAGGACAGATTATGAATGACTGTTAGTACGTAAAGGTGGTACTTGCGAACTTTAAAATTTTAATACAGAATCGGAGGTGGTTTCTCCACTAAAGACCATTTAAAAGAGATTAGATGTTTCTGAAAATGCTGTATTTCTGAAAATTATTTGGTATCTTTTGAGAAATGGCCTATCAGTAGGTAAGTCTCCACCATTTCTTATATATGCCAACATGTCTTTGGCAGTTACATCTCCTTTTTTTTTAAAATCCTTTCTTCTTTCCTGGACTGTCATTTATGCTAACGTATCCTGGTTTGGGACATAGATACACATTTGTGTAGTTGTTTAGGAAAGTTGCTGTCCCTCAGTTAGCTACGTGGAGTATCCCGTGGCCGTTGTCACCTCGCAGCTGCAGATAGGTAACCTCCAGCTAGAAGATAACGCTTTGTTACTGAGACAGCTTTCCAGACTCCCATCGGGGTATGTCTTTACTTCCACCACTGCTTTTAACTTCTCAGGGTGCAGCCAGTGGTGGCTTTTGCTGAAGTGTAGCCCCTTCCTCACTTCCCCCTGATGATAGCAAAGCAGCTGTTCCCGTGATGAGAAATGAGAGGAGGTATTTCCATTCCGCTTGAATTTCCTGGTCAAATTATCTTATCCGGTGCTATTAAATTCCTTGTTTGCCACACCAGGAACAGAGATACTCTTATTTTTATGCAAGGAAAGGTTATTTTTGTCCAAAAGCTAGAAAGATTCAAGTTCCCAAGAGCATCTAGAAGCTTCAGATACTACATGTTGACTTGTTCCTTGTCAGAACAGTTCTGTGTAGTGGTAACATTTTATTTTCCTGAGGAGATCAGCAAACTGTTCGATTTTAGTGTGGCGTTCCTGATGCTGGATACCAAAGGTGGGGTAGAGCCAAGATGAAGCTTATGCTGTGACCACACTGACAACTGTTTCCATATCTCATTGAAAAGAAGAAACTATTTCCTGCATCTTTTAATGCTAGACCTGTCAGACCTCGCAGCCGATGGTTGGGCATGATCCTGCTCCAGTCAGAGCAATGGCTTTCCGCCGTTGTTTTGGATGGCCTCCCGTGTAGACAATTTTGTAACAGAGATTTTCTTGGGTACCTTTCCTAAACACAGTCTTCTTAGAAGGTGTTCTTTTAAATCATAGATGCCAACTGAGACATCGGATGGGCTGAGAACGATGGTATCGGCAGGTTGTGGATGCCCCATCCCTGGAAGTGTTCAAGGCCAGGCTGGATGGGGCTTTGAGCAGCCTGGTCTAGTGGGAGGTGTCCCTGCCCATGGCAGGGGGGTTGGAACTGGATGATCTTTAAGGTCCCTTCCAACACGAACCATTCTATGATGCTATGTTTAGTATAAATACAAGGAGGTTTAGCTTCACCTCATTTAGTTCGGGAAGGGCTTGTCTCCAACGTTTAAGGATTTTTTTTAAACATCTCTAATTTAGCTCAGTCGTTAATAAGAATGTTCCGCTTGTAAAAATAACTCTGGATAATCTTAAAAGTATGTTTGAAAATGCTTCCAAATACGCTAGCACTTACCGTTGCTAAATTGTGACAGCCAGTGTAGCATTATTGGAAAATCAGTTGTTTTTCGCTCTGCTTTAACATTCATTCAAACTGGCTGTAAAAGCAATTGCTTCTTGAACTTTTAGGAAGTGGGGTTTATATCCAGAGATTCGAGTACTCTGGTACTGTATTGATTCATACAAGAGCCTGGATGGGCTCAAGCAGGAAGGCGGTGTGATGCATTCCATTAGTCTCTCCCAATATTGGTATCAGTTACGCTACTTTGCTACTCCATTAAAGTGCCAGCTCATAAATTGTTTCTAATGAGTGTCTTGTAATATCTTGTGATAGTGTTTTCAGACTGGAAGGTACATTCTTGGGAAAATAGCAGGCTTAACTAGGTTATTGAGCTGTAGAGTTGTTACCCATTAGATAACCGAGAAGTGAAGATGGAGGTGAAGGATATCTGCAGCTTACAATGGAAACTGTGTATGAAGCCAAGTAATCCTAGACTTCTGTCCTGAGCCCACACACGTGCTCTGTTAGTTCTGAACCATCTTTAAACTTGCGTAAGCAAACATCTGTCCTTCGGGAATACACTGTGAAACACAATATTCCGTTGCTGAGTCCTTTTATCTCTTTGCAGAAGAGAGTAAAAATAGTGCTTGGCAACTGGGTTGTGTTTGGGGACAGAGAGTAAGTCTTCCTTAGTGTTATATACTCAACAAAAATGGTCCTTTCTCTGTGGGTGTGGTTTTTATTTGCCTCTGTGTGGTTTAATCTTAATCTGCTGTACAATGTCTGGGCTTCACAATAAAATAGTTATTTATTAACTTTTCTTATCATTGTTCTTAATGTGCACGCTGAGGACTTGAGCTATTTACTGGACCACCAACTATTTCATAATATTTGTCTTTGGCCAAAGACTTTTCTTCAAACTATATTTTACCTGAGATAACAGTTGCTAATTTCTGGTTTCTGAGACTGGCGTTTCTACAGCTAGAAGACATAGGTAGAATTGCTGCAAGAGGTACAGAAATACGAGTTCATGTTGATGCCATGGTTGGAAAACAAAATTGTTCATCTCCTTATATTGAAGTTATCTCTGTATACAGAAGCACTGTTATTTTTAATTCGCTCATTAGGGCAATGCTTTGCTGCTTTTCTCCTCCACTTACAGCTTATTTTTCCATGCACCAAGCTGGAGAGAGGAGGTACAAGTGAATTGGCAACAAAGCAAACATGTTGAAAACGGTAACAGCAACAAAAACATTCTTCAGAAGCATCTTATTTCTTTAGTCTGTCATTCCCGTATCTGTTCAGACAGTTCCCACGTGATTGTGGTGTTACTTCAAGTTCTTTTCAGTATACTCATTCAAGACTGTTTAAAAAGAGATGAAAAATCCACTGATGAAAATAGAAGCATGGCATGGATGACAGGGTAAATGGGAGCTCACCTGAAAAGAGGAAGCTATAGTAAAGGTTTCACATTTCAGACTATGAATTTTTCAGGCCAGCCTGATACAGAAATCTCTTCTGCATTGGCCTCCCAGCGAAACACAGCAGATATGTAAGTTCTTGTCTATATCAAAAGGCACTTACGGTCTACTGAGGAGATTTCACCATTACTGCAAGACTTGAAATTCTGTTTAGAAAAAAATCCAGTGAGGGATGGTGGATTATTTGGGGGTTTCTGTATGTATGTATCTCAGTGAATTCTGCCCTGGATATCTGATTTCCTAAGTGGACCTAGTATTCTGTGTAGGAGTATCACTGGTAATTCTTCCATTGGGGTTTTTAAAATAGAGCAGCAATATATTTGAGCATACTTACACGGTCAGTTTTCAGTGTAAAACCTGCTGTAGAAATTTCAGACAAAGAAATTTCAGGCATCCTTTGAAAAGCACGGAGGACTTGTTTTCTGATACAGAAAAGCTATTGGTACTTGGTGATGTCGTTACGTGGCTTCTGCCTCTTGAAGAACTGTTTCTTCAAAACTGTGAATGAGCCTTCTCAATCTTTTATTTCTTTCTGTTTCGGTGCATGAACTTCATTGCTTCTTGGTTTGTATTTTTTTAAGGATAGTAGTACAGTGTGGTGGTATTTAATTAAGAAAAAAAAAAGACAGCAACTTAATAGCTTTTATCTGTTTTATCTGCTGTACTACAGCATTTGATAGAAGCTAATAATGCCCGTGTCTTTTGTGTGCATCTGACTGGTGACCTGGCGTATTCCGGTTTTGTATCCTTAATGCCCGCGTGATCTGTGAATCGGAGAGAGAACGAACCATGCAGTTAGATTTATGCCAAACTCTTCTTCTCTATGTTTTGGGGTGGGCTGGGGCAGAAGGGAAGACTTGTTCTTCACATAGAGAATGCATTTTCTAGGTTGACTTTGTTTGTTTCTTTGGTAGGATTTTTCCAGTTAAAGACGTACCTGCAGAGCCTGAAGCTCTTACACACTGGCTATATCAACGATTCATTGAAAAGGAGGATCTCTTGACACATTTCTATGAAACAGGTAGGATGATATTTAGCAAAGAGAATGGTCCTTTTCTTACAAGGAGCTCAAAATAATTTAAGAACGCGTGTACGTTCTTCACACGAATACAGTAGATGTAATTATTAATACTAAAAGGGATTAAATAAGACTCTTGTGTGAGGCAGGTTATTTTATCTGCTTGGTGTGGCTATTTAGCATGTTCCTCTGGGGCTTGTACCGTTAGAGAAAACTGATCTCGGTCATCTCTGCAGGTCTAACCCAGAACAGTAGTCCTCTTCTGTTTCCTGTTCAGCTGAACAGAAAGATGCTATGATGGAAGGATCTGTAAGAATTACAGACAGCATAAAGTCCTGATCTGCAGCCCGGTGCTGTCAGTACTGACCTCCTGGCAGAGAGGTGCTGAGGATCACTTCCATCATAATGTACCTTTGGTGTCAACGGAGCAGAGGAATCTAAACAAATTTAGGGCCTTAATAACATTACTGAAGGGATACTGGCAAACACGTGATTTAAAATATCGGGTAAATACTTGGAAACCGTAGCTGGAGAAGTGTTTCCTCAAGGCTCTTTTTTTTCCATCCAGTTGATACTGAAGTATGTTATCTGCCCTCCAGCAGGGGTGGGTGTGTGTTCAGAATACGAAACAGAGGAATTCAGCATCAGAAAAAAAAAGAAAATCCAGAGAGGAAAAAATAGAGTTTTATTTAGACATACAGGAAAGGAAGTTTATCAAACATAGACTGAGTGGGAAGACTCCAGATGAAATAGCGCAACTTGTCTCTCAAGAAAATTAATCTGTTCATTACAAAGTAGCACAGTTGTTGAGGGGGGGAAAAATATTCAGTCTCTTGAATCAACTGAGTTTTACATTTCAGAGTGAGTATGTTAAACATAGATGTTACTTCTGTTAGACGATTTATTGCAAAGACTGTGTTAATTCAGCTTCGAGTGCTTAATTGATTGATGCTAGTGCTTAAAAAGATTAGTAGAATTCTTTAACAACCCAGAGTTGTATTTTGCTTTATGAAATACCACTGTCACTCATCCATCATCGATGGCAAAAGCCAGACCCTGCTATGTGAATTGCATCCCAATGCATATATTGGACTTTATTAGACAAATAAGTTTGTGAATCTACATAAAACTACAAGTGTAGTCGATAGGAGGTAAGGAATTCTTGTTATTGAGACATAATTTCACAAACAACATTAAAATAAATCATACCCAAAAAATCTAACTAGACCTGAATTTCAGAGAGTATAATGAATATAATCAGATTTATTCATTGAAATGCGCTTCCAAAATAGGATAATTGGTTATAATTTGCCAATGTAATCAGTATGAATTAATAAGACATATTTTAAATGTAAATGCTATGACATAGTACCTTATTAGGCATAAATTAGCATAATTTAAAGTTACTGCCATTTATGCCAGTTGAGAACTTGCTTGCATTGCTTTTTGTTGGCTTACTGCAAAAGTGCTGCCACAGTTTTTTGAAACCCCCTGGAGAAGTCCTGAGGCCTGATCTGAGGGGAATCCCTGATGCTGCTCCAGAGCTCGCTTTGTATTGGCGGTTACGTTATCTAAAGCTGGTGTGCTTTTAAGACTAAGGGCTGTTTCGGCTTTTTTATTTTTTAATTTTTTTGGAATACACACTACTTAGGAACTTGTCTTAGTTCATAAAGCTTACTTCGTGAAGCTGGAGTAACATTTAATGCTACGTGAAACTTTAAAAATTTGTATTGACAATGTCATTGGTAGAGGAATACATTTTTTTGGGCATATTTTTATTTGGGAAGTAGAAGAAACAAAGCCTAAAACACCTTTTTCCTTTTTGCTGTATTCCTAAGTGTTCAGAACTTTAATGGAACTGGGGAAAGCCTGTAATATTAGGCTTCTTAAAATTAAACAAAAAAAATCTATCCTCCTAAAATTTTAATATGAAACTGTCCCATCCTTTCTTACAGGTGCATTTTACACATTTCATCTATAAAATTAAAAATGTTTACAGTTAATACCTGTAGGTATAAACAACACCGACTCCTATTTTAGCAGCTAGTGGAAAGCTTGTATTGACATGTTCATGATTTCTCTGAAGTCCTCAGCAGGATGAACTTGAACACTGTAGTAACAGAAATGAGATCACATTTAGCAGATTGAAAGCGCTTGGAGACTAATTAAAAAAAGAGGAGCTTATCGGTTTGGAAATGAGTACCGTATACTGAAGTCATCATGCTCCTCGTTCACTCTGATCATAAGCCAACTGGTGAGATGTAACTAGAACAGTAAGCGATGTCGTCCTACAGGGCAACAGGAGAGGGCTTTCACCAGTTCTACGGAAATAGTCTTCATTGTACCAAGTCTGAAACCTCATCCGGAAATTCTGCGTACAGGTCCATCATCCCCGTTCACGAAGTATGAATTGAACCGGGAAGAGGGGCAGATAATAGGTGCTAAGATGATTAAGGGGAAGGAGGAGTCGTTTCTGTGAAGGACAACTAAAAGCGCTTGGCTTGTCTCAGCTGTGAAAGTGCAGGATACTTTTCTCTGTAAGACACAAGTTGGCTTGGGAGAGGGGGAAGAGGCCGTCGCTGTCGGTACCAAGGAGAAAGGAAAGTTACTGAAACCAAAGGTCGGTGTTGGTACAGAAAAACAAATGGGCCGCGGAAGAACAAACGTAGCATAGAGTGGACAAATAGAAGCTTAGCAGTGAGAATTACCGGGGAATAAATGGTGTGGTGAATCTGCCCTTGCGTGAAAATAGGTATCAGTGAGAGGAGGATGGGACTCATCAAGGGGTTTTTTTAGGGTATGTGTTGTTTTTTGTTTTTTGTTTTTTTTTTTAATCTAAGAGCATTCATTCAGGAAGAAAAGCTTTGTCTTAAATGCTTGATTGCAGTTCCTCCCGTGATTGCAAATGCGAAGCATAGAGATAAGTTGCTGATGGTATCTAATTGCCCAAATTGTGTGGTTTCTAAGATTAAAAATTGACACTGCTGTATCTTTACTCTTTGAATCATTCATCTCTTGTTCTTCTATTAGAAGTCATGACTCCCTAATGCTGCAGCAAGTACATCATCTTCTCTGGCATATTTAGAGTTTTTATATCCACTGTTCAGGATTAACAACAACAGAAGTGGTTCATATCATCGAGGCTTTGTGTATCTCAGTAAAATGCAATGCAAATTATTTAATATACTGATGTAAATATATGCAAACAATTTGCTTATGATCATAAAGCTCTGATGTATTCAGACACATTTAATTTAGTGTTCTAAGTCAGGAAAAAAAAAGAAAAAAAAAAACAAAATAGGAAAAATGAATTTTTTAATTGTGTCAGCTGTATGTCCTGCCAGTCTTTCTCAGCTAAACAGGCATTTCAGTAGAATCTTTCTGGAAGACTGCGTGGCAAATTACAGTCGATATGACCGACTGGCCAATGCATGTTCAAACAACGTGTAGAAACGGTTGTTTTTTAAAAAAAAGAAAAAAGTGCGTGTGTATATTTATATTTGCAAGAGGAACCTTGAGAATACGTGTGTTGCTTCTTCACAGTATATAAAATCATTATCAAGCAGCTGTAAAGTTTAATGTGGAATCCATTCAATTTGATCATACAGGCGCTAATAAAACTTCCAAAATAGCCCAGAACACTTAGTTGACAGTCAGATCTCCCTGCAAAGGTTGAATACAATGAGGATAGGTGTTTTTAAGGAATGCTTTGAAGTTTATCCTTAAAGTTTGTATCCAAATGAAATGAAAATTGTTCTTAATAATTAAGATAAGGGTTGTTTTTTTTTATTTTCTTGAATTCCGGAGAATCTTTTGGAAGTTTAACAGCATAATACAGAAGTAACCGATTAATCGTTTGTGGGCACCGTTGCTGGGACAAGTGGTGATGGTAAAGAATTGTGCTTTCAGGCTATCGTTCCTGCTGCAGAAGCATGAAACGTGTTTTCTTTTCTCTTTTAGGAGCTTTTCCTCCACTGCAGGGTCAAACAAAAGCTATTTCTCGGGAGATGACCCTCAGTAACCTGTGGCTAGTCGGCATACAATCACTTGCATTTTTGTCAGGCGGTATGTGGTACTGCATCTTTCAGTATTTTTATCATTGCCTATTTTAAACGTGGAATGGGACCTGAGGACACAATGGGAATCCAGGCTCTTGCAAACGAGTGTCTTGTTGTATGTGCAAATGTGAATATTCAAGAGTAAAGGAAAATACTGGACGGACTCTTCCCTCTCTTTGGGGAAATTTTAAACTCCACTAAAAGTGAAGATCAGTAACATAGTGACCTGATGATGTATTATTTTAAGAATTGTCTGTATTTTTAAAAAATGTATACTCTCACCCACACTTAAGCAAATTCAGCATTTGGACAAAAGGTGCAATCGTACAACCACCGTAGAAGAATGTCTGTGACAAGAAAGCTCTGTCACCACAAGTATTTCTTGGCATCGTAGTTAGAGCTCAGAAAATTCAGCAACTTGTCTCTTCAGTAGTCTGTACAGCATTGGTGTGGTTAGAGATTCCTCATTTGCACAACTCGTACTTTCTTGCAACTCATTGTGCTGGAGTCAAAGATACTCGACAGAGCTGGTGGCGGTATCTTTGCGGCTACGCGCGTCAGCAGTTGTTGTTGTATTAGGCACATTGATCTAAAACCAGGACCCAAGTAAGATCCAGCGTCAGGTGTGTTTTTGTGAGGAATCAGTCCTCAAAAAAGCATTGCAGCATCGTAGTGTGATTAGAAGCTGCCCACGTCTAATGAATCAGCCCATCTCTGCTGTGGTCTTACCATCAGCTCTCTGAATTCCGTGTGCTACCAGTATCTCGTATGATGAAGAAGCTTGGAAAATACAAAGTCACGTGGTTAATTTTCCCGTTCTGTTCAGAATGCATCTCAATGGTCATTATCAGTTTTCGAAATGCACTCTTAAAAGTGAAAATACCGTGAAGGAAAGACATAAAGCTTAGGGTTTATTTGTCCCACGTTGGAAGCCAGAGCAATTCTAGCTGTTTCTGAAGGGCTGCTGGTGCTGCTGGTGATTTTTAGCCACCTTTGTATTTTGTATACTGCAGTCCAACCAAGGTGACCTTTGAGTGGTTTATAGAGGCCTTTTTCTCCCCGCTAGTTCCAAGAGTGCTAAATATACTCGTGGGAGAGTTTAAATAATTCAATGCCAACCATCTTAATGTTTTGCTAAGGAGTAATAGAAGAAAAACTAGTTTCTTAAAAAATAGGTATAATTGTTATCATAAATCTATAGGAAGATACTACTGCAAAAAAAAAAAAAAGTATGGCAAATACTCTGAATAACCACATGGAGGGGAGTATTAATTAGCTCACCACTGTGCTAAAATCTTACTGGAAGAAGGATGAGTTGAATTGAAGGGCAAAGTGGAACACTTTCGGACGTGTACCATAGGATACTTTTGAAAGGATGTCTGTGATGTACGGTCTTTCTTCTGGCAGGTCTAGTTGGCATTGTGTTTATGTGATTATACACAGATTTGAGAAAGCTGTTCCTAAAATAAAACTAATCTCTCTAAATACAAGCACGGTAGCCAGAACTTCAGCTGTTGGCACGCTGCCTTTTACAGAGTAATTTTACTGAGAACAAAGTAAGCCCTCAGTAGTTTTGGCTCCCAGTTAGTAATATCGATCCCCCTTCTCTCTCCCTCTCCTGCTACGTGCATCACAGCGGGTGGTGTGCCGGATACAAAACCCAGCCAGTGTTCCCTTTGTGGGGCGCCTAAGAGCACACCAAAATAGGAGGCCGTGCCAATTTGCCCGACTTAATGGAAAAATACCTAGACAAATACACCACCCCTGTCTCCCCAAAAGCAGTGGTTTCATCCTAAGGTGGCTCCGTGGGATGGTTGCAACGTGATCCACCATAGTAAGTTCCCCCAAACTACAAGTCCCCTCGCTGACTTCACAGAACCACTGCAGGTGGGAGGCAATGGATGGTGCTTGCCTCCAGCTTCAGGTTTTGGGTAAGATGCTGTTTCTAAGTCCCATCTCTTTACACACCTGAATTCTGGTGTAACGTAAAAGCCATTTAAAAAGAGACATGCCCTGAAAGGGAGGCAGTCGTGGGAGCGTGTTCTGTTCTTTTCCCGTTGGTCTTGCTGAAGTACAGCTGATGGAATGAATGTATTTATTGTGCCGTTTGACAGGAGGGTGTTGGGGCAGCCCAGTGCCGTTACCGTGTAAGCGGTTATGTCTGCAGCACATGGGCCTAAATGGACTCTCAAAATTGCAAAATGCAGATGAGAAGCTACTCATTTCTGTCCTCCGCCAGGTGGTTTGATGAGAGCCACAGAGATGCCCATAGTACAGCTGGTTTTATTTTAAGCTAGGACAGACTAGAGCGATATAAAAAGGGAAATTTATATAAGCAGATTGCACAGCAGTAACTCGCATCAGGAGGTTGTTCTTTATAGACCCTGTGAACTCCACATTGTTTTTTCAAATGCAGTATATTTATTTTTTTTCCAGTGGATTGCAGTCAATAGTGAGTGCTCACACGCTGCCTAAAGAAACTAGTAATGCGCAATAATGTTTCAGATAATCACTTGATTTATCTGGTCCTGTTCATTTTCAGTTTGTTCCTCTGTAGTTCTTACTATTGTGAGATGTTTGTTTTCAAGCACTGATAGTTGTTTTGGTAGGGTGAGTAAATAGCATTAGGTCTTAGGCTTCTTTCCTGCCTGCACTGGAAAACGTGAAGCGCGGCTGATGTCGTGCCTCCGTACGGCTGAGATGCTGTAGATGACAGTGGAATGAAACTGTTGTTAAACTCCAGAGTACGCTCCCGGCATGAACTTGGATGCTGCTTCATGAAAGAGAATAGATTGGATACAAGCAGTTTTTCTGTGAAGGGAAAAACGTAAAATGTATACGATATATAGGAAATTCTGTGCTATAAAATGCCATGCGGTCAAGACTGTTTGGAGCTCAGCCAGGCTAGTTTGGAAAACCTCAATTCCTGTTGGTTGCAGGTCGGTTCTACCTTCTGGCAGTGGGGCCAGCGTTAGAGATGTAGTGGGCGTTTTGCTGCGCCATCCAGGGGCTTCCTCTTCTGAAGAGTTCAAAGTACGTTTGGTAGAAAATGATCTTAATGAACCATCATACAGTTGATCACAAAATGGTTAATTGATATAACTTCGAATTTATGTTAGGAGAAGTATAATGGAAGAATGTATAAAGCGACACAGAATGAAAAACTTCGAGTAAAAATGCCAGCTGAAAGCTGTTGCATGCAGAAGTGAGAACAGAGCAATTTAAGTGTATTGCGAATAAAGATGGTTCTCTGCCAGGGTTGCACACAAAACATCTGTACCTTCCTATGTTTAGTTGTTCACAAACAAGTCGTTACGATTGAAACGATGTAAGTCCTAGTGGTTTAGCATTACTGCTCTTTGAATGCCCTTACACGAAGAGTAGCTGCCCATTCACAAGGAGCAGTGTTTTCTTCAGTGCCCTTCGGTGAGTGCGCCTTCCTTACGGATTCTCTCGTATTTTATGTATGGTTCTATCGAGCTTTTCAAAAACGATGTCTCTTGCAGGAGGGATTTATTTTTTTTAATTATTTTTTAAGTGGCTCTCATCAGATTTTGAAAAGCAAGATTTCAATTTACCGTGCTCGCTGGAAAATCAAAAGCTTCCTTCTCCCTCCTCCAGCCCCGGCATCAAAAATAAGCTGCATCTTCTTATTGCGGTAAAAATACGATGATCACTGTGGTACTGTTCATTATTCACTTGTTTTGCAAATGATGTAACTTTTTTTTTTGTCTGACACTGCCATAAAGTGCTGTTAACGTTTTTCACCTGTTTGTACAAGATACTGCAGATACCGATCACTGTGTGTGACAGGAATGAACTGCTCCACTTTGCCTTGACATAAAATTCTGGGACCAAAGGTACTTAAAACTGGGATTTCCAAAAACGTGAGACCGGGGTCAGGTGCATTCTCTTGATAGCTGGAGATTTTGTAGTGATCTGATATAATCACACAAAATAATTACGCATTGGGGGGTACTGTATTCTTTGGAAATAACGGAGCCATATGAAATAAAGGGTTATTTTGCGAAATTGCATATTTGATAGTTTTTACACTTTTTTTAAAAAAAGAGAACAATTGGAAGAGCAAAATTGAAAGCATACTCTGGTTTAAAATGTCTGCATACATCATGAACACTTCTGAGCAGCTTTATTTTTTTCTGGAAAAACTGTAGACTACCTGGCTGTGATACAAAAGAAGTCTTTAAAAGTATTCTATGCATTTTAAAGTTAAACCTTTTCTTTTCTCATTGGATAATGAAGTAATTATACACTGAACAACTGTCCTATTAAAGTGAGTGAGTTCCTTAAAATTACTCTACGATGGTGTTCATTTTGTATGGTAAAAATGAGTTTTCTTGATAACAGTTACTTTCACCTGCAATTTTCTCCTTCCCTCCCGTGTTACCTGCATTTCTGTGTTTTGTATGATAAAATGGATGCAGAAGCCTGTAGTGACTCTCGGTGAAAAGGGCTGGTCGTGTTTGGAGTTGTTTTACTGAATTTATTTCACTGGATTTTTTTATCAAGTCTTTCCAGCAGCCAAGATGTCTTTCAGAAATGTAGACAGATACCAGAAGGAGCATTTCTCTACAGAGATTATTAGGTGTCTTTTCCCATTTTTTTTTTTTTTTGTGTGGCAAAAATAAAGTTGATTTTTTTCAAGATCACTTCATGTGCTTCTAATCCTTAATCACACGAGATTATTTTCTTTGATGGTTGTATTTATTGTGCTTATATCTAATAGATACACAATCTCTATTGTGCTTACCACGAACACAACAAATAGTAAAATAACCGTTTGGTTCGCTATACAGCTGCAGTGTTAATTTGTTGGTAGATAACGTTGCTTATTAGAGCTCTCATCAGGACGGACACGGAGACAAACGTTTCTATGCCAGAAGGGGTGAGGGGAGGAGCGGAGCAGTTGGGAGGAAAGGGGGCAGCAGCTTCTGCAGCCCTCGCTCGCTCCAGCTCCTGCTGGGAACTCTGCCGGCGCTCAGGCTCCAGAGCTTCTCCGCAGGTCGCTGCGTAGCCATGATTCCCCTTGAGGTGTCGTGAGAGCTGAGGGCACACCAAGAGCAGAACCTTGGGCCCTCATCGACCCTGGGCTGCCACCGTCCGAGAATGATGTGAATCCAGCCTTTGGGGCAGCAAGGCTGTGATCGTTCTGTACATACGTGTATTTTTTAATGGAGTGGGCTGTTTTCACACAACTTCAGCTAGGCAAAGCAATGTCAAGTGGAACAGCGCCGTTCATTCTGTGGCTCTGGCGTCTCGGGCTAACCATCGCTCTTAGCTCCCCGCCACCTTTTGTGTTCACTGCTGGTGCGTAATACTGCAACGTACAGCGCGGGAGAAAAGGAACTCCTTGGAGCATAGTAAGACATCTTGCACAATTTCCAAAACAGCGCCGTGGTTGTAGTTACATCTACCTCTTTGTTTCCCTTCTGGGTTTTGTCTTGTTTTTCCGTGTGGTGTTTTCCTGTGAGAGGTGGGGGGGAATTGGGGAGGGAGAAAGTGGGAGGGAAAACTTGAAATGGGGAGGGAAAACAGAAACTGGAGGGGGATCCAGTGCTTACCAGCTGTGTTGTCATATTGAAAAAGCCATTGTTTTTAATTCCTGCCTAGTGTGAAATGTTTGTTTAAAAAAAAAAAAAAATCCTTCCTGCTGGAAAGAAAAATGTATTTTTAAAAGAAAAAAAAAATCCCTCTTTTGGCTATGAAAATGTCAGCTGTTTGAGTTGTGACCCTATCATGACATGCTGATCAGCTATAAATAAATTTTTATCTCTCAGGACTCTACCTTGTATTTTATTCTTCTTGTAACCATCGCAGATTTTCTGAAAGGATGCTCTGCATTTTTAAGTATTACTAATTTCAGCTGAGGCAGCAGATGAAAAGAGGTAAGTGAATGTCATGTGTGCACGCTCCCCTTTACACAGAAACATCTCTTGTTGATTGGAAGAAATAAAATGCCCTCTGTGACATGTACTGGGAGGCTTGCTGCAGGTTAGCTCAGGGCACGGGGGAGTTGCTGCAGTTGGTTCCAGTTCAGGTGTTTCTCTCCCTCTGCCCCTCCCGGCCCCTCCGAGACCTGTGCTGAGCTTTGAATACACTCTAAGATAGCGCGCTTGGCCCATGGGGCGCACAGAGCGAGTACGTAACTTTCCAGTTGATTGTAAATGGGCAGCTTCTTTTAAAAGGAGTTGCAGTGACGGGCAGAGCTGTAAGAATGGGGCTCGTGAGGGACCGGGAGTCTGAAGTGTGGGCAGAAGTGGTCAGACCTGTGGGCCTGAGATGGTCAGACACGTTACGTGCCGTATTTACCTTTATTTTCGAGATCACAGTATGTCCTCCTGAAAGAAAGGCTTTCTTGTTAATATCTTTATATAGCTAGAATCTGTTAGTACTTAAATTTCCCAGCTGTCCTTAGGTTCTCTGTGGAATAAGGATGAGGTCTCCTCGGTTGGTTGTCCTTCCCAGTGTCAGTCTGGTTTTGGACCGAGTTAGCCAGTTGGTTTGTTTAAGACTTCTCCATGAGGTTGGAGAAGTGATACATCAGGAACTTCAGAGCAGCTAGTGCCGGCATCTAGTATGGCTGAATAAAGGCTCCTTATATTTTTACTTTAAAAAAAGTGGAATTTGTTATAAATGATATTGCACAGGTATTGAAGGCCGACAAGAATGGATAGTTGGTCTACAAGCATTAAAGATGGCAAGGAGCTCACTGGATTTTGATGTACATGTTCTTAATTTTACCTGGAAAAATTGGGAAAGTTCCAAAAAAGTGGATGTTGTGACAGTGATAAATAAGATCAAACTCAAGGTCTGTGCAAGGAGTAAATAATAAGCTAACCTCAGTAAGGCCGGTCAGCGTGGCTTTGGGAAAAAGCAACACTGGCTTTGCTGAACAAAACTACAAGACTAAAGTTGATGAGATGGCAAATTGAGGTTTTGTTGTCTCACTTGAGAATCTGAAGGAGAAAAACTATAAAAGGTCAATTTATACTAAATTGCTTTTGAAGAGAAAATTTTCCATTTGCAGTTAAGTAGTATAATTCTGCAGATCTGTTAACAATGTACAATATTTTCATAAAGCATAGGCAATAAAATACAATTTCTCTTATTCTGCCAAGTTGTTATTTATCAGGACAAATCACGTCACTTAGTAAAGTGTGTTTGACAGTAAGCATCATAACAGAGGCGAAAGGAAGGACATCTAGCCATAAGAACAGATGAAGAGTCTATCAGGAAGAGAAATTATCCCAGAAGACAGTGACACCAAAAGGAATTGAGAAACTCTGGCAACTGATGGCTGCGTATGAGCTTCCATTGTACATAAATACATACGAATAAGTAAAAGGGCAGATTTGACCCTTGGAGCAGATACGCCAAGTAGGAGCAGAGGGCAGTAGGATTTCTGTCTGCAGCATTAGCGAGGCAATATATTGAATATTGACTCAAAATGGCTAGGCAAGATGGAAAAGTTTCTACACCGCTCTTTCCCTCCCCACAGTGTCCTTGTTTCTAGGCGTGGCTGCCTGGCTGAGTTGAATTAAATACTGTTCAGTCCCTTAGTAAAGTTTCCTTCACCTCGGGGCAAGGGGGTGGCGGGCTGCTCACTGCTGCTTCCAGCTGTCCTGTCTTCGGTGGAACTGCACATGCCCAGCTTTGAGCTGTGGCTCGAACTCATCTGCTTGCTACACCCTGCACCTTCTTTATTTTTCCCTCGCCCTACATTCTTGATTGTTTTTTAGGGAAAAATCATTCCCCTTCATCCACTGGCTCTCCCCTCAGGGGCAGCAGACTCCGTCACACAAGAGGTCAGAAGGTGAAACTTCAGATTCAGATGCAGTGACGTTAAACACTGCTGCTGATTAACTTCTGTCACACCCTCACCTACCAGCAGCAAGTCCAGTCCGCAGGCCCCTTTCCTGTTTCCTTCATCTCCGTTCCTGGGGAGGAGGTGATGGGTACAGCAGCACCGTGAAACCCCCAGCCTGCCACTGCTTTCCCCGAGGGTGAAGCTGCTGGGTTGTCTTCTCCCTCCACACTTTTGAAAACACTGAAGATGCTTTTGTTTTTCTTGGTTTTGTTGTTGTGTTCCTTCCTCGCCGTGTTTCCCTTAGGCTGACACGCTGGGTCTTACTCACCAGCAAGCATCTGAAGAGGAGAAACCCAGAGCTAGTAGTTGGGAGCAGCCCCTCGGCACCTGCATCTCGAAGTGCAGGAGATAGTTACGCATCCTTCTGAAAAAGAAAGAAAACTCCCTCCACTGGACGAGGCAGTAATTTTCCTGAAATGAAAATGGCAAACTTAAAATCTGTGGAACAGAACTGATACCTTGGGAGGGTTTTTGCCACTGCTTTGACTTACCACTCCCTTGCAGCTGGTAAAAGCAGCGGAACATTTTATGCAGAGTGCTCTGCTCTGTTACACCCCAGGCCATGACTTATGGGGCGTACGCTTGACCAGCACAATTTTAAGAGCCTTCAGAGCTCTTAAAACTCATATGCTATAATTAGGGTGGGGTTGTTTTTCCAGAAAGTTTCTTAATCAAAACTGATGACAAAAATAAGTATAAATATAATTTTAATACAACAGTAGAGTCTTAAAACTAAGCTTGGTTAATTGTCCACAAGCCTGCAGTAATATTTGCTGAAACAACGTCGATTAACCAGTGCTGGATTAATTTCTGGCAAATAAATTTTCTCCCACTTCTGTTTGTTCCGATACTGAGTATTGATTCCTTTGTCACTTAAAGTTGTAGCTGATGGGCTTTGTGGTAACGCTGGTAAGGTGTGGTGTGTGTTTTATGTTGTTGTTACCTAAGGTTCAGAACAGTAGTATGTTTTGCAGACAACGAAGTATCTGGCCAGCAGACAGAAGAAGGTGTACGGGAGGACAATCTCCAAAGGCTGGCTCTAACACCTACTACCCCATGCCCCTTGCACAAGTCTCTCGCTTGTGCTGAGAGAAGGATCTAGAGCAAGATGGATTTTTAGCACCAGTCATTGAATAACCTTATGCACGCACGCAGACACAAAATGAAGTGACACTGACCCAACCCCTAGAAGCCCCAGAAAGAGCCGATGATTAAAGGTACGAAGGTAATCTGGAAAAACTTATTTTAGCGGAAGAATAAAGTCTAGTCTGCTTAGTTTATCCAAGGGTAAGTAAAATACAGTTCTGTTATGTACAAGTACTTGGCAGGTGCTACCAGTTGTAGACTCCAGTACGGAGGAAAAGATGGAAGATGCAGCGGTTCAGCACAGAATGCAGCCGAATTCAGAATGAGGAGGGCGGAAGCCCCAGCTTGGGTATGTGTTCGGTTCTCCATCAGTCAAGTCTTGAAATCAAAACTGTTCTCTTAAATATTTTATTACAGAACTGAAATAGAAGTAGGTACTGTTTAGCCTAATTACAGGGGCAGGTTGTGACCTACATTATGCAGGTAACTAGACTAGATAATTGTCATGATGGTTTTTGGCCTGAAATTCTATGAAGCTTGTAATTTTATTAGTAGCTAGACGGCCAATTCTTTTTTTAGGCTTTTAACTTCTCAACAAAACGTTTCTGTTTTCTGCTCCAGGCTTACAAAGACCCTGATTCTGCAAGAAATAGCAACAAATCCAATACTGATTTTTCAGACTACTCAATAATTTTCATATTTGGAGTGACTATTAAGATGCCTGCCTTCATTATGTAAACACGGGTGATGGGAGGAGCTGCACAGAGAATCAGGCCCCAGATACATCTGAGCCATTATCCTCACACCCAGAATAGCCAGGACAACTGCCTCGGGGAAAATTGTAAGGATCCCTGGAGCGGACAAGCATTGAATAACCTTGCTATATATAGGAATTTTCTTCCTAACCCTTCCATTAGAAGCTGGCTTATGTCCTGGCCCACTGAAATTTATATCCCTGTTTTGTTTTCCGTTTAGTTTCCCTCCTCAGTGTTGGTTTCGTTTTGTTGTCCCGATACATTTTTGAGCTTGGGGAGGTTAATGAGTCCTGCAGGCCACTTATAAGCTCTTTCAAAAGTCCCCTTTTGTTTCAGAAAAAGCTTCATTCATTATAAATGTTCTTTCTTTGCATTGGTTGTTCCTTCCCCCTTGCGTTATGAGAGGTTTAAACAAAAAAAAAGCATCCCTGATGTAGCTTTTTTTCTCTGCCTCTCTTGGTTTTATGTATCTCAGTCTACCACGACTGAGAATTTTTTTGAACTATTTAAATTTCTGTTGTCATTCTGGTAGATCCGTCACCTGCATAGTTAAGCTCCTTCTGCTTTTTATTATAACATTCAGAGAATTGATTGTCCTAGCAGTATAATTTAAATACTTATTTAAATACAGCTTGATGGTGAGAGGGTTAGATTTGTTAATGGATTTACCATTAGTGATTTCCTGACTCCAGTGAAACATATATAAATCACACAGTAAATATGTTAGCAGCTACAGCAAAAAAAATCTACTGCCAATAGGTTTTAATTTCCTGCACAAAAATACACACATTTAATTTTATTGCATGGTGAAGAAGACTAAAAAGATAAAGCTGTTCCATAAGGTAAAATGAGCAAAGAGGGAGTTTACTTCCTTCATCCTAGTCGGTCGTTCTTTAAAAAAAACAAAACAAAAAACAGTCAAATGATGTTAATAAGCTTCTGCTGGTATCTCCCTGAAATCTCTGAGACACAAGCAGTTGTTTGTAGAAACCAACATGCTGCTACCCAGAACCAGAGCCACCGGTCGAGAGCTCTTTGGGGAGCAGCTCCATCTCCCTAAAGGATCTATGAAAAGCCAGCCTCTGATTTGTTTTGTGGCCCTTTAATTTATTATATGAAAACAAAGCCAAAATATTCAGTTAAGCCAAAGTATGAGGATGTGGAAAAACTGCTGGGTATTACTATGCAAAAAACTCCTGGCCTTTGTTTTCTGGTTTGCCTGTATCTCTCCAGCACTTGGTTGTGTAAGGAGGTATTATATATGCTGTGTATGGTAACGCAGGCAGCACGGCAAACCTGAGCGTGTTAAGGGTAGATATCACAAGGTCAGAAGTGCCAATTGCCCTAATTAGTGCAATCCCGACTAAGAACAGTTACATGACTTTATTTTTAATGAGCACGAGGATTATGGGAATTTAGATAGAACAATAATCTATTTTTATCTCATATGTTGTAAGCTCAGAAGATGAGTCAGGAATAAGCTGCATTGTAAGAAAGGTTAGAGCCGTGGCTAAGCGAACACAACTGCAGCTGAACAAAACTGTGTGAACAAAAAGTGCAATGTTTTGCAGCGCTGCACGGAATTCTCCGGGTTAGGGCAATAACCCTTCCTTGATAACGAAAGCATGTGTTACCGTGACAAGGTAATGTACACGTCTGGCACCCACCTAGGAAATTTAGTATAACAAGATTTGGTTTTAATACTTCAATGTTTGCAAGTCAGGAGGGAAAGAAAATACACTTTGCTAACAGTTAATTATACTTATTTTTTCCAATTGTTGCATCATCTGCTATTGAAGGTTAAGAAGGCTAAAACTGTTAAAAGGAGAAAAAAAAAGCAACAACAAAAAAGGAGCTGTAGAAAATTGCAGCTTTTCAACTGATCAGTCGTCTTCTATGTCATAATCTGGTTTATTGTTTTAACTTTCTCAGAGATTCTTTAAAGACAGCTGATGTTTGCGAGGAATAAGAGATGCCCGATCTATAAATTGGTCAATTACATTGTTATTACTGTATATGGCACTTAATTAATGCCCCAAGGCAGCACAACAGAGCAGTTTCATGGGCTACAGGCTGAAAGTAAACCAGAAGAAACTGAAAGAATAAGGCTCCTGTGCCTAAACCTGACAGCTGACTAGGTTGTGCTACAACTGAGAATCCATTTCTGGCTCTTGGTAACGTGTTCTATTGTGCTTGGGGTTGCACTGATTTTTAATTATGATTCTTATAAAATAATTAAAAATTATTAAATAATTTTAAAGCATTGTGCTTTTGTGAAGGGACTAAATGTTTTTAATTACAAATGTTTTATTTAACATCCATATCTTCCAGAATCGGGACACAAGATAGCGCATAGACTTTCTTCCCAGAAAGACATTTCAAATATTTCAATATAAAATATTTCAATTTAAAATTTCAACTATTTCAAATAAAAACCAAAAACAAACAAAACAACCCCACCTCACAGTTCTCTGAAATAGGAGCCTATGTTCTTAAATCACTGCTGTCAATATATGCCTTGAAGATGAAGTTGGGTGTCAGTTACTCCAGACCTGTTACTGTGATGATAACTGTTACTTAAGACTAATTTAATGAGCAAGCAGTAAGGTACATGCAGGAGTCCTGAGTATGTGTTTCCACAGGGAGTAGGAGTTGACTTCCACATTTATGCAAAAATACTGTTCTATGTATGGAAAAGCTCCGCACTGATATTTGCTTACTTTCTTTCCTGCCTTGTGCACTGACTGCTAGTAATTAAATCAAACATGATAGATGGTATCTCCTTTTTTCCAAGAAGACATTTGCATTTCTGAAAAGCTGGAGGCAGAAAAAATATAATCAGTGGGAAAGTGTCATGGTTTAACACCAGTTGGCAACTAGGACCATGCAGCTGCTTGCTCGCTTCTCCCCCCTCCCCAGTGGGATAGAGAGAAGAATTGGAAAAATAAGGAAAACTCGTGGGTTGGGCTAAACACAGTTTGATAGGTAAAGCAAAAGCCGCGCACACAAGCAAAACAGAACAAGGAATTCATTCCCTGCTTCCCATGGGCAGGCAGGTGTTCAGCCACCTCCAGAAAAGCAGGGCTCCATCATGCATAATGATGACTTGGGAAGACAAATGCCATCACTCCAAACATCCCCCCCTTCCTTCTTCTCCCCCCAGATTTATATGCTGAGCATGACGTCACATGGCATGGAATATCCCTTTGGTTGGCTGGGGTCAGCTGTCCCAGCTGTGTTCCCTCACAGCTTCTTGCACCCCGCCTCTTGAACATGTGATTCTAAAAACTGGAGGACTCTGGTAGGTCCCTGTATTCCAGTACATTTTTCCAGGGGGTTTTAAAAATAATGAAGCGCACCCACACTATGCTACATGAGCTGGTTGAATCATTTGTAATACAAGCATTGGTGTGGACAAAAATATTTTCTAGTGGTTAATCTTAGCTGGGAAAGTAGGGTGAATCCTGGTATCCTATAGGGATTTATAGTAACAGTTGATAATTTAGTCTTTTTTAGATATTACCTTTTCAGATAAGACACAGACCAGGAGTTTTCCTATATCAGTATGTGGCATTAACGTAAGCAAAAGTTAAACTACGTCTGATTTGAATTGTGCTGCCCTTTCCCCAGTCCAGCAAATCCCCACGGTACTAAAAATTGGATGATTTAACATTTGGATTGCTATTTCATGCCCAGCATCCTGTTCTAGGTTGAAAACAAGAAGCTTGAGAGCACATGGAGAAACTAAAGTTTAGCAGGAAGGATAAAATGATGGTTTCAGCTGTGGGCTGCTTGCTGGATATTGTTTGTTCTTCATACTCCAAACGAAGAGTTGCCACAAACATAATTGCACAGGCCAGTCTGTGGGAGAGTCTTGACTTTTGGCAAAGTACACAATTTCTTTAAGATGATAATTGTCTCTGCTAAACACTTCCCAAATGTAAAATCCTTCTGGAAATTATCTGCTGCAGCTAGAGAGAAACCTGCTATTTCTATCCAATTTTCCTTTGAAGGTTGGAGAACGTTTCTAAAAGATCAGCTTGTAGCCACCAGCTGCACCTGGATTGCTCAACCCCATGCTATCTGAATAGTGCAGAACGACAGTATTACCTCCCCTGCTGTGGTTCTGCAGAGGCTCCTTCCGGACACTGAGTATCTTTCTTCCAATTTGCATCATCAGTGGAAGTTTCCAATGCTGAAACATTAGAGTCCTTCATCCCCTCCAAAAGGAGATGTAGAAATAAGAGGATTATTACATCTGTGCTGAGATTTTTGAACTGGACATGCTTGTTACTTTAAAAGATCTTTCAAACTGGTTGCTGTCGTTAGTTTTTACTGGTGATGTAGCAGGTTACTAATTATGTTACATTCACCTATCTGTGGCAGATACCTAACTGCTAAACTGGCTATCAGCCACATTTACTAGAAAAGCTCAGGCTTCTGTGACATTGGCTTAGCAACCCTGTGCTTGCTATGCTGGCCCAAATAGGAATTTCTCAGACCAATAGCCGTGGGATCTTGAGTTTGTGCCTAAGCACTGACTGAGAGATTTTACAATCAATGTTTTAGCTAAATAGCCAACGAGAAGCTGCAATCTTACTAGCCTGACTCTTTCCCTGCCCACGTGCCATCCCAGAGCTGGGGAAAAACTCTGCTGACAACGTTCTCTCTGGATCATTAGCTAGGTAATGGCTCTTACTGAAGCCTGATGAGAGGAGAAAGCTCATTTACTTATCTCAGGACTGGACTATAAAACACAGAAAGTAAAGAGATGGTTAGTAGCTCTATTCAGCCATGTCACATACCTACAAGAAAGACTTAGGAGGATATTTAGAGATTGCAATTTGCTTTAACATTTGCATAAAAGTGGAAAGAAAAGGCAGTAAGTGCATGTGTGGCAAAATTAAAAAGAAGAGTGCCATTTACAGCTGCTTAGTTTAAAGTGATGAGTAAACATGATGTGACAGATACCTTACATTACACCGGACTGGAAAGTCTTTTCTTCCAGCTTCATTAAAACATTAACTTTTATGGTTTTATTTTCAGTGACTAGGTATCTAGGACTAGCACTATTTATGTATAGAAGAAATGTTAGGGTTAGCAAATAGGTGGAGGTTTAAATCCTGGTTTATATAGTGTAATGGCTTTTTCTCAACAGACATGTTGGGGAGGGAATGAATTTCAAAGTAAATGCCTGAGGCTAAAGTTGGGACACCCAGTGGCCTAATTGGGGCGAGATGCTCCATGGAAGAGTGCTGCTTAAACGCAATTGGTTTCGGCGCCCATTCAAACGTGATTTCTCAAACCAAGTCAAGTCTATGTCACTGGGTAGTGTTTAAAACCCAATCTGCAGTTAGCTCCTCGTGCAGCGTGCAGACAGTGAAAAGCAGCCTCTGAAGCTGCCTGTTCATAGCAGCGCCTCTCCGATCTGCCGTCCTGGCTTGCCCCAGCTTTCCCGCTGGATGGGAGCACTAAGGTGCACCAGTTGTATTGTTGTAAGCAGTACCTTGAATATGTAGACCAGTTTCTCCCTTTTCTCTCCTACACCTATTACTGCAGAGGTAACACCCTGAGTTAAGAGTTATTATAATGGTAAAATAGCCTGCTCTGACAAATTGTATCAAGCTTCGAAAACAGACTAGCATAACCAAATCTCGTTCTTACTTTTAGGGAGAATGAGAACAATGTCTTAAGAAAACCAGGTTACCTGCTCCTTGGACCCATTCACGGTGGTGTCTGTTCCTATCTCTGACGCGATGTGTTAACAGGAACATTGATCCCTAGAAGCGTACGCCTCTCATCCTTGTTGACTAATGCACACTAACAGACAGTGTGGATGAAGCATTGTTATGTAATTGTGCTTGTGTTGCAGACATTGAACCCCCCATGACATAACAGATCCTGTATTAAAGACAGAAGGAGCTTTATCCTAAGTATTATTGCTAATGTGAACAGACCTAAACATGAGCAGATGCACTGCTGCTACGTGCAATGTTATGACACTATGACATTAATAATTTTCAGTTTAAAAAAACACATATTGTTTAATTTGTTCATAGAGAAAATCAGATCTTTGGGTTCTGAAGATTTTGTAGTTTAACACCTGTGGTGTTATAAAGCCAATATTAGATAATTGCAAGGTGTACATTAAGCAACATATTTTGACCTTGACTACTCAGACCTCAATTATTCAACCCTTCTGGTTATTATAAAAGGGGTCAGGTCCTACAATGTCTACTAATTAAAATTAAAAATGAAAATGTTCCCAATTTTTCTGAAACCTCAAAACACATTTAGTATACCAACAGAGAGAAAGAGATTAAAAATGTGGAAGCGGGGGGAGGGAGAAGAAAAGGAAGGACCCAATTCATCAAAATACTATTGATTTTGACGCTGTAATGTTGGAGACCATTTCAATATTTTAAACATCACATGAAGCCATGTGGTCAGTCCACTGGATTGGCCTTGGAAGAGACTTGGAAGCCATGCCCCTCTGGCCTACCAAATGACTTTGCCACCCTGTGCTTTTGTGTTCTGCACTGAATAACACTGACAAAAACCTTATGCCCACCCAAACCAAAACCAGATGTTTTCTGCCAGCACGATATGCTGAATTATCTTGTTGATAGATCAAACAAGCACCAGATTCTATGATTCTGTCTAAAGTGAAACTACAGAGGCTAGGTAACAGGCCAGTGTTTCCCCCGGCTGTCACCAGTATGACTTTCACCTCGGAAACGCAGGACTAACAACTCCATTTCAAGTGAGCTTTAAACTTGGGTCCTGCACCTTATGGTATGTCTTCTAGGCTTCCTCTTTCCTTGTGCACATCCCATGCAACCACAAACTGTGTCCTCAGAGCCTCAAGACACTGATACCTTATTTTCACTCAAAATTACAAGTTATCTTGGATGATCACTCCAGTACGCCAGTACTATTCAATCAATGAATATTAGAGGACATTGCTATTTTTTACAAGTAGTTGAATCACAGACAGCTAAAGCAGCAATCTTCATCTGAATTTTTCATTTTAAAAATGAAACCTTTCATGGAGCTGACTAGCTGCCTGTGTGAGCCAACAGGGGACAGGATTGATTGATTTCACAGGGACTGGGCAGAATTCAGTGCTCTGTACCACTGAGAAGCACAGAGCAAATGGTCACGCTGTTACTGAAGTCATGGAATTAAAGCTGTTGGTTTAGAACACTGCAGGCCAGTGCATCTTAAGCAGAAGGATTCGGAACCGTTTCTCATTAGTCAGGAGTCACATAATAACTATATGGTATGTTTTTCCATTAAAGACATTAGGAAAGGCCTATTGGGAAAAGAAATGTATCTTACTAGACTGAATAGTAAAAGATACTGTCTCTTCCTACAATCTTGCTTGAGTCATATCCGTGTAGTTGCAATCATCTATAGAAAGTTAAGAATCCATTTTTAGATTCTTTGACGCAATACACAGCAGCAAAACAAGCATGAAGCTTCCAGGAAGTGTGCTGCAGGGTATATCTAAGCTGAACATGTAAGGAAGCGATTGAAAGGCAATTTCTACTAGACACATTAATGTAAGAGAAATAAGAAATTATAGTGGTTTGTACCCCCAAAAGTTCACAATAGAAGTCTAACTTCCACTTAAATCGTACCCTTGCTCCTTTGTTTCTGAGATGAGTCATTGATCACATCCAACTAGACACTAACCTATCACTTAACTTCCTTAAACAACATTTGTACGTTAAGGAAGTTGTAGAGAGGTGGGGGTCGGGCTCTTCTCACAAGTAACAGCTGACAGGACAAGAGGAAGCGGCCTCAAGTTGTGCCAGGGGAGGTTTAGACTGGATATTAGGAAAAATTTTTACACTGAAAGGGCTATTAAGCATTGGAACAGGCAGCCCAGGGAAGTGGTTGAGGCACCATCCCTGGAGGTATTTAAAAGATGCTTAGAGATATAGTTTAGTGCTGTTTTTTGTCAGAGTTAGGTTGATGGTTGGACTAGATGATCTGAAAGGTCCCTTCCAACCTAGGCAATTCTATGATTCTATGATTCTATTAATTGCGATAACTAACAATTGCTGTGGCACTTCCACAGTAACACTACTCCCTTCTGGCGTACATACAGTTCTAGGCCTTCCTGGGTCTACCTGTTGGCTTAGGTAAAAGCATACTCAGAAAAAAACCTGAACTTACCCATGACCTTCCTGTCAGTGCTAACATTGTAAACACATATGCACTACACTATAATTCTCCTAAAGAGTAGGATGCATTAAAATAACTATTTGGCCTGCCTGCAGTTAGCCAGGCCAAAGAACAGGCTGCTTCTTGTACGCTTACCTAATTTTTTTCATCAGCCTGTGGCTTAATGGAATACTGATCTTAAGATCAAAAAGCTAGATTCATTTGTAACAAAGGACAGCTCTAAAATTAGGCTCAATACTTTTTTCAAGGCATTAGAAATGTAGTTTAACTATATATGACATTTTTCATTGTCAAATTTATAGACAAAATTACGTTCCCTACCTGTTCCATCATATTAGCAATTTGTAATAAATTATGCTATAGGAATGTTGGATTATCCCAAAACTAAAAGGTTTTTAAATCTGTAATGATTATACTAAGATATGACATTATTAATGCTTATCTAGCACATGAAAAAGGATTCAGCCCTGTCATGACATCATAGGGAAATTATCTTTAAAACATGAAAATGCCTTTAGAGTATTGTATTGCATTTTATTGTCATAAAACAGAAGGTTGTGTGGGAGTCTTGATGTTGCATTTCCATCCCACACATTAGGGATGGGAGAAACATCCCCTGTTTCCTAGGGAGAGATGATTTTTGTGGTTGATCCATCTGTTGTTCCCCAGCCCCACAGCTTTCAGGCCTATTGGCCGTACTCAGCTGCATTTAAATCATGTCTAAGTCTCAAATGTGATCCTAAGGGGTTTTTTATGGAAAAATTGATAGCCACACAGAGGGCAGAATCCCCAGCTTAATGACCCCCATGAGAAAAAAGTAGGCATAACAGAGGCATTTTATATAACCTGGTCAGCTGGCCAATCTGTGGATGGCTGCACAGTAACTGCAGCGTGTGCTGTCTATGCCCAGTGGGCATTTCAGGCGAATGTGCAGCACAGAGCTACTGTTCTGGGGTGGGAAGCAGAGTTTAGGAGACAAAGAACTCAAATCTGTAGGAATCCAGCATTCATTGGCTCTGTTGCTCATAGAACAGCTTGAGAGGATTTATCTTCTACATTTCTTTGCGGAATAACTCTTGGCTTGTGCAATAAATTACTACAGGATAAATGTATGAGAATATTAATAATGAAAGCATCTTGCTCTTCTATGCTGCAACCCATCAAAAGATCAAAATCTCAGTCACTACCTGTCTCCTGTGAAGTTGGCAGCAGTGCTCATTTCATTCCAGAGAAACAGAAGTGACACACAGCCACTGCGTATGACTTGCTCGTGGCCGCACAGGAAAACCAACAGTTTTCAGTAAAAACAAGCCTCACCATTTTTAACAGCAGCATGTGGATGACTGACACTCCTGTTGTCCTTGTTTAAAGGAAAGGAAGGACTTATTCAAAACTGGAGCTAGATGACTGTATTCTGGTTGTAGTCTACTGAAGTAATTGCTACCTGGAAGTACCAAATATGTTGCTTGTTAGACCAAGCAGGCGATTCTGTTATTCTTGTAGAAGTCATGTTTATAAAAGGCCCCTGAAATCATCTTGTTTCCTGAAGCTTTTCAAGCATTGTACTTAAACTGAATTTTACACATGATGTCTTTTTATTGTAGTCACTGTGATGATACAGGGCTAGTTACTAAAATAAGCCCACACTAGCTATTCAGAGTGAAGTCAAAGATGAGGCACCTATTGACTTGAACAGAGCTCAGACTTTCTGTTAATACCTTAGTACAGCATTAAGTCCTGACTTTACAGTAAATTCATCTGTTAAGATATTAAAAGTTATGGAAATTTCTTTTACCAGCTGGACAGCAACCTGTCCATGCTGCATGTAAAAAATATTAATAGCCCTAAAATGTTTTCTGAGCTAAGAGGAGGCTATCAGGGCAATTAGTTAGGAGCAGACTGGGCTGAGCCCTATTCTCCCCAACCTTCTTGCCTGCCTTTCCCTTGCTTGTAATGCCTGTCCTCACACTCCCACGTCTTGGCATTCTTGCCATGTTCAGGTTTCTTCAGTGACCAGCTCCAGCATCAGTCTTTAGCTTGGCTCTCCACAGGAAGGTCGCCAACTCATTACGTACAGCAGGTTGGGATCAAGGAGAGACCATGTCTGAGAAACTGGCAGCGAGCCTAGAGCAGCTCTGTGCTATGCTTTCTGTGGCTATTTGTAGAAGAGGGGGGTAGAAGTAGAATACATCTCTGCTGGGTTGGGGTATCTGGCATAGGAGGAGCCAAGCTCACACAAGGCAGGTTGAAATCACATTTCTTTTTAGGAAGGGGGAGAGGAGACAAGTGAAGTGAGGCTGTTTTGAGTGGGGTATAAGGGGACTGCAGATTGGTCTTCTCCACCCTAGGCTATTCATTATTTCAAGACTTTGCCCTCATTCTCAGGGTTGCAAGACCTAAATTATTGTGTGTGTATTAATACATCAAATCATTGTAGACAGGGAGAGGATCTGTTTTTATGATTATATTAGCCTCAATGCTGTTCATTCTACATCTACATCGATACCAGTGTTAGAAAAGAAAGGAACTGCGTATATTTTAAATTTAACCTGTACTGTTTTTCCTAGCTATGTACACAGAATGCATCCTCTCCCTGACAGTTTGTTTTGGGCATTGCTAGTGGAAAAAGAGACAGAAAGAAAAGAAAAAGTTTTCCTGTTTCCTAAAGGAAACAGCCTTAAATGTCCTGTGATTTGAGCAAGGTGTTGGACCACATGATCTCCAAAAATCCCTTCCAGCCAGAACTAGTCTATGACTCTATGCCCATCTCCTGTTTAGAAGGAAATGTCACGTCCCGTGGACCTGTGTGTGTTATGCACTTTGTAGCCCCATACTGATTGTTTTCTATCTCCAAGCTAGAGCTGCAGTTTTGTGGGACTTTAGGGCTCTTGTACGCACAGAGGCTGTCAAGCCCAAAGTTGCTGCTATGCGTAGACTGCAGCGTATATGCATATGCATTGCATATGGGGTTGTCCACTGTTCAGAAATTCCTTGTAACACCAAAACTTGAGGGGGAGGTGTGAAATGAGGACAGGATGACAATGTCCATAGCAGAAATACCTCACAGTAATAGTTGTCATCTCCATTACTGTCAAATTAATTCTGAATTGCTGCCCATCGTACACTGTTCAGCTTGAGGGAAGTGAAATGGTGGCTTTGTTTCTGTGGCAGAAATGAGAGTAGTTCAGCCCTCTGAGGAGCCTTGCAGAGTGGCAACGGAAATGTCAAATATCATTTGGTCAAAGAGTAATTTTAAAGTTCTCTGAGGAACAGTCCTTGCTCTATATACTTTATCTCCACTACATATATAGAACAGAGAAACAGAAGGAGCTTTTTATTTAGGAAGTATCAGCTTTCAGACACAGCTGGGGACATTTAGAGTTGAGGCTACATTTGGCCTGAGACTTAAGTTTTACAGACAAAGTCTGCACCTTCAAACAGCTATACTTCAGTTTGAGAGCAGAAATAAGCAGTAGATGGGACAACGGACTGAAATTCAGTATTAGCAGGCTCAATTTCAATAAGTAACTTGGTATGTGACATTAGGCAAGTCCACTAGGCACTATGAACACTCCTTGTCTAATCCAGCACAATGAGAATAAGTGCAGCAGACCTCTTAGTCCAAACTATCTCAATATTTCAACTCTTAGACAAAATCTAGGCATGTGTTTAGGCACTCTGATAAATGAGACTGCATTTCAATGAGTGTTAGGTATCTCAATAAATGAAAGAACATCTATTTAGATACCTAGCTAGAATCAAAATACCCCAAAGAGGTTTGCTTCTACCTTTGTAGAGTACATATTATGTCTAGAAAAAGGGAAAGACAATCATATGCTGAAAACAAGGGAAACTGATCCCTCCGTGGACCTTAATCAGTTTCCCCCTAGATGTCTGCCTCTCTATCAAGTTGCTGGTTCATTTAAGTTTTTTCTTCCCTCACTTGAAGATCTACGTGAGCTCTTCTTGGATCCTCCACCATATCAAATTGAAATTTGGTGGAAACATACTGAAGGAGAAAATGTGAAAGTGCAGTGCAAGTTCTGCCTCTAAGAGACAGCTGAAGGTCTTGAGAAAGAAGCTAATGGTGCTGAATGAGTTTAATGTGATGGTCTTGTGCAGAAAGCACTATGAAGCTGAGTGCTACCAGACCTGTATGTTAATATGAGCACCATCTTAGATGTATGGAGTGTGAGATAATGATTAGGCCTTCTGGTCTGTGATGCTACTGGTGTAATGTACTGAGAGAATTAAATGTTTGAGAGTCATATCCTTCGGGTGATTACACAAAACCTGCATTATTCTCTGGGGTCAAGCAACTGCTATTGTTGCTTAAGGCTTCACAGATTAATGGTCATCTTCCATCTTGCAAAGTGACCTTAAAACTGCGGTCAAAAAGGAACTTAGAAATTATGTTGACAGTCTGCGCTAATTACTCTGTTTGTGTGCAAGTAGGTACAAGTAGTTTGCTACCTATGCATTCTATATGCCTGGCCAAAAACAATGCAAGACTATCAGCAGGAGCTGGTGAGAAAACAGCTAACTGGAGCCCAGGTGCAACTGGTAGGGTCACCTCAAGGACAGAGCACGGTGTTTAGAGACTGTGGACTTTGCTCTCTCCCTTGCTTTCTTCCTTGCGCTCATAATTGTGGCTGTGTGGCTCCCTGTGGCGAGAGGGAGAATCACTTTTTCTGTGGTGAGCAACTCTGGAGAAGATTTTATTCGTGGGGTCACTTTGACATAATTCTAGGAGGTGGTATTGTAACTTTTGGCTGTTAAATGCTTCAGTCTATTCCATATAAAGCTTTGGAGCATGACTAATAAATGTAATAATCACCTCTAGCAGAGAACACATTAACTGCCTGAACTCTCAGGACTTAGATCAGAGAGAACAAGTTGGAATACGCTGAGAAATTGAATTAGCAGATTCTCAGGATGGCAGACAGTAAGGGACTTCATGCACTCATGTGTGCTAAGGGATAAGCTCTGTGCCCCGGGGATCCAGGCAAAGCTGCTGTCTTCTCTGGGATTACACCATGTGGGTACTTCCCTGAGGACAAAAGGGAATGTGCTCTGAAGCACTCTGGAGCCCTGTATTTATTCAAACTAATATTCTGTGAATCAAATGATCTAATTAACTAAACATGCATTTGCCCACAAAAATGTTATGTTATTTTTAGCTAACATTGCAAACCTACATTAGGGTCGCTTCTTTTTCTCACTGAAACTCTGCACGTATTTTCTACAAAATTCCCCTATTTTTCTCATTTAAATCATCAGTAACCTGTGTGGCTGCTCTTGAATTTCAATCCTCAGAGCCTGCCATGTCTCTTCATCTTTTTTAATTATGAGATTAGCTTCTAACAGAAAGATAGACAGAAGTAACCGGGCTCTTTGAAACAGGTTGTAACCACAATACAGGTACAAGTAAAGTTTTCTTTCTGTTTTCAAGTAGGAAAAGAGAGGGCAATTACAGATCAATGTGAACCATAAAATTACATTCCAATTTGGATTTTTATTACAGATTTCCAGGCTTCAGACTGAGGTTGAGATGACACTGAAATCACCAAAATGGAAACAAATAAAATAGTCTCAGATTCTGCGCTTCAGCCCCTCCAAAACTGCATAAGGCATCGCAGAAATCAGATTTCACGTTCAAAGAGAGAAGATCTCAATGGTCTTAAGTATTTGTCCGTTGCATACCACAATAACTGTTATCATCTTAATTTGCCAGCCTTGGGGACTGTGGACTGCCTGAGGTGTCAGCAGCCACTACTCTAAACTGTTTCTTTTATGCTGTAGCCACTAACAATATATCGCCATACTGTGGAACTTCCCTGCAACAGTTTGTACCATTCTCAGTTTCCAGAAGGATGATATCAACCTGGAAGAAAAAAAACATGATCAAAGGCTGCACAGATGGTTCTGTAACAGCTGATAGGTAGCTGCAGCTGCTGATGAGTATTTTGGAGGTGACAGACAGCAAGGGCAAAGAAGAATTACAGCCAGCATTTAAAGGGACTCTGCCAGGCCACAAAATAATCCTGATGAAAGAAATGCTTAAAAACTTTTCCAGCACTGAGATTTCTTATATGGGAATAAATTACACAAAAAGCAGGGACATCTCTCTCTCTCTCTCTCTCTCTCTTTTTTTTTTTTTTTAAGACAATTTAAAACTGTGCTGTGCAGTAGCTTTCAGAAAATGTAACCCTGGGAATAGAAATCTCTTAAGTGTCTTGCACAAGCTATTCGCTGTGTGCTGCTGTGAACAATTACAGAATTACCTTCTGTTGTAACATGGTACATGTAGTGTCTTGTAGGAAAGAGCTCCGGTTGTAACAAGTAATAACCACAGTTCCTATCAAGTTGACCTTTGACAGGGTACCAGTCATATATCACTGCAAAGTGCAGAAGGGGCTTACTATGGAGGCTGTTTGACGCAGCAGGTAGATCTTCAGGGTCCTTTAAGAAAAGCCTTGGCAGGCACCGTGAGGCTAAATCCATCAGCTAGTGACTCTGTTCATACCCAGGAGTGCTCCTGGGTCGAGGCCTGGTCAGTCAGGCTGGCACCACAAGATGAAAGCGTGTCCAGCAGCTTAGAATGGTGTCCAAAGCATCATGACATGTGCAGCAGAAGCTCAGAAGCTTGCAGCTACCTGGAGTCCTCCAGGAAGTGTTACACAACCATGGTCTGAGCCTGCAGGTTGCACCTCTTTGCTATACTACAACATATAAAACCTCAGCCATGCAGCTCTCACGTTTTCTGCTGCAATGCATGTCAACAGCAGCAGGAGGTAGGCTATGTACCACCCGGACATGCCAAACAGCCAGACTATCCCAAATTATTTAATGTATGATTAGACAGTTGTAATGAAAGATCAAGTGTGGTTTTGGTCTTGGATATGTGTGCAAAAAAATGAAGTTTGTAAAACATGAGAACCTAGGGTCTCTGATTAATACAGCAGTCAGAGAGACATTCTCTTGGACCTTGACATATGCAAGACAATGGCCTTCCCCATAACCCCAGCAGGTTGACAGAGTGACTGTCAGGTTGAAGGACAAGAGGTTTCTGAGCACAAAGGTGTCCTTAAAGAATGAAAGGGCTACTGTTGCTCTACCTCCAGAAGCCTGCCATCCAGCAGAGATTTTTAAGGCAATTTGGCCTTTCAGCAGCCTGAGCTGGCCAGCCATCAGAAGATATCTACGCAGACAGCATCTTTCACACAGAAGATGTTTCACCAGCTTGAAGGTTTTCATGATAGGCCTTGGGGTCTTTCAGGTAGGTGAGTCATTCCATCAACTTTCATCTGTCTTGGGAGGAGATGGAGGAATTCCTCCCCAGAAACAATCTCTGAACTCTGAGACAGCATTATGGAGTGGGAGTGAAACAACGGTAAGCCACTTTTCATGCTTCCTAGTCATCCTTAGCAGTGGGTTTAGCATGGGATATGACAACCAGACATGATTCTGAGATGATGCTCTCAAACATTAAGCAATGAATGACAAAGACTGATGTTGGTTTAGGATGCTGTTTTAGGAGCTCATCCTCACTCCAAACTTCACACAGTCATTCCTGATGCATTTAGCCTCGTTAGACAGTTCTGCTGTTTTTATAGGTGCCCTTGCTCTGTTTGAGGGTCCGCTCCATGCACAGACAATTGAAGTTTGCTAACTGCAGTGAATATGTCCCTATTTGACATTTTACTTAAGCACTCTAAGCTGCCTCTAATTTCTGATGGTGTAGTCCAGCCTTTCCAGGAAAGCCTGACAATAGATATTTTTATTTGGATATAAAACTACCCTGTGGTGCAGTGACTTTTTTTTCCCCTGTGATCTGTAACAGGGCTGAGGGCAAATAATCCTACTGAATAGGTAATCCCCCAGAAAGTGGTATCAGTCCTGAGTACAGATCTTTCATGCAGCAGGTTCCCCCTCTGGTCCTGGATATTTCCAGGTAGGCTTTGACATTTTCTATCATTGTATTTGCTGAGTGCCAAGCTAACACTCCTCTGAACATGACAGGAACAGCTTCATTGACCTGGAAAACTATGACTTGTTTCTTCTCTTCCCCTTGGAAGATTAATCTTGAACTTCTGACGCCTGCCACCAGCAGCTAAGTCTCACTGTTTGGCAAGCTGTGGTGGGTAGCATGAGTCATAGCACTATGACCTTAGTGCTATGCCTGCTTGATGCCTATGGCTATATAGAAATTGCAAAAGTTCTCCCATCTACGATCATAGGTGTCCTTAGATTGCCCACTGAAGAATGACAGCATTCTGAGCCTGATTTCCCCGTCCTAGACTCACACCCCTTCTCTGCAGTGAGCTTAATGTATGTCTCAGCAACACATCAGTGTGGGCTCTGAGAAGATAAATCAGGCCGTTGCTACAGGATGGCATTCAGGATCATGGGTGAAGTACGGAAAAGTCAATTACACTGTGAGTAGTGGAAAATCCTACATTAAAGGGCTGTGCTGGTTTGAAGAAACAGCCCAACTGACTCCCACTGAAGACAACCAAATTTTTGGTTGCACAAGAAATATATATACTTTTGTTTTGAAATGCTCCTTCTCAAGGTATTTCTATATGAACAAAATCTGAAGAACAGGACAAGATTTCATAACCATATTGGCTGTATCAGTCCTGCAATAGCTAGCTTCCTGTTTTCTCCAATTAACCTGAATGTATTATGTCTGTCTTTTTCATAATGAGTTCCACTCAGAATTTGTGCTCCCTAGGCAAGAGGTCATATTACTGTCATTAAGTCTCTTCCTGGAAGCCTCCTACAGAAATAAGGCTTAAAAATTGTGAGGAAAAAAGTAAGGTGATCACCCTTCTCTTCAAAGACTTATGTCTAACCACTATATTTGTTGATTGTTTCAAATAAGGACAGCTGAAAATATTTAAAGATATTTAAGCATGAAAGGAAAATTTGTTCAACTGTATCTGTCAGGTGCCAAGTATTCTACAGGCATCTAAAATAGATGGGCCCTGCCTTACCTGAAGGATATGCTGAGGCGGTGAGTTCTTTAAATGGTTCTATTCAGACATGTTATTTCCCTTCTGTGATTTCCACTGATGGTAGTGGGCCTCCTCTACAAGCCTTACTGATCACCTCTTGCTTGCTCATAAAGTTTAAGCCAGAAAGACACATGCTTTCATCTAGTTTAACTTCCTGACTAGAAGATTTCACCCTGCTATTATGGATAGAACTTAATAATTTGTATATGGTTAAAGTTTATCTTTCAAAAAGAAACACTGTCCTGATTTCTAAACATATAAAAATCAGAGAATCTCTACCCACCCTAGCTGTCTGCTCCTAAGGTTACTTGCTCTCTCAGCTAAAAATCTCTAATTTGTCTGACTTCACCATCTGAAAATCAGTTCATGCTATGAATTTCTCCATTAGTCTAAAGAGCTTGTAAGTACCAGGTGTTTTCTCCACATGAAAGCACTTATTCACTATAATCACCTTATTGTAATATAAGTAGGACTGGATTTTAGTTTGGTTTCAGAATAATACATGACAGATTAAAAAAACATGTAGTTCAGTAAGCAGTGGAGCTAATTAAGTTTGTTTTCCTGTGGATTTGTATCTCATAGATTCTCTGGTGTCTCAAGAGCACACATTAGTCACAGGTTTTCCGAGCAGTGAACCCATTCATCATCATCTATATGTATTCTCTGGTCTAATAATATAGTTGAGCACTTCAGGATATTTCTTCTCCCTCTGATGAGTTATTTTCTTGGAACTTGTAGGAGTGGAGGGGATATAGAGACTGACAGAAATATATAGGTGATATAGAATCATAGAATGGTTCAGGTTGGAAGGGACCTTAAAGATCATCCAGTTCCAACCCCCCTGCCATGGGCAGGGACACCTCCCACTAGACCAGGCTGCTCAAAGCCCCATCCAGCCTGGCCTTGAACACTTCCAGGGATGGGGCATCCACAGCTTCTCTGGGCAACCTGTTCCAGTGCCTCACCACCCTCACAGTAAACAATTTCTTCCTAATATCTAATCTAATTTTACCCTGATCAGTTAAGTTCCATTTCCATAGGGAACCAGACAAAAAGTCAGTTCTATGCAAAGTAAACACTGTCTTTTAAACCTTTGCTGTGGTAAATGCCACTCCAGGTGGTTGCATTTGAACTGTCTTGTTTTCAAAATATTTTTTTTGTCATCGTCATTGGGAAACCCACATATCAGGATCCCCACTAAGGCAATGGGTGTTACAGTTGCGCAGCAGCTCCAAAATGCAAATCTTTCCTGTTGAAAATCAGGCAGCCAGTTTCTTGTAATTTGAGCTTAGGGACAACCAGGAAGTTCTGTACCATATGGTATCAGAATATTTGTATTCTGCCAAAAATTTCTGTATCCCCATCCTCTGCTCCAACCACATGGCCTTTTTTCCTTAACAGTCAATTACATCAGATATAACTGATATTCTTGGCACAGGAATTTATTCATCTCATCAAAGCAAAGCATTGTTATGAGGTTTCTGCATATTTCTACAGGGTGCTACAGCACGTAATGTACTTGTACTGTCAAGAGTCCCAACAGTGACAGGTGCCACCCATTAAAACACTGCCACAACTGTTTATGGATCTTGCTGCATGGAAAATGCTGTCTTTAACCCATCTATCTAATGCACTTGTAACCTTTAACATTACAAAATCTGACTGTGTATTATGGGCAGTACCCAAATAAAACCAGATATTGTAATCTGAGATCAGTATGGTATGTAATTGATTCCTTCAGTATCTGCTACACAAAAATATCTGAAACAGGTATTCTACTTGTAATAGAAACTAAAGTTTTCTCTTCTCCATTTACTACTAAATAAGCAACATATAGGACTGATGAGGACTAAATGAGGACTAAACTCTGTCTTTGTCTAAACAGAATAGGAATAGGGGTGGCACTGTGTCCCTGATGGCAGTCAGTTTTAAAAATTTTGTGAGTACATGCTTCAGCCAAAAGAAGTGTGGTGTGAATGAAGCTAGAGAGGGCTTGGCTGTCCTCCAAGCTTAAAAGCTGAGTTATCAAGTCCTTGCAGAAGCTGTTGTGCCATTAAAGAGTGCCCCAAAGTATACCGAAGCCTTCCATTTGAAGGCTTTCCAGGCATGGTGGCTTGTAAGGCAGGAAGTATTTAGCAGCAACTGCACGCTATCTTACTGCCTTACCACCTTCTGAGTGTACAGAAAGAGACTGGATTCAGAGTACGTCTGAACTGCATGACATTTTGCAGGTGCGATGACCTGGGAGAGAACGTGGAAGAGATTTTGCAATCATTATTAGCGATATCACTTTAACGTTTAATGTGATTTCTGTGCATTTTTCTCCTACAGGAGAAATAAGGCAGAGGAACATCTATTATTTTTATCATAGCATGGGTCTATAGACATGGGGGTTTAGAGAAATAATGACTGGCCTGGTCATGAAAATATCTGGGACACTAATGGTGCATGTAGATTTGGTGATGGCCATACTTGAAAACATTTCTCCCAATATATCTGAAGGGACTGTAAGTACAAATAAATTGATGTAAAAACATTTGAGACTGACTGTTCCACAATAAGAAACCCTAATATTGTTGCTTTTTAAAAAACTAGGCAGCTCAAGTCAGCAAAATATTTACTTATTGTATCACTTAAAGCATTTTTTGTCGAATATTTTGAGAAGTGCTACCTATAAACTCTAATCTGGAAGGTAAGTATTTCCTTTCAAAACAGGAGAAATTGAGGCATAGATCCTAAACTTGCCTGCTTTCCCAGGAATGAGTTAGCAAGCGAGCCCAGAGATCACAGCTTGCCATACTAGAATTCTTGCTTAGAGACAATTCCCATTGTTCAGATTTTGATGAACCTGGGATTTAAGGTTACTTTGGAATTTCACTTTTGAAGTTCTATGCACCTCAGGAAATTGGTCTCTTAATCAGTTTAAATAGTGGTCTTAAAGATCAATTCAAGCACTTTCTGTTCTTAAGGTAAATGGATACTATTTTGAAAATTAGCATATATATAATAGATAGGACTGTTAGTTTCATTTTAAGAAACAGAGCTACGCAATTAGATACTTTCAAAATGTCCGGCCATGTATTGTATTTAAATATTCCTTTACAGAATACAAGGAATGGATAAAGCAAATCTGGAGTTACTAGAATTCATATGCTCCCCTCTCTGAATGCAAAAACGTGTCTTTTCTACTCTCTTCAGTCTCCTCCTCACTAATTCCCATGCTGTTAGCTTTTTGGTTTCTTCAGTACGTCATGTAAAAACTTAACCTGCTGCTGAATTCATTTCATGGGGGTTTATGTTCTCCTCATTTTAATGGTTTGTAATACAAAACCATAAAGGTACAGCTGCTGCTTACCTTTAGGTAAAGGTACAGCTACTCCCTTATTGAAGCTTGCCTGCTGCACGCGTTGCTTTTGGAGTCTAACTTGGCTTTGAATTCTAACATTATAAAAATGAAAAGTAGCATGATCTTAAGCACTATAATTAATGTTTCTAAATTTTGTTCCTTTGCTGTCCTGTCCACAGCTGTGTTGTGCAGAATTTCTTCAATTAACATGTTCTTTGTTTCCCTCCCAAACCAATATAGGAAAAATACTAGGAAATTTTACCCTCTGGTACTTTTTAGGCAGTGCTTCTGTCTAATATTTTGTAAATCCTAGATATTAATTTCGACATCAAAGTCAGCAACTAGAAAATTAGGAAAAAAATGGCGTCATCTGTGTACAGTAGTCCTGGGTAAATGTAAAATTCTGTGCATGGACCAAATGAGAGAAGGTGAGAAAAAACCCCACCAATGTGCATAAAGACAAGTAAGGACAAATGCAACTGAATATTAAAAAACCAAAACTATTTATATGGTGAAAATTAACTAAAATAAACCACCCATGTCTCAGTCACTTCAGTATTTATAATTTCTCTTGTCATTTAAAAGCATTCTTAAAATCCTTTACCTTGCTAACATTAGATACTCGATTCCTGCTTTTTTGCTAGAAGACTGTGGCACATTTCTGAGATCCTGGAATATAAGTTTACAGGTCTTTCACCTCCTTGAAGAGAAAGAACAAAATTTTTCTCAGGTATTTTTCTAAAGTGCAGTTATTTTTCATTATTCATCCTCTTTCTGTGCTTATTTTCAGTACTTTTCCTATTGTTCTTCTTTTCTGTTTCTGAACCTGTACTTTCATGCAATTTTCTCTGATTGGCTAACAAAAAAAGTTGCCAGAAACATAATTTAATTTGCTACAGTGCTTTACAATGGCTTTTTGCTATTAATCTGCATAATTATACTGTTGGACTCTTACAGCAAAGTGTTAGCCATTTATTTTTACTTATTTCCATGTGCAAAAGGAAAATATCTAAGAGAAATATCAAATTACCTACAATATTATTTATCTTCAGCATTTAATATTTTGTCAGATAACTAGGCCCTGGAATAAGGGAAAAGGTACTCCTGACAGCACAAATGTCAGATGTCAAAAACATTGACAAACTTTGGCAGAGAACTACAGAATAATTTTTGTGCGTGTGTGTGTATGTATTAAGTTGTGGGAAATCATTAGCGAAATCTGATGTAAAAAAAAAAAGCAGGATATTTCTAATATTATAAATAGGTTGTTGAAAACTATTTGGTAGGTTTCAAAGATCTGAAGTCAGCACATGTATTTTCAAGACTGGAAATCTCAGAGTTGCTCCTGAACTAGAGATCAGAGTTGAAAAATAGAATGCCTGACAAAAGGGGCCTCCACTTCAAACTTGATGCATATTTTTGTAATCATTAGACTCTGGGTTCTCTTATATGGCCAGCGTGAAAATCCGAAAGAAAGAAAATGGAGTGCTTACTGAAAATTTTAATGACCACTTTTAGAAATACATTTTTCTCAAAATTACCTACCTCTTAAAAAATAACTATAATCAGAAGTAAAATGACTGTGCTACTGGTTTTTAGAGCATGACATTTTGACATTTCTCTGATTCAAACCAACATTTCTAAAGAAGCTTTCAAGATAGTCCCTAGACGAAACACAGTATTGAAAACCTACTCTATCTCTTTTGAAATATAAATAGAAAGACTCCCATTGATAACAGTGGGAATGCATGATGACCTTTTGCTAATTTGAAAGTACAGAAGTTTGAAACTGAGATATTTGAAACCAGAAACAAAGCTTACAGCCTGAATAATATGTACTGTACTTTTTGTCATTTTTCTTGCATAATGCCATAATTTATTTATTATGCTGAAGGTGTACATGAGGATTTTCTTTTAAGGTAATTAAAATCAGTGATAAAAATGAACCATCTAGAACACCCTGCTACTCCCTAACAACAAAACTAAGATGTCTTTACACTGTATAATTCATTTGCTCATTTTCCCCTGTAATGAATAGAAAGTATCTACAGATAGAAAGCTATAGTATTTTTATAATGGATAACAGGAGCTTTTGTGCCTCCTGATGATGAAAGTAAAGGCTTAGATAGATTTTTTCTAAAGACTAAGACTACAAGAATATTTCATAAATATATTCCATAATAGCATGGCACCTATGCCCCTCAAACCTTTCCTAAAGCCTGAAACTAAATGGGGAAATTACTGAGGTGATGTGGAGATGCAATACGAGAAACGACTGTGTCCTACTGCTGAATTTCTAGGTCAACAAATACAACTGTTCCCTTTTGCACCTGATTCGGGTGTTATACAAGTGTGCTTAAATTTCTTGCTGAAGAACTAGGAGTACTTGTTTCAGTCATAGCCACTTTCACATGGCGTGAGATTAAACTGAATCTCCAACTGCACTCTGGTATCACTTCAGAATTACCCTAAATGATGCTAGTAAATACACTACATGCCTCTTAAAATTTCTCTAATGTCATTTTAGTATATTGTGATATTATTTAATGTCATTTCATATAACCATAATAATTATTGGTTCAACTTTTGGATATGGACCCATGCATTCCTGTTTTCAAATTTACCTTTTAAGCCATTACATTATTGCGTTTATTTTCAAACGCTGTTTGTGTGTGGTATAACACCAGTGTTCGCATGTGGTGTAACAGTACAGATGCCATGACTTTTGGAGTTTTAAATTCATGATTTCTTGAAGAATCATGAGGAATTTCCCTCATTGGTTTTCAAGGACATTTTTCCAGAACAATCTTCTATTATTTTAAATAACTTGAGTTTTTTCAACATTTCTCAGTATTAAAAAGCTCAGTATGGTAAGTATTGGTATCTGTTCAACAGCCCTAAATACCTCTTCAATACCCGTAGGTATTTCAGGAAAGGCTGTAATTTATTCTTATTTTTACTAGAAAAAAAAGTCTCATCCTGAGGAGCTACGGGTGCCTTACTTATTTACACCTACACGCATGGTGCTTTATCCAGGTGCCGACCGATCCCGTTTGGGACAGCGCTGACACGGGGGTGGCCAGGGGAAGACCAGGGCCTGTCCTACCGCAAAAGCGGGCCTGGGTCTGCCGCTGGGAGGCTTGGGGCGGCGCCCACCCCCCGCTGTAGTTAAGAGGGGAACCCCAGGAGTCCGTTTGCCGACAATTTCAGAGCTTTTTCTCCTCAGAATACCTGAGCGAAATGAAACCACAAGCTACCGAGCTGGCGGAACGCCGAGAGGCCGCCTAGGTGCCTCACCCGGTCTCACGGGGAAGGACGGACACCCGCTACCCGCCGAACCCTGGGAAATCGCCTTCCCGGGAAGGGACTACCCATCTCCGGAGAGGCCTACCGGGTGGCCCCCGCCGGCAGCCCCGCCCGCGGGGTGGCCCTCTCAGCCCCGGCCCGGCGAGGCGTGAGGCAGCACCGCCCAGCTCTCGCGATGGCTCCCCGACGCCGTCGCCCGGCGGCCGTTAACGGCCGCAAGCTGGCAGCGCGCTGTTTACGACGGCGTAGCCAATGGGAAGGCGGGGCGCGCGGGCGAGGCCGCGCAGCCCGGCCAATGGGAGGGTGGGGCGGTGCGTTTAAACCTGCGCCGGGGGTAGCGAAGGTCGCTGCCCCTGAGGAGGTCGTGGCGGTGGAGCCGCCATGCCCGGCCGTCCCGACGACTACGAGGTGCTGCTTACCATCGGCGCCGGCTCCTACGGCAGGTGCCGCAAGGTGCGCCGCAAGGCCGACGGCAAGGTGAGGCGGCGGCGGTTGCTGTGGGGTCGGCGACGGTTGCGTGCCCATAGCGGTGCCGTTGCCGTCGGTTTGAGCTGGGTGCTGGCGGCTCTCTGAGATAACCGAGTGGCTGTGAAAGCCCCCGTTCCCCCAGCAGAGCTCCGGCTTGTGTATAAGTCACTCCCTAAAGTGATTTCCCCCCCCCGCCCCTAGATCTTGGTATGGAAAGAGCTCGACTATGGATCGATGACAGAGGCTGAGAAGCAAATGCTTGTTTCGGAAGTGAATTTGCTTCGTGAGCTGAGGCACCCGAATATCGTCCGGTATTACGATCGCATCATCGACAGAAGCAGCACGACCCTGTACATCGTGATGGAGTACTGCGATGGTGGCGACCTGGCGAGCTTAATCGCAAGGTGCACAAAAGAAAGGCACGTGAAATCTGTTTGTGGCAATTTTGGAGTTCCTAGTGTGAAGTATTTGGGGCAAAGGCATGTGAAATCTGTTTGTGGCAATTTTGGAGTTCCTGAAGTATTTGGGGCAATCAAAAGACAAGTGAAATGTATATTTTCTCAATAACTTCTGGACAACTTCACACTTAATCCTTTGGATCCAACAACTCTTTTAAAATATTTGAGGCTTTGTACAAAATTACAACACTGATGGGAGTTGTGCTAATGAATGCACCAACCAATTTAATGTTTATGTTGAAATAGTAAAAAAAACGAGCTGACTTAATGAGGCTGAAGCTGTTGAAGGGTTTCTGAGTGCAATGCTGTGCATGGGGTTGAAAACATAAACCAGCAAGTCAGTTCTTGCAGACAGGTAGCTTGATCTGTCGGTTCTTCTGGCTTGCCCATCAGTAAAACCACTTGCACCCTATTTGTTGTTCCAACACCAAAATACATGAAAGGAAAAAGCGATTTTGAACATGATGTTAAAAGCTACTTTATGTGCATGCATATAAAGCTTGTGGAGACACCAAGTTGATAAGACTTTATCTTGGTCTAATCTTAGACTTAGTAGACTACGTCTTAAGTATAATATTAATTTTCACATTCTCAGGTTAAACAAGTACATGACACCACATGTGTTATTTTGAGAATAACCTAAAATGGTACTGCAGCTGCCCCTGAACATCAGTGTTTTCACTTGGGGAAGGTTATATTAAAAATCAGTCCTGTCTTGACATTATTGTATGTTCCTCGTCATAAACAGCTGATAAGATACTGTTATCATAAGTGATCAAAGGGACAGATCTCATCACAAAAGCATCAAATTGATATTTGTGTTGTAAGTAATAGAAATGCTGCATATTTGTTAGACTCTCTGGGGGAGGAAGGGAGTCTGCAACCGAAGTCTAGATGCCTTCAACATATTTGGAGTGATTTTTTTTTTTAAGTTTCCATTTTAAAAACAGCATATGTAGATGCCTGTTGCTGTTAGTGTTCTACACAGATGTTGATTCAGTGATGTTTTACAATAGTAGTATTAAAAAAAGTTACAGAACTAAGATTGGCAGTAACTACTTAAACTTATGTATGCTTGGAGAATACGTTTATTAAATAATTTGTTCATATTTCAGGCATTACTTGGAAGAAAGCTTTATTCTCAGAGTATTGACTCAATTGACATTGGCCTTGAAGGAATGTCACAGACGGAGTGATGGTGCAGTGACTGTGCATCGTGACCTAAAACCAGCAAATGTCTTTCTAGATGGCAAGCAGAACGTGAAACTTGGAGATTTTGGACTGGCTAGAATATTGCACCATGACACGAGCTTTGCCAAAACATTTGTTGGAACGCCATATTATATGTCTCCGGTAAGACCTCCCTTCTGTGCCTTATCTTCTCTTTTCTCTTTTTCATAGAGTGTATATGTTCTGGAGACAAGGTTATTTTGAAGTAATTTTCATATCCTTTCTTATCCACACCATCACTGCCTTCTAATTAAAGTTGTTCTTCACTGTATAAGTTTTGATATGTTCTTGGAATATTAGAGACATGTTGGAGTATATTGTTCCTGAAAAGGAACAGGGAAACTAGAGCGCTTTTATGTTTCATAGTGTTAAGTAAAGAGCTTATTTAATTACCTCTTATGCTAGGATTTTAATTTGTAGTGGAAACAAGCAAGAATGAGTTATTTCCCTGATATGGTGCATTTTTTGTGGGAAAGATTAATATTGACTGAAATATGGAGTTGTATCTAGTGAAGACTGGTGCAACATTTCAGTCTTCTACAGTGTAGTACTGCCATAACTTGCTAAAATACTGCTAGTAAGAGTAGCTGTGGAGATTAACTGAGATGGGATCTTAAAAGTAACCCCAGTAAGTAGTTGTTTAATTGAGGTTTGAACAGTAGCTGATGATCCTGCAACAGTAGAGCAATGTTTTAGTTAATGATCCTAAGATTGTGCTCTTTCTTTAGGAACAAATGAACCACATGTCATACAATGAAAAATCCGACATCTGGTCTCTAGGATGTCTCCTGTATGAGTTATGTGCTCTCTCGTAAGTATAGTAGTGTGGTAATGAATGTGGAAATGTAGCTATTAATGCATGTATGATTATATTTTGTATAGATGAAAGCTTAAAGGTTTCAGAGACTAGTCCTAGACTTTTATTTCTGTATTGGTCTTCACATTAGGTAGTCAAGGCAAACCTTTGATTGCAGCTTTATTCTTAGTCTGATACTTATTTAATCAAAATAAGTCTTGTAAAACTAGTGAAAGAATCAAAGAAAAATGTTCTTCTTCAGACCTCCATTTAGAGCTTACAACCAAAAGGAGCTGGCAGAAAAGATAAGGGAAGGGAAGTTCAGGCGAATACCATATCGTTACTCAGAGCAGTTGAATGAACTTCTCAAAGAGATGCTGAATGTAAAGGTAAGAATCAATTACTTATTTTTTCCACCTATAATTTGAACTAGTACTGAAATATGAGTTTTTCTTCTCAGATAAGAAACAAACTGATCTGAAGTAGTGGTTGCTATTACCTTGTCACTGGCAATATCACTAGTAGAGGAAGGAGGGAGGAATTGTGTTTTGAGCCTATTAAATAAAGGCAGCAGCTTAAGTGTTATGCCAGGTTCACAGGATGAAAAAGACTGTTTCAGTATTGGCTTATACAGAATTTCCTAACAGCATGCCTAATAAGGTCTTATAACTTCACAGTTAAACTGGTTCCACTATGTTTGGAAGTTGGAAGGGTTTGTTTTGTCTTCATTTTGGATTTTGCTTTATATGGCTAATGTATAACTCGTCCCCCATGGCTGGCATGGGGGTGTTAAGAAGAATACTGCAAGGGACAATAAAGCTGTAACGAGAACCCAAGTCTCCAACAGGTATGGATGCTTCAGGAATCAAGAGACAGGTAGATATGCAGTGTGTTAGATCCAGAACCTACTGACAGTTGCCTCTGTAGGCTCAGCACCCCATTCTGGCTCTGAAAAGAGTGCCTGGGCTGGGAGAGCCAGACTTACACCTTCTGGAGCTGAAGGCTGGTAGCAGCCTCCTCCCTCAGCTTTTGTCATCTGGTTGTGCTACCCCTTCCTAACTCCATTTTTCTCTGACTTCTCCTTCACTGTATAGCACCTCAGCTGGTTTCTACCTGCAGTGGGTCTTGCTTGGGAATCCCTGGCCTTAATATTTCTTAGTTACAGATGGAACCTGTTGGTAATGCCTTTCCCTTAGGATTATTGCCGACCTTCTGTTGAAGATATTCTGCAGCACCCCTTGATAGCAGACTTGGTGACAGAAGAACAAAGACAAAATTCTGACAAAAGAGGCCGGAGATCATGGGATGCAGAAAGGCTGCAGCATTCGGATGCTGCAGTGAATGAGCTGAAATGGAAGGAACAACAATTACAGGAGCGAGAACAAGCCATTAAAGAGAGAGAGCGACGTTTGGAGCGTATGATATTCCACTTTGGGATGGGGGTGGCAATGGGATTCTGATTCAAAAGAATGTGTGGAAGAAGGAACGGTAGACAGTTTTCAAAACCCTCATTTTAATGCACTAGGATGTTTTAGTCCTTCATTCACTACTAGAATTTTGTCTAAAGACTAAAACAAGAATGCTTGGGTTTACTCATCTATGCTTTCTTCTAAGTTCTTGTTTTAAGTTGCTAAGATATAATTGGCAGTTTGGATATAGAAGTCTGGTTTGGGAAGATTATTAAACATGAGTGGCAATTAGGAAAGTATACAGAAAAATAGGGTCTAAATATATTGTTCTGCACTGTAGGTTGCTTTTCACTTACTCTGTAAGTTAACATTGGCAATATGAATGTGTAACGTAAGGTGAGCCTGGTGTTGGAGCAAAATATACTGGAGTAAGCTGTCAACTGCTGCTTTTATAAAAGCTGCACCCTACAGGTAGCTTACCTGTGAAACTGTATAGATGGCTGGTGCTCAGGTGTTGGGATTTCCAGCCCACATAAAATACCTCTTTGCATATGCAGTAGGCTCTATAATACAGATTTTAACCATATACATTATTTTCTGAGCTTGAATAACAGCTGCTGCTGTTGTAAATAGGGTGTTTAGTCATAGCTGAGTTAGAGCATCTCGTATCTAAATATTTATATGTGGTGTCATGTGTGCCATGAGTTAATGCGCAGAATAGAAAACTGCTATAGCTTCATTGTTGCAGATATGTCAGAGTTTCTGGGAGTGGGGGAGCATTCCTGGCACTTCAGAGCACTTGTCCAGTGCTTTATCAGTGCATTGATAAATGTGTATCTACACAGCAGTTATCTTTGTTTAGAGCCATAGAAGCAGAAATATGGGTGTATCTGACAGGCTATATTACCGCTGTCTTTTTCTGCAAGAAAATCCATCATGCACAATCACTCTAACTTTAGCATTTACATCTTAACACTGCATACTACCATATTTCTACTTCCAGAGAGAGAACGGGAACTCTGTATCCGAGAGAGACTGGCAGAGGACAAACTTGCTAGGTATCTTACTAACCTATAATTGCCTAGATTAGAAATTCTATAATCTTTCAACAAAAAGCTTAAACCTCTCTTTTCCAAACAGAGCAGAAAACTTGATGAGGAACTACAATCTCTACAAACAGCAGAGGATGTTAGCTTGTGCAGATGGTCCAGGTATGAAAATATGCAAGGAGCCACTTGCACTGATAAATGTGGGCTGGTATGACCAGAAGAACGCCCCTGATGCTCAACATGCTGTACCTAGTTCCATTGTATCAATACAAACACCAGTTATCTCTGCATGGTTCAGAAGAGACTTTTGATTTTTCTACTTTGTGAAAGGACTTGATGACAGTCAACCATGAGTACGATTTACCACTGTCAGCAATGCAGTCTTGTGCTGTTTTAAAAGTTAGGTTCTTGTGGTAAGCTAAGGGAAGTGCTGACTTGTAACCCAAACTCTTCTCAGAGCTGTACTTATTTTACTGGATGTCTCTTTATAGACCTTTGACTTAATTAATTTTAATAAAATTGCACTTCTAATTGCTTCAGTTTTAGTTCAACCTTCCAAAAACTTCAAGGTGGGAAACAAATTTGTTGCAAGTGACCCAGCTGTGACTGGTGCATCACATAAGCTCTGAAGAATACAAACTGCTCCAGTTAACTCACTGGAGTGGGGAAAAAAAAACAATAATAAAAAAAAAACAAACCCAGCCAGCTTTGAGAATGTGCTATAATGCTTCCTGACTACCTGTAGTCCAATCTGTTTTATAGTAATTATTACCCTGTAAGTATTTGACACTCAGTTTGGCCTTGGTTGTTCAGTCCTCGCTATTGTAAGAGATGGTATCGTCTGTTCATTGCACCCATCTTTTAATAGTAAAAATGATTCAAATATCTAAATGCATTTTGAAATATGATAGGATATTAAATGGCTGGGTGCTAAGTAGTACTCTAGAACAAAGAAATGCGAGCAAGGAGCAACAATCTTCTCATTCATTTTTGATCAGGTAAAGCAAGGCAAGCATGTCAATGCCTCTAATACAAATAAAACTGAAGTGCCTCACACAGCAGGAAAGAACACACCAGAAGTTAGTGGTACTTAAGCTATTTCTAACATTCCTGTCAGTTTTGAGAATTCCGCCTGTCTCTCAACATATTGCCTGACTTTAATACATCAAAGAATACAAAATTAAGAATAAACTTGCCTTGGGCTTTCTGATACTGCTTCTAATACTGGATGACTGAAGGTAAATGAGCTTCAGCATTTGCCTTTGTTCTCTTCTGCATCTCCTACCCCTTTACGTGCTATTTTAACATTAATGGGGTATTAATTTTTGAAGATGAACAGAACCACTTTGAGTAGTTAATACCTCAAGACAGACAATGCAGAACAGTGAATATAGTTATCACATAGGAAGTTCCACCTAAACATGAGGAGGAACTTCTTTACTTTGAGGGTGGCAGAGCACTGGAACAGGCTGCCCAGAGAGGTGGGGGAGTCTCCAACTCTGGAGACATTCAAAACCCGCCTGGACGCGTCCCTGTGCAACCTGCTCTGGGTGACCCTGCTCTGGCAGGGGGGTTGGACTAGATGATCTCCAGAGGTGCCTTCCAACCCCTGTCATTCTGTGAGACTGACTGAATCTTGCAGTATCTGTAGATCAATTGATTAAACTTTGTCGAAGTGTTTACTACTCTTACACTTCATTCCATGGTACTCTTGTAATATTGTTTCTAAAATTCTCTCTGTTCTGTTACGAGTATTTCTCCAATATGGTACCAGGATCACTTACTTACATTTGAATGCTCGAATATCACTGTATTTTTCACAACTGGATTGTATCTCATACCTCTTAAATCAAAGTCAGTTGTGTGCTTCACTTCACAGTATAATAGAATACCAAAAATCCTGGTTTTTAAGACAGCGTCCTAGACACAACCCTATTTTTGCCGGGATTTTCTGATTCTTAGGGAAGGATTTAATGTTAAAACAGATACAGCCTACTGATATGAAACTACAAAATACTGAAACATGCACTGGCCTCTGCACTTTGGTCCTTCTCCTGTTTTTGTGCTTATTGCGTCCTTGCTCTAGCCTAATGAATTGAAAATTAAGGCTTCAGCAGCATTAAGATTAGGATAGACAGGCCTTTGATTAAAAAAATTAAAAAATAATAAAAATCATATGTTAAGTTGAGCCTTGTGAAGTTGGTTCTTATGGGAGACAACTTGGTTGTTTTAATAGCTTTTGATGGTAGTTTTAAACATTAAAAACAAAACAAATTAACTGCCTTTTGATTGTGGCAGTTCTATACAGCTGAAGCATAGCTATACTATGAAAATTCCCATTCTGAAAGCTGCAGTGAAAGTAACTCTTTAATTTTTAATGCACTTAAACTCCTTATTCATCAAGTCAGAGCATAGTTTGTACCCTAATGAGTTAATACAAGGATAGAGTTGGAACAATGTGGGTAATGTAGAAAGACCACTGGTCAGGCTGGGTCTGCCCCTTCTATGAGGAAAAGACAAGGTTTTTCTGTAGCTGAGAGCCTAATTCTCCCTTTCCCTCTGGAACTGGATTATGTTATTGTATAATTTCTGTCCTTCAGAAGAAACTCCATGTCTTTTCCCTTATGTCAACTAATATTTCCTTAGGTGTTGTGAGGTGCACCCTAGAAACTACAATGGCATATATCCTTTTACCACAATCATTTAAAAGCCATGTTTTCAATTTTTCCTCATAAGAAAAGAAGAATTGTTGCGATGGACTGAGATGCATTTAATTAGATCACTTAAAGCCATAGGTAGAAAGCAAAATGGGTAACAGTGTTAAAAGACCTGAGTAATTAACGTGGAAAGATGCACTAATTCAGTACTTATCTTTTAATTTCTTAAGATAATGCAGTCCTCCCCTTTTCTACAACCAAGAAGAAAGTACACTTTGATGGAAGTGAAGAGAATGCTCCTCCTGTTAATCTGGAAAACTTTCCCCTTTCTAAAGGGAAATGCTCTGATCTCAAAAAACGCCTATATGCTGCAAATCTACGGGCTCAAGCACTGTCTGAACTGGAAAAAAACTATCAACTAAAGAGCAGACAAATCTTGGGCATGCGCTGAAACTGTAACGGATGTAAAGTATTTAACTTTTAGAAGTTGATTAAATGTATGGGAAGATACTTGTACCTCCCTCTTTTAAGCTGGAACCTACTGACAATTAATTTTAACAATTGTTATACAAACTCTTGGTCTATGATAGGTAGTTCATGATAAAGGCATAAGAGATTATATTATGAAAACAGGCAGTTTTGATACCAAATCAAACAAACTGAATTAACTGTATTATTAAAGAAAAAATATTTTGGTCCTCTTTCGGTTTATCATACATTACTCTTATGAAAATATAAAGAGTGAACATTGTAAAACAGGTTATTTTAAATCCGGTGTGAAAAACTTTTCAGATGAAAAATGTACAGAGATTTACAGTCCGTAGGTTAAAATGACGCTGTATGTAATGTACAGTGTTTGATAGAAGAAGTGTTGATATTTTGTATATGTGGAAAAACAGTGGCTTTTTGTCTGCATTTGTAAATATTTTTTAGCTATCAAAAGAATCATAGAATGTGTTGGGTTGGAAGGGACTTTTAAAGGTCATCTAGTCCAACCCCCCTGCAGTAAGCAGGGACATCTTTAACTAGATCAGATTGCTCAGAGATTTTATGCTGTCTCTTCCTACCATGTAGGTAACCTATCAAAGCAGGCTACTTCAGTTGAATGTCTTTGACTAATGAGCAGGATGGGTCAGTGCAGCATAATTGCTGAGTTTATCCTCCTTTCTGTCTGGGCAGCTGAATGGCTTGTCCATCAGCTCCTGAAAGGCCTGCTTTGGGGCATACATTTGAAATAACACCTTCTTTGGTTTGCCTTGAAACTGTTATAAACTCATCCCCTGAGACTGCCGTCCTGGATGGGACACCATCCAGGGCATTAGCACCTGTGTTTGGGGAGAGGCAATTCTAGTTTGAATAGCAAATCCTTATTTTCTTGAAGCTCATGAGGTATCTCCATCTTTCCGTTCACAATTCTCTGCCAGAGTAGGAGTTTCTCATGGTGTAAGTGTCATGAACTAACGCAGACTCATTAATTTAAAAAAAATCATTTGGAACTCTAATGTCTGACATATATTTTATATAAAGAATTTCTGTCTCTGGGTTGAAATGCCGTAAAACACACATTCTTAGAAAACAGCTGATTTTTAAAACATTTGCTTTCTTATTGGGCTATGAACGTTATCTAAGGAGGTATTCTAGATGTTTTTTACTTGAAAAAAGAGAATCTTACTTGAAACATCAATTTAATGTGGCATATTTGCTGATAGACAAGCACTTGTGTTACCAAACAATAGTTCTGCTCTAGCGGGTTCCTAACCACCCAGCAGAGCTTATCATATTTGCTTGCACAGTGGTTAGTGTTTTCATCACAACCTTTGCTTAAAAGAATTAGTCAATTTGGTTTGCTAGTCTAAAACTACCGCTATTCTGGTGGTCATTACCCAGCGCCAGGTGTGGTCGGCAATGTCTGGCAGGTATGCACAGCCAAAGTAGCTGTGCCGTATGGATCAGTGCAGCTTTCCTGCTGCATTCTTTCATACTGTTGGAAGATTCTCACATGTATTTGGAGGGTGAATCCCTGCTTTCTCACCATGTTTGTGCATTCAGGTTTTTCTGTTCTGTGTCTCAACCCAGATCTGCAATGCAGTTCTACTGGCATTCATGTGGAGCTTTATTGTATAGCCTATAAACTAGCAAAGGGTAGAATAGGCAGTATTCATCTAACCTGAAAAAATATGTAGGATGCGAGAATTTTATTGTATGCTTTGTCATCTGCAAAATGCAGGTACCAATTAGTGAAAGGAAGAAGCCAAGCAACCAAGAAAATAAATCAGTAATTAATGATTCAAGAAAGCCTGTATTGTGGAACAGCTGGTGTTTGCAAATGCTTTTCTTTTAAGAAGACCAAACTAAGAAAATGGCTTGAGAGTCTGTTTTTTCTCTTGGAACATATAGATGGAACAAATAATTTCTGCATTTAAAAGTAAAATACCTTCAGAGCAGTACCTGCAGCTTTCCTCTTCCTTTAATTCTCTAGTGACCTCAAGATGGCACTGTTGCCCTGTAATTGTGGGGAATTTACTTTAGTCTATTGGTACATACATACAAAATTTAAGATCGGATTTAAATATATTTTTTACCTGTTTTGTTTCAGAAAACCATAAGCGTGTTGCTGCAAGATGCTGACTTTCTTAGGCTACAGATGCTTTCGTACTTGCTGGTGCAATTAATTATAATTATCTCCAATTTGCTATTTTGCATCTTTTATGCATGTTTTATAAAAAAAAGTTGAATCAAAGTTCTAGTTAACAATTACATTATTATGAAGAAGTAGTGCTACGGAGAATGCAAACTGTATCAATCACAATGGCAGTAATAAATGCGAACAGCTTAAGTTACAGCTGTAGCATTGAGCCATTTAAACTGCATTACAACGTCTTCTTGAAGTATTATCACTCTAATATGATAAATGCAGTGTTTCTTGAGATTTTTGAAATAAGAGCTTCCTCGTGTGTCAAAACAGGGGAAGGTATCCTTGAGATGGTTTTCTCTCAATCTCTCAGGATTTTTGCTTAGGAATCAAATTCACATTTTTCTACAAAGGCATAGTTGTTTTTCCCAGAGCACATGTGTAGCATTGGAATCACATTCAGGATGTAATTTTCAAATATATTCAGGAAAATCATCACATTTATGGGAATAGCAACTGTTTACACAGTGCTTGCAACTCATTGCCATCAAGCTGATGGGTATACTTTTCTCTTAAAAGTGACCGTAAATTTGTACATGTGTATATGGTACAGCTTCAGCCTTACAGGGTGATCATAATGATATACACTGTTGAATGTTGTGAGATAAATTCATTAATATTTAAGAGAGATAGCAGGAATTTTAATAATATGCATAGCTGTGGACACACAAATGATATACAGAAGTCACCTCTGAAGTTAGACAAGTTTTATATGCATAGAATATAATTTAGTTCAAGGATAGACTGGAGGGGAAGCTGCATCATCTTTGAAAAATGTGGACCAGATCCCTGATTTTCAGCCTTCGTCTGTGACCTAAATCAAGACCCTGTCCCGTGCCTCAGGTTCCCATCTGTTCCAGGGTCGTCACAGGGGGGTGCTCAGAGACAGCACTGATATCCTGTACAGGTCTTCTGCACGTGGGGCAGATTTTCCTGGCAGTGCTGTAACCACTTTGGTCTCCTACTTTGGGCAGCTGTGCATGCACTAGGGAATGGAATTTACTGGTAAATTAGAGGTGAGTTACCAAAGTAATTTATTTAACCATTAGCTGGCTCCAGTGTCCCCTCTGCAGCCAGTTGACCAGGCCATTCCATGTGACTACAGTGCTTAAACGGTGAAAGTGCTGGCTAGCTGGGCAGATAAAATGCTTAGAGGAAATCAGGCTTAAATAGAGGACCATCAAGCTTCTTCCAAAAAAAAAATAATAATCAATAGGTCATTTAATCCATACCATATCATTGATGAGGCGGAGAGAAGAAATCCCTCTGGAACAATCATAAAATACTTTATCATAGGGAATTTCACATTTCCCCCTCACTGTCGGTCAGTAACCCAGGAGGAAGTGATCTGCTCCCAATAACGGCACAAACCGGTTCCCAGGCCCTCACTGCAAGACTCCATCTCCTGCAGTTTCCCGCAGGTACGAGAAACAGTGCGGAGCAGAAGCTCGCTGCTATTGCTCTTGTCCTCATCCGAAAAACAGAGATCACTCTTCGCTTCTGCTGCTCATCATCCTAGCGCCTGTGTGTTCCTCTTGCCACACTGATAAAGATGAAGTCCATTTCCCGGTAAGCAATGCTTCTAGCATTCATGGTCCAAAATACGGTTGGACCCAGTAATGGTACAGTGACAGCCTTTGGGCCGTGTCTCTGTCTTACTCTTCCCCTGGGTAATTAGCGTGAAGCCAGAGGAATCCTAGTAGCTATAAAGCTGGCGTGTCGGGTGTAGAAGCCGCAGCCTGGGAGCCTGCTTAATAGGTACTTCAGCACCATGGAAGACTTTGGCCTAATTAAGGCTACACACAGTATAATCCACATCGGGTATTAGAAGTGAGTTTTATTTATATATTTACCTTAAAAGTTAGCTGGAAGTTAAATATTAATCTTTACAACTTTAAAAAGCTCCCCAGACTGGTGCCGTAAGGCCACATACTGTTATACTGCTTTTCCATTTAATCGTGCTTTCAGACAGACCAGCAATGCTGAGAAGTTACTACACTAGAGGCAGCAGCGCCTTTATCTGACATATTATTTTGAAGGCAAAGTGCACTTCAGAGGCTCAGCTGCCATGAAAGGATGAAGCTTTGTTGAAAAGAAAATCCTCTGTATGCTACAAAATGGACTCATGCCAGAGTTTCATGATATAAAGGGAAAAGAAATACTACGGAGACATCTAGAATTAGCTAGCTCCAGATAGTGTTATTTTTCAATGTAGGATCTTTCTGGGTAAGAAAACATAACATGTTTATGAAAACTTTTGGCTAATTAACTTTCATTTTTGACTGGTTTAATTTTTGACTGATGGATGATGCTTGTTGCTGAGCTACCTGGTTCAAGCAGAGGTAACTGGGCCCAGTTATTACTGCACTGTTCTCTACTGTGAATATATTATGGGTCTCAATGCACTATTTCCACTTCCTTGGCAACTGAAAGTCCGACTTGGGCATGACATACAGGGAGTAATAGCCAATAATGCAGCTTCCACTATCAACTCTCGTATGTAGTTTTTTTGTGGTAAAGTTAATGCAACATGCAGATTTAGGAGGAATATGGCAGGCATTTAGTGGGTGCTTGAATACTTGGATAGAGCTATCATTATTATTTTTTCCATTATTCATACAAGTCTGAAAAACTTTTTTTATTTGCAAAGATAGCTGCTAAATACTTTTTTACTGTTTAATCAGCTCTTTTAGCAGGTCCTGCTCTTGCAAGGTCAGCGGAAGCAAGCTTATACATAATACAAATTTTTGCACATGTTTGTGTCAGTCAAAGTCCCAAGGACACAACAGAAGACCAGTAAAGCCAACGACAAGCTTTCCTTCAAATTCAGTGAACCCTTGGCTGGACTTCAACTTCATTAGCATTAGATATACTAGACATTTGTAAATACTTACACTTGTTTGCTATTTGGGGAGGAAGAGCATTGACAAAGGCACGGCAGGAACAAACGATCCATCTTCCTCAACAGAAGTGAAGACAAGCCACTTCAGGTAGAGCTCTCCATCTGGGCTTCTACCAAATCGAACTTTCCTTGACAAGAATTGCATCAATAGCCCTCTGGCAAGCTTGGACAGACCTCGCCGTAGGTGTATGTGCTGTTGGGGAACAGTGAATGCATTATTTTTTTTCTTCTCGTAATGCGTTTTATCATCCAATTGCAAATAGAAGCAGTAGTGTCCACCTGACCTCTCAGCTCTTCCTAGACCATCCAGTGACCCCAGAGCTAGACGGCTATTTAGGTCATCCAGGAAGTTTAGAAAAATCCTTCCTGACAAATGCAAGTGTTAAAGTTGCTGCCTGACTTGGGTGCTAATTGCCATGTAAAGCCTTTTCTGACTACTACTAATCAATCTTTAGATGCCACTAGGGAAAGATAATATGGACTTTCTGAGACCGGGATGATAACATAAACAAAGCCATCGGGGCAAATGGCAGATCATGACAGATAATGATTTCCTGAGAGGTAAAGCAAATACCTCCTATGGCAATGATCCACGCAATTAGCTTGTACTGGATTATAAGCACTTTGTGGTTGTAGCTAAAAGCAGGAGGAAGCATTAGCATTAAAGAAAATGATATCATCAAGGAAGTATTCAGTTGATTGGAAAAATAACATATTTTCATGAGAACTATTACAGAATTACCTTTAAGGCACATTTTTAAATATTTCTCCCCAGGTGAACTGAAAGCTAGGAAAATCTCACCATTGTGCCAGTTTCTTTCTAGAGGGAAAAGTGTGATCAGAGAACTGCGCCGCATGACGCACTCAAAGGGATCCGCCTGCCTTTAAGGCAGGCTGGGGCCTCACTCTCAGCAGGCGTAAGATCATTTTTCACCAATCTTAGTCAACTTCAGCAATGTGATGGGCACAGATCAGCAATGTGATGAATACGGGTGAGCGACCAAGAATGCCTCACTATGCAATGAGTAAAATTCCCTGCTCTAAATTTCCCACTCTTTTTCAAAGCCAAATGCCTGTCTCGGTGCTTGAGGTCTCAAGATGAAACTGGAGGCTACAGGGGGACCCCAGTGCTGTGCAAAGCCACATGCAGTGGAGCTCCATGTGTCCTCAAAAGGGCAAAGGGCATGAAACTGTATTTTCTAGTTACTGATCTTAAGTAAGGGACTGAAATGTGGACCCTGCATTGCCTAAATGCAGGGAATTTCCCTAGGCAGAGCCCTGGAAACTGTTTCAGAGGCTTAGAATGGAATTTGTGTATGAACAACCACAGCCTTCACTAGTGCGTGTTTTTAACCTCCTTCCACGTTCATTTTGCCGTTTCACGTTCTGGCTAAAAGAAACTATGACAGACTCATCTCGTAACTGCTGCTAATTTGCACTTGCTGCTGGCATGGCTGTGGGTGCAAACCAGACGGTTAAGCATTGGCAAGAAGCAGTGAGTTAATCACGGCCTTGGAAGCGTGGTCCTCTGCTTGTGCTCCAGGGAATGAGCTCAACCGAATGGCAAAGCCCCACCAGGGAACTCAGCCTTGGGTTTGTGCCAGGCAGTAACCATGAGGTTTGTTTTCAAATCTGGCTCTGCAGTAACTTCTTACATAAAATCCTAGAGCCTGGCTCAAATTGACCAGATGTTCTAATGGTCACTTTCTTTTTTAATCCTGTTTTTTTTTTTACAGTTTAGATTCCATCTTCAAAGCCACTTTCTGTAAGAGAAATAGCACTTGCTAGAGAGGTCAATTCTAAGCTCAGCATTGTTGCAATGATGTGCAGTGTTTGCAAGTGGCCTGTCATATCTGCATTGTCTCGGTTGCACGCAAAACTCTCTGCAAGAAATGGGAGTTGTTTCTAAAGGCTTGCTCCAGGTCCTGCCCCTGCACCCCTTACCAAGCTCTTTCTTCACATCTTCACCTTGGGCAAACTGCCAACTTTCTCCAAAAAAAAAAAAGAAAAAAAAAGAAAAAAAAGAATCACCTTTATAAAGTGGGATTGAAGAAATTACTATGCTGTGGTGAAGTACTTTCAGATCTGTACATGCTGAATAATGCTATTTAACTCTTCATAACTTGGGAGTTATTAGTAGACATGTAACGATATACTGTATGTAACCCATTGGCATTGGTACAGAGCTGGAGAAAAGCTCTGTATGTTTTGCATGGATTTATTATTGTTGTTATCATACAAACATGTACTACCAAAGACGCTGTCAACTTTAGTCCTAATCCAGTATCGCACAGTACCAGGCTGTGAAAGAATTTTTTTTAGCGATCCTACAGTAAAATCACCAATTGTTCTCTTACAGAAAATCAGAAGCATCAACAAGAAAAGCACAGAATGAAATCAAATCTTTGCAATGGTAAGGACAGCTTTCAGCATATGCAAACACAGGATTATCTTCTACTCTTCTTTTTAGTAACCAAACACAAAACAATGAGCCTCTTCCCGCTTGTACAGGCTCATTCTCCCTGGTGACTTGGCCTGGAAGAAGAGTAGCTGCTCACTTCTTTAATGCCAGGAGAACTCCTTATCAGGCTGTAAATCATCCTGTCCTGTTTCAGCCTCAGCAGTGCTGAGAGCCAGGACATGTACCCAGGCTCGGCACCGCATGTCCCTAACTGCATGCAACACATTTAAGACCCCTGGCTACCAGCGAGGTCCTTTCCTGCCCTTGGTAAATAATAAATAATAAAAAATGCATGAGAAGAATACTAGACATTTCCCAACCTGGGAGTTATTCTAAGGAAATCTGCATTTGCAAAGGGACTTGCATTACCTGGCAATGAGGTTTTGGGTTTGTTTTAAGCACGTAGCTAGTAGAAACAAACCCACGCCGATATATTGTCTTTGCACAGCTATTGTGACCTCCACAACACCCCAGTGCAGGCCACTCGGTAAACTGGAAATCTCTCTGTGGCAACATCTACCCTTCTAATTTCATTACTTAAATTAATACCGGCCTTCTGATTGGCAGCCCAGTAGCCTGACTTCCTCCCTTCACAGGCGGGGAAGTTTGCTCTGAATTACCGGGGTGAGCCTGTCTCCAAACGCACTCGGTGCCCTGCTTTCTCATCCAGGTTGCTCAGAGCTGTGTCACTCTTGCTTATTTGTCTTAGGAAGTGGCTACTTCTTCAAAAAAAGAGGAAGGATAATTTTAGGTAATTTTATATAGATTACTGAGGAGGTATCAAATGATAATTATTTGATATATTTTCCCCTTTTTTTATTTTGTCTGAGCTTATCGTCCTTTGCCACAGGAGTGAGAGTGGCTGTTTAAACAACAGCAGTTTATTTACAGCTGCTTGGGGTTTCGTCGTCACTTGTCTGGGATGGTAGAAATGTTAACCCTAATTCAGCATTGTTGGAAGCAAAGGATTTCCATGTAATTGCCTTTGCAAGGTACGTGTTAGGAATAAGAATTCTCATTTGGGACCCATTTCACACTCACTTCTTCCTCTGTAAGTTATGGGGAAACTTTTTTGCAAAATTTGGGCCAAATATAATAATAAAAAGGCCACTGATGTCTTCAGCTGTTGTTCTAGGGTCATCTCTTTGCAGCATATTGCTCCTGGATTTTCTCTCATGTTGATCCTCATTGATTTTTTATTTATCTACTTCTGAAACATTCCCAATATCTGGACACGAGTGATCGTGGCTGCACTTGCCAGCAGACACTGGCAGTCAGGGGACAGCCAGGCTGCAGGGCTAAGATACTGAGGAATGAGACGGCTTCCCCAGGACCTGAAACCCTTCCATCACTGCTGGCTAGATTTCAAAAACACACTAGGCAATTTAAGCAGGAGACTTTGATGTGAGAACCTCTGAGTCAGGGTTTAAAGTCATATCAACAATTCCTAATGACCAACCTTTGAGCAATAACTTGAGAATATCTTCTTGCGATTATCTGTAACTTTTTCTTTCATCACCCTTAGAGCACCTCTGAAGGACAGGGGATTCCCAAAGAAACCTGTCCTTCTTGGCAAAATGTGCCCTACTAACAACTATCCGACTAAGAACTACCCTACTAAAAGCTACAGATAAATGCATTTCTCCCACTCTCCCGCTGATGAGTCTTTTAATTTGCAGGCCTGGGTGACATCAGAAGGATGATGGTGTGGGTGCTCAGCTGCTCTGGGAGACATCTACCATCCGTCAGACACTGATGAACCGAGAGGTTTGCAAAGAACCAAGGAAAGTGGCTGAAGTACACAGAGCTAGGGTAAGTTTATTAGGCTTTGCCCTTCGACTGTAAATGCAGGAGGAGCCACCGATGCGGGAGCCATCGATGCTATTGTGGCCTGGGTTGTGTGTAAAGTCCTGCCACGTTGATTTAGAGTGTTTATTTGTTTCCAAATCTCTTTCCCCACCATCCCTCATTTCTGCTCTCCCCAGGGATGATTCAGTGGAATAAAGCCACATGAGTATAGCACCCATCCAGCAAAAACACTTGAGGACAGACTTTAAACTAAGCAAGTATTTTATTACTTCCTGAAGAAGAATGTTTTTATAAAGTGATACCATTATATCTATTACAAATAATATGTCTTATAATAAGTTATTTTAGCTAAAGAGAAACCTGTAGAAACTGCCCCCATTGCCTAACAATTGAGTGAGGCTGGCAGAAGGAAGCAAGAAGTTTGAATTTAGTAGAAATAACTGCCTATGATTTGCTTTTGATTTTTTTCCCTCTTGCTGTCTTTGCTCCTTCTTACCTGTCTGATCCATTTCCTTTGTAGTTTTCAGTCACATGGGTTTTTTTTACTGGAACAAACAAAGCCCAGAATATTACATTGTTTGTTTGACCACTGTGCTAGTCCCCAGCATCAGACAGCCAACAGTGTCTTCCCGGGACTTAGGGAAGCAGGCATCCCTGCTCTTAACCGTCCTCCTGAACGAACTGCATCTGCTCTCTGTGTGTGTGTGCGTGCACGTGTGTACACTAAACTGAGGATGCCTCCAGCAGTCCCTCCATCAGAGAGAAGAGGACCACGTCTGCAATTGCCAAGACTGTATGCAAACAGATGCCTGTGCATGCTTTATGCTACAGCTGTGGCCATTTGAAATTTCCCAAACTGAGACCATCTTGCAAATACAACTACTTCCCCTTTTCATTTTAAGGGCAACGACCCTGAGAATTGTTGAGAGGGCTGAAGAACTCGCTGATCTCACTGAAACTGCCAGGGGAGGTAGATAGCAGCACAGGAATCAGCAGACTAAATGCAGGCCAGTATTTACCTTGGGTATCTGGGTATTCCTTTGATGTAAAAGGAGTATTGTATTCTCCTTAGTGCTTTGCCACAGAAGCACTTCTCCAGCAGTAAAACCCAAAAAAAGCAGGTTCAATTATTAGCTGCTTTGCCACCTCGATGGCTTCAGCAGGCTGTGTGCAGACTTTGCAGATAATGGCATTTAGGCACACTCAAAGGCTTCACAGGCAGTCTTGAAAGGAAAAACTGGAGGCGAACATTCCCCTGAAAGGCTCCATCTCTCCCCGATAAACAGCTGTACGGGAGTGAGTACAAGGAGCCGGTTGCAGTGCTGCTGCTCCTGACAGCTTGCTGCGGGCAAGAGGGTCCCTGAGCACACGTGCCATCCCGGCAGCCCAGAGGGATGGATCCATGCAGGGTTCCCTCGCTGGGTGGAGCGGATACTATGGAAACATGAAACTGAGCCACCTCCAAGTTCGGGGTTAGGCTGAGGCACATCAGTCAGAAGATATGGCACCGAGCTCCACGCTCTGTAACCAGTTGCAGCTCCTTTCACTGGCTGCAGCCCTGCCTTTTGGGCAACCCTGAGGAGGCTGAATGTGGTAAGGGATCAACACTCACTTTTTTACCCACGGCTGGATTAAGTGACATGCAGGCTGTTGGGTTTTGGCTGCCAGAGAGGGATGTCCGTGTGCAGGACCAGTGTTATCATCCCAAGCAGCACAAACAGGCTGTGTGACACAGTTACAGCAGGTGAGGGAGAGACTCAGGAGGTCAGGAGGACACTGGTATGTGGGGCTAGGATGAGTCACCTCCACAAAGAGAAGACTCAGCCCTGCTACATGCCCTGGTGGCACTGCCAGACTGCCCAGATGCCCCGGCTGCTAGGTCAGGCCAGAGTCAACGCCAGGAAGCCATCGCATGTGACCATGGTGAATTATAATGCCAGAGATCACGCAGCTCCTCCTCTCCTTCCCGTAACACTTCCCAGCCTACGCCTCGCCTGCATGCCACCGTATCGAACATTTCAGGAGGGGCCGATTCCAGGTTCACCCACACAAAGTGTCCTGGAGGGCAATCCACTGTACGGTTGCCTCCCTGACGATGTCAGCCCAGCCTGTTACGACTCCTTAGGGAAACATGAACACATGAATGCTCTCAACTGCCTCTCTGTGTGCTTATAAAGGCTGCGATCAAGTCTCCAGGAATCTGAAATATCATGTGGGAAACGTTTTTTTCCTGTTTAGGATTAGACGTAAAGGTGTTGGCTATCATTATTAACAAGCATAGAAGCTCTGAAGACCAGTGTGAAAAAGATCTACCAATTCATTGATTTTCAACAGTTAGTGCCTATAGTGATTTTATATCACTACAGTGATATGAAATGCAAATACCAGTGCATTAACAACTCTGGTGTGCTGTGATGATGCTCATCAAATAAGCATATATTTTGCTTATTTACATATTCCCTTTTTTACAAGGAGAGTATCTTCCTATAGGGAAATATCCAAGAAGAGACAGGCTCTGGTTTATCTAATTCGCAAAGGCGCAAAGTATGTTTATTATAGGTGGATAATAAAAAGCTGAATAAGTATATTCCTAGAACTTTAGTTGGCACTGTTCACTGTCCTAAGGTTATATACAGTTTAACTGCAGGTTTTTGCACAAGAGCTTGACATATGGCAAGAAAAAGACCTTTATCCCTACTGTTAACTAACCAGATAATATACATTGTTAGTCAATAAGGGAGATGGAGCACATATTTCACAAACAGATTACTTGGAAACTTGATGGATGAGTCCTTCCTGGGACAGCCACAGTAACTGCTGTATTTAAGATTTGCTTTGTCATCTTAGCAGTGGTAGAAATGAGTTCCCTCCACTGGCTCTGCAGCTGCTGTGGCACATCATTTAATCCGCCCATGATTATGTGAACTTCTCTTTTCCCAAGCATTAAGACAAAAACATCTGGCTAGATATAAAGCAGGTCAACACAAATAAAGCTTTTAAGAAGCAATGTTCACAGTCGCTATTTCGCTATGGAAATAGCCATTCAGGATGAACTGTATAGAATGAGCTTGTGAGAGATTTAGATGAAGGTTTTTTGAAAACTCATGCCTGAAGTGAGGCTGCTCCATGCTTAATCGCCTACATAAATGACCTGCTTTCCAAGAGCAACCACCACTCCTGTTTGCTTCTGAGGGAACTGTTGGCTTCCCAGGACTAATTATTTCAAAGCACCTCCTCTATGGCTGGGAATTTTAGCTTGGAGATACAGCTTTGAACATCACATTTCTAGTATATTGGTATAAGCAAGTATTAGCAGGACAGGCCACTGGATTGTACTCTTCCTTCTGACATTATTCAGTTTGTGGCATTGAAGAACTCACTTAACTCATGCTTTAATGTACAAATAAGAAAAACCTTTGCCTTATAATGGGCAGAACCAACACTTGGAGGCAGGAGTCACCTCGTTAGCTGTTGACCTGATCTCTGAGCTATTCACACCAGGCTTTCTTTAAAGTCAACAACAGAAATGGGCATTCTAAGGTTGCGATTCATCTAATCAAGTACATACTATCATAGGAGGAGATAAATCACATTGCAGGCTCCACTGACAAAGCTGATTAGATCTCCACTGACTTTAAAGAGAGACTCGTGATCTGAAGATGTTTGTGTGTCAGCTACAGATTCCCAGGCATGAATCCCTCCCTTATTGTCCAGTTGAGACTGTGGTTTCACGATCAGTATCCGCAACTATGGGCTGTTGCCAGTATACGGTCACACACTTTTCCCTGCCCTAATCACATGGTCCATGTGACAGCTCTAGGAGTCCTGCAGCCCTAGGTAAATAGGATTAACTTGCTGAACTGGCTGAAAACTAACGCTGAAGGAAAAGATTTTGGTTTTGGTTGCACTGGCAGGCAGAGCTGATGGCCCTCATGGCATCACATGACCTAACTGCTACATGTGAGGCCTGGTTTGGGCAGGAATGTAATTTCTGAACAGGAAATGTGACTGCCCTTTTTGGCATCAGCTTCTAGTTGTACTGGCTTAAGTTGACCACAAAATGGCCTCCATTGAAGGCAGTTATGAAAATTAATAGATTTAGTTACAGAACATAAGGTCAACACGTTTATGCTTACTGTCTTGGGATACAATTTGACAAACATCAAATACAATTGATCCTTGAAAAGAAAAGCAGTGATGAGACATAGCACAGACCTTCATGTCTCCCTCCTCCTGTGAGGGCCACGTTTGGTGCCTGGGGAAAGAAGCAGTCTCCAGCAGGTCTCGGAGTGGCCATCGCAGCATGTTCCAAATCACAGCATCAGCTCTGTGGAGAGACAATGTTAAATGGTCAGGACTGAAAAAAATGTTACTTCTATTCTGGGCAAAGATTCTTTTCAAACAGGTCCCAAAATGGTTACCTGCAGAAAATGTTTATGGTGGTTACAAACTTGCTTTTAGTAGATGGCATTGAACATATGGCACCATTTGCTAGAATGGCATCTTTCTAAATACCTGCACCTTAGAAAGGGCAGTCTTTGTCGTGAGCTTGGCTAAAGGCTGATGAACAGCTATCAACAGCACCTACAGACCTAGATGGGATCTAATGAAAATACTTCAGGCAGCAACATAAATGGTGGGTTTACACCATTTTTACACAGATATATCCATTTGTGTAATAAAGGAAAATTCACCCATCTCAAGCTGATACAATTAGTATCGCACATATACATATATGGTAAAATGATGAGCATGTTAGACCATGAAAAAGACTTTGTGCCATCAAGGCAGAGGGATGCAGCTCTTGCCTGGTGTGTGTTGTGGCAGCAAGAGCAGCAGAGATGGGTGGGTAGACGAGCTGGCTGGAAATACCAGGTGCACCAGGGTTGCCTGCTGAGGACGAGCCCAAGGTTGCCCACCAGATCAGACCTGCCGGTGCTGGGGCAAAATGGGAGCCCATGAACGCACGTTGCACAGGGGCTCCCGTGCCCGAGCGTGCCCTGCTAGCCCGGTGCCACCAGGTTGTTTGCCAGGCCGCAGCGCAGAAAGGCTAGGATGTGCCATATCCTGTGCTCATGGCTGTTCCACCAACCACCCTGTAAGTTCACAGCCAGCGTGACGGCTTCCATTCCAATTTGCCTGGGGATCTTCCTCTTCTGAGCCAACACTGTTCTCGTACTAAGTTCTTACATCGCCAAGTTAGGCCCTGGGACTGAAATCAGATCTTTGCACAGTGTGCCCTTGATGTCACTGAGCTCCCAGGAGACACGGAGGTGTGCTAGCGTGGCCCCATTTCTCAGGGCAACACGTGCCATTATAGGGCATTTGCGACAGCGTTGCACAGAGGTGATCTGCAGCCTCACACGATTCAAAGCTGCACTTGTTGAAACTCGTTTTGAACTGGCTTTTCAAATGCCAGAACACGTACGCTTATGATTTCCCTACAGTATTAGCTGCTCTTGTAGGGACTTCTAGGGACTTATCTCGAAGGACCTGAGTGACCTTCTTCCAGCAAGAGACCCTTACAAATCCTACACCAACGAAATCCAGCATCCTACAGCGACAGTGGAAATCCCTGCCCCCAAATAACCAACTTCGATGCCAGAAAATGCTGTATGTTCTCTGACAGGGCCTGATATTGTAGGTAGGTGGAGCAGGCACCGCAGTGATAAGCAGACATCTCTCTCAGTGTTTGTCCCTGGCAAATACGCATTGATTCACTGATATTCGTTCCACAGGTTCAAGAGAATTGGCTCAAATTAGAGACAGCAATCTCATGTTAGCAACCAATCAGCTGCAAAGACAATCTTTCATTCCACAAATTCCATATTTACAGAATTTTCCCATCCCTGCTGAATCACTATTTTTCCAGCAGAGCGCTGCACTGTGTGCAAAAGTGAATAACACCACATTTTTTCTGACCTTTTTTTCCTTTAATGATTAATATAACGGTGATTTTTCCAGTAGGATCCACTCGAGCATTGGCTGCATAAGGTATTAGCTCTAACACCTTAGTAGTATTAACTTAACAGCTGATTAGAGCAACAATTTTGCCTGCCTACTTGTGAACTTCAAGAAAATACAGGTTGTACCAGAAGCAGACAAAGTGGTAACCAAAACAGCCAGGAAATGCTCTTCAGTCTACCAAAAAAACCCCAAAAAGCATGTTTATTAAAAACACTTATAGATTGGCTGTGCGGTTAATTGTGCCAGAAGTTATGAAGAGGCTGCAGGCTGCCAAACGAACGGACTGATAGCAAGAAAACAAAATACCTAACCTAGAAATGAAAGATCAAAACTGGACATGAAAAAGGCAAACTTTTAAAGCCATTGTTTCTTTATTAGGGAGAAAAGATTTTGCAAGGGAAAGAAGTGGGTTCTTTAATCTGCTTTGCAAGTTTCAGAAGAAATATAACGGATGATAGACCAAACCCCACATCTTCTCTGGAGCTCTGCCACTGATTTCCAAAAAGCCCAGATTTCACAGGCACAGTAACCAGGTAGAAGAAGAAATCTCTTTATAGAGCAAGAGCGCTTTTCATTTCCTATCTTTATGCCAATTACAGCTATAGCCCTTCTTCACAAGTCACAAGCAAAAGCATGTAAGCACATGCTTAACTCGCCCCTGCTCAAAGGCGGCCTTTTAATTAACTGCAAACACATGTTTAAGTCCTTTCCTTGATAAAGCTGCTTTCCTGAATCAGGATATAACACTGAATTTGATGCGGAGCTATGTGAGCAGTAATGCTCACTTTTCATTTGTATTGTTTCTCATTACCAGGAACAAACTTGTTTACGCAGGTAACTGAACGGTGACTGCTTCTGTTCGCTTTGGTGTTGCTGACTGGACCTAATTTGAAGAAACCTCGTAAGGACAGCTAACAGAGAGAGAGACATCGCCTGCAAGAAACGCAGCCTCAAATGAACACGGACAGCCTTGAAGTGGAACAGACAGATGGAGTCATGTTTGCCAGAGTCCCACAAGCCTTTATTAAAAGCAGACAGGTCTGATGACTGCACAGAAAGGGAAGAAGTTAGGTGTTCAAAGGAGGCAGTGTGCCCTGTATATGTGACTGCATGAGCGGTTTATAGGCAGGGTTTCTCCTTTTCCAAGTGGAAGGGCACAGAGTGATGAAGTCTCGCCACTCGCCAACTCGCACAGAAATTCAAAGGAAAAAGCAGTGACTTTATTTACTCAGCAAACATGCTGACTAATAGCGAATCTCCCAACCAAAGTCCTATTCTTCCCGCAGCGCTCAGCTCACTTAAGGGAGCTCGGCAGCACTCGGTGCGAAACATTTTACCTCCGAACAGGCGAGATGCAGCAGCTTCCCGTTCAGCCTTTCCCTAGCTTGTCACCCAGCTCTGGGGCGGTATGAAGCTGCATACCAGAGATTCAGAGTTACTTCTCCCCTCAGAACATGGAGCATTTACGGTAAGTAAACAGATTTGGAGACAAGTCCTTCCACATGTGCGGGCCGGAAGCGAAGCCGAGAGAGAATCGGGTGAGTCACGAACAATGCCTGGAAGCCAGAAAAAAACCCCAAAACAACAAAAAAATCTGGAGTCCTCCCTACTTTGAAGACATAGTATTCTCCTCAAAAGCATGAGCAGGAACAAAATGTTCTCCTGTAACACACCATTTATGGCTTCATTAGGTACCTTTATCAGCCACCTTCCCATTAATCTTAAGATTTATAATGTTGCCAAATGGACAGCCCTAAATTTAGGAACCCTGTTCCTCTTGGATGCTGATGTACGGTAATACAATAGGAATGCCTGGGAACAGCAGTGCAAACCACACTGGTTTACAAAAAAGAGTGTGGGGAAGAGGTAGCGCCGTGAACTCTTGTGTGGTCCAGCTGCCAGTCTGCGCCCCACATGTCCGGCAGCGGGACTGGGCTGCCACAGGGCATTATTCACCAAAGTCCCTGTATTTGAAGCTAATGAAGACAACGGTGGCTGCTGCGTCCCACAGGACGAAACTATACGCCCAGCCCTCTTCGTCAGGGAGCAGCACAAGGCCTGAGGAACCATTCCTGCCTGGGAAGAAACCATGGCCTCCCACTCTCCCGAGGCATATGGTCCATGTCATGTGGCTTTTGGCCCCAAGGAGAATTCAATGTTCAGCCTGGTATAGTAGGAAGAGAAGCTATCCCTGGACAAGGGCAGGAGCACGAACATACCATCCTGTAAGGGGAAGACAGCAGCAAATTGACCTGTTTTATGGTACCTTTGTGCAGATTAGTAGGTCTTGTGGTGAAGAAATGTTAAAAGGATCACAAGTTGATCTAGACATTGTTTACATACCAAAAAAGAAGCCAAAAAGCCATAACTCCCCACCTGTAAGTCAGTCAAAGCTCTTGACACAGTTTATGTTCAATGCTGATTAAGTTTTATTCATAAGGGTGGTACCGATACTGCTATCCTGTTTATTTCTCAGGAGGGAACTGAGTACTTTTAATCAAGAAAAGCACGACAACATCACGGTGGCAACCAGCCTACACCCAGTTTCAGCGATTCCTGAAGTCCAGCCAATGAGAGACATTAAACTCCTCGTCCTCCCTTCCTTCCTAGCTAGATTCCATTGGATTAACACCAATGATAATTCTTTCCCTGTAAAATGATAACCCGCCCCACCTGCAGGAATTAAAAAAGGCTTGAGCTGTACCAGTTTCTTTGACCCATACATCCTAATTTGGGTAATTCTTCCTCATTAACTAATGGCCTTGTGTGGGGGTGAGGAGAGGACATTGGCATGTTCCTTTTCAGTATAATCGCTGGTCAGCTTCCTGATTATTTACAACTTATTAAATGATAGCATGGCACATGGGAAGCCAAGTAGATGAGGAGAATGTTGGAGCAATCTAATTACTGACTATCTTACAGTGCTCTTTACGATGGTCATTAAAGCATTCCATACGGGTTCCTACCACTGAACTAAAAACACAGCAGGCCCAGATTTTGACATATGAACAATCTCACAGAAAACAGGGCTTGGGGTCACAGGTCAGTACAGCAGTGCCCAAGCCGTGTCTGCAACGTAAAGAGCATAACACTGCGGCGTAAGGGGAGGGGGTGGCACGCACGGATTAGAAGAGACAGGCAAGGCAGATGTGGACTCGCTGGGACCCTGCTGAGCTCAGGGGAAGCCTGTCCTGAACTACTGGGCCCAGCTGCGCTTGTTGGTAACTCTTTTCTTGTGGTAGCGTGAACCTTCTGCCATTTTACTAATGGAATGAGACTAGCTGTCCAGCTCCAGGACCCTGAATCGTGATCCTTTGGAAACTCCAAGGATTGCAACAGGCTTTTGCATTCTTGCTAGATCTTCCGTTTCAGGGCATCAGTTTTCTTACCGTCTCTACATATTCATACACCTCTATAGCTACAAATAGCTCTGGTTTCCTCTCTCTCCGTTTTCCACATATGGAATATTCTTGGGCACTCTCTTGCTGCCATGTTTGTTGGCTCCCTGGAACACAGCAGGCAAAGTGAGAGGTCAACTCTGCCTTTTTTGTAATTTTTGTGATTTTTTTTTTTTTCTCTTGTGATTACATTTCTGTGATTTTTTTTCTCGATGTCTCGGAATACTTCCTTTCCCTTTCCTTCTTTAACTACAAGTTTAATAAAACAAACAGTACCTAGGGGATGACTTCTTAGTGTTTATCTATTTTTGTTATATTACAGCTTTTCAAAACTTTCTAAGGCAAAATTACTTTCTTTTTCTCTCCGATTTTTTTTTTTTTTTAAACTGCTCATCAGTCCTTACGGCCTTACCGCTCATCCCACTGCCCTCGGCGGCACCCACAGGAGAGAATTAATTGACAGAAATCCCCCTGCAAAAAAGGCCAAGCCTCAGACGAACCCGGGAGCGCGGGCCGGGGGCCAGGAGCAGCCGTGGGGGATGTGCTGTGGCGTGTGCGGTAGCTGCGAAACGGCCCCGCGGCGGTGCCAGCTGGGCACGGTGCCGGTGGCCGGTCCCCCCCGCCTCCCCCGCCGCCGGGGCGGAGGGCCGGCGTCTGGGCAACGGCCATTCCCGGTGCCCCCACAGCCGCGACGCCGGCTCCCGTTTGTAACCCGGCAGGACACCCCTCCCCAGGGAAAGCCAGGCCCGCGTGACGTCACAAAGGCCCACCACCCCAACGCGTGACGTCACAAACCCCCGCGCGACCCGACCCGACCCGACCCGACCCGACCCGACCGCGCAGCGGGGCCTTCGCCCGCCCGCCCCGGCCCGCAGGGGGAGCCCCGCCCCCGGGCGCGCACCGTGCCGGGGCCGTGTGAAGCGCACCTTTTGCACGAGTCCCGCTGGCCGGGGGGCGGGGCTTGCGGGTCGGCGGGCGGGGGGGGGGAATACCGACGGGCTCAGCCAATCGGAACTGCAGCTGCCGGAACGTCACGCGCGGCCCCGCCCCCCTCCCCCGGCCCGGCCCGGCGGGGCGGCCGAAGGGCGGTACCGGGAGGGGGCGGGGCCGCCTGTCGCGAGGGCGCGCGGGCCAATGGGAAGCGTGGCGGGGGGCGGTGGCGGGCGGGCACGGCCGGGCGGCGGGGGGGCGGCGGCCAATGGGGCGCGGGCGGGGAGGCGTGTCCGTGCCGGCTCGGGTTCCGTGTGGAAAGAGTGAGGGGGCTCGGGTGCAAAGTTTGCTCGCCCAGCGCCTGCGGAGGGAGCGGCGGTGGCCGGGCCGCCGGCGGCGGGGAAAGGGGCCGCGCTCGCCCTCGGGGCTCCGCCGCACCGACCCGCCGGCCGCTCTCCTCGCCTCTCCGCCGGGGTTGGGTCGGGTGGTGCCGGGCCGGCAGCCGGTGCCCCGGCGCGATGTGCGGGGGGATGGCGGCGAAGGGGCCCGGCGGGCCGCGGTGGTGGCAGAACCGGCGGGCGCGGCTGCTGTGCATGCTGGCCCTCACCTTCCTCTTCTTCGTGGTGGAGGTGGTGGTGAGCCGGGTCACGTCGTCGCTGGCCATGCTCTCCGACTCCTTCCACATGCTCTCCGATGTCATGGCCCTGGTCGTGGCGCTGGTGGCCGTGCGCTTCGCCCAGCGCACCCGGGCCACCAAGAAGAACACCTTCGGGTGGGTGCGGGCCGAGGTGATGGGCGCCCTGGTCAACGCCGTCTTCCTCACCGCCCTCTGCTTCACCATCCTGCTGGAGGCCATCGAGCGCTTCACGGAGCCCCATGAGATCCAGAAGCCACTGGTGGTCATCGGCGTGGGGGTGGCGGGGCTCATCATCAACCTGCTGGGGCTCTGCCTCTTCAACCACCACGGCGTCGGTGGCCACGGCCATTCCCATGGCCACGGACACTCGCACGGCAGCCGGCAGCACCCCCGCAGCGGCCCCAAGCCCGAGCAGCCGCCCGGGGACGGGGAGGCTGCGCTGCACCGGGAGGAGACCAGCACCTTGGTGGAGAACTGCAGCAGCTCCAACGGAGTCAGCCAGGACAAGCTAGGTAAGTCCTCCAGCTCCTCTGTCCCATCCCAGCATAGAGGTGTCAGGAAAGCAGGAGAGGTCCCTTCCCCGAGGAAGGTGGTGGGCATCCAGGTCCCGCCGGGTGCAAGCTTCGTGGGGACCAGCCGTCCTTCCTCCTCAGTCCTCCTTCCTCCTGGGGACAAGGCAAGAAATTTTCTTAGTGGTGACGTCGGGCACACGGCCGTTGCACCTCTACCGCACGCCTTTCCTTCAAGTGCTAAAAGAAGTGCTCCAAGTTGCGTGTTTGTCTTGCAGACAGGTCAGAGTGTGAAAGAGTCTTAGGGTAAAGCGGTTCTGCCTTGGAAAAAGTTGGTGCTGGTAGAGAAGGCACATGACAAGTGTTCTTTGCCTAGCAACACAAGCTGTCACAAGACATTGCCCTAATGCCTCTGAACTGGCTGCACATCAAATAGAGCGCAGCTCAACACCTTGGTCCTGACAGCCACATCTCTCAGTTGGGCCAGTTACTAGCTACCTGAGAAGCTCATCGAAATCTGTACGTAACATACTGAAGTATATTCCATTGCAGCAGTGTTGTACTTCTTCGTGTCATCCGTATTAGTAGGAACAAGTCTTGGAAGTTACCAATCAGAGCCGTGGGAGTCGTGCGATAGGCACTGAATGCGGAGCTCGCTGGTGTCAGAGTACATGCGTGGTTTCTTTTGAATTAGTTTTCTTCAGCTTTCTAAAGCATGCACCTTCCCACTCACTTGCACATAGAGATAAATTTACAATCTTCCCTTCCCAGTTGCGATCAAACTGTCTCTTTTGTGGGAGGGAATTTCTTGGTTGTTGTTTTTTTTTCGTTTGTTTGGGGTTTTTTTTGGTAAATGGATCCAGAAACCCGGATAGTTTATTTTGAAGTCAGTTGGTCAATGCTGAGTACTGCGTGCTGGCAGAGTGAAAGGTGCGTAATTAATTGCCGTTTCTCTGCTTTAGTCATATGGCATCTGTGTTACCAGGAGGAAGGGGTGTCAAGTCTTCAGAACCCATGTCTCTCCTTTATTTTCAGGGCAACATCAGGAGACCGCTGTTTCAGCTTAAATTCAGCTGTAATTGAGCAGAGTGAACTTTGCTACAGTTTCGGTTTTAATGTGGTCAGAGGTTCTAATACACCTTTAAGAAACTTAGCAGAGTCTCTCTGTCTCTTTCTCTTCTCTATGTTTTGAAAACTCCATGTTGGTTTTGAAAAGACAGGTTTTGCAAGAGGACAGGAAAGTTCCTCTGATTATAGCATACCATTTTCTTGACCACATAATAAGCTCTTAATGTTGGTTTAGTTCCAACAAAGGTATCCTAATAATTAGTTTCAAACAATGTAAAATTCCTTTAACCGTTGATCTGGTAGATATCTTGGCTTGTGAATTGTTCTTGCATGGTGAAACATGGTGAAAAGTTGTGCTTTTAGTCAAGTTTTGGACTAGTTCTAGACAAAGAGATTCATTTACAGCATGGAGTAAAATGTATACTGTTTTGAGCTAATTTGTCTGGAATTTCTTATGGATGTCCTTCTGGCAATAACAAATAATTTGTTGTGGGTATTTAGCTGGTAATAGGGCATAATTTTGGTCACAGTGAAACTTTGAGAGAAGTTTGTATTTCCTTCTATGCCCAGTCATGATTATGTAATGGATGCAGTTATTCATAGCTTACCCATGGAAATGTTAGAGGTAGAAGCGCTTGGAGACTTGTGAGAAATGGTAAGATGCGTAGGTGAAGACTCGGGAGGTGTCTGGGAGTGGTACTGTGCCTTCACTGGAAATTACAGAGAGGGGTAAGCCCTGATTTCTGAAGGTGGAAGTGGAAAGCTAGTGATAGCCTTAGGGGCTAGTCCTGTGCAGGTATCTTTGTGCATATTCTTTACGTGAACTTAGCAGTTTATAGTTAGATTTAAATGAGCGTAGTTCCAGTGGACACATTTTAACCTTTTGCCATTAAAAAATCTCAAGAGCTTTTTGGAACCCTGTTTCCTGTTACCCACCCTGATGGGCAGGTCTGCTGACTTCCCAGATCGTCTTTTCTACGAGTACTTGGTACGCAGCAGAGTATCAGAAAAGTTCCTCTTTCCTTGCTCTCATCGTGGACTCTGAGGTCTGAACTCTGTAACTTGAGATATTTTCCTCTAATTTATTGGTTTCTCTGGAAAGTTTCAGGTCCCATATTCCACGACTCCCAGAAGTTGTGTGGAAAACGTAGCTGGAGCTTTAGGACAGAAGTGTGATGCTCAGGGTTATGAGCCTGGGGCTTGGAACTGACCTGCTCAGGCACCTTCGTAGGAGCCCACCCTTTCTTCAGAGAGGGAAGAACTTGTAGACACTTGATGATTACGGAATCGCAGTCATGAGAGCAGAGTGGCAGAAGCTGCAGGTCATACTAACATGTTAATGTTTACAAAGCTCTGAACTGAAGAACCGTGGAAGCAGTCAGAGCTCCCTGTTTCAGTTTGTTGGGCCAGGGCCAGTGCCTGTTACGTTGCTTTAACACTGGAAATCTAAAGAAGAACTTTAGAAGAAAAGGAGGTTAATCATGTAAAATACTTTCAATTTTGAACACTGGAAGATGTTTTTCTTTCAAAAACCATCTTCTTTGTAATGATGTGTGCATTCACTTCTATATAGCTAGTTAAGTGTGATGGAGTGGTAGTATCACAGACGGTTTTGTCAAAGAAGGGCACTGAAATGTTCATTTATGCGTTGCACAGTCCATGACGTACAGCGTTGGGCATTAACAGTTATATATCATTTAACAGCTGTATGCCACTTAAAAAACTTATTTTTACTACTTTTCAAAATGTGTTCTGAAATATAAATAACACTAGTCCCTAGCCTCTGAGAGCTTCAGTGATAACTTACGCTGTCCTGTAGTCAATACTGCTGATAAATTCTGCCGTTTAGACCTAAAAGCTCAGATCACTGTATCTCACAGTTCTGCTGTCTCCTCCATGCGCCATCTCAGAAAAACTTTCTTTTCCCTGAATTCAGAATTCTTTTCGAAATGAACTGCTAAACCTGAGAAGTGGTGACTATAAAGCAGTATCCATACAGCTTTTGAGCTACTGGCCTCACAAATTTTAATGTAGAATAGCAACGCAGTCCTATGGTTTAAGGGAGATTCTAGCAATGGGATGAGCCTTCTGGCTTTTCAAAAGAGGGAACAAATGTAAGTTACTTAGCTATGTAACCATCTTTTTTTATATATGCTCTGTAATTCTGCATTTTGTTTAAGAAATGAATGGTGAGTAGTCAAATGGTTAAACAGTTTTTTCAGTAAAATAAATTAAAGTATGGTCATCTTCATACTTTACCACTATAGCTTTTAAGCTCCCTGTAGAAAGCCTTCTTAGACTTAGATCACTTACTGGGACAACTGAATATTTCTAAGCCCAAGAAAATGTGGCTAAGTGTTATGGCTAGAGTGAATTGCTTTTCAGTTTTGTACTTAATGTGGCAAGCTTAATGTTCGTTATTATTTTATATGGAATTATAGTAATGTGTAGTATTACAGCATATGCCTAATCATTTTACTGTTTTCTTGCCAGGTGATATGAAAGACGACATGACAGACCTACAAGTGAATGGGAACGCTGGTCATTATCCCCTGGACGTAGAGGAGGTTGAAGAAGACTCTAGTGCACAGCTTAACATGCGTGGAGTTTTTCTGCATGTTTTTGGAGATGCCTTAGGTTCAGTTATTGTGGTAGTGAATGCCTTGCTCTTTTATGGGTTGTGGAATCCATGCCGCAAAGACGAGCCCTGCTTTAATCCATGTGTCAATAATCATTGCATGGAAAATGCTACTTTATCCCAAACACTTGGCAGAGAAAACAAGTCCGAGCAGGAGAGCATTACGGTGGCTGGTCCGTGCTGGTTGCTGTATTTAGATCCCGTCCTTTGTTTGATCATGGTTTGTATACTCCTTTACACAACCTACCCGTTACTTAGGGAGTCAGCCCTTATACTTCTGCAGACTGTTCCCAAACAAATAGATGTTCATTCTTTGAACTCAAAGTTACGTACCCTTGATGGAGTCGAAGCAGTCCATGAATTACACATTTGGCAGCTGGCAGGCAGTAGGATCATTGGCACTGCTCACATAAAGTGTCCTGACCCTTCCACATACATGATGGTGGCAAAGCGCATAAAGGAGATCTTTCATGATGAAGGGATTCACGCAACTACCATTCAGCCTGAGTTTGCCAGTGTTGGCTCTGAATCGGGGAGAGGGAAATGTGAGTTTCCTTGCAGGACTCAGTGTGCTTTGAAGCAGTGTTGCGGAACAGGAGAAGATAATACTACAAAGAAGACAGAAAAATCTTCGTCAATTAGTATTTCTTGTTCAGAAGTTGTCATTGAATTTCCAAAAACTAGGAGGACTAAGTCGGAGAGTATCCCTTCAGTTAAGCTAGAGGCAAACGCCGATCAAAGCGAGCAGTTCGAATCATCTTTGTAACTCCCCGAATGGTGCTACCTGAGTTTTGGTGACTTTGACAACAGCTATATTGCAAGAGGAAGGGACAGACGTTTGAGATGCAATTTTGCCAAGTAGTGTAATTGCTGAAGTCCTTGTTCTTGTCATATTGCTAAATCTAGAATGCTTGTTTTAAAGAACATAATGTCACTGTCATGATACAATGTGTTAGTGTTGACTTCGTACTGAGACAGACAGAAAGTGCACCAGTGCTGTAACAACTTCAGAAAACCAGTTCCAACATTTCAGCGGGGACACTTTTTGCTGTGCTTCAAGTTAAAATATTTTTTTTCCGGTGAAAAGGTATTTGAGGGATAAGCATGTAGGAACTCAATTTGTGTTACAGATTTCTTGGACCTACTCTTTCCTTTAATATTTGATTTGTAGATATTTTAATATATTGTTTATTTAGAAGCCCTAAGGAAACCAAAGTTCATAGAATGTTTTTAAAGATATAACTACTTAAAACTGGAAGCCACTTTGCAGTTTCACGTATTTTTCTTAAACCTATATAATAATAAATGTGAAGGCTTTTCTAATGAATTTGTCCAATAGCGTATTTTAAAGAGGACATCATGTGATTGTTAGAAGCTGTCCCCACTTCTTCTGGTAAGGTAGCGAGGCAATTGAAATCAACTGCTTGTGAAAATATCAGATGTGAAAGGGTTTTTTTTCTATCAGAATGGAGGTTCAAGCAACCATGTACTGCTCTGTGATCAAGACGTGAGACTGACTGATAAAGTAACACATACTTTCATATTTTATGGATTTTCTGGTGTTTTTCCTTATTTCCAAGTTGTATCTGGTCATAGAAGTCTTTGATGTTTAAAGAGTCCTTGACTCACAGTGCTATGAATGAAGAGCTGGAGCGTCATTTTTAACTGATTCTCGATTTACTAAGATGAAAGAATTAGTTATGTCAATAAGTGCTCTGTCAGGGAAAGTCTGCCAAGCACCAGCAGTATAATTCGTGCTTTTAAGCATGGACAGTAGCCTCTGTAACTAACAAGTAATTCAGTGGCGCGTTTTGCTTGTAGTTGAGCCTGTCTATAAGGACTTGCAGTGACTGCAGTCCTGGTCCCTGCCGCGTCCTCAGCAGCCTTTAGGAAGCGGGAAGGAAGACTTCTGAGGAAGCGGGGCAGGGAGCAGGGTTTCATTCATGGTATTTCACACTTTGAGATTTTTGTGTGTCACGTAATTTCACTTACTAAGTATCCGAATCTACGGTTTAAAATGTTAACTCAGTTAATTGACATCTGGCTCTAAAGAAGCTGTTACAGTACGCTGCCAACTTACACCTTAACAGAGGAGAAACTGGTCTATGGACTCTGAATTTGGCAGAGACTAGATGAGGGTTGAAGATAAAACATACAAGAAATCTAATCTAAAACCCTGACCCTTTCAATCCACCCTCAAGTTATGTGTGGGAAACAATGTCGCGTGAATTAATTGACTGCTCCTATGCTCAAAACTGGAAAACAACTCAGATCTTCCGTTGTTTGCTCTATGACTCTGGACATGATAAACACTCTGCCTCGGTTTCCCTGTCTTAAAATGGGGATAATACCTACCTCACAGGGGTGTTGTGAGGCTTAATTCTTGTGCGAAGAGCTCTGAGATCTGTTACTGGAAGGCACTGGAAGGAGTATAAGATGCTAAACTACATGGTATTTACTTCTTCTACAAATGTATTGCAATACCTGGGCACAACAGAGGGAACTGAGGATAGTTTTGGCCTTATGAAATTCTTTGATGCTGTGGTTTTCAGGTTTTTAACAGTATTTAAATGTAGAAATTTTTTTTTTTTAAAAGAATGTTTTGTTAGCGAAGGGAATGTAGCTTTGCCTCCAGATACAGAATGCCTCGCTAGTTTGCATCTCTAGTGTGTGTCTACTATGATAATTGCTCCGAAGTAGTTAAGAATAGTCTGCTGCTCGTCGGACCTGGGTTGGCCCAGGTCGTGTCAGTGGTCTTACCCAAATTCTCAGCAGAGCATTGCAGTCAACTCTCGATTATCCATGGGTGGGTTACCAGTGTTGTATATTAACTGTGCAGTCTACGGGGCCAGACCGGTCCGGTGTCGCACGCCAATGCCTTGGCCAAATGCGATGTGCCAAAGCGTTGGGAAAGTAAAGGAGCTGAGTCCCGTTTGGCACGAGCCCGCTGTCAGAGGGTTCGTTAGCTTGGGTGCAGGGCAGCACCCTGCAGTTATTTTGCCTCTTGGCTGCTCAGGTGCGTCCAGAGGAAGCTGCGGTGCGTGGATGGGTCGGTTCAGCTTTGTGCTAGCTTGGGGGGTGTTGGTGCTTCACAGCCATCAGCATCGCTCGCCTTTTTTCTGTGTTTATGCTTGTTGTATAGTCTCATAAACTAACTTAAATATGTCAATATAGTATTTATATGTGTTTTTGTTTTGTCTGAATTATCTTAACTCTTTCTCCTGTTACCTGTATATGATCTAGAGTTGACTGTTAAATGAGATCTTGTATGAGACTACGTTTGCAAAATATGCTACCACTGCTAGTATACTACAAAGTATTAACCAAGTAAATTTTGAAATGAACAAAGTACTATTTTTTTGGAAATGTGTATCCTTGCTTTTTGTGGTAAACTTTTCACTAATTATTTTGCTCACTAGTTTAAAATTGGTCTCAGTCATTAATACGAATTCTTGAGGTCCTGCTGTATATCACTAATGCACCATAGAACTACTGCTCTCTAGTTTATTTTAAAAAGAAAACCCAAGACGAACCATAGCAGCACTGAGAAGCCTGACTGATTTCTCTTCTGTTGCTCTTCTAAAAAAAGAGCAGCTATTGAGTCTTGACAGTTGCCACCATTGGTTAAGCAGCTCAGTAAATGCATCTGAATAGATGGAGTTGTAGTCACTAATTCCACTGTAACTATTTAATCTTTTTTTTTTTGTGCCAGAAGTCTTATTTTTCTATTTCTGTGTCCATTGCAGGCAATGGCTAGCTTAAAAGACAAAAAGCTCTCCCCCACATTATTTTTATTATCAGGACAGGGTGCAGATGTGATGATGATGACGATGATGGGGGCAGAAAAGGGGAGTTGCGTAGCCTCTCTGTCATGTGCCGTGTTGCATGGGCAGCACTGAAAGGGGCCCTTTAGTCTCTTTAGCCCTCGATGGCAAATTCCCTGAAAGCATATAAGTCAGGTCAAGGTGGTGGCTGTACAGCAGCAGGAACACAATTCTTGTGTTTGTTCTGGCTGTATGAGACCCGGCTGCAGCCTGCTAGCTTGCGCTATAACTTGATTTTTTTTTCAACCGGATCTATCTGTGGTTACACAGACTTGATTTCTTCTGAAGATCACAAATCCAGAATACTGGGAGCATTCAAAAACACTGCGAAGTCACCTTTTTTTTTTCTTTTTTTTTTTTTTTTTTTCCACGAAGCATGAAACTAGTGAATCTCATGTAAGTGAACACTGCAGTGGTGGGGAGCTAATTGTATTGTGTATCACATTCCTGAATTTTTAAAATAAAAAAAATATGGAACACTGATTTTAAGGAAAAATAAGTTTGTATTTCAGTGTCTAGATTGTTTATGCTTCTGATTAAATGTGTCAGAGATGTACCAAACATCAGGGGGGGAAATACTTTACGCTTAGTACACGTCTCATCCAGAAACATGCTATTTTAGAATCCCTTTCTAGATTGTATCTGCACCTAAGGGTGCAGCGCAGAACTAATTCAGACACTCAGTGGACTTGCCACAGTACCCTGAAGCTTTATTTTTTAGCAGAGTAAATCGCTTTTGTGGAACCCCTTATAGTTTTAGCTCAATTGCTTTCGACACCCACTCTAGGCTTTTGGTAATATCTGTTATTGCTGCGTCATGGTATTCGGTATGGACATACACATAGTTAGTAAAAGACAAAACCAGCCCCAACTTGTGACTCCCCAAAAGTCATGGCAAGAGCTTAGTCCTGTAAATTTCTGTATTCACGAATAGTTTCATCCGGCTGACGAGTAGTTACTTGCATGCAAGGAATTATTTGCGAGAGTGAGTCCGAAGCTGCTGCCAGAACAGCCTGGCTTTTGAAGAACGACTGAAAGTACCTAGATTCTATGATGTATTCAAATCTGGAGTACTGTGGTGTTCCTAAATTTGCTGCAGAAATACTATTGGTGTGCTGTAGTTCCAGGATTTATTCCTTTTCCCTGTTCTCCAAAAAGAAAGAAAAAAAAGCTGGCTGATTTTCCTAGGAGTTGTTAACAAGTTTAGCTAAATTGACGTTGCTGTTTGCTCCTGGAATTGGGCTGTCTGAATTTATTAAACGCTGCCTAGTGGAGTTTGGGGAGGAGGGATAAAGATTCTTGCCATTCTCCTCCCCTACCCCCTGCTTTGACTGCACTTTCTAATCTCTTCAGCTATGGAGAGACCGGGGGGGACGGAGGGGGTGAATTTTGTAGCTAGATGTTCTGAGTTCCACGTGGAGGGAATGGGAAATCCTGCTAACTATATTTAAAAGCATATAAATATGCTCTGACTATTTTAGTTTCGTAGCACAGCGTCAGTTACACCCTCTTTAGGTATGCGTTTAGTAACTTTGGGCTTTTCTTTCTCTGCTGGACGCAAAGTGGTGGATGCTCCATTTGCCTGAGCTAAAGCCGGGCTTGACAGTTTTCCAAATCAAACGTAGCCTTGCTGATAACAGGAGGTCTGATTATTCCTTATGACCTTTGCTTTGTGTGGTTAGCTTCCTGTGAGGTACATGGCCACGTTTTAGCAGGCTCACATTTATATTTTTTTGTGTTCACCATGTTTTCGAAGTAGTTGAAGAGCAAAACCACGATACTGAAAAATGTCTTTCATCCAAAAAGCACATGGGATTTATGTGGCTTTTTTTTTTTTTTTTTCATGTCCTGGATCCTACTTCTGAGCAATGTTGAAATATAATTTCAACACTAACATAGCTAGCGTTCATTGAAGATATTTTTGCCTTCTTTTAAAATAAATGATAATGTGTTTTCGTTTGTTTTGTGGTTTGGGTTTTTTTTTAATTTGATTATTTGGGTTTTTTTGTTAAAGTCCTGAGAAAATAAATGGAGCTCTTGAATGACAAATACTTTTAGTTGGGATTTCTTTCTCAGGTCAGTTCCTAGGAAGAAATCTGACTAGTAGAAATGCACTGTCACCATCTCGCAGAACCTCAGAAACACATACAAAGAGCACAAGTAGAAAAAGAGGTTAATAAATGGGTCGTGAAGTGATGGCCTCCAACTGTCTGGATCCCAGGTGCAATTAAAAGAATAGTTGCTCAATTCTAGTATCATGTGAAGAGTGAATTACACAAAATGCATTTTTTTTCCTGCATTTTTTTTTCTAAGAAAAACAGCCTTCGAAAAGCATTAAGAAAATCTTCCTGTCCTGTTAGTTGGCCGTGGTTAAAGATGTAACACAGGGGTCAATAAGGTAGGCTTCCTAGTAGATGTCTGTACTGTTCTATTTAGTGTTTTTGGAAGATAGTTACTTTAGAGCAGAAGATGCTTTGGTGTTTTTCAGCTTCGTGTTTTTCAATTCAGACGTGCTGCCGTTTGTAAGGTTTGTGGGGAAGAAAGTACTGACTGCAGAAAAAGACAGAGCTGCCAGCAAGAACACTGAGGAGGGCAGGAGCGTTCGTAATACCTGCCCGGAGCTGTTCCTGAGCTCGCAGTGATGAGTTCGTTTTGGAGCCCTTCACTGGTGCAGCTTCAGCAGCTGCTTTTTTTCTGCTTCAAGAGGGAAAAGTGATTCCCTGTTATTGGTTAGATACGCAGGAGGGTATCTTCGGTTGGACTGAAAGCGTTGCACGTGAGCTTGAGTTTTGCCCTTTTCCAAAGCCGCTTCTGTCGCACCATGAAAAGGTGTGATTTAAACTTAATACGAACACCCTTTATGAGATATGCTAGTATGGGATGGGAATTTTTAATTAATAGGACGGGAAGGGAAGCTTCAGGTCTACAGCCTACTTTTACTTTTACACATACCTTTACCCACACCATTCCTAGACCTCCTGCCCCAGATGGTTGCCTGACCACCTCAAGGACCAGATCTAGCTCCCAGGACAACTTCTTGCTGCTTTGGCATCGGAGCAGCTGATGCCAGAGGGAAAGGGCAGGATTCACAGGGGGCGAAGCTGTGTCTCACTCCAGGCAGGCGACCACTTTCAGCAGGAACCTTCTCCTCAGCCTGATCCATGCTAGCATCCCAAACCTGGCGTGAAACCCTTGCCACCAAAACTTTGGTTAGCATTTTTATATATGTGTTCTGTGTTATCTTTTTTTTTTTTTTTTTTTCCCTTTCTGTGACACCACAAACTTTAAAGTAGTGCTCAGGCCAAATTGTAATCCCCCCCTCCTGTCGCCCAAGCTCCATTTCTAGTCGTGGCGTTGGGTAGGCATCCCAGCGTTGGTGGGCATCCCAGCGTTTCCCTCACACCAGCTAGTGCAGCTAAGAATAGCCGTGGCGATGCTGTGGAACAGGATGTGCAACCTGCTGGGTTTCCTGCGTTTGTGCTGGTGCTGCTGGCCTGGGATGAAGCCTACCCACCTCCGTCTTCCCTTCTAGCGCTGCTGGAGTCACTAGGTGGATTTGTTAGATTTAATTTGCTGGATTAGGTTTGCCGTGGGTCGGCCTGCACTTGTTTTGGTTGCGTTCCGCAGAATAGGCAAAAACCCCAGCTGAGCGAGATACTGACTTGCTGCCCGTCTTTGTTGCTTCAGAGTACGGTTCCCGAGTGCAAGCGGCTGCTGCCGGCCCGCGGCGGCCCGTGGCAGGAGAGGGCTGCAGCCCTGGATTCAGCTTTTGCTGGGTGGTTGGATGTTACCGTGTCATCCTTCTCGCGGAGGGTGCCGCTCAGCAGGTGCGTGCGCGGGAGGAGCACAGCGCGGGTGAGCCCCAGCAGGTCGCTGGGGCATTGGCGCTCACCTGATCCCAGTGCTCATACCCCAGTTAGGAGCGAACAACACTCCTGCAGATAAACGCTGCACGGATTGCCATACCCGCGAGATTTTTGCAGTAGGCAGCACTGGCTGGAGACGCAGCCCATCATTCTTGTCTTAGGGTCCTCTAGGCCTCTCCCCAAGTCAGTTGCAGACAAGCTTGTTTTCCCTCGAGAAAGGGATTATGTGAATTAACAAAATTTGGATGATAATTTTAATTCATTTTTTTGTGGCCACGTAGTGACTACTATAGAGATGGGGCTAATTCTGATGGGGGTGATTCTGCGTGCTTCCAGCTGAGTGTAAGGAGGGGCTGGGTTAAAATACCAGGTAAAATCTAGGCAGAAGCAGTTCGACTTCTAAACATCCATAGCAGCAGAGGTCTTAGACTTCTATGTCATGCTGCTTTGAAGGGATCCGCTCTTCTCACATTGCTGTTCAAAAAAAAAAAAAAGAAAGGAAGAATTGTGTTTAATTATCACAAGAATTATCAGCCAGCCTTGGTAACTGTGTTTCCAGTATGTCTGAAAATCTCCCTGCGTATAGCAGGTACCCAGGAGAGACTGAGTGAGCTGGCATGCTGTTGCTAAAAAGGAGGTGTTTGGTACATATGCTTCAGTTTGGAAGTGGAATGACACTTGGCACCATCATGTCCCAGTTGTCTTTTTTCTGAAGGAGTAGGAAAACTACTGAGCTAAACATCAAGTCAAGCAGCGTGGGCAGAGCTCCCGTGTCAGGACCGCGCTGACACCATGGTCACAGCGTGACATCGCTAGCCCTATGTGAAAAGCTCAGAGCATCACCCAAGCCCTGTATATTATTCAAAACCTCAGTAACATTTGCTAAAAACTGCATGGTTTTTTTTTGGTTTTTTGTGTTTTTTTTTTCCCCCTTAACAGATCCAGAGAAGTTTAGCCACCCAGTTTAAACATTTCACTACCAATTTAGAAGGTGAGCTGGAAGGCTTTGGACCCTGGTGTGTAATTCACCTGCGTTGCAACAGTGTGTGCTGCTCTGGAAAAAAAAAAGGTGCCATTGAACCCAGAGTTTGAATGCCATTGCCCTTGTGTGCCCTTTCTAAAAGTATCTCCGAAAGCGAGGTAATGTCAAAATCATGTTTCTCTACTGCAAGCTGTTTGGATACCAAAGTCTACAGCTTCTGCAGTAGCCCTTCTGTCAACAAGAGGGTGGCTGCCTCACTTGCAGCGCTCCCGGTCACAGATGCAGCGCGGGACCAGCATCTGTGGTGCTCTTCATTGCTGGCCTCTACCCAGACAGTTATCTTAGCTGTTACTGCACGTTTGGGACTTTCGCAACAATTAATGTGAGATGGAAAAAGAAGGGGACAGGCACCGGAGTTCTTTATGGGTTTTTTTAAGAATGGAAAATTTGAGCCATGATATTTTTGCCAAAACTTCTTTCGGCTCTAGTAGTACCGGGAAGGCGGATCGCTTCCCCCATGGTGGTCACTCTGATTAGCAGAGAGAAAATGCAATTGTAGCATCAATGGAGAAAGATGAGCAATGGAGTGTGTATGGGTTTTGCTTTTGGACTGGTTATAATTTTTTTCCCACTGCATCTGTTTTGATGGGAGTAATGATGTTCTTTGGTCTTCCTCCGTAGCTCTGCAGTGTTTAACAGCTTGTTACTGTGAGACCTACGTGTGACGTCTGTGGAAATCAAAGTTAGTGAAAGACACGGGAAAAAAATGCTTAAACAGATTCCAGCTAAAACTGAGACCTTAATCTTTCCGAGACTGAGAAGGCAGCCAGCACAACCTCAGCTGTTACATCAGGAAAGGGTAGTGCCAAGTACCAAGCTTAGCACGCCCCTATAAAAATGGTGCAGGAAATCAGGTAACAGTAGTTTTGTTTCCTACCTGAGCATATGAGAAGTGGCCTACATCACGAGACTGCAGCTTGGCAAAAAGTATTGCCTTTGCACGGAGGCTTTGTTGTTGGCAATGGTTAAAACCCTGACAGAGCAGTATTTCTCCAAATGACTTAAGGTAAAGTCAAATGTAGAGAGTCCTTATGCAATATGGAGTTCCCCTTTCGAAACAGCGGTTTGGAGGGAAAAAGTCATTGGTCTGGGCTAGGACAAAAATTGCTTAAACAAGATAAACAAGGGTGGACTACTGTGATCGTTCCCTTCCCCTTTATCTCTAAACCTTAACCTTAAATTACAAATCTGAGGTTAACGCAGTGCAGTGCATCTGCAACTACTGAAAACAGCTACCTTTTAATAGATCTTATTTATTTCAATGACGATGAAGGTTTGAAAGTCCCTCTAGGTAACAGAAATATTTCTATGCTTTTAAAGTTCAAATGCAAGTATTTTTAAATATTATTAAGAATGTTTTCAAATTAAATAATTAGTTCTCCCGATAAAGCGTTTCATAATCAAGAAAATTATTTACTAATTCTGTATCCTTGTTTCTAATCCAAGTAGTTCACAGAACGTAGAAATAAACTTAATTTTCACAAAGCTGCCCAATTTTGGGGGGGCATGGTATTTTTAAAATATCAGCTAGAAAGAAAGGAGGATTCAGTCATAAAATCTGAGCTAACTACACAATCTTGGTGGCAGGTCACTCGCCACTAAGAAATACTTGAGCGCTGTGCAGAGCTCTGACTGGCTGTAGAACGTGTTGTGAGAACAGGGACCACAGACATAAAATAGGGTGGAAAAATCTTTGCTTAACCTTCACAAAGAAGAAACTACTTCAGTGATACATAAGAAAAGGTATCTATTCCTAAGTTGCATTTTTGCTTGTATTTTACATGGCGTCCTGCAAAACTAACCCTTCATGATGCTGGTCATGTGATGACTTTATTCCAGAAGTACCAGATTAGGTCCTGTCCTATGCCATGGTTTATCCAGGCAGTGAAAGTACGGTAGGGATGAGTGGAGGGCATGATAGATGCATCTCTGGACTGTACATCACTCAGCTACTCCTTGGAGTACGTGCATTCCTTCTTCTAAACAATGTGGAAGCATGTTTGGGGTTTTACCCAGATCTGATCATCCTGGATTTCCAGCAACTTTGTTCTGACAGGTTCTTTTTGAAGGAGAATATCTCTTAACCAAACTGGCTTCAGAGTGTCTTGCCACGACAGTGCCCTTAGGTGCCATGTGCGGGCTGGCTGAGACAGTGACGCTGTATTTTCCTGTGCTCGTAAGAATGAAAGACTCCGAACCAAGTTACGGAGTGGATGGAGAGTATTAAAGACCTGGAAATCTGCAAGAATGTGCTGAAGATGAGGCTAGATTAATCCTCAAGACCGTTAGCCTTTGTTAAGAAAGGTGGGTTTGGGATCTTTTACTTAAATTTGATTAATCCCAAACAGAGCTGCTCATATTTAGAGGAAGAAAAGCTTTGGATTCAATGAGATTTCACCGAGGCGCTTTTTGGTAGGTCTCAGATGTTTACTAAGTAAATTGGGTAGGATGGTAATGATTGTTACAGAACCCCTTAGAGCATGTTTTCCATCTCCTAGCATCCGTGATAAGTAGATTATGAATCTAAGAGCCTGCCCTGGTACAGTGTTGGGAACTCTGACAGAGGTGAAAACTGCTCTCTGTTCATAGCCCACATGGGGCTCTGACCTCTGTCATACTTTTCATCCATCAACCGTCACTAGATAGTATTTAAAGAAATATGAAGTACTCTCTGAGACTAGAAAATGAGACCGTAGCAGTAACTTTGTAGTAACCGTGATTCTCTCAAATGAGTGCTCTTATTTGTCTCCATATGGACTTCAGTTTCCCAAAAAATCTGAAATTTCAAATTAAGGCTGACCTCGGAAATAGGGATTGTAGAAATCTCACGGACAGCCAGCCGGACTACAGCCATGCTAGGGAAAGAAGCCATCTTCCCTTTGACTGCACCCCAAGCAGACCCGGCCGAGGCATGGAAGCCCAGCATTCCTCCTGGGAGAAGCCCATAGTGCCGCTGGTTAATCCCTGCTGTACTGCACCGGTCTGGGGGCCGCAGCACACCGGAGAAGCGAGGGCACCGCTGCCCTGAGCTGGGCCATGTGTGGGCCAGATAACCTGTGCTCTGAGCAACTCCTGTCGCAAAGCGCCCATCTAATGACAAAAGCACGTACAACGCTGCCCCTCAATGTTTAAAACTCAGACTCTGTATAGGAAAGGCCTCCAAATCAAGGCTACGTATGGCATAGGTATAAAGGGAGCGACGGGCTGGTGGAAACGGCACCGCCAGTTATGTAGCAACTCTGATATTGGGCTCCCAGTCCAGTTACTCCTGGGATTAATGCCACTGCTGAGTTTAGATCTGACAAATGTGTCTTAAAACTCAGTTTATGCAGAAATGGCTGCTCAGACCCGGTTACTTCTCCTTTCCTTGTGCAGGTGGCTTTTCTAGGTTGTCTGCTTTTTCCACGATGACTTCTAGGCACTGCTTGGGCAGGGGTTGTCCCCTCCCAGCATAGCACTGAGCATGGAGGTAGGCGTCCTCCAGGCAGGGCCGCCGGATGCTTCCTGATCTGGTAACGGGGAAAAACACCCACCACGAGAGAGTTCGCAGCGCTTCACTAAATAAGTAATAGATACTAAAGTCTCCAGGACTTTGGAGCCACACGGACTCTGACTTTTCGTGCAACACTATATAGTGTTTAGGTAAAAGGTTAAAACGATACTTACTCTAAAAGAAACCTATACCGTAACATGGAGGCAGAAGACAAACAGAATTAGTACTGCTTTCTTCTTTAATAGGAGTCAAGCTGAGATGGAGAAGGAGAGTTTATAAATGTTTTCTGTTTTGTTTTTTTCCTTTCGCACTTTGCATGACTTCTTGTTAGAAGGCTGGAAACAGGCTTCTGTTAACTCTGGGTTATTAAAAAACCAAAGAGCAGTCTTGGAAGTCTTGGAAAGAAATTGGGGTCTGAGAACACAGCAGGGTAATGGGAAACTTAATAAATATCCTGTTGTTATAACATCTGTCATTTTAGCATTAACAAGCTCATGACTTTAGCTGTTGTATGATCACAGCTCCACTCTGCAGATTAAGGGAAAGGCTGTTAGACCTTTCAAGTAAAAGCTTTCTGCACGGCAGGATGCTTTAACCTCTTGTATCCTGAAGCTATTTAGCTAAAGCAGCCTGAAAGCGATATTGAGACAGACTCCTGTGCGGGTCAATTAGGAGGGATACAGAAGCAGTTAGGCTCAAGGGTTTCCCTCATTTTGTTTTCTTTGATGTCCAGAAGAGCCAGAAAAAAAAACAAAACACAAAACCAAAATAATGTGAGTTGTTTTTTGTTTTTTGGTTTTGTTTTGTTTTAATTTTGATTTGGCCATACTTCGGCTCTCTTAAAGGTTGTAGAGAGGAGATTTAAGGGACTGTCTTATTAAATGAATAAACATCACTGGAGCAAAACTACAGTAGATATCCATTGCTTTTACGGCAGTAAATGTATACCAACCGCAAACACAGAGTGGTATTTTGGTTCAGTTAAAACAGGGCTATGTAGGACCAGAACAACTGTACAAATACTGAACTCCATATAGCATCTCTCGCCACCTGTTTCTGTGATTTCTTTAGCCTGTTGACTCATATTTTTCTTTTCTGGAAGCTAAGGAAAATGCCTGCTACGCTGAAAATGCTCCTGGTTTGGTTTTAATCTCAGACACTTTCATCCAAAGCATGGTCATAATGTTTCTGACTTCTTTATTTTTTGCTTTTATGTGTCAGGTGGTGAAATGAGAGCCCTCCATGAACTGTATGCTGCAAAGATACAACATCACCCACTGGCTACACAGCTTCTTCTGCAGGGAGGAGCAGAGGGGCTGAAAGAAAGAGGTTGTCCTGGTGCTCAGGAGAAGTCCATAGCATGTTGGGTGCAGCAAGAGCTGGAGTTTTAGAAGAGACCTATGGCCATCTTGTCCCAGAGCGCTCTGTTGTCTTCCCTCATTGTCCTCCATTGTCGTCCTCCCTCAGGGCGAGGAAGCACCATGTCCAGCTCACAGCTGCCTCCAGGACCCGTGTCAGTCTACAGAAGTATCGGTGGACCGCATGTCTCATAGGATGTAAGGACAAACCACCATGCTCACATGCTTCTTTGATGCTTCTGAAAAGCCCAGAGGCATCAGTTTGCACTCCCAAGTGCTTCCAAGCCCCTGCGTACTGTAGGAGCCTAGGTCCCAAGTGATTTTTCGTAGGATTTAGGCTCCTTAATGTATGTTTGGTATGTTAAGGCTCCTTAAAGCATGTTTGTTTGCTTTAAACAGGATTAAGATTGTCTTGGAAATGCTACTATTCTGTTTGGGGAAAAAAACATACAAAGGAGTAAGGCCAGGTGTACAGAAGAAATCCTATCTCGTGTGGCATGACTGGAAAGCACAGTCGTGATCTGGGGCACTGGGGCACACAAAGCCCTTGCTCAGGTCATTAATGTGCAGCGGGTTTAGTTTGTGTGCTTTCAACTTCTATTCCTTTTAATGACGTTAAAGCAAGAGCAGGAACCTACATCCTCCCCCCAGATTTTGAAAATGCCAGCACAAACCGTTCAGTAGCTGCTGGTGGTTTCACTGCAGTGACAGATTGAGGAGGGAGGGGGGAAGCCTTTTTTTTTTTTACTAGTTTAACTTCCTGAAATATTTAAAAAAAGCACTGACTCCAAACCACCTTTCATTTTTAAATACTTTTCCCTTTTGTCAGTGAGTTCAAATTCTTGCAACACTTTGAGTAGAACAAACGTTTGGACCCCAGTAGCGTTTGCTAAAGACTTTCACAGCTGCTAACATGCTAGAAAATCAATTATTTGCATGGGGGTAATTAGAACCCATCGAAGAATGAGAGAAATGAATCCCAACGATGAAGCTCAATGGTAGCGCTAAAATCTTGCAATTAAACTGTGCTGTAGGATTATGCGTATTAGCACATGAATTACTCTTTAAATTATGAACGTTGAACCAAATTATTATCTGCAGCTTCTGGGAAGGGATAATCAGGTTAGGCTGGCAAAATACAATACTTTACTTTTGCAAAATACAAATAGAAGTACAGCTTGCTGAAAGCACAACTAATTGTTCCCCACGACTGCATCGTCAGGTTAAACCACATTTCTTCTTTTTGAAATATGGGTGGCATGTTACGCTTTTTTCCCTTTAAAACCGAAAGAATAGTCAAAACCTTGAGGAACACCTACCAGATTCCCAGAGACTGGCTGCAAAAAACCTACGGAGGTGCTAATTTATGTCCTTCTCACTCCAGCAAAGAGGGTGCTGGGAAGATCAGAGGCCTGCTGGGTGGCAGGGAGCATGGATGTGCGGGGATGTTGCCCTCTGATGCCAGCACGGGCATCGCTGCTGCTGTGCCTGGGCTTGTGGAAGCCAGCTGCCTCCAGAGGAGATACACCGCTGCAATCCTCCTGCGCGGCTGCGCAAGGCTGCACATGGCTGCGATCACCTTGCACAGCTGCAATCCTTAACGCACAGCTGCAATCCTCGTGCACAGCTGTGCCGGGGTGGCCCTGGGCAGGTGCGGGGGGATTGATTAGAGGGGCTTGGCACAGAGGGGAAGCCCCACACTTATCTCCCAAAGCAGCCCGGCGCCACCCTGCCTCTCCCCTGGGCAGCGGGGAAGCCCCGGGACCTCTGCTCTTGGGCTTGAGCAGACTCTGGCCAGCAGCGGTGTGACACCTTGCCGGCCTCCATGTACAGCAGCAATTTACTGAGCCCTCCACCATAGCTCACTCGCGCAGGAAGTTTTAGCCCAGCACCCTGCCCCACGCTGGTGACCGACTAGGGCATTGCCCGCAGGATCAGTCCCGCCTTCTCCTGCTGGTGGGTCCCTATCTGGGGGACACTGGTCCAGAAGACACCGTCCCCCCTGGCACCGCTCCTTCTGAGCACAGCCTGTGGTGGAAACCAGGACAAGGAGTTTTGTGGCAAATGGAGCGACGGCGAGGCTTGCCGCAGGGCCGCTGCGCAGCCCCCATGATGTGAGCCATTGCCTTCGTGCTATAAAGTGCAATTTGCCAAAATGAAACCGCTCCAGCCGCATGCACCCGACCGCAGCGCCTGAGCAGCGCTGAAATCGCCGCCACCGCAAGAGAACGGGTGGACGTCATTAGCAGGGAAATTCGTCTTTTACAGGAGCCACAACGGGCCATTAGCTTTTAACCAGGTTTTTAGGGGTGGGAAACAGCTTTCCTGTTGGGCAAAACCTTAACAAGGAAATAACTGGCTCCAAACATCCAGGGGCGGCGGGGAGTTCAGAGCCGAGTTAGCTCTGAACTCCGCAGCTTGAGCTCCTTGGTACAATGCAGCCGGCTCCCGCGTGCGGAGGAGCCGGTGGCGGAGCTGCAGGGAGCTGCCCTTATTTATTTGTTCCTACCGCACGGGCTGAGACACGGGCTGTGTTTTATGTTCCTCTGCAGGAAGGTGATAAAGTGCCTGAGAGCCGCTGGAAGCTATTCACCAATAAATTCAAAGGGAAAGGCCATTTCTCGTGCCTTGGAAGGAGAGTTGAGGGATGCTGGAAGGCAGAGAAGACCGAAACGGCGTGTCGCACAGCAGCGTGGCAGGAGGCACCGGAGCAAAGTTTCTGGTTCGTTTCGTTGCTTCTTTTTTTTTGTTTGGTTTTTTTTCCCTCAATGATTTTTACTCTGCCTGTGGGTAGGCAATCAATATCTCTTTGCCTCCAATAAATATTCTGGGCTTTTAAATGATGATGTATTCCAGGGCGAAACAAATTAAGTGTGTGATTGCTGCCCTCTTGTACTCAAACTAATTCTGTGGGTCTAAATGGAAACTCGGAGAGAGATTCCTGAACCGGGCTCTCTGGTGGTGGCGGATTTGAACAGGGGGAAAAGCATCAAGTCTGGCTTCAGCTTGACGCCGATCCCTCTTCTTTCACTGAGCAGAGACTGGGGTGAACTGTGCAAGCAGCATCGCAGGCTGAATCCATTGGGAAGGTGCACATGGTTGAGCATCGGCCTGCCCAGAGCACTGCAGCGCCTTTGTTTGCCTTGGTGGGTGTCTGTGGAGCTGGGTACGGATTCAACCACCTGGCCTGGGAAGCATAGGCAGGGCTGAGCAGCAGTGGCCCAAACGCCAGCCCTTGGGGTGCCACACCGACAGTGACTTCAGCTTTGACCTGTTGGTGCAGTGACTGGTCAGGGAGCATCCCCTGAGGACCCACTATTAAAAGCCACCTTTCCCTTCAACACTCATCCCAGAGAACCTGGTGGAAACATGTCTGGAGCCCTGAAAAGTCTGCCTTGGCTGTGACAGCTACTGATCCCGTCCCCCACGTGTCCAAGGGAGAGCAGATCAGCTTAATTAAGCACTGGGGAAGCAATATGATATGCTTCTTAAGCGGAGTTGGATGATTTGGTGCAAATAAATTTTTTATAGGATACATTATTCTCTTTGGTTTCCTGTGCTGTTTTGCTGAGGTGGTAGAGGGACCATGTAGCGATTGTCCCTGCATTTCTTTTGTGGCGCCTCTGCTGCTTAAACCCTGCAGCAGAGAGACTTTATGGGACAGCTCAGGAAATACTTGACTCTGTTTCCCAACTTCTGCTACAACAAGAGCTGTTGCTTTGCAGGATTAAGACGACTGTGGAAGATGGAGGGCAAAGACACTGGGCGTCTTTGCCAGGAGCAGGTATTGCACAGTAAAACACAGCCAGCCCAGAGCAGGCGGATGCTTCACGTCGGGTGACTGGCAGCCCCGCTCGCTTATCACCCACAGCCATCACCGCTGGGTCCTGGCCTCCCTGTGGACGGTCTTCTCTCTCCCTCCCTTCTTCTTTGGGGGGAGGGTGCTGCCGTTTTAATAGTGGCAATCGTGGACTAACTGTGCATTAATCCTCATCAGCTTGTATGTGCCTACGGGCAACACGTGATGGGCCTTGACATTTGCCATCCAGAAAATGAAGTCCTCCCAGTTTGAGGGCACCCTGTCCTGGCTTTGTACCAAAGCTGTTCATATCCACAGCTGTTTCATTTCAATAAACTAACAACAACCCCTGCAAAGCCTGTGTATCAGCAAAAGGCTCTCCACAGCTGCAAGTGTCAGCAAAACAGGAGCTAATGCAGGGGGGCGAGTGCCGAGGCAGTCTCAGCCCTCGCCCTGGTAAGTCTTAAGCAGCATTTGCCTGAAGGGCTTCGACTCTGTCCCAGCTCTCCTCTACCGTGCTTGTGGTTGAGTTATCACCTGGGAGAGGAGGGAGCAGCGTCAGACCAGGCTCCACAAATAATCACCAAAGTCTTTACTCATTCTTTCTCTCCAAGGAGAAGCCCTTGGATGCCAGAGGAGGCCAGAGGAATGATTCGGGTCTTCCGCCGCAACAGGAACCAGCTCCGAAAAAATCTGCATTGGTGTCTGGGGGGAATATTTGGAGCGTCAGGGCTCGGTCTGCTGCTTCTCGTAGAAATCAGCAGGAATTTTGTCACATGCTTCTCTGGCCCCATTCTGCTCCCGTGACTGGCAACGCCTGCTAAGGAAAAGCGGGCATTGGTGGGGAGGGTATTTGAAATGGGGGTGCTGGGGAGGGGGCAGGCTGCCTGCTGGGGTGTCCTGTGGCCTGAGTCCCCCTGTAGCACTGAGGTCTGTTGTTCATTTTTCTTCCCCTTGGGTTTTGCTCAAGGGAGCCCATGTGTTTGGTGCTGGCCAGTGTGCAGTGCGCGCAGCTTGGGGCTCCAGGGCCGAGGATGAACCAGGGAGATAAGCTGTCTGTGAGCATAAACGTGCCTCTAGCCGTGCACACCTTGTAGGAAAAAGGAGAATTTCTGAAAAGGATATGCCGAGAGAGGGGCTGGGCAGTGCATGCCTTGTTTCTCACCTTCTTTCCAGCAGCACCCACTGCTGAGTCCTTTTGGAGGCAGGCTACAGATTGAAAGACCCGTCAGACTCAGTGTGGCAGTTCCTAGGTAACAAAAAATACAAGGATTTATGAACTGAGGAACGTGGGATACTTCTGATCCTGTGCAAACAGAAGAAACGCCCTCCTTTGGGGCTAAGCCCTGAGATCTTCCAATGGCCGGGGCACTTGTGGCTTTTTTCTTGCAGCACCTGTATGTGAGTGCCCTGATATTCATCCATGTACCGTGAGATTTGAAAAACATACTCCACAAGCCAGTGTGCTGTTGAAGAAATGGTAGTATAGGCAATTTTTCTATCCTCCAGCACGGTTTGGAGCATAATTCCCACGGGCTGCAGTGAAACTTCCAGGCAGGTGAGGTGGCGGAGCCAGGGGAGGTCTTGCAAGGTGCTGCTCAGCGCTGCTGCCGCAGCGAACGCCGTGAGCAGCCGATGACTCGGGTGTCTGCTATATTCCCTAATGAAAGGCCGAAGGATCTGGCGTCTTTGTATTAATCACTGCAAACCCAGCTGTCCACTGTTAGTATCTTCCCAGGGTTTTGTGTATCTTGGCATGTTTAGGTAACCAAACGGTATTTTGTGTGCTCTGCTGAGAAAAAACACTGGTAGCGGACTCCTAGGAGGCAGCACCATGGGCTGAGTGAAAACTGCAGGGCTGTTCTGTGTTACAGTCATTGCAAAGGGAAAAGCCCAGGACCTCTGCGCCGTTGCCATACGCTGCGCCGTATTTCGAAATGAGCCTGACATGGATGAGCAATAAGAGCTGGAATGGTTGAACAAACAGATCCACAGCCAAGCAAAGTCTGTTTCCACCGTGCCCTGTGGAGTTTCTGTGAGCACGGCAGCCCACGGGGTGCTTTAGTCAGTGAGCTGCAGCGTTCCTGCTAATTTAGCGTACTAACACTCAGCACATCCCTGAGAGGCCCTAAGGAATGAGCTGCATCTATTGCAGCCGAGGGCAGCCGCATCCTTTCGCTTGCTACGCAGCTCTTTTCATGGTACCTTTTATGTCTGGTCCGAGATGGAGAGAAGCACCTGAGCAGCGGGGATTTTACACCGTGACCCCAGTCTTCACGCTCCCTCTTTGACCTGGGTGCTTTTAGACCAGGTATGCAGCTCTGCCCACAGCCTGGGCGCCTACCTCAAGGTCTAACTGCCTGCACTGCCTACCACTTTTATTTGCACAAGTTTTCTAAAGTGTCATAGTGGTCAAACTTGATGGATTGCCTGCCTGAAGTAGCTGGATAATCAGATGAAGCGTTTATTTGGGCCTATCAATTCCTACTTGTGTCCTATATTTTAATTGCTGAGTTCAGCTTGCAAACTGTTTTGGGGAACTCTCATTGGTATTCCCTGTTCCTGAAGTGAAAACCACTTTGTCCATACATTTCCTGCTTTCCTGTGTAAAGGAAAATAGGATTTGATGTTTGAGCAAATAGAATGTAAAGCACTATCCAGCAGGTCAGATTAATGGGGGGTGCTTCCTGTTGATGGGCAAGAATAGGAAGAAATTCTTTACTGTGAGGGTGGTGAGGCACTGGAACAGGTTGCCCAGAGAAGCTGTGGATGCCCCATCCCTGGAAGTGTTCAAGGCCAGGCTGGATGGGGCTTTGAGCAGCCTGGTCTAGTGGGAGGTGTCCCTGCCCATGGCAGGGGGGTTGGAACGAGATGGTCTTTAAGGTGCCTTCCAACCCAAACCATTCTATGATTCTATAATGTAATTCTGTTTGGTTTTCTTAGGTTTTTGTGATATTCTCTTACTGTGAGAAATGAGCACAGCCAAGAAGCAATGAAGACATGGCTTAGCTATGAAGGGGAAGTAAAAAAGGCTAACAACCCAGGAAAAATACACTGCAAATGCAGAGCTGCTTTTCAGGCTGACTCCCCTGAGCTGTGTGCTCGCTGGGGTGCTCAAAGGCAGGCTTGTGGTTTCCTTAAAAGGCACCCACACAGATTTCGTTTCCCTGCAATGCGTGTGCATGACCCTACGGTATTTCTGGCAAGTCCCCATCACGTCCCTGCCAGCAGCTGCCTGTGCGAAACATGACAGTCGGATGTGCCACCAGCCTGGGGAGCCTGAAGTTTTCCTAAGGCACAAGCCCATGGATATTGAGGGAACGGTCAGGAAGCGACATCCCAGAAAATAGTCTTAAACAGAGTTAGACTCAGGGTTGGCATTTCTCTCCTCTCCCAAAATCATCAGATGCAATTGCAGGTGCTGATGGGCTCGCCAGCATCGCATGTCACAGAGCTGGTTGAGAGGGGACCCGGCGCTGCCGTTGAGCTAACGGCAGCACAGCAGGCATCTCCTCTTCTCCTCCTGCTGCCAGAGAGGCGGGTAATTACCATATCCATTTTAGAAATGAAGAAACTAACGCATGCATAGGCGCAACGGTAGAGTTTTAAGAATATGTGGGCGTCTGAGATGCAAATGCTTTGGGAAACACCACGTTGCGCCTGATTTGCATCCGTAGGCATCCAAACACATGTACTGATCTGACCCAGAGGGCCACGTGCAAGGGCGCAGGGAGCACGAGCAGCGGCATAGGGAGGGCTCCCTCACCCCCTCACTGGGGATCCCTCACTCCCTCACTGGGGATCCCTCGCTCCTCACGGTGCCTGGGCCGGTCACTCCCCTGCCTTTGGATCCGCTCCAGGGAAAAGTGTTCCTGGGTTCCCCTGAATGGCAGTGATGGCGGGATGGGATGGAACAGGATGGTGTTTCCCTCTTAATCCTGCAAGAGAAACCTGCATTGGCAGCCTCACTGTCCTCCCAGCTTCTCCTCCATGCTAGCTTTTCTATTTCAAATAGAAATCTAATTGAAAACTCAGCAGATTCATTTTGCTTCAGGAGTAGAAAACCTGTTGGTTTTGCCTGCCTGAATATTGCCCTGGCCTGGGCTGGATGCTGTGTGTCACTTGCCCAGCGCTGTCAGTGCTCCTGGGCAGGAGGCAGAACCGATGCCCCACGCTCACCTCTCCCAGTCCCCATAGGACTTTGGACACTCCTCTTTATAATGATGTCGGGGATGTTGAAAGCTATCACCCAAGTTGAACTGCAAAAGAGTGAGGGAGGTTACCTCAGTGGAAAAATAGATATAATTATCTGCAATAGACTCAGTAACTGTGTACGCAATCATTTCCTCCTTAGGACCTTGGTACACTTGAGAAGAGAAACTTCCTGGTTTCTGTGCAAAGAGTGTCATCATGATTTATTGTTAATGAACCATCCCGTTCCTAACCTTCATTTTCCAGTTTTCAGTACACCTGCGGCATCACTTGCCCTAGAAAAACAGCCAGAGTCCAGCTCAGATTTTTTTGGGAGCTTTGAGTGACGATTTTATTAAAGGTGAAGAAGCACTTTTCCAGCTGCAGCCAAAGGCTTTTCCTTTCTTTCTGAGTCCAACCAGTGGGTTTCCTGATTTTGTCATGGCTCTGAAGTCCACCTGCAGGCATCTGCTCGACTGTTTCTGTTGGAGTGTGGTCCTGCTGTTTTCCCAGAGGGCATCTAGTTGGGTAGCCGGGTCTGGCCCTCCCTTAGCAGTGCCCTTTCCATGTGCTTTCCCACTTTCTTTTTCTATATGAGCAAAGAAACAAAGGTCTTTGCTCCCATTGCTGGGACTTGTATTTATCCTTATGTGACAGCAAAGGTAAGGTTGCAAAATATTGGGTGTTTTTTCCAAAGTCTTTACCCTAATGGTGATAAAACTATTCCAGTTGGCTTCCCTGTGTGGCATGACCTTGGTATTTGAACGAGGGTATCCTTTCACCCATGGCCACTTGCACTGGTCCACTTTTCAAGGTCCAAAATGCAAGCCTTTTTTTCACAAGTAATACTAATATGTGTTGTTTTTTTAAAAAAAAAATAAATCAATCAATCAAACAAAAAAACAACTAAAACGCCCAAAAAACAACCAGAAAGAAAACCAGAGGAAAAAAATCAATTCCATTTTCCTTTTCAGAAAAAAAGTATGAAAACACATACGTAAGCAATATGATGGAAAAACACAGCCTTCGTGTGGGACAGGCTTCTGCAGCTGAAATGCCAAATTCTGTATTAGTCTGAACTACTGCCAATCATCTGCTAACCAAAAATATTTGGTCATTTCCACAGCTGACTCTAGTTTTTTTACAGCCCTCCCCTGCAACTGGCTGGGGACTAAAAGCAGTAGGAGCCCAGGAGGAGGCAGGTTTGGGGAAGAGGCACGAGTGTCACGGTAGCGGTGCCATAGGTGTGTGAGGAACACCGTGCAGAAGAAGCAAGAGCGACGGGCACCGCTGCAAATGCCTGCTTGGGCAAGACTGATGATGTGTGAGCCTCACGCCGGCACAGAGGATGAAATGAAAGGACCCCATGGAGAAACTGGAAATTGCCAGAGAGGCTGACGTTCAACTGGGCTGTGGGATCAATGGGGGAGCTCTTGAGAAATGTGTGCTGTGACCTCTGACATTTCATCCCTTATCGGGTTTGAGCCAGTGTCTTTTGCGGCACAGTTATGTGGTGAGGCAAGGTGGTTTTGGTGATAATAACTATTTTATTCTAGTGACCTTGTTTTTCTTGGATGTCTTGGCTTGGACCTTTTGCTATTGCTAATAGGTGTGCTGGGGAACAACGCTGCAATGCTAAGAAGATGCCAATTAGAAAACCAGCGAGGTCATTTCACACCACTTTCCTGAACTCTTCGCCTGGGCTTCTCCAACCCTTAAAAGCAAATTACAAGTATGCTTAAATACTTACTCCCCGGGGCACTGGCCCTTTTGAAGGCTACTTGTCCTGCAGGAGCCAGTGCCCATTGTGCAGTGGTTCAGTGCCACTTTGGGAGGGTCCAGGGGAACTGGCATTTACCTCTCCATTCACAGTGGCTGGTATACAGAGGTAGCTGGGCACGATGAACTGCATCCTGGGAACACCCAGGGAGCCTTGGGTCAGGATGGCCCTCGCATCTCTCAGGTCCCTGCTGCAGGCTAGAGGCCACAATGGAGCTGGAGGTGGCATGGTGGCCTGTTGGGAAAGGATGTCCTGTCCAAGGAGATGGGGTGCCCCACTTGCACATCTCTTCCTGGAGGTTTTTGGCACTGGCCCCTTGGTGTCTTAGTGCTTTTGTGCCTGTCACTGGTAAAGCTCCTGAACTGAGAGTAGAGTAGAGGGTGCATTTCTGCTGCTCTTTCAACCACCTCCCTCAGCAGCCCCTTCTTTCCTGTAACTTTTCTTGTCTTTGGGAAGCTTTTTTTACCCCCTGATATTTACCTATCTTTCCCTCTTGCCTTTCATGTCCATGGTTGCTTCCTGCCTTACTCTTTTTTGCTTTGTCTTGTTTGGAGCCTCTCTGCATGGACAGAAGGGCAGAACTAGCATCTTCCCTCTTCCTTGCCTAGGGCACAGCTCACATCATACGTTTCCTCCGGTTCCTGAATGAATTTACTGTCAGACAGTAGCACTGCTGGGTGAAAACTCCACACTCCAAGTGTAGTTATGTATAGCTCAGTATCGATCTGTCATAAATTTACTTGTTTTCAGGGTTTTCATTGAGAAGTTGGTGATACAGCAGTGAATACAGGTGGGTGCTCAGGGTCAGAAGAAGTTGTAACCCCTCTTCTCAGGAGGAAAGACAAACACAAGCTGAAACACCCAAGCTGCAATCAGTGGCAGAACATCACTCCAGGAAGCACCATGCCTCTTCAGTGGGTGTTGGCTTTCTAAGGCACCTCAAATACTCTGCCAGAGTAATTAGTAGTGATCTGAATCAGACATCACTATATACACGTCTGTCTACAATGGTGACGTGTTTCATCATACACCCGCAGTCAACAGCAATTTTGAAGTGGATACACTCCCTAGCCCACAGTAATCACCTGCCTTGTGCTTGTTGTCACCCTGCGCAGGAGGTGTTTGTGCCGACAATCAGTCCTTTGGATTCCTGCTCAGGGCGAAGCTGGGCCGCTCATGGTGAGCGCTGGTCGCCGTGGCCGAGCACTCCCAGAGCCGAGATCGCCCTTCGTTTGTCTGCCTGGTGTTTGCAAGAAGTCCTTGCTGTTTGCGGAGAGGCAATCGCTTTGTGCAGGTTGTCTGTGTCCCTCTGGGAGTCCCAAGCTCGCTGGGGACAGTGAATGAAAGGTGAAGGACAAAGCTGGGGGGAGATGTGCTTAGTTTAGCTGGGACAAGTCAGGCATTGCTACTACCAAATGAAAGAGCAGGTTCTGATCCTACTGTGTTTTTATTTGCTCTGAAGGAAAAAAATTAGTATATTGGGTGCAGCATGGACATTTCAGTCTCAGCCCAGTGGCTAGGTAAACACCTCCCAGTCAAACCGTTAAGTCTCCCACAAGAAAGCTGGAAAATAGGGGATATAGTGTTGCTCTTTCACTGAAAAACATTAATAACATACAGCATGGACTCTGTCTTTTCTCTGACTACCCTGTAAAATGCTGCCCACCAGGCTGTGGCATAGGTGTAGCAACAGTCGGTCGGGTCTAGACACTGCCTCGAGCGGCCATGCTGAGGTCATGTCTCTATTCACTTTATTTTATTAATTTGTCGTTTAATTCTTTGTTTTCACAAAAGGCTTGTAATATGCCATGGAAGGAGGGGAAAAAAATTAACCACTGGAGTTTTGCAGCTCTTTCCTTGCTGCCTGCAGGAGCCCTTTTGGAAGCCAGGAAGGGGCCATGCGGTGCGCAGGTGCCCGTCACAGCCAGGGACCAGCCAGGAGCCTCCTGAGGCCTATGGGAGTGTGTAGGTGGAGAGCACCCATGGGTGGATCGGTGGCCTGGGGCTACCCAGATGTGGAGGCCACGGGCAGCGGAGCCGGCAGGGAGACCACGGCCTTCAGCTCTCCCATCACCAGAGAGGGGGGAAAGAGAAACACCTCATTGGGGAAGCACAAAGTGGCAGCAGGGGAAAGGAAAGTGTGCAAGGCAAAAAGGCTTATGCCTCCTCAGAGGCAGAGAAAGGTGGGAAAGGCAGAGCAAGGAGACACGGGGAGGAGACGCTGGGACTAGGCGGAGGGGAAGGGTGAAAGCCCTCCTTTCCCAGAAGGGAGCTATGGAGACGCCAGGGCTGTGGAGCCGGCAGTCGGGGCAGGACGAGGGGTGTGGGTGAGAGGGAGGGAGATGTGGACCGGTGGTACCTGTTTTGTGCTAATTCACCTGTGACTGCTCGTGCAACTCTTCAGGCCTGCCTTTGTGCTTCATTTTTTAATCAGCCCCCAAGATCTCAATGCAAACTTGCTCATCTTACCCTGACAAGGGCCAGCCCTCCTGTCTCTGTGCCCTCTGTGCCAGCCATGCTCCATCTCCTTCCCCAGGAAGCTCACTTCTCTCTGCCAGCCTGTGATGGTCGTCCACAGCAGGAGAGCCTGCAGGCTCTATCCAGGCAGCCTGTCCCCACCTCATGCCCCTTGGATGAAACGTGGACACCTGCAGACAGTCGTGTGGTTTAGATCAGCCTCCGATTTTGTCACATTTCCAGGACGACTGTGGCTTTCAAGCTGCTTCTAGGAGACAGATGAATGTGTGCAATGTGCCCTGTGGAGCTTCCCGAGCTTTGGACAGGTGAATGGTTTGCTAGAAAGTGGAATACAAACATCCTGCCCTTGGTGGTGCCTTGTGTTCGTAGGCTCTTCTAGACTTGAAGCTTTGAGACATGGTGTCAAGGTGCAAAATTACATGCATGTTTGTGGTATGTGTATCCAAAGCAAATGGAGATATCAGAAAGAAGGACTAGGCACCCTTGTCTTCCAGAAGGGAACTGGCATTTGATACAGGCCCAGACAATTTCCTTTGAAACAGTACTAGTTTATGGGGGAAGTATGGGATTTGCTTTATTTTGGTGTCCCATTCTCTGTTGCATGTTCCCAGCAGGGAGTGTGCTTGCCTGCAGTGGTGGTAGATCAGATTTATTCACATACCTCCTGTCTTGTATTTCAGTTGCTTTGGCAGCTCTCTAGCTCCTGGTCATGAGACACCACTGCAGAAGGGACACACAGGGACCATCACAAGGAATTTCACAGCCATAATGTCTTTTGGGACAGAGGATGGGGATGTCTGGCCACTGGGAAAAGGCAGTTGGTGGGAAGACGGTGACGTGCCTTGCGTGAGCCGGGAAGGCTTCTGGGTCTGTCCGACCCCCAGGAGCCACATTGGGGATGATGGGCTGGGGCTCCCTGGTCCCCAGCCAGCTGAGACCTCACCTTTTCACATCGCGGAGCATTACTTGCAGGCAAGACCACAGCAGATGACCAGCTAATAGTCTCCAACCGAGATGGTTGCCAATGGACAGCTGAGACACCCGCTTACCAGTCAGGAGGCACTGACCTGCCACAATATCCTATAGCTTTCTTCAACAAAATCACAGGAAATCACTTTCCTCTACCACATATGTCCTTGTGAGCCCAGGGAGATATAATGTTGGCAGGCGTCCTGCCCAGCTCCCAGCCTGCCTGGCCACCAGGATGACTGCCACGTGGGTGGTAACAACCCACCTTGTCTTTTGAGAGTGGCTCAGGTTATAGCCAAAGAAAAGATGTTTTTGTCTGCTCCGTTGGTCTCCAAGCCCAACACTTATATGTGACATGTTACCTGCTCGGTACTCCCATATGACTCATAACCACAAAAATAATCCAAAAAACTAATGGGAAGCTGGCCTACAGGGTGTTGCTTGCTTGCTGTTATTGTCCAGGACTGGTGACTGCTGCTGAAGGCCTTCTTCTGTGTAATTACAGACCAGCTTTAGCAGGTCTGTCAGTCCGTACGGCGCTGCTGAGTGGCGTATGTGCCTATTGCTTCCATGAACATGGCTTCAGAGAATAATTACGTGCACAGGAGGAGGACAGGATAGAAACCTGATCAGGAGGATAAGGAGAACCTGCTCCGTGCCACCATGGGATTACATGCAAAAGCCCAGTATTGTCTGAAAAGAGAACAGTCAAGATACCATCAGCTACTCCTGTTATTACACCCCAGAATGCATCAAGGGATGAAGACAAAGAGCCAGTTAATTATTTATGACATATGCATAAAAAGGGAAGGCAGGAACACGCAAAGGGCTATTTCATCATTTTTCAGTCTAGCGAGGCTGCTTGGTTCATATTAACAAGCTCTTCTTCTTTTAAGTCTAATTTTGAAATTTGCCAACAAACTCTTCCCCTCTGGCATTGGTCAGGCCAGTGGTAAACTCAGATTTCTGCTTTGCTTGCTTAATTGGTACCTCCGAACCCAGGGTTTATTTTGCCTGCCTGCTTCAGCTTGTCTCAGGCCTTAATTGCGAGGTCTCTGGGGGAGGGCTTGTTATGTATAACGGGCTAACGTTTTTCAAATGGCACGGCTTCTCCCTTTGGAAGAAGCTGATTCATCGACATAGAAACATTTTGCACAACGGTCTCAACTTCACTTAAATTTCCAGTTAAGAGAACGATCAAAGTGCCTCATTTTGATATGGCCAAAAGCTTTTCCTCGTCTCGTGTTGCAGTGTAGTGTAATGGACCTACCTGGCAAGTCAGGGGCTGTGCTTCCGCAGAGGACATGAGAGATTGTGCCCGAGTGTGGGCACTGACAGTGGGACCACTACGGCAGCACGGTCCCATGCTGCATCTGACGCTGCGTGACACTCCTCTACCTTCAGCTAGGCTGGGAGCTGATGGGAACAGTGCTGAGCTTCGGGCCAGTCTCCCCCACTTCTCAGAGGTCCACTTCAACCATGGCCTTCTCCTGGGGACCCATCATGTGGCCTTCAGGCGCCCTTTCCACCATGTGAGGAATGTCCACAAGTCAGTGCAACGCACACCTGCATGTCCTCCTCTGCTCAGGAACAGCTCTCGCTTTGCCTTTGAGCATGTTCCATCAAGACTGAAGCACCTCAAGCCAAGTGAAGGCGTGATGTGTCTGACTGTGGATTCCTTTCTCCATTGATTAATTGTTGTGCTCTTGATGGTACCCCTTTTTTTAGACCCATTCCTCAAGCGCACTTTCATTGCAGTGTAACAGGAAGTTTTTAATTAGCACATTGTTGTTGGGATTCACAGAGCAGGCTTTGCACTGCTTCTGAAGAAAGTACATCTGGTAGAGATTATTTTTCTGGAATGGTTTAAGTGGGCACATGGAAAGGAAACTGAATGTGTCCCCACAGTCGTTTCCTCTCAGTACAAAGCTGCCAGAAGGGCTGGAGTCAAGGCCAGCCTGGCTTCAGCCTGTGTGAGTACTTCAGGAGGGACTTGTGGCTGAGCCTGTCAGAGAGGCTGACCTCTCCACCAGGAGAGACAGTGGCTTGCAAATGATGCTCCTCGGTCCTCATTCCAAAGCTGTCAGCTCTGCTGTCCTCCCTGAGCACCCAGGAAGGGTGTCAGTATGTCACCATTAGTTTTCTCCTTGTGCAGCATGCTTTGTTTGTTGGTTTTTAAGCAGTTCCAGCTACTGCCTTGTGGACCAGCAAGGTGAGCGGCATGCTGTGAGATGTGGAACTGAACATGATTTCAGACAGAGAGGCTGGGGTGGCAAACCACGCTATGAATTCAGCAGTAATCATCAAAGCCTTCTAGGAGCCAGCTCATTCCTCCCTATTTGTAGCTGGTGAGAAAATAACGAGGCAAGAAAAAGTGGATTTTCAGTATGACAGACACCACGGCATGGAACTGGGCCAGGGAGTCTTCCTTCCCAGGTCAATCTGAGCAGAGGTTATTGGGAACTAAACACTCCTGCATAAGTGATAGCTTTTTGCTCTTGTCCCTAGCGTGCATGTTGGACGTGTCGGTTGGGAGTTCAAGCAAAAAGAACCAGAGGCGAAAGGTAGGAGATACAACGTCCTCCTCATCGTTGGTGGCATCCTGTTTGTCTGAGGCCTGAAGAGATGGCTAAAGCTTCCTGCATACCTGACGAGTGGTTAATTTGACAAAATTGGAACAGGAGCCTGTATGTTTAAGGGACCCAAAAGCCAAAAACATGTCACCTGTTATTTCAGGAAGTCACGGGTTGAACAGCTGAACTTATATGAACTTTTTCCTCAGCAGGGGATTTTGGCAGGAAACCGTATTATTTAAAATTTGGTGACTTACCAGTAGTTTGCTTCGAAAGGATCTATCCTGCCTCTAATTATGATCCTTAGATCCAGGACTTTTATTTTGTTTAGGTGAACAAGTGTTGTGAAATGCCTTTGTGAATCAAATCTAATCAAGTCAGTATTCTCCAGCTGGAGCCTGGAAACCTGCCCAGAGTGCATGGCAGGGGAGGACCACGCGAGAGGCAAGGAGTGATGACAACCTGCCAGAGGAGAGCTGAAAAAGGTGGAGCAGTCAACTGGCCCTAGCAGACAAGGAGATTTCCATGCTTTTCTTCTCTAAAACGCCTGAACTCCAGAACACACTGGGCGTGTGAGTTTACTCCAGCGAGCCCGAGGCAGTTTCAATTTATGCAACTGCTGTTTGCTCAGCAGATGAGAGGCCCAGCTCTCTCTGATGTTTGGAGAACAGACTCTCCTGTAGCTCTCTCCAGTGTTCAGATGGGCATCTGCCCAATGCCAGGTGTGGATGCAGTTTGCGTTTTTCCAAGCCATATTTTTGAGGGGGCTTGAAAATGAGCATCCGATGACCCTGTAGAGACTTAAGAAGAAGAAACAATCAGTATTCAAAGGACAGAGTGAGCAGAAGGGACGTATTCCTGAGTTTTCATTCTGGATGTGTGATGGTGATTCACCTCCAGAGTTGGTGTGACACATGCTTAGGGGTCTTGGGCACAGGGCTATGCAACCTTGTCAGCCTCAGTGCTCTGACAGGGATTGCTGGTATGCTTGCAGTAGCATCTGGAAGGAGGACTCTCTTCAGGGTCTCGGTACATCCCCAGGCCTTTCCTGAGTGATCTGCTAACAGCACGTGAGCAGGCAGTGACACTTCTGGTCACTTTGGGGAAAAGCTGGGGTCCTGATCTCTGCGGAAGTTTGTGTCTGCGGTGCAGCTCCACAGCCGTGTCATGCGTCTCTGCCGGCAGTGTCTGCAAGCACTGGTGGTCTTGTCGGAGATGCTGTCAGTCCAGTCGCTCCCATGGGGCAGGCTGGCCACAGAGGGAGCTGCGGCTGCAAATTGGCAATGGGGGATGTGCTGATGTATCTGTTCTGTACTGATCTGCACAGCTGGAGCGACCAGCTTGACTTGGCATATGCTAATCCGAGAAGCAGAGAGGAGTCTTCTTGTCCTCCCATGTCTCCTCATGGGAGTCTGTGGCACGGGAAACACAGCACCGCCCGGCACCAAGCACTTACCACATGCTTATTAATGGTAAAATTAGGAGAAAGGAACCCAGCATGTCAGCTGTGCCGGGCACCGCCTGGCTGACTGACGGCCTTCAGGAAATGCCGCAGTTCACAAAGTGAAATGAGAAGGCTGCATCAGCTCACCCTTCCTTCAGAGCAGACAAACAAAGGGGTGCGTCCTCTGGGTGAGCATCGCACCCACACGCTGTGTTGACGTGCCATGCTGCGCAGGGGTCTCAGGTCTTCCGGGGAGGGTGAGGAGCCGCAACCCGGCAGCCTAGGAGGCTGGAGGAGAACCACTGCTCTTCAGTATTGAATCCAAAGAGCCCAACGTGACCCAAAGCAGAATGTAGGACAGCCTTGCGTCAGGCCTGAAGTACACACCTGCCTTTTAAAAACAATCAGCAAGTTTGATTACAGTGCAGCACGGCAGGCTGATCGGGAGACAAACAGCATGACTGGTATTTATCATCGGGATTGTAATTATGCCTTCAGGTCCCATGCTGCCTGGGCCCCAGTGTGCTAAGGGTTGTACGAGACATGATAAAAGACCATCCCTGGCCTGAAGAAATTAGAATCTCATTTAAAACATCCCAGGAGGGCGAGCCAAATGGGGATGGTGCAAGGGACTGAGGTTGGGAAAAAGCGGGGTGAGTTTGATTACAGATAAGGCTGCTTTCCTGGAGGCTCCTGCTGAGCCGGGAGGGTTTGCTGGCGCCTTTTCCGTGCTGCGTCGGCCTGATGGTGGAAACGGGGACGCGGGGTGCGGAGGCAAGACACGGTGCCGCTACAGGCTTTGAATCGAGGAGGAGGGAGGTGGGCTGCAGCTATATATATATGTGTGTGTGCGTGTATGTATATATCCACAAGGGGAGGAAGGAGAAGGCTCCTTTCCTCAAGGCTGACGGAGGATGAGGGCACACCGAGTCCTCTGCCAACAGCCGAGACCACCGCCCCCGGTAGAGCGGGCGCTCCCGCTCGGCCTGTGCCCCCGGGGCAGGGGGCGACCGCCGGGTGCCGCCGTGCCGGTGCCGGTGCCGGTGGCCGCCGCGCGGTGTCACTGCCGGCCAGGCGGCCCCGCAGCGCAGCGGGGGTGCGGAGGAGCGCGGGCTCGGAGCCCCGGGGGAGCCGGCAGAGCCCCTCCGCTCCCCCGCCCCGTACCTCCCGCAAATCCCGCTGTAGAGGGGATGCTCCGGCAGAGCTGCCGAGAAAGGGGCACCCCCGGGGGAGGGGTGTCGGCACCCGGGAGTACGGCAAAGCGCCCCTCACCCTTCCCGTGCCGCCCTTCCCGGTTGGAGCGAGCACAAGTGATGGGCGAAGCCGGGAACAAGCCCTTGTCGCCGCCGGGGGCTGGCAGGCAGGAGAAGCCCCTCACCGACGCTGCTCGGTGTGGGGCCCAAGCAGCTCCTCTGGCTGCGCAGCCCGAGGAGAGCAGCCAGTTCGGCTAATCCGAGCTTGGGGCAAAGCTGGGCAGAGTGCAAATGATTGCTCTTTGATTTATTAGCCATATTATTGATTTTCACTTCTGTCTCAGCGCAGGCTTTAGAACAGCTTCCAGCTGGCTGGCCTCCAGCTGCTATAAAGGTACCTACAGCTGTTGCCGCCTCACCTGCCTGCTGCACCTTTCCAATGCAGGAGGCGCCAGAAAGCTCGGGCCCCACACTTCTCCTGGTGAAGACACATCTAGCACTCCTCTGGTTGCCTGCTGGTAATTATATTTTTACTGGGCATCACAACTTTCTGCTTACAGATGGGGCTTTTGCACTACTAGAACGAAGTCCGGGGCGGTTAGTGCTGTTTTGGTGAATGCTGGGTCCTCTTCTTTGGGCAGAGGGAGGCTGAATTCTGCAGCCCTCAGGCTGAATTCTGCAGCCCTCGGGCTGAACACACTTTCCCCTGTGTTTTACTCTCAAGAACAGAGCCTTCTGCAGGCTGCAGATTTGGCGAGCTCTGTTTGGGAATCTAGCCACAGGGAGAAGGGAGGTCTCTCAGTCCCCTGGCAATCTCTGTGAGCCTGGTGTTAACCCGCTCACCGAGGAAAGCCGACTTTCCCCTTCTTGCCAGAAGCCTGTTCAGCAGGGTTGCTGCAGATGAGCCCGTCCTCCTCACAAGCAGACATATCTGAGCCAGTAACCTTGCTCTCACAGAGCACAAAGGATAGCACTTAACCAGGCTACATTTTCAAGCAATCTTAACTCAATTCTCCTTTGAGTAGATCTTAATAGCTTTCTCTGCGTCCTTTGGCTTCAGGATTTGCTTTGATAATTAAAGAGCCTGAAATTTTGTATGTTTCTTTATGATGCCTGAAATTTCTTACAGAGATCCATTTTCTCCTCCAGTTTGAACAAGTTACCAGATCTAATATGAGATGACAGGCAAGAATTTCATGCAGCGGGGCATACACTGAACAATGATGTCTCTGCAGGCTCCTGCCCTCTGACACAACTCACTCACGGGGTAGCTTTGGAAGGAAAAACCCAGCATTTCCTGGGCATACTTAATCTCCAGCACCCTTGAATTGCTTGTATTTCTGTGCACAAGTATTTTGGCATATGTGTTCAAAGCACTTTGCAAGCAGTAGATCATCATCTTGGGGTGGCGAGTAATCAACCTGCAAGTGATGTTTACTTTGGGTGCCGGTGTGTCCAACGGTCCCCCAGGCAAGGCAGGGAGCGAAACACATGAGGAGCAAACCCCCTTCCTTCCTTAAGCTTCCTAGGTGTTTGCTCCATTCACGGGTCTTTTGCCTTTTAGGGGTGTTCCTCAGTTGAAAGGGCTCCCCCCCGCCCCGATACAGGTATGTGTCAGTGGGAGTGATGTGAGCTGCTGCATTTCGGGCTGCTGTCATCACTTCTGTGCAATGTCTCATAGTCTGTTGTTCTCCCCGAGTGCCACCACAGAAATATAGAATTTTGTGACAGTCCTTCTTTTGGGTTAAAAAAAAAGAAAAAAAAAATCAATTCTGGCACTCATCTTTCTAGAAAGAAGCTTCACAACATAACTGGAGCACACCCGAGAGGCTGAAAATCAGAAGAGAAATTAAAATAGCCTGCATTCGATTTTATGTTAAAGCTGGCAATTTTGAAAGCACATTTTATGTGCAGGGGTGGGGAATGTGTGGATTTTGATTCACTCCTTGATTTTGGAGTTGGAAATTACTGTCTCAGTGCAGGTGGAAGTATTTGCTTCCACCACATGTCTAATGCAGAACTGGCCTGTGCGTAAAACTATAGAGTAAATGATGGCTGCTGAGACTTGGCAGGGCCATTCTCATCTGAATTAGTTTCAGAGACAGCTGGGCCCCGAGATGCAAGCTGGCACTATCCCGGTTGTGCATTATGCTACCAAACCACCTCACGCAAAGCTTCCTTCCCACAGGTGGGTATTAACAGGCACCACTTGTTTCGGTGCTTGCCGGTGCCTTTCTTCACTCCCTCCTCTTCACCAGCTGTCAGTTTTCTAGATGATTTCTGAATGTGGCAGGTGGATGTAATTTGCTTTCGTGACCATTGCAGCAGCTCACACCAGATCCCACTTAGCGCCCTTTTGGGATGTGCAGAATTAAGCGCTGGTGGGTAGAGTCCTGTGGAATGGCAGTGACTATGATGGGGTTGAGGATCTGCCTTCCAGAGCACAGATTATGGCTGCTTGAGGCTGGTGCCAGACGCCCAGCACTCCAGAGACTTCATGTGGCCTCTGGCAAGGGTGATGTCTCTATCACCAGCCAGCTTGGGTCTGAGCAGCACTGCCCTCAGCGTGGGACTGTCTGACCCCAAAAGGAAGGCTGAGCTTGGCAGGAAGAAACTTTCTGGAGACAAGCACCCAGGAGGGCTCCTCCTGCCTGAAGGGAGGCAGCGAGCAGCTCATGAACGGTAGGTTGCTGTGGCATGAAGGGAGTAACGCGGCATCTGGACAAGACATAAGCTACGCAGTCATTTTAGCTGTGTTAATGCATATGGTCCTGCTTGCTTGAGGTATTTAGGAGATGAAGAAATTCCTGCGCTCCCACAGATAAATTAAATGATGCTGTTGTCATGATTTAACCTCAGCCAGCAATGAGGATCATGCAGCCTCTCGCTCACCCTCCCTTTCCCTCCAAGAAGGGTAGGAAGAAGAGGGAGAAAAGGAGGGGAAAGGGAAAAAAACACCTTGTGGGTTGAGATAAAGACAGTTTAGTAGAACAATACAGAAAAGGAAAATAACAATAATAACACTGCGGATTTCCCCCTCGCCAGCCAACCCCCATTTATATACCAAGCATGATGTCTACAGTATGGAATATTCCATTGGCCATTCTGTTGTTCTATCTATGCTCCTTCTTGGACTCTATGGGAAGCCGAAAGAAGTCCTTGACTAGTATAAACATCACTTAGCAACAACTAACACAATATGCGTTATTGACATTCCTTTCATACCAAATCTGGAAACACAGCAACCACTAGAAAGAAAATTAACTCTATTTCAGCTGAAACCATGATGGCTGTGTACAACAAATACTGTATAATAAGTTTATTAAAGGCTGGAGAAGGCTTGGCCTACTTTGAACAAAGATGTGGGCAGAGATGTGGATGGATTTAAATGCATCTACATGATATTTTTGTGTATAGGGGTATTTAAAACCAGCTTTACAATTGGCAAAGTTGCCTTAAGTTAAAAAAAGAAGTCAGACTGGATGCAAGGAAACACTTTTTCTCTGTGAGGACAGATGAACACCAGAGCAGGTTGCCCAGAGAGGCTGTGCAGTCTGCATCCTCGGAAGCTTTCAAGACTCAGTTGTACAAAGCGCTGAGCGCCCTGGTCTGGGATCATCGCTGACCCTTCTGTGAGCAGGAGGTCGGACTGAGATCTCCTGAGGTCGCTTGCAGCCTGAATTATCCCTGATCATGTCTGCATTCCTGGAAGGATTGGGCTTTGCCATGTAGCCGTGGCTCAAACGGTCTCTGCGTGCACACCCACGCAGACACACGCTCACCTCTTCCCTCCCTTCCTCCCTCCCCGAGCAGCTGGTATTTTGCTGGTGGATGATGTCATCCCATTTGCTTACTTAAGAAAGGCATCATTAGCGAGTAAGTAATTTATGTAATGCTGCTGCTAGTGCAAATTAAGGTAGAGCTGGGTTAAGCAGGCCCAGGGCAATGAGGGCACGCTCTGCATGGTGGGCTACAGAGAAAATTGCTGCAGGAAGCTAGCGGGCCAGATTACAGGAGATCAGAGGATCGAGGAATGCTGGGCTTGTTTCCTATTCCCCACCCTCTGCATGGGCAGAGCGGGGATGGGAGGTGGTTTTCAGTCTGTTGCCGTAAGGGAGCTCAGTAAAGGCATGTTCCCTGGCAGTGCCCTTTACCCAGAAAGACCTGCCTTTGGAGATCAAATGCAGGCTCAGCTTTTTAAAAAAGTACTTTAAAAATATCAGTCACTGTTCCAAGTTTACTTTTTCTCTCTGCCTGTGTGGATTTCTGTACCAGTTTTGCCTTGTGAGGCTGTACCAAACCCCAGAGTTACCGAGGTGCCGTAGCAGCTAAGGACTACGGGGTGGAGGGGCATACAGATCTTGCAGCAACAGCAGAAGCTGCTCTGCAGACTTGAGGGAAAACTAAATTAAAGGCAAAACTCACAAAAAGAAGAAAGTAGCTGCTTGGAGGTTGTTTGAGCAGTAGATGCACCCTGGTGGTTTCTTTACCCCCACTTGTGTACTATTACTGGTTATGCTCCAGTGGCACTTAGAAATGATGGTGCATTTCTGTGGAGCAGAAATGGTGCACAACAGAGCATTTGCCACCAAGGATGTATTTCAGACCAAACAAAAGATTAATAAAGGAAGGACGGCAGTTAGAGAGGGCTGGCCAGGGGACATGGCACCCTAAAGCACGTGTCTCCTGACTGACCATACACCTCACCTTTGGAGATGTGTGTCAGACTCTGGATTCTCCTGAACTCTGAGGGAATTTGAGTGTAGAGGGCTTATACCTATGATAGCTCAGGTCAGAGTCTGACCCTCCCCACCTCATGTAATTGAGCAGATGATGCTCCTGCCCGGCTTAGCCTACACAACACCAGTTTGCTCATGTTGCTAACAAAGGTCCGGTTTGGATTAGCACACAGGGCTAGGTGATCAGGAAGGAAAAGAAATGCAACCATACAGCCCTTTGGTAGGCAGGATAATAATCATTACTCACTAACAAGGATCTTGCCACTGTAAAGAATAAGTGTAATTGAACAACGTGCTGAAACGCCATAAGGCGGGAGCACAGAGCCACGTAAGAGAGCAAAAGAAAGCAGAACTGGTGAACAACATAAATATTATTGGTTTTCAGAGTTTTGAAATGTTCTTAGGAGACCTGTCAGCGTATCTTAGGTGACTAGAGAAAGGTGGGGGGACAGCTTCTACAGAGGCTCAGGGCAGCACAGCCTGTTCTCCTGCTGACCTGAGAGCCCTTGGTGGGAATCTGGCAGCTGTGAGCACTGAGCGAGTGCAGGCTGAAGGCCTGGAGAGCCACCAGGGCCAGCTGCAGGTCAGAGGAGCGCTGCTGGGCACACAGCTGGGGTGCAGGGTGGAGGCTCCAACATGAATGCTGTACGCCGGTCCCTTCTGCCAAAGCAGCAAGGGCCATGGGAGATAAGCTGTAAATCCTGTGAGGAGGAATTACAGTAGTCAAGCTTGTGTCATGAGTGCACGTATTTCTGCTGAGAGACCCTGATAGGATCTAAGGAAGGGATAACGGGAGAGGAATACCTTTGAGCCACGTGAGCTCTCTCTCTTGGGCTTTCCTGGGAAAGGAGGGGCTGAGAGGGCTGTGGAGGCTTGCCTTCTGCATCCACCTCCACCCTATCCCTGCCAGGAGGAAGTTGGAGAGGAAAGAGGGGATTTTCATCCTGCTAGCATCTGCCAAGCACTACATCTTTGCTATAATTTGGGCTAAGCACAAAGAATGCCTGATTCACCTGGGAGTTTCCCGCTCCCAGTGTAAATCACAGCGCAAGAGACATACAGCTGGGTACTAACCTACACCCTTCCCTCAGCCTAATGTGGGCACAACCCCTACTAGTAGTTTTGTTTGTGCATTTAATCACAAGTTCATTTACTACTGGGGACTGGTGCTGTCACCTGAGCCTTCTGGGAGTGATTCCAAAGAAAGTGGGAACGCACCTCTGTCCGTCAAGCTGGAGCCCACTGAAACTGAGATGTAGTAGCTCAGCTAATCTCTGTGGAGAGGATGGGCTTGGGACCTGGAGAGGACCCACCTTCTTGATCTCCTCCTGGCTGATGAATGCCATCTGTGCCCCCTCCCTAAGGTAGGCTGCCTGATTTGGGAATCCATGCCCAGGCTCCATCCTTGGGGCTGCCTGGCCAGGGAGAGCTGCTCTCTCCTTGGCTTGGTTTCCATACATTTTTGGGCATCCCAAAGGACCTCATGCCAGTGTGTTCAGCCAGTCTGAGGGTGACTGAAATTGCACAGTGTTTAAAAGTAAAATTATTTGTTGCTACACAAACCTAACTAAATGCACACTTATTGTGCTATGTATTGTTTTTAAGCAAAGCTATTCTTACAATCACATTAATTGACAATTAAAAGTTTATATATGTAAATCTAGCTAAAGATACGAATGTTGCTGCTTGATTATAATGACGAAGTGCAAAAAGAAAGAAAAAAAAATAGTAGTTCTCTTTGTTCTGCCTTTGTTACCTGAAGTAAGAACCTGGTTTAATCAGTTAACCATTATCCTACACTTCAGAATAATGCTGCTAAAAATGAAACATAAAATTAGCCTGTCATTTTTCTGTCGCTCACTTGAGATTCAAGCTGTCCTTCTGCAAGGCTTTTAATTTCCATTAAAATGCCTTGCGGCAGGTGCATGGAATTTCAGGAGCAGCAGCAGCGATCAACCCCAAACTGGTCCAGCCCTCACCTCCTTCAAGCACGCCCTGCCTGGCACGGCTGTCCTGCTCACTGCTCACTCAGAGGGAAATTTGGCTTCTCCTCCCCACAAAGACCCTCTTGTAGCAAATCCGACCAAGAGCGCAGCCCCACTCTCCTGCCTGCATGCCCAAACTGTGCTCCGTGAGATGCTCATCCCTTCCCTGCTGTGCCAGGGAGGTTCCATGGTTACTCTGTGACCCTGGCATGGACAAGTGGGGCCAGTGACCTGCCTCAGCACAGACCTTCACACCAGCCAGAGAGCCAAGGTGGCTGTGTGGCTGCACTGCCATGTGCTGGTGTTGGGAAAGGGGGGACAGCTAGGAGGGTGGGAACTTTGTGATGCCAGTGGGAACCTGTTTTAATCTGTGGCAGCGAGCCAGGGGAGGAGCCCAGATGTGAGCAAGAGCGATCTCCTCTCCTTCACAGCAAGTCTCTGGTGCTTGGATGAAGCTGGACTTGTTCAGATGGCACAAAGACCAGCTCTGGAGAGACCCCAAGCATCTGCACAAGAGGGCCAGAATGAGAAAGACAGATGGTTTTGGCATGTGGCATAAGGAACCATCCTAGTCCAGTGAAGGCGAGAGTCTCTGGCAGGTCAGCTAGAAGGCAGCACCACCCTGCTAATGCCAGCGAGAGTCCCTCCGGAGACACAGTGCTGTGATTTCTGCCGCAGGCAGAGAGTCCTGTCAGGTTTTGCAGCACATCAGAGGTTACGAGTGTGCTCTAATGGCTAGGAGGCAGTGTCATTTGGGTAGTAATACACATTCGCATTTGGTTTGGCTATTTTGGTGCTGGAGGAAGTTTTTTCTCTACTGGATCATGAAGAGGCACATACTGCTCCCACCTGTTTGAACGGTGAGTGTCTATAATCGATCGGCCAGGCAAACTGGCTAAACTCCCTCTGAGATTCTGCTCCTTTGGTGGTTTGCCTGTCCTGAGCTTCTCAGTTTTATCTTTGAGCCATCAGGATCAAATGGAGAATTTTTAAAAGCCTGAGGAGAGTCTAGAAGTGAATTTGTTTCTAGTTTTAGCTGGAGGACAGGTTTTTTGGCCCTAGTGATGTGATGTATAGATATTTCAACCTGGGGAGGAAAAGCAAGGCCAAGCGAGGTCTAGAAACTACTGGTGAAATCCTAAAATTAGCATTAAGCAGAGAGACTGTCTGAAAAATCAGAGTTGCAGACTGTGGATGGAAGAAATACAACTGAGAGACCGGGAATTTGCATCAGGCAAAGTGCTTCGGCTGGCTTTGGGCAGGGCCTGTGCGTCAGCTGCGCACCAGCCAACACACACACACAGTCCTCCAGCTAAAGGACAGCCCGATGGCAAAGACAATCAGTATTTGCCATCCCATCAACCCCTTCCAGATCAGTGCTCGAAGACATGACATTAATACAGAGAAGTTCAGGCACAGTCGGTGCCTGGTGATGAAATAAATCTGAGCTAAGTTGTTTCTATCAGTTCAAGTTAAATAGCTGGTTACAGGCTCAAAGGTAACTGTAAGCCAGGGTATTTACCAGTGGGGGAAGCAGGCTGTGGGAGGAAGAGATATCTTGGTGCTTACACCTGCGGCATTCAGAATAGGCAATAGAAATTTCAAAATAGCTAAAAGCCTGCCCATGGTGCAGGGGGAGCATACATGTTCTTGTAGTAAAACTGCCCGGCTTCTAGTAATGTGGTCTCTGTTCCTTTCCATTTAAAAGTTCTCATGTGCCTCTGGTGCTGCCGACAGGGAGTGCTGGCCAGGGCCAGCTCCTTCCTCCAGCTCTATGCAGTGGCTCACTTTTGACCTGTCGTATTTGGTGGGCTTTGTTTTTTCAGCAGAAACTGTCAATCACGTTAAGAGGTCATCAAGATTTGGAACTGGTTTGCTTATTGCCACCTCTAACCAGAGTTACATCGGGAAAGGCTGCGCGTTCCTTAGCCCTGCCTGGTTCCTACCCAGGAAGAGAAGTCAGCACTCCTGGCAGCTCACCTCTGCTTGCAGAGATCAGCCCACGCTTGATCCCAAACTCCCTTGGAGTGCAGGGAGCTCAGCTCGTCTTTGGTTTGATAGCTATTTTCCTTTCAAAGGCGGCAGTGACTGCAGTTGAAAGGCATTGGTTTCTGAAATAGCCCCCTCCCCCTTGAAAATATAGTTTTTAACTTTCTCAGAGAGCCTTGAAACTTCTGCTACAGTCACAGGAAGAAAAGCAGTGATGTTAGGGATGAATGAATGAATGAAATGTGCCTTATCCACTGCTGAAGTTCATCTGTGCTCAGAGCTGTCACACCTGGGACTCCCCGGCCAGCCCATCGCAAGCCTTTGGGGTAAGCAGTGACTCATTCCCCTCATTCTGCTTTTTACACCTCCACACATCTGCCTGTGTTTTCAGAGTTGCACTCCAGTGAGAATAACAGTTTGTTTACTCAGTGAAGGCAACATTACTGGTGCCTCAAAAAGATCTGGATGGTCCTGTTGTGGTGAACGGCATCGGCATTTTCCAAAATTATCTGAATTTGTTTTGGTATGCTGTCAGAAATAATTATAAAGAAATAAAAGCAGGGTTCTTCTCAGTAATTGTGGTTTGACACAGGAGGAGCTGGAATTTGCATCCCTGTTGCTTTCAAGTTGCTGAGATCCTCTTTGACCATCCTGTTACTCTGCAGCAGTGGGACCTGGGTTAGTACGTGATCATGTTCCCCAGAAAAACATTTGGGAGGAGAGGCTTTGTGTTCGCAGAACCCAGAGAGACTGAGATGCCAGAGGAAGGACATTTTGTTTGTATTTCCCTGTGACTTTAATCATGACTTCCAGGTAACAGGTCCCTGCCAAAGGCCAGGGAGATACAAGACAGCTTTGCATTAACTCACGTGCCAGAGAGACCAGGGCTCACCTGCCAGCTTGATCCGACGGGGATCCTTGCAAGAGGGATGCAGGTAACTCCCAGTGTGTTAGTGGTCCCCTTGCAGACCCTGGTGAGTTGCTGCTGGTGTCCTGTCCTCCAGGCAGCAGATGCAGTTGTGCACAGGAGCCACTTTACGCACAGACAGCTTCATTAGACCAAGCTGAGCTCTTAATATGCAGCAAGGCAGCGGCCTTGGCTCCAGCGGAGTTTCAGCTGTCTGCAGCAGAGACAAAGTCTCCTCTCAGGACCAGCGCCTGGTGTAAATTCCTTGCAGCCAGTGTGCAGAGTGAAAGGAGGGCTTGGCTTTCCACAACCATTTTTCTGAAGCAACCCACACACTCAAATTGGGGCAATGCCTGAGTAGATGCCTAATCTGAAACCTGCTAGTAAAACAAGAGGAGCACTGTTTTTTTTAACTTTAAAGATATTGGACCATTTTATAGTTGAGCATCTTTTACTTCAGAGTCAGTAGCTTCCTCTTTTTGTTTCCTTATTGCACACTTACTAAAACCAGACTTCTGTGACCCTTATATTTTGTCCCCTTCAAGATGGTTACTAAATACGTGTTTAAAAACCCCAGGTGTGTGTATCCGCAGGTTTGTGCGTGGCAGGGCAAGTGGGAGTGAGAACTGGTAATAGAGGACAGCAGGAGCTCTTGATTTCCTGCTCTTTCTATTGCTTTCAGACACCTCTAAAACAAGGTGCTCCACAGCCATGCAGTGCAATCTGCAACGATGAGACTGCACTCTATCTTTGTCATTACAATTTCTTTCTTTTTTTTTTTTTATTCTGACCTGAGAGTCTAATCCCTGCCTCCATGCCTTGCTGTCATTCAGTTCCTGAAGCACAACTCCTGACTCCTGTAGTGCCAGAAATATAGTTTACCCTGTGACACGAGGTCTTATTCCTCAACCCAAAGCCTAAATGAGAGGATAGCTTAATGTAAGTAATCAGCTCCCAAAACTGTTGTGTGGAGCGTTCATGCATCTTCCCCCTTTCCTAGACACGTCCATCATTAAATCATCCCAAAGCATGCTAAGATTGCACACACACATGTTCATCCTATTAGAAGAATAATCGCTCATTACAGATTCCAGGACTCCACACTTCTCAGGCACGAGGTAAGCAACATGCCGGGCGCCAGCTGCGCACAGACTGTCATCCCTCACATCGCACATCACATGCTATGCACTGGTTGACCTCTGCCAAAACATTACCCCAGCAGTCACGCCACATTTGGCTGTGTAAGGGGTGCCAGTGCCCTCAGCCAAGCAGAAGACCGTAGCATTGCATCTGTTAAGTGCAGGCTCAGAGAAATGGCCGGATCCTTGACTGCCATAAATTGTTAGGGATGTGTTAACCTCAGAGGAGCTACCTGCATTTGCAGTGCATAATCACCATTTAGGAATCTGGGCCGTTAACGAGACAGATGGTCTTAATCCTCTTCTTATTGGATAGTTGTGCACATCACAAGTAAGACTTATTGGACTGTTATGGGCAATCAGCAGAGACCTCAAGGACTAAGTGTCAGTGGAAATTGAATGATTGCCGCCTCCGCAGCTGGTCCCTTCCAGCCAGGTTGGAGCAGATGGCAGGCGAGAAGCTCTCCGTATGGTACCTGTTCGGTCACTGAAAAGAAGACCAGTTCTCAGGATAGTTACAGCTTCTGTAAAGAATAAATAAACCACCCACTGAGCTGAATAATAGTTCCAATAGCCAGGAAACACCTTAAAGAATAAATATGCAGGTAAAGCCTGTCACAGAGCCATCTGAATCATGATGCCAAAACCCTGTGAGAGTTGACCAATGTGTTTCTGCTGAAAACTGCACTCCTTGCTGGTGTTATGATTTCATTACAGTTGGTATCATAACTCAAAAATGCATTTATCTGTCTTTGTCAAGCACCAGTATGGCACGACAGGGGAAAAAGAAAGAAGTGCTGTTGTATAAGCTCAGTGAACACTTCAGCTTATCACAACTCAATCTTTCTTTCTTCTTCCTCTTATGCTACTGCCTCAGCTGTTTTTGAGTGCTGGTGTCATAGTGCCCATGGGTGCCCACCTCCACCTTCCAGCTTTCTCTTGGTAGCATACAATGAACATCAGTCCAATGCCAAGGGGCTCGCCCCATGAGTCGGTGTGATCTTTTGGCCACTCTTTGTGGCCCTTTTCAAATCCATAGCAAAGCCTTTCAGTAGAGGTAATGAATTATTCTGCAGAGGCCAGGCAGTTTCTGGAACGCTGGACTCAGACATCACAGAACTAATCCTCCTGTAGACCCGTCACTGAAAACACATCAGTGTTTCTCCCCTTCAGCTTCCTTTCACTTCAGCTGCTGGTACAGGACCGGGTTCATTCTGGCTGAGCTGTGTTTCATGAATCATGGCAAGCCACTGCCACTGCCGAAACACAGGTCACTCGTCTGAGCCAGCATCCCCCATGTTCGTGCAGCTCCTTCAGAGACCACCACAACCAGGATGGTTTGCTTTCTGGTACAAACTAATAGCAACTGGAAGGAGAGCTGAGATGGCAGCAGCCTTTCTGCTTTGAATGCTGTCCCTATTAAAAGCACTCAGACTGTCACAGAAAGACGGTCGCTACCTGCGGGAAGCTGTGCTGGCCTCTGCTCTCAAAATGAATGTGGCCTTTCTCTCCAGACCCCAGGCACTGGAAATGGGGAGTGCTGAGAGCAACCCGCTTGGAGACTGAACGGGGAACAGCACCCACTGCTGCACTTCAAACCTCTTTGTCCTCTGTAAGTCCATAGACAGCCCAAGTGAGTATGGTGGGACAGAGACTGCCTTTTTACAGATAATTAATTAACGGCAATGTTGAACGGAGGTGTTCAGTATTTTTTTGCTAACTTCTGTGAGGGAATGGCTTGTCTTTCCTTGATATAAGGGGGTGGACAGCTTTTGCATATGAAAAGAACTTCTTGCTTCCACACTTTCTCTCCAGACTGCCTCTGCTCTTGCTCGCAGAACTGCCTGATCACCCAGTCCTCAGCTTTTTGGCAGCTCCAGTCCCTTTAGTTCAACAAATGACCCACCTACTAAACTGGTATTTTCCACACTGGGCCTAACTTTCTGACATCCTTCATGTTCTGGGATTTCCTGGTAGATAAGGGACACAGGGAGCTCAGTACCTCACAAAATCAGAGCCTGCATATTCTGAATTTTCTTCCTGAGACACTAATCATAGAAAAGAAACAAAATTCTGTGGAACAGTGGCTGTGATTTGCCTGGCTCATCTACGGGGAGGAAATCTTCAATAAAGTCAGTATTGGTTCCCGTTTGTCCCTTCAAGTTTATGCAGATAATCAGGATCAAATCTCACTCTGAATTTGTGAACAGGTTATAGCTTCAGCTTGAGAGGACACATGCCATGTACGTCAGAGGAATTATATATACATATATACATATGTCTAAAAGGGTGGCCTGGGAGTTAGAGCTGGCCCTGATTGCCTTTGTTTCACAAAAAGACAGTGCTTTGGGGGACATATTTCTCTGCTTTTCTTGCAACGTTGTGCATTAATGACATTCCTCAAGCTAAGAATAGATAGTCTTCATCTTGATGGCTGTTTAAACAGCATGGACCAGAACAGCAAACCTTAGTAATATGCAGGCCAGATCCTGATCTCGGCTGCACAGACTTCTGTGCAGCAATTTGAAAGTTAATGATGCACTAGGGACACTGTGGTGTAGATGAAGTACCGTAACAAAGAAATGCTGGTTGAAAAACCACCTTCAGAGCTCTCTCTGGTTCCTTTATCTCAGTGTAGAAGGTAATTTCAAATAAGGGCCCACAGGGATTTTCTATGAGCATGGCTCTACTGGATATTTTTCTTAGTGTCCAGTGGAACCGACTGGAGAATACATTTATATCATTTTTCAATGACCTTCTTGCCAGAAAGGACTGAAAGCACCTGGAGTAGGGCCTGAGTTAAAAATGATCTGGACTAACAGGGCGTGCGGCCCAGAATGAAATTCAGTAATGACGAAGGTGAAATGATATATTTAGGAATGTACTGTAGAACTATACAAGTAGCAGAAGTACTGCAAAATAAGACCCAGGGGTCACAGCAGTTCACAAGATAGATACAAGTCACAGGTATTCTACTGTGGCAGCTGTTCTCCCCATCTACTTGGTATAAGATGAGGACAAAGCAGGTTAATTTGTGTGAAGGAGAACTTACGCTAGATATGAAGAAAAATGTTATGGTGAAACTTGCGAAGCACAGCGAAGAGAGGCCACAGCATCCCTGCCATCATGGGTTTAAGAATAGATTAGATGAAGACCTGTCAGGGATGGCCGCCATGTTCTTTGTGCTGCCCCAGTGCTGGCGGTGGGTGAGGTCACCTCCTTGGCCCCTGCAGCTCTGTGCACCTCAAGCCCGTACAACACCAGTCATATCTGCCCTGCAGCTTCTCCAGCAAAGTCCTTCTCCATGCTCGGTCCAGCTGATGAGCTGCAAAGGGGACACGCTGGGGAGGTGACACTGCTTACGCTGCTGCTGTGGGGCCTGGGAAGGTTGCTGACACCAGCCACTGCTGCTTGGAGGAGGCTTCACCACCACCAGTAGCCACCTTCAACACCTGGGCTTCCACGGCTCAGGGATGGGCAAGTCAGCACCATTTTGCTGGTCTCTCCTTGCTGTTTCACTGTGAGGCTTGGAGCTGATCCTGCCTTCACTTAGCAGAAAAGTGGGCCTTATTCTTAAATTCTTATTTGAGGGAACACACTTTCACCACACAAATAGTGCCCAAATGTCACTGTGCAGCAAGAATAAGGCCTGGAGGGACAGCATTTTTATTTTGCACACATCATGGGACAATTGCGCAGATTTGCTGAATTTCTCCATGTGGAAAAAGAAGTCATAAGAGGGGATTTCAGCCACCACATGCGTGTAAGGTCCTGTGTGGACTTTACAAAAAGAAAAGGGAAAGTGACAGTCTTGTTGCCATATGTTAAGAAGAGACAAAAGAGCACTGACCAGGCTTTGAGGAAATAATTTAAGAGGATCGGATTTTGAAGCACTCATGTACACTTTGAACAGCTCCTTCTCTGCTAAAATCCAAGATTATTTCAGAAAGTTGCCAAGCAACACAGAGGCCATACATTGTAAAGACTATATAATCCAGACAGTTGCTTCTTAAAAAATGAAAACAAGATTTGAAGGACAGATCATGAAAATCTTTCTTTTCTGAGCCTCTGTTGGGCTTCTTGTCCTTCTGCTCCTTTCACACACAGGACTCCCTCCCCTGCCCCTCATATTCCTTCCTTGCTTCATTTTCTGTATTGTGAAGAAGGAAAAAACACTGTGGTCAAAGAGACAACAAAAAAAAACTGTAAGAAGAGGCAAAACTAAGTGTGACAGCGTTGCAGTAAATAAGGAAACACCAGTTAAGTTAGACATTAGCAATGCAGTTTGTATTTGAGCATTTCCAAGTTGAGCTTGATAAATGCAGCCCAGCTCTGCACCATTTACATATCCCCCTTTGCCAAAAGGCACAAAGGTAGTTGCTGTAATGCTCACAGGAGAGGAAAAGGGTGAAAAGGAGATGGATTTAATGGTGCAGTTTTTATCATTTTTTACTATTTTTGGCTCTACTCTCTGAGGGAGCTGGTGAACGAAAGGCTTTAAAGCAGCTGCCTGGCACTAATAATAATAAATGCTGGGGAAATCCATAGCTTCTGTGTGCAGAGGGGTGGCAGGGACTTGCGCATAGCCCCCACCGTGCTGCTCCTTCATTTCTTTTCTGCAGGCTAAACTCCAGGAGCCCCTTTCTCTGCATTCTGCACCACACTCACTGTTTTCCCCATGCCACTGCAAATGCCAAGTAATAATTGGGATACCTTCTTCTCTTTTGAAAATCTACATGTTTTAAACTTAGTTTTTCATAAACAGGTTGCTGGAAAAGTTGTCGACCTCTGAAATGCACTTAATCTTTGGACAAATAGACTTCAAATGGTGCGCTGTTGTCTAGCAACTATACTATAAACAGCCCTTCATTTGTCTCCTGTGGGTAATCACTGATTTCTCGGGGATTAAAGCTTAAGTAACACTCCAATCTAGGTGCGTGCATCAGACCATGGCGTATTACAGCAGATTACTCTTCCTAGTATACAGCTTGCTTAACCATTTAGAATCACAACACAAAACCGACGGCCACAGTGGTGAGAAAATCAGCACTAGCTTGTCAAATAATTAATATTTTGAGTTATAATGTAGAACATTTTATTGGCAGGCTCAAAAAGATTTCTGTCATACAGAGGGGTGGGGTGGCAGATAAGCATCAAATTAGAAGATCTCATCTAGGCTGAGCCTGAGTTATTTCAAAGGTGTTTTGATAGCTTCTGCCCAACAGCCTCTGCATGTTCTGTTGCACTTGCTGCCTCATGCCGCAGGTATGGAGTTTTCCCTTCCAGTGGTGTGCAGGACCATGCTGCAGTGAGATACTACACCTCACTTCTGGGCACAGAGGCTCCAGACTGATTGAACTGACTCTCTACGTGTTGTGAATACAGTTTATTAGATGCATCTGCTTCCATAGATCACGGTCTGCTTAAGAGACTGAAAACATGTGCTATTGCTAAATCACTACATTTAACACCTTCCCTGGTAAAGCTCCCCTGCGGCATGTACTGTGTTTGGTTGCGGATAGTCTCAGCGTAATGCTGGGTAATGAATGGGGGTGGCCTGGGGCCGGCCATAAGGAAAGAGCAGTTGTTAGGTTGAATTTAAATGAAATTAAAAAAAAAATTAAAAAACCCACGGGCTCTAGATTTAGAATAAGTCTCAGCATTTGTGGGATTAGAGTTTCAAATGTTGACCTCCCACGCTGAAAGAAATACAGGTCTGTGGGTGGGTAATGCTACATATCTTACAGAAAACCAGCGTTTAACCGACGGAATTATATTCAAGACATTTATCTTAAGATTTACCTTAAGAATTCACATTTTAAAGAAAGCAAGTTTGATATGATCTGAAAAACCAAACTTGTGCTGGGGCTCCCTAGTTCCCCACCCTCCCCTTGCGATCCTACTTCAATGGCTTGTTTGTGACCTGCAAGCAGTGACTAAAATCCCCCCTCGCCCCTCCAACACGCAGGCTCTCCAGGCTTTAAATACGCAGTCAGGAGGCAGCAGAAGCAACACACTCACCCTGCCCAAAACCTCGTGTGCAGGAATGGCTAAATTGTTGTGACTGTCCCCCACTTTTCCCAGCCCAGCTGAGCCGGAGCAGCTCTTGCAGCTTCTGCAGCAGCAGACCCCTCCGTCTGCAGGCTCAAGTAGGCAAAGTATGGGGAAAGTAGGGAGCAGCCTCCCTGAAGGGAAAGACCTTCCCAGGGCTGAGCTGGTGTGAAGGTTGCAGTACTCCAGCTTTCGTTACCAGCTGTGCCAAAAAGCATTTGATGCTTATGGCCAGTGTTTGAGTGCTTGGCAGTTTGGTGGAGCTGTGCAAGGGGCACCCCAGGTGCTGGGTTGAAGGTTACTTAGATACCAGTGCTTTCCACGCGCTGTGTGGGTGACCCAGGAAAGAATCCATGGATATAAGTGGTACCCCAGGGAATGTGGGCTTAATTCCAATGCCCACAGCGTGCTCCCCTCTGAAACACCACCGTTTCAGAAACCTTTATTCTTAAGCAGCTGTTGGCAATGCAAAAGGGGTGATCCCACTTCCCTAACTGTGGGATGTAGGCTTTAAGGTCTTAGGACGTAATGACAGGGAGATTTTGTGCCCTGCATCTTTTCTTAAGTGTTTAAAAGAAGCTTTTGTTAGACCCACCGAGGATACGGGCATCCTCTGGAGCTCTGTCTGCTTCGAAGTGGGAAGAGTTGGCGCAACTTTCTTTGGGAGGCACTACACAAACAGCGTGCTCTCACCGGGACTTGTTTGAGTTTTCAGTTCTTGCCTCCAGAGGATCTTCTTTCTGTTGTGTCCTCCACTCTCAAATCCCCAAAGCAGTTTCATAAATACCCTTGTCTTCGTTCTTCCTACTGATGTCTCCTGGAGAGGATGTATCTGATAAAGCTAAATATTTCTTGCACAATACATTCCATAAAGCTTCAGTGATTTTATTATGTTATACACTGTAGGGAGCAACAAATAGATTCCCTATATGCTCTGCATTTGCATGAAAAGAACCTGCAGCATTATCATCCACCACCCCACTCCTCCATTTGGTTTTTTTTCCTGAATTTCCTTACAGGTCAGCTCACATCCCTCCATTGATTTCCATAGACTCTGGAACAAACTCAGAGGATGGACAAAGTCTTAGTCCTGTTGAATTTAATGGCAAAATTCCTGTCGAACTGAATGGACCCAAAAGATCCAATTGAAAGCCCACTGGGACTAATGAAAATCTGTCAATTGCTGTCAGTTAGATCCACATCAAACAGCATAAGATAAAATAATGCACATTTGGGTAAGACAGAGGAAAAACCCCTGCAAATATGGTGTGAAAGCAGTTATGTCTCTAGGACTAAAGGAATTTTCATCACATAATGAGAATCAATGCTTAACAAATTATTACCCCTGTAAAGGTGACATTATGGACTGTGTCAGCTTTTGACATGTGGTCATTTTAAAAGCCAACAACCTTGATAATGTCCTTCAGAGATTACTGTTTGTTAATAGTGTACATTAGGAATCAAGCAATCATAGAGAGTGCAATTAAGTGCATAATCACAGATATTTTTGACATCTGTCTACTTTTAGGCTCCATAGCATTTTTTTGCGTCTCCCCCCCTGCAGCCTAGTGACTTCAATTAATTTATCAGGACCATCTGTGTTGTAATTTTTGTTGCTCAGCTTGCCTTTCTACATCTGTTTTTTGGCTGAATATTTCATGACACTTCATCATTTTCACTCATAGCACTAAAAATATGGGACTAATATTTGCTCAGTTAAGTTGCTCGGTTTAAGATAACCAGCAATTAAACAGGCCGCTGCACTTCTGATAAATGACTCTTCCTCCTGCAAGAAGGAAGCAACAACATTTTAAAAACTGTGCTTTGGGTTTTCTGGTGCTGTTTATCTCTGATGCACAGAGGTCAAACCATCAGTGGTTCTGCCAGCTACTATGTGCATGCTCTGAATCTCCAGCTTACATGATGTTTCAGAGAGAAGGATAATATGTCATGGCTCGAAGGTTATTTGGTCATTGTGCTCTGGGTAGTCTACATGAGCGCAAGTGTTTTTGCGGGCCATAGCTAACTACGCTCACTGCATCAGGGTTAAGGGTGCTCTGAAGTACACAAGGATCAGTGTACATTCAGCCTCTCTTCCCTGATCACAGTATATCAGAAGGAATAACCAGCTAAAGCTGACTGCACTGAGTGGGCAATGCATGCAGCAAAGAAGAAACATGTAGGTTTTTACTTCCTTGAGCCATTGAGGTTAGGGGTACAGTGCTCCTAGCAGGTAACTCATTCCACCTCCCTACAGTGAAGAAAAAACATTTTCTATTGCTTTCCTAGAGTCCTTTGAAATGTTTACCTTGGGGGCTCATCCACGATAAATATTTGGCCATGACACAAATCTTTTATCTGAAGTCACTGCCTAATTTTCTTTCCTTAAATTTCTTCCTTTACTCTAGCTAATACTAATTTTAAGCAATCTTTTTCCGCTCCTGGTATTGTAGCACCCCATGATTCTGTTTTCTATGACTTCAGGATCTCCAGGTTTTACTAAACCATAGCAACTGTCATCTTCTTCTAAAAGAGGGAAAGTAGGCAAAGTAACAGGCCTGCCACTCAGGAGCTTGTATAAGGCGACAGGAGAAAGACTGTTCACTTGAGTAAGAGTAGTCCTTGCAATAGCATTACGGTGTGTTTATCCATGACAAAAGTCCTTGATGAAGTACAACCCTCTCTGCAACAGTCCTATGTAACAGGTTTTCCTGAGAAAGACCCGTATACCATGTTCTTCATCCAACTGTGCCCTGGAACACAATATCCAAGTATCTACCTCTTTTATTGACCCAGGATACTATTTTTTGAATTGATTTTTTTAATCTTCTGGATTGGTGGTCCCTGATGGCATACCTGTTGGGTGAAGTCTCACCCGGCAGCAACTGAAGTATCAAATCCAAGCATTTAAGCCTTGCTGGGCCCACGACTCAGCAATAGCAAGCGGAAGGAGAAAGGGGCAGTTTGACAGTGAGGGGGGAGAGAAAGAGATAGCCGCTAGAAGAGATACAGTAACATTGACAGTTTTTCTCAAATGAGCCTCAGCTACGAAAAGGCTGGTGACTGCTGCTAGACACTGAATGAACTTTCTCTTTTTTTGCTCACAGTGCACTTCTGTGTGGGTGGGCTGACTGGATTTGAAGTAAACAGCAGGAAGACGATCTTCCCAGTGAATGAAAAACTGCTTTGCTGAGGGAAAACAAGCACTACAAAAATATGACAAATAGCTCTGAAAGTGGCACTTCTGTAAGGAACGTTTTAAGCCTATGAAAAAGGCAATGTTCCCCCTGTGAGCCCCATTATATTCAATGACACACTTCACCAACTTAGCCAAAAACCAGCAGGCCCAATTATATTGGACTTTTGTCAGTGATTAAGTGAGATTATTCGCTTGTGGTTGGACCCATGCAGAAGACAGGGGCAGCATGATTGCTACCGATTTAAGAAGTCCATCTTTAGTGCCAGTGTCAGAAGTCGATGACTTTGACACTGAAATATGAAGGCTCTGCACCTAACATCACAGGGGCTGCAGCTGTGGCGTTAGTAATGCGCTCAGGTGAGTCAGGGCAGCACCTGATAAATCACAAAAAATCGCAGTCCCAAATGGACAGCACTACAAACTACAGTATGGCGAAACTTGATTGTCCTGGCATGTCTTGGAAAATGTACCGCTGAATAAAGCTTTACTCCATCTATGTTATCAGAGTGCTGCTACTGAGCAACTGATGATGTGAAGGCTGACTGATCAGGTTAAGTCATACCAGTAAATAGTATAAGAATTCTTGGTTTCAACTGCTAAATAAGGTATAGGAAAGATGAATGATTTTTCCTTTGTGAGGCTTATAGATCTGCAAAGAATTGTTCCTGAAGATATTCGCTAGTCATCAGTGTCTCTGATTCATGGCAGGAATTTCCTGGGAATTCACTGCATTGAAAATATAACAACTCATTTACCTGGTAGCTAAGTATTTTCAAGATGGGGTTTGTTCTGCATTAGTCAGAGTTGATGACTTTTGAAATAAGTTCAAATGGATGAAAATATAAAGGCCTTTAGCGACTTAAGATGACTTTTAATTAAAGCTCAACAATCACACGTTGAGCAGAGCACACCCAGAATGTCATAAACCTCTGAAAACTAGGCAGTATGCTGGGCTGGACCTGAAGCTCAGGACAGACACATAATCCTCCACAAATAATTAGAGCAGAAAATGCTTCTAATCTCTTTGTTAGTCTGGCTGTGTTATTTGATCTAATAATAAACTAGACATTAAAAAAAAAACCAACCTCCTCATACATTTTAATTTAGACTGCACTGGGCATCTTTTAACCTGTAATTGCTTAGCTGGTCTGGTTTGAAATTTAGGTTCCTCCTTCCCTCTGTTTTGACTTATGCATGTACTGTACACATGTTTGTGGTGTGAAACGCCACTGTCCTCTGCCTGTGTAAGCACAGCGTAAACACCAAGGTGTCAGAATTTGGGCCCTAATTTATGAAAGCTTTTCAGCAGGGAGTTGATTGACTTTCCACCCACGCTTAGGTTTCACACGTCCTTGAGTGGCGCCAGCAGTCCGTGTGCTCTCCTTAACCCAGGCCGCAGCTCTGCGACACCCCTGGTGCAGCTCAACGCCCCTTCAATTTGGCGGGGGTTTAAAGGCCAATGCCACTGGGGATGTTTTTGTGGATTTTTGCACTGCGGGAAGAGGCAGGGCGAGGAGCCAGGGACTCACAGAGGTCACTGCCACCACGTGTGGCTGGGACCACGAGCACGGCCCTGTCCCCCGAGCCGAGGCGCGGGGCCTGCTCCCTCACCGCCCACCGCCCGGGTAACCGCCTGTCTCTCAGGCTGTCTCCAGGCCGGTTTTCACTCCTTTTCACCTCGCTGACCTCTCACTAAACACAACTCTCCTCACAGACCTCTTACTAAACACAAATCACTTCTCAGGATTTCCAAAATCCACACACATTCTCACAGCCTCGTGGGCCCGGATGGACCCCTTCTACAAGAACGTGCTTAATCCCCAGATGAAATACAGCCCAGACAAAGTGCTACCCCGGCACTGCCTGTCCCTCACCTTTGCAACAGCACAGCTCTCCCTCCTCCTCCTCCTCCTCCTTGCCTCCCCCATGCCTTTCCAGCTCCTCGGCCTTCTTCGCCCCTCCAAACCCAGTCGAAACCTACGTGGCTTCTGTGACTGAAGCCCCTCGCCCAACTGTAGCTATTACTGAACGCCCTGGCGATTTATAAATTTAAAAAGATGTGCCGTTATTTTTCGGTACACATTTAATCTATAGAGGTAAGTCGGGGCGGGGGGGGGGGGGGGGCAGGTGTCGGCGCCGTGGCGGGGCCTGGTGCCGGGTCCGATCGGAGCGCGCCGCCTCCGGGGCCGAAAGGGTTTAGCGTAGTCGCTATGGCAACAGCGGCAGCCGGCGGCTGGGGAGGGGGAGCGGCGGGCGCGCCTCCGCCCGCCTGAAGCTGGCGGCAGCGGGCGGCCGGCGTCGGCTCCGCTCAACTTCGGCGAAGGGGCCGGCGTCGAGGCGGCGCTACCCCGGCGCGGCCAGCGGCCGCTCGCCTCAGCGTCGGCGGCGGGACGGGCGCGGGTGGCCGCGGTAAGGAGGAGGGGACACCGCCGGCGGCGGGCTGGGGTGCTGCGGCCGTGGGGCGCCCGGCGGGACGGAGGTGGTGCCGAGCGGAGGGGACCGCTGTGTGTCCCGGCCCCTGCCGCCGAGAGCCCGGGGCGGGGGTTTCGCAGTTTCGGCGTGTGTGGTTATCGCTGCCCGGCCCGAGGGGCTGCCGTGAGGGAGCGGCGGCCGCCGTTGGAGCCGTGAGGCGCGGGGCTGGGACGGGCGGCGGCTGGGAGGGGAGGGGGCGAGGGCGAGGGCGGCGGGACACCGGCCCTCCTTCAGCGGCTTGGCAAAGTCCGAATTGTGTGAATTACGTTCGTTTCTTCAAAGTATCGTCTCAGCTGCAGGTTAGAGAACCCCTCCAAGTTCTCGGGTTTCGGAGGGATTTTTAAATCTGCCAGGTTTAAAGTTTGTCAAAGTCGAGAGGTGTCAGCGTTTTGGCGGGTAGCTGTATCTTCTGGAGGTACTGGACCGAGCCCTAATAGCTCAAAAGCCCTGCTGTAAGCCCAGCTGTTATCCCTCGTCACCAGGGCTAATCCGTACCCCAGCGTGGGTTTAAGCTCGCTATGCCAGTTTAGAGGGCTTGACTCCGAGCCACCTCCTCTCCCTGGTAGCCTCTTCCCTCACTCCGGGTCCATCTGTCCGCACGAGCAAGCGGGAGCGGCTGCTTCCAAAGGTGAGGTGGGATGGGTGGGCAGGGAAGGGGGCCGGGGTGCTCCGGCGGCTCTCCCAGGCTGGGCTCGGGCACGACATGGCAGGGCTGCGTGCGTGGATTAGCCATGGGTAACGGGTTACGTAAAGAACAGACAGTCAGGGAGGAAAGGATGGTTTATGCTGCCTTACGCTTATGCCACTCTTGCTTAAGATCTCTCAAATTAGACACCTGCCCTGCTAAGTGTCTTCAGTGTGGAAGTCCAATGCGTAGTAACTGCTAAGGTCAGTCAGATAGCTTTGGAATCATGGCAGTGTAACTGAGAACAGACTACACTGTACATCTCTTAATGCTAACACATTAATTAAAGTCTGTCTCGAGACAGCTCTCTTCACTGCTTGTATGGCTGCTCTCTGTGGATGGGCTGCAGGTGGGTCATACAGCTATTGCAGGAGAGAAGCGTGAGCTTTCCCAGAGCTCTGCCAGTTGCTTCTGATGCTGTATGTAGTATCTCCAAACAGGGGCTTAAGTTTTCAAACTGTTAGCATCCTTCTTTTGGGTGCTAATTTTAAAGCAATGTGTATTTTTAAATAACTCCTGTCACAAGGACCAAACTTCTACACTGGTCTTACTGTTCTCCAGTACAGGGAAGACTCCCACGTAGGTTAATAGCTCTGTAGTGAATTGAGACAGAGTGAGACTTTGAGGACGTCCAGTAAATATTCTTTCTGATAGAGTCTGTAACTAAGGTTCAGTACTGAATAGAAATGTACAGGCGTCTGTTAAGATACATTCTCACCTTATGATGCAATGAGTTACTCCTGTTTTCACAGCAGAATCAGTCCTCTATCTGGATGGAGAATGCACATCTCGCCCACCCATTTTCACAGCACTAGTCTGGTCTACGCCACAACATAAAATGAACAAACTTCAGTGGACCTCACAACTGGTGAAATACGCTTTTGGGTCTGAGTTTCAAGCTCTTACTTTATATAATTCTATATCTATAAGTATCTGCAGTGAATGACAGTGTTAGAAACACCATTTTATGACATTTCTGCCCCTTTAATAATGTTGTGTACTTACAATGACAGTAGAATAGAGAAAGACGAGCTGGGGATCTCTGAGAGTTTTAACTTTGCAAGTCTTTTGTGTTGGAGCCTTCCATCAGATGTTATTGCTGCTTTATTGCAGCAATACTTTTTTTGTGGTTTGAGTATTTTTAATAACAGGAAAGCTATGTGTCTGTGTTACCTTCTGAACTCTCATTTACGTGGCTAAATGAATGGTGAAGAATACTTTATGTCCCTCTGTCCTGACTGGAAACATGTCTTCGTAGTCTGCAGAGATCAAAGAAAGATACAGAATTGAAGGTGTGTTTGATCTACCACAGCAAGATAGCCATATCTGAGAAAAATATAAGAAGTTTTACTAACAAGATAGGCAAACAAAGCAAATCAGTGTGTTTTAACTTCCTGGCTTCAGTAGGTTTAGGTAATAGTCCAGTAGAAGTTGTATACAATACAGTGTTTTTATGGTTGCCATTAGAAAATGTTGTTTAAAGCATGAGTGGGAATTTGGCATGAAAATAGTCCTGTTTCTCAGCAGATGGAACTCATTTGCTCTGATAAGTAGACAAACTGTAAAATGCTACTCTGCTTCATAAGCAGATTTGAGCAACACCCACCCTTTTGGTTCTGCAGATAACACAAAGATTATCTTCTCTAGAGTCCTAGCCATTAGAAGAGCTCTAGGCTATTGGGCCCTTCCTTCACTTTTTAAGATCTGTAGACTGGATTTTCATCTGGAGTTAATCAACACAGCTCTTTTATTTATTTCAGTGAGGCAAATCTGTTTTTTATTAGTGCAGCTGTACTGTAGATCATGAAGCTGTACCAGTTAGATCAGCTACCTTTTCTCCTCATGTTTTGGCTAGTGCTTGAAAAATACCTTTCTCGTTCATACCTGAGCTTGGAGCCCAGTTCATGCTGAATCCATTTTTCCTTATACTTCTTGCAATCAAAGTGTGGATGTAAAATGCATTAGATAGACTTGCTTTCTGAAAGATTGAAGCTCTAAGAATGTATTAGAAACTACACAAATGCTGGGGAGGTAAGAGCAGTGTTTTTCGAGTGTTCTCAATTTTAAAGAGTTCCATTACAAAAAAAATCTTTTGAGGGCTAGTAGCCCTCAAAATGTGCCATACCCATGTATATCATAATCGTCATGGTATTTTCAGAAGGCCACTCAAGCTTTCCTTTGGTAGAATTGGTACCACTTTTGTTCCTCTTTTGTATTGCAGCACCTTGTGATGTGCTCTGACTGTCCTTCTGTTATGCTGCCTAGTGGTGATTTTTACAGTCGTGCACATTCACAAATGGCCTAAGTGACTTGTGACTCTCTGTGGCAATTACACCAGAGGAAGAGCCAGCCAGCCTGTTTCTATAATGCTGAGAATGCAAAGTCTGCTGGAGAAAAGCTAATATGGAAATTAGACTGTATGCCAAACGGCAGCACGGTTCTCACGCACTTTTGAGAGCGCTTGTCATTCAGAAGCAGAGTCGGGCAGCAGCAGGAGCTGTCAGCCTGCGGCAGGCTGGTCAGACCATGAGCGCTGCCCTGCTAGGGGCAGACAGGCATTACCTGGCATGCGAGGGCCTGCTGGGTGCCACAGTGCCCTGTCACAGTTAGCTCACTCTTAGACACCGCTCTTTTTGCTGTCCTTAAATACCTGCAGCCATGATGACTTGACAATAAATAACGTTTAATTTAAAGCGTTGGCTTGGTCCCCTATACTTCTGTTATTCAAAACTCTTTGCTACTTGCAACAGGGTTATGTCCCTGGATGTATTTCAACCACCACAATTTATTTTTTTTTGTCCAGAAATAGCTTGTGTCCATCACAAGAGAATCAGTACACTCATAAAGTGAAACACAGGTTCTCTGCTGTGGTGTCCCCACAGACTCTGAGTGTCCCCAAGAGTGCTCTCTCTTTATTCTGCAGGTTAGAGTGAGGAATGCTGCTGTAGTAATATCATGATATTTGCATTGCTTTTAAGTTTCTTGATTGAAAAGCTCTATCTACTGCTTTCTCAGCATTATTTGCCTCATAGCAGTTTTAGGAGATAGATGTCTGAGGTTATGATAATTTCCACGGCAAGTAGCTGTAAATACCATAGCTTTCCATGTCACTAAACAAGGAGGGAGATTTCAGACAGATAGGAAGTAGGGTTCTTTGGGCCCCAGTAAGGCAAAAGTCTTTGTATGGAGAGGATAATGGTAAGTAACAGCAGAAAAGTGGTGAAGAACAGAGAACAGGGATTCTTTTACAAAGGTATGGTGGACTATATAAATAAAATTGAGAAGGTGTTGTCAGCAGTTTCTTCATTAGAACTTGCTAAGATTCTTTGTTTGTAACAAAATTAAAATATCTTTATCACAGGAGAAACAGAATTTGGGGTTCATCTATGATGCTGTCGCTACTTACCCTACTTCATTCAGGTATAGCTAGCAGCATAGCCATGGCCACAAATTCTGCCTGAGAAGCTGGTTAAAAGTCCATCAGTGAGCACATACAGACTTCAGGGATGGGTGTTGCCAAACCAGCTTTAATCTAACAATGAGTTGCAGTCAAGGGAGATACTTAGATGCCCTTTGCTACCCAAAAGAGACCGTACTTTTCTGAATAATGTAATCCAAACTTTACTAAAGAAGCAAATAAATGAATAAAAAAATTTAATATGCTCGCAGTTTCACATTATTTGTTTTTCCCATGACTACGTGTCTTTTAAAAAGTACGATTATCAGTATGACTTGGGGATGGGGCTTGTCCCACTTCTTCTAGAAATAATTTTCCTTATTTGTTACCCTCTAATCTGGCATGTGTGGAAAAAGGTTGAATTGGTATCGTGCATGAACAAATTCTGTCTCTCTGCTCTCTGACTGTAGTAGTAAGGAACTACCACCCACAAGAAGGGAGGGAGGACATTTCCCAGCTCCTCAGCCCAGTTTGTCAGTATGCTTTGCCTGGATGACAGTGGATTTTCTGGGACTGTATTTATAGTTAGTTGAGTGACAACATCTCCATTGACATCACTGGACGCTGTATTAGGTTCCTACTTGTCCAGTCCCTTAAGACTTTTCTCCTTCTGCTCTGACACAACTACCATACCACTAGGACTACTGAGAATCTGTCAGTAGTACTCCTGGATTGACACACTATGAAGGCAAAGGCAAACCACAGGAGACTTGTCAAACTGAGGACATGTGTTTATAGAGAGTCCAGATAGTCCAGATGTATTCGCCTTTTTTTTTTTTCCTTTGCACAAATGCACGTTTTCCACCCTCTGCCTACTCCTTTCCTGTCCTAGAGGGTGTTGGAAGCTGGGAACCAGGAAAAGGATCAACGGAAAGGGAATTTTTTATTCTCAGAAGTTCATCTTCTACAAGGCAAACAGGTCCTGCTGATTGACTCATGGTTTACCAGAAAGCAGCCCTGCTGTAGCAAGTCTTAGCAAGTGATGATCTCGCCTGCAAGAGCCTGAAGGAGACTGATGTCTGTCAGGTTACATGAACAGCCTCCAGCTGGCCAAAGAACAGCCAGAGAGCAAGCTACAGAAACATACTCCCTTTGTTAGTATGAGCTAGGAAAGACTGAAAGCCTGTTTTAGGAAGGTAAAAAACAAATAAGGCATGTGGACTTCGATATTTCTGATGATTCTTTGGTGCATTCTCTGAAGGAAGAAGAAATCACATGGGGAAATATGGGAGAAGGTAAAAAAAGTGGAAAATGAGGTAAAATTGTATGGAACATGCCATGAGAAAACAATGAAGAAAGCTGTAAAGTATGTGAGAAGGAGAAAAATGCAGGAATTGCTGACAACGTGGAGAATAAAAAAGATTTGGAGAGAGGCAAAAAGCTTCTTTAGAACTAAAGCTAACAGGAAACTTTTACGTGAAGAAGTCTCAGAGGGACTTACTAACACTCACTAAAAATTGAAGAACCCCCTCAGAGGCTGTGTGAGAGAGAGATAGCAAGTTATTCCAGACTTTAACATAGCTAATGTAAATGTATGCTTAAAACTCTGTGAGGTGGTTGGTCAGACTTGCAATCAACAGAGTGAGGGGAAGGTTTGTCTTCTAGACAAAGGTCTAGGGGTCAATGAGGCAAAAGTCTTGAAACCCAGGCCTGTTTCTGGAGTGGAACTTGCATAAACCACTCTGAAATTTTGCCTGAATAACACCAGAGTAGTTCATCAACTGGATTATGTCAGCTCCCAGGATAGCCTCTTACAAGGAATCAGAAAATGAACTAATTGTACAACACAACAGACTCAGATCGAGCAGTGTCTCTTTCTTTTAATTATTTTAATGTGGATGCTTGCAAAGTGTAAATTTGTCCTTTTGCCCAATAAGAAGGTCAGGCTGAAACTTTTGCCTTCCTTTAGTTGCCCACATCCTGCCAAGAGTCCTTTGAGTCTTTCCTAATAGGAAAGCCATTTTGAGTCATTTAATGATTAGCCTGCATATGGACTTTAAATTAAAAACAGCAGCTACAATTAATGGAGTCCACAGTATCTTCTGCAGGCTGCAAAGACCAGTAGTGGGAAGAGTGGTGGCTTGTCAAGCCTGCTAAATAGAGATGGCCAGTTTCCAACTCTCAAAAGGAAGGGATGATGGATGAGAGATGGGGAAGGAAACAATCTCATACAAACAAGACTCCCTTAGGAACGGCCAGCACAAGCTGCCAGTATGCATGAAATGCTTGGATAGGATTTTCCTTCATTTCAAACCAGGCCATTTAAACTGCATATGAGGTGCTTTCTTTACTTTATACGCTTCTGATGTGGAAGCAGATTTTTCAAGTAATGTATGGGAGACAAGTGGAAGCCCTATTCAAAGTCACTGGTGTCCATGTTCCCATATCAAAACCAAATCTGCCTGTTACCGGTGTTTTATGAAAGCTCTGGGACAGGGCAAAGCTCAGGTTCAGCAGGCTTTGCTCTGACAGGGTATCAAAAATATTTTTCTAACTGATTGTCCCCTGCAGTACCAGTGCTAGGTAAAATGGTTCTCCTCATGCGGAACTACTTGCTTTGAGGGAGACCTGCGAGATAAAAACATAAAGGCAGTAAGAACAGCTCAGGAATGTGTGAAAGCCAGGGCAGGTAAAATCAGAGCGCAGGTCTGCTTGCTGTCTTTCCCAGTTTTGACCACTAAATTCCTATCTTGCTCCTCTTCTAATGAAAGAGCTGGTGAGCTAGGAAGAGCTGGAAGGATATTCCTCAGCTTCATAGTTATACTGATTTACCCCTAACACCACTGTAGTCAGCAGAGTTAAACCAACGTGAGACCAGGTGATAGCCAGAATAAAAGCAAAGTAAACCAACCCTTTGCTGGTAAAATACAAAAGGGCATGCTCACCTTTGTCCAGTGAAGGTGCAAATGGAAATAATGATACCTTAATTGGTCAGATACCTGTAAAAGCTTATGAAAAACTGCTCTTGTCACATAAGCTGAAAAGAAACAGGAGACTTGAATCTTTTGTAACAGCACTAGTCTGTAGCTGCTCGCTGTTGCTAATAGAGGGTTCCCCTGTGTGATACATAAGGGGTAATAAGACCAAGGAAAAGGTCTTAAATTTTAAGGATTTTCATCCTTAATAATGCGGAATGGTGAGCGGAGGCTACCATGTAGCAAGATCCAGGTACGTGTTAGGATGGTGGGATTGTGGAGTTGAAGCTGTCAGCACATCAATTCCAGCCCGCGTTCATTCACATGCCTTGGGCAAGTAAGTCAGCCGCAGGCAGCCAAAACGCTGTGTGGTGATTTGAGAGCTGTTAGCTGGAGTCACCCTGCTGATGAAGGCAAATGTAAGGACCTGCTGCTCCTTCTCCTTCAGAGCTCAGAAATGAGATAGGAGTGAGATTACTTCCAGCAGCTGCTATGGCTGCTATCATAAGGATAATCAGAGCTGATACTCTGGAGCAAAAACAATCACTACAGTGATGTCTCATGTATAAAGCACTGTAAACTAGCAAAGGTGCTAATGTTTATACAGTCTCAGAAGAGTACCTGTGGCCTTACTCACCTAGGTAGCTAGATCTGTGTCCTGTGGAAGTTTTTAGCGCTTTTATGTCTTACTTCTAAAGAAACTGGTATTTCTTGCTGGGAGAGGTAAGATATGGGACTAGGGAAACTAGTCCTTTTATGCAGTTTGGCAAACTTCCTGATTCTGGAAAAGCCTAAGCATTAGACCCTGAAATTGCTTCAGACTTGGGACACTGTACATACTATTCAGGTTTTTGGAGCATTTTCATTTAATGGTGTGACATATTTACATAATATGAACATTTCTGAAAGAGAACAAGGCTACATTACGGCAAGTGATAAAGGCACGAAAGCAGATGAAGCACCCTTCTCACCTGGTGCAGATGGTGGCGGTTTTCTAGGCCTGCAGGCACAATCCTGTTGACCATTGCTCTTCTAGGGAGTCTGGGAGCTTGTGACTCTCAGCTCCAGTGGGAGCACCGGGCAATTACGAGCTGCTTGTGATTTGTGTTGTCACTAAAGGCTCTCAGCCCCAATATGGCAGCTTAAATCAAAAGCATATTTTTCTCCCTTTTATGTCTGTGTCTCAGTAGTGAGGGTTTGCTCAGGCCCTGCAGAATCAGGCTCTTTAATCCATTGCCCTCATGTTAACTTTTGACGCCATGTCCTGATTGGACTGCTGCCAGGAGTAGCCTTTTGGTAATCCCAGCTGCAACCATTATTTGTGCCACCCCTTCTCCCTGGGGGCTAATGGAAGGGAGCAACAAGGCACGTAACTGTGTTCTGTGAAGAAACAGATGCTGTTTTGCTCCTGTTCAGGTCCCTAGTGCCTGCTTTGGACTCCATTGTGTTTAAATACGAATATAATAGTTAATAACTTTGTTCCAAGCATTGTCTTCTTGATGTGAATACGTGAAGGGACTGGCTGGGTGGGGAGTTAATTCCATCTTTTGCGGGCTGATTGGTGCAGTTTGTTCTGCCTTCTAAGTGCTGGGTAACTCCCCAGCAGCAGAAACCTCTCACTTAGAAGTAATAACAGTTTGAACCTTGGTATGCTGTCACTTCCCTCAGCTCAGCCTCAGTTCCCTTGGTGCTGGTGGTAGTTCCTAAAGTGTGCTCTTCCAGCATAGCTGATAGTTGGACTTCAGCTTGTGGAAGATGGTATAGCCTCTTCTGCGTGCAACAACGCTTTTGCTAAATAATGATTAAAGCTCTGCCTGGCCTTGTAGTTTATGTCACTGTTGCTCCTGCCAGTACTACCTAGCTATGGATGAGTTCTACCACTTGTATTACAGCAGCAGCAAACCTACCCAGGTCACCTATCCTGCCCTCCCCCCTGAGGATCCCCTGCTGGCTAGCATGTGGCTCCCAGGAATAGTTTGACTCCATGTGCTGAGTTTTTGCATGTAGGGTGCTACAAGGTCATGCCCTCCCATGACGGTTCAGGCAGGTGATCCCTATCCCGAGCTCTTCCGTGTGGGCAGGAGAACGCTTCCGCTGCCTAACCTGGAGGGAGCAAGGTATCCTTATAACTTGGCTTCAGACATAAGAACTGTGACTGTCATTTTAATTACATCGTGACTGGAAGTTCGAGGGAAACTGTGCCTCTTCACCCTTTGTCTCACCCTCTGTGCAAGTTGGCTGGTATGGATGAGATTTCTCAAGGTGCTCAGCACCAATTAGTTCTAAGTGGGTAAACTGGTAACACTTTTAGGTGAAGAACAGACTCGAGGGATGTGTGGGGGAGAATGTTCTCAGCCGAGGTGTGTTGATGATGGCACTGTTCTTTTTCTCTCCCTCCCTTCCTCCACCCCACTCCCAATGAAGATACACAGAGCACTATGTCACTGGCATCCTGGTTCAGGTGGAATGAGCCCCCAAACCGCATTTCCCAGAGGAACCCCACAGAAATGGTGGTTGAGACGCTAATGATGGAGCTGAGCTGGCAGACCAAGCAGGCAGAGAAGCAGCAGCGAGAGCGGGAGAATGAGTATCGCAAGATCAAGACTGGGGTGGACTACGGCTGGCTGGTCAGCTATCCAAAGCAGAGCTATGATATCAGCCCAGGAGAACGGCTGCAGCTGGAGGATATGTGTACCAAAATACATCCTTCCTACTGTGGGCCTGTCATACTCAGGTACAGTAAAAGATGGGATGATACAGACCTTTCCCCCTCTCTGTGACATGTGAGGAAGGAACGAGAGTTGTTACGATCAACAGAACAAAAACTTGGCATCCTGTATCATAAGTCATGGGACGGTGTCTTTGTGGAAGAAAGGAAATCTACTGTTATAAGTCAGTTTAACATGGTATCATTTCCTCCAAAAAGTTACTAAATGGCTTTTTCCTCTGAGACTGGCTTGAGTACTTTATGCTTCTGAGCAGCCAGAGAAGCTTTATCTTGCCTGATTAACATTTAACATTTCAGTAGTGATGCTTTTGCTTCAGTCTTTAGAATCTGAGAATAATTGAGGTTTAAAAGGACCTCTGGTACATACTTCAACCTCCTACTCAGAATAAGGCCAACTTCAAAGTTAGATCAGGTTGCTCAGGGTCTTGTCCTATCCATTCTTGAATATCTCAAAGGGTGGAAACTGCATAGCCTCTGAACAACTTGCTTTGCTGTTTATCCGCTCTCATAGGAGCCTTCCTTCCTTGATTTAAGCTGTGCAGCAGGTCTATTGAGGCACTCGTTCCCAGTGTCCAGACTAGCCAAAAGGTACTATTTTATTTTTTTTAGCCTGTGAGCCACATATTCCCAGAGAAATTCTCCCTCCCCTGTCTTCCCTCCACAGCCTTGACATGGAGCAGGATGCAGGTAGGGCATGCAGTTGGCTTGAACAGCTGCTTCTGCCCTCTGCAGTGTAAATGTAGATATAGCCTCTTGGACTTGTGTTTGAGCCTTTCAAGTGCTAGACATAGGGTTGCTGCTTGCCAGTTGAGTAACCTTCTGTGAGAATGCCTTCAGAAATAGATCGAAGCCTGCTGTAGCGTCCAAACTGGAAGGGAGGGAGGTGACTCTTCCTTTGAGGAGGAAGGGGGCTCTTCTATGTTAAACCCTCTCACTTAGCACAGTGCAAGTAAGCAGTAGTGACTCTGAAGTCCACCTTAGCCAAAGCAAAATTGCGAAACAGGACTTTATAATCCACTTCCTCTGTTCCAACGTGTTCTTCACCTGGGATTAGAAAGAAGACAGTCTGGGCAGGCCATATGCAATGGGGTGCTCAGCACCCTGCAGTCCCTCACTGCATATGCTGGCACCTGCTTTCCCTTGAACAACTGAATCTACAGCTCTTCAACTACAACCGTAAGAGGGCTGGAAATAGCTGGTCCTCTGTCTTACAGTGGGGGTGGCCAGGAAAGGATGCCAAAGCTACCTCTCTAGCTCCCATCTTGCCTGGGGCTGAACCTTGGAAGCAAGCTGGCACAGGGCTTTGGGTTTTGTGGATGTTGCCATGGTGGCAGAATCAGGGATTTGTGATCGGTCAGTGGCCAACGTCTCTCCAGTGAAAGTTTGCTGGAAACGGCACCTGCCTTGTATTTGTGTAACTCCGAGCTATGCTGTAAACAAGCCACTACAAACCCCTTGGGGTTCAGAGTTATTTTCACCATCCCCAGGGCCACTGAGCAAGGCTCGTCTGGCAAATAGGTTATTTCCATGAGAGCAGGCTTCAGTCGCTGGAGCTGGGAGGCCCCAAGGTTCATCAACTCCTTCAGAACAGAGTATTAAGCCTCTGAGCCATATGCAACTTGCTGCTGCTGCTCTGCTTTTTTTTTTTTTTTTAAACTGAGATTATGCAAGATGCGTGATTTCAGTGCAGCTTGTAGTGGTTGTTCACTGTTCAGGATTCAGCATACTGTTGACAGTAGGTAAACATACTCAGCAACATTGGTGAGCTCCATGTGGGCATAACTGAAAAAAGATAAAACCATCCTCTTAAAAATCCTCTTATAAATTGCTATTACAGGCTATCAAAAATCGTATTAAAGTATGATTCAAGAAGTGGCATGTTTTTGTTTGTTCCATACTATGCAGTTTGCATGGTTAGCGGAGCCACATTAAAAAAATGAGGGTTGCATAACCTTTGTTGGTTCAATTCCATGATTGAGAAGGGAATGTCATAGCCACAAAAATGGCAGAATTGGATTGGGTTAAAGGTCTGTTTGACCTGATGTGCATTCTGTATGAAACAGTGGCCAGTAGCATCAGTGTAAGGAAAAGAGAAAGAACAAGGCAAGCAAATATAACAGTATGGACAATTACAGTATGTTGTATACAGCCTCCAACTTACTGTGCCTTGTAACTCGGAGACTTTTGGAGCCAGAAGTGGTCCTTCTCTCCATAATTGCCCTACAGGGATTTTTCTTCCTGTAGTTTGTTCAGGTTGTGGGGTTTTGCTTTTCTTTTTTGAACTCATGTAAACTTTTAGCATTTGTGGCACCCCTTGGCAGAGCTCCACATCTGAACTACAACTCTGCTGCAGAAAACTGTATTTTGCATGTCTCAAACTAACATGTACTAGTTTTATTCGATAATCTCTTCTTTTTGTGTTGGAAATGTGAACAGTTGACCCCTCTTCTTTTCCACCTTCTAACTGAGAGCCCTGTGGTTCAGAAATCTTCATCGCTGACGTGGAAACAATGAAAAAGAATGGGGCTTGCCACGCTAGGACCTGAAAATGTACAGAGAAATAAGGAGCATGCAATCTAACTAAAAGCTAAGTTGGATAAATGCTCCTCTAAGAAAGTGAGATAACATGGAAACTTCCTCAAAATTGCAGAAGATGAGTATAATAGGAATTCAACTGAAATCTTCACGTTGCCAGTGAAGTACTTGAATCACAAGATCACTGCACTGCCTCTTGTATACCCTGTGACTTTCTAATATGTAGTAACTTTTAAAAATAACTTCCATCCCCCCCAAAAGAGTCTACAGGCTTGCATTTGGAAATTCAAATGCAGAGCATGTACCTTACTGAAACCCTTGGTTGCGTCTGAAATACTAAACTTCATCCTTCCCTTTCCATCTTAGACATTTGAAAAGCTGAAGTCCTTTTTGTTGTACTCAACAAGCATGTAATACTTAAATAACACAAGCGGAAGGCATCTTGCAGGACTGCAGAGTTTGTTTTGTTTGTGTCATTCAAGGTCTCCTTCTTTGTGAGATGCAAAGCCAGAACAAAACATTTTTGTATGAGTTGTCAGAGATGCCACTTTATTCTCCAAAGGTCTAAATGGTTACCCAAATTGTCTTTTTCTGTGGCTACAGTCACATCTGTTGGGAGGCAGAGTTTCTATAGATTTGTTTCTTCAGATGTGGAGGAGGCTGGAAAAGAGCACTTCTTAAATGGCAGGGTTTTTTTCAGATCCAGTTTGCCTGTTTTGTATTTTGGGTCAATAGAAACTTTTCTTTGAGCCTCTTGAAATTCTGAAGGCTTCAAGTACACTGCAAATATCATCAGATATCTGGAGACTCTGATTCACCTCATACCAATAAAACTGTTGTAGTCAGGTGTAACTTAGCTTTAGGTTACTGGGCTAGAGATCACTGACTATATTTAAAATTAAATCCTGGAGCCATTTGAAGGAAATTGTAGTGATTCTGGTGAGGCCCTTAGGACCTAACTGCCACGATTAAACAGAATGAGTAGACTAGTAGCTTGCTAATACAGAATGCTACATTTTTGCCATCTTTACTCAGAGCTTTGTGTCTAATCAGAGATAGTTATAGTCTGTGTCATTTCTTTCGGTTTCAGCAAAAGTGAAACAGTGAGTTTATGTCCTTCTCTGCCCAGAGAGAAACAAGGAAAAACCTTAATACAGAAATGTAAACCTGCATTTTGGTGATCTGAGATGTTATTAATACCACCATCTAAGGACCGTAATTTTCTAAGGATTGTGTATAGCTGAAGTGGACTTCCTAGTATGCTTGAATGTAAGACAAATGACTAAAATCAGAATGGATTTATTTACAATTATGAGCTTAAGTTTGAGGTGAGGTGACGTGAGTGTTGCAGTTAGTGTGAATGCTATAGTTCTTTGGTAGTCAAGTAGCCTTCTCTAGCAAAGCTGTTCATAGCTTTACAATATAGCCAGAATTCCTGCTCAAAATATAGATTCAGGACTCAGCAGCTAATTATTAGCACTAAGCACCCCACATTTTCTTTGAATGACTAAATCTACTTAGAGGTCACAGTTCAGACAGGCACTCAGGAATACAGTGAACTATAAGCATATTGTTTAAGTCTATGGACTTGCATTGGATTTAACGTCTTTAAAGTTCAGGCTGTACTTAGGAAACCTATAGAACTGGGGACCTACAGAATAACAGGCAGGTGACAGTGCTTTAAGAAAAGCAGTGCCAGCATGAGCCAAGCACAGCCAGATACTTAAAATCTAATGGCTGTATGAGGAAACGGAAAGGTCACAATTTAAAGAACAGATTTGTTTGAACTGTGATTACAACACAGCCTGGACTGGGGGACGTGCTCGTCCCTATGTGTGCATATGCATGCTCCCCAGGCTTCTGTGCTGGCTCAAGGTGAGTTTTGTTGACAGTCACGTCTAAGACTGCGTGACTTGCATAACATATTACAGGCTAGCTACCAGTAGTATCATAACTTGTTTCACAAATAAGATAGATAGGTATACTTTTCTGATGAGTAAGGAAGCCCTGCTGAGGGATTTCTAGATATAGCTGTGCCGTGGCCTAGTTTTGAACTATTCCATGCAAAAGTGTAAGGGCGTTCACCTGTGCTAGAAGATAGGTGAGCTTTTTGTGCAATTTTGTGGGCTTGATTCCACCGAGCAGCTTTGTGTGGAGTTTGTTTCGCAGGATACAAGCCTGTATTCCTTGACTGCAGTGGTTTTACTGTTTTTATACGTTGCAGAGAGCAGACTGCTGGATCATCCAGCACATCAACTGGCTTTCATTGATAGCTGGGGAAGATGGCTTCAATTATGTGTAGGTGGCTGTAGCAAACATCATCTATTTTCTGACACAGACTGGTTTAGCCAGACCTCAGCCGCTGATAAACTGTCCATCCTTTCTGCTGAGAAATATTTGTGGCACGCACACCTTTTGTTGTGCATATGTGGGCTGTCCCTTATACGAATGTGCTGGTGCTGAACCTATGTGGGCATTAATAAAAGGACAAAGTTAGCTCGTCCTGCTGGGGGAGAGGAAGAGTCCCCCTTTCCCTTCTCCACCTGAATGCCTTTGGGTGACTGGCAGACAGACTGTTGGATTGCTTTCCCTTTGTTTCTTAGACCTGCTCAAATCCACAGGAAGTAGTTTTTGTGTTGGTCCTGAAAAGTCAGAGGCAAATCTTAACAGCAAAAGCAGAGTTCACAAAATAATTCTTGCTGCCATAGCTAAGGAGAGTGCAAACAGGCAGACAGCTGTGAAGGTGGAAAGCTACAATGGTTTTAGAAAACTATTTCAGCTAGATGAGTTGGGAGTGTTATTAGCAACACAGGGCATTAGCATTAGAGCTCTGTGCTCAGGGGGAAAATTTGCCATCGTACCACCCATTTTCCCTCTTGTTCCCAGAGCCAGTCACTGGTCCAGCCTGACACACGCTGCCACCTGCTCTGGAGCCACAATCCAGCAGTATGACACACAATGTCTAAAACTGGAGGCAGTGATGAGGCCTTCTGAGTGCACAATTTCCAATAGAAAAGAAGAGGATGTACTGATAGATATATACAATGTGCCAGCATCTCTCTTTAAAATACACATGGAGATAAAGTAACGGAATGACTCATTCAGTTCACCTCTGCAATAAAAGTCCTTTGAAGGTGCTTTCCCTGGTATAATAATAATAATAATGTTACGAAGACTTAGGTTTCGATGGACTCATCTGTCTCTGGTTCTGACTAGGATAAAGCGAAAAGCGTATTTATTGTGAAAATTGTATTTTTGGCTCGATGATGCAACTGAAGTGCCTCCTCAGAAGGGAGAATGGATGTTTGCAATATACAGCAAATCTGTTACTGCTGTTAGGTGCTAAACCTCAGCAAGACCTAGTCTCTTGCTCTTACAGGCCCTGCACAATTCAGTTTAGCATCATTGTGTAAGTACTTATGACCAGTGTGAACTACAGTGCCTCAGAAGCTTTTTGCACCCAAATGTTCAAAGTTTAGAGGGTTTTTTGGGAGGGTGGTAGGGGGTGGAGGAAGGAGATTAGGAATTCATCCAAAGCAATTGAAATATTTAAGGAATATCTTGGTGGCTTTGGTAGGTATTGTGTCAAACCCCTCTCGCTTGACCCTGAAAAGGACTGGTGCTGATACTGAGTTTCCTCAGCATGCAGTACTGGTGTGGCCACAGCTGTACACATAGCTGCCAACACTTGCTGTGAGAGAAGCACACTGAAATATCTGGCATAAAGCATGATGTTAAGGTGTATGTCCAATACCAGGCTTACTCCACAGTAAGAGTCAAAAGGCGTACATGTACAGAGTCTTTTGTTTTATCTCTGGTTTTTTTTCTGTCCTTATTATCTTGGGTACCTTTTGGTACACCATTAAGCAGTGCAATTCCATAGTGCACTAAATTTGTTACATTCCTAGGGCTTATTAAGAAAACAAGAGGCAGAATCTTATTCTATCAGCTTCTGCTGTATTAGGCTTATTTAAATGCAATCCTACTGTTTTCCATCCTTGTTCAGTTCTGTTGCAGAAAAATATGAAAATGCTTACAGACCTTATACACTTTACTTTCCACTAAGTATAAATACCTGGATTTTGGTGAAGTACTAGTTTAGCTCTGTGTCTGCTTGTAGATATAATTTCTATGTTAAGAACTGAATATTTATTAGAAGAGTAGCCATATTACCATCTGTCATAAACACATACTATTACAGAACAACTAGAATCTCTATGTGACCAGAGTGTGAGCCTTGGGAGTGGATCCCACACTCTCCAGACTGGAGACCAAATCACCCAACAAGGTGTCAGGAACGGTGCATTCTCTTCTTGGCTCAGCCAGTGACCCACTCAGTGACTTCGAGAAAACTATCCTGCTCTGCATCTCATCTTCCTCACCTGAAAAATAAACAGTGGCAATTCTTCATTTGTCTGGTGTTAAGCTAGCTTAATTATATGTCAAAAAAACCCCATTTTGAAATCTCTGCTGAGAAGGCACTGGAGTAATTCACAGTTGTCTAATCAGTTACGGCATCGTGCTGCCAATCAAGGTGTTCTCAGATAAGCCAGTCCATTATCTTACAGAAAGCCACAGAAGGATGAAACAGCGCTTCACTGAAATTTAAATATTGAGAGACTATCCAACGTATAACAAAGGACAGTTTTACAGGATTTTTGTTTGTCTAGTGGACATTGGGTAATGCTATGGGGGATGAGAACTGGAAACAGGGGAAGTCTACTGGGACTTTCCCTGGTTTATCCTCAGCTTCTGGAAAGCAGCAGTTCAGGGACTACTTGAACAAAGATTTGCATTTGGACAATCATGTTTAATCAGCAGTGATGGGGCCATTTTCCACAAACTTGTCTAATAATTTTGTTTCTTAAGCTATTGATAGCACTAAGTTTTGACTTAATAGGTGTTCTGTGAAAAAAGCACTTCCTTCAGTTTCAAACTTGCCACCTTTTAGCTTTGTTTGCTGCTCCTTATTATTTCTTGTGCTTATAAGAAACGGTGATTCATTGCTTCCTTACATTCTCTGGCTTGCTTGTGACTTTAGAGACCTTGAGCATATCTTCACGGCCCCTCCCTGTTGTTCCCTTCAGTCCAGGGAGTCCCATTTTGCAGGAGAGTGAAACTTCCAAGCCTAGAGCAGTGACTTGGCAGCCATCCCTAATTTGATGTTTTTAATCAAAGCTGTGCCTTGACTGTGCTTTCAGATTCCGGCAACTCATTGCTGAATATGAACCAGAAGTGCAGGAAGTATCCCGGCTTTTCCGCTCTGTCCTGCAGGAAGCTGCTGAAAAGATCAAAGAGGAGGAAGAGGCCAAGAAGCTTGCCAGGCAATGGAACACAAAGAACAAAACCAGCCTCTCCTTAACAACGTTTAAATCCCGGTCCAGGATTTCCCCGTTCATCAGTGACATCAAGACCATCTCTGAGGATGTGGAACGGGGCACCCAGCCCACCAGAAGGGTTTGGAGCATGCCAGAATTTCGGAATGCCAAGGATTACTGACTCTATACTGAACAAGGTTTTTAGACATCAATCTTTCAAAAACCCAGTTAACCCTTTTTTAGCTCTACTGTCTCTTCTTTGTTCCAAATCTCTCTTCCTGCCTGTCTCTCTTGGAAGCTGTGTCCATAGTAACGGCTGCTGATGCCCGCGGTGTGTGACAATTTATTACCAACCATGCTAGCCTTTCCTTTAATTTAGTAGCTATTCAGTAACCTTAAGGGCAAGGCTTACCTCCTATCTCATTTTTATTACTGCTTTCTTGTGGAAAATGAATTAGTTTTGTGATGTCTGTCTTCTCCTTTCACCCTGCCCCAGCCTGGATGTAGTTACCTATAAAAGCTTTTGGCCCAAGCTAGTGAGAGCTGCTGGCTGGAGAAATCTTGCTGAAAGCAAGACAGCCACTTACATGAGTAAGGCTTGCAGGATCAGGCCTGCGAGTTAAAGCTACTATCTGATCTGGAACTGAACTTCCTTTCCCAACTAATAACCTTCCTCAGTGCTACAGGAAACTTCACAGGTAACCTCAGCACTGCTCTTGATCAGCTTTTTGCTGACAATTGGCAATCCAACCCGAGTAGAAACACACCCAGTTTTTTTGAGATGAAGACCAATGTTATTCCACAGCAACCAGTTTATGCATGCTCAGGTTTCTTGGGTATTTTCTCTTTTGTGCAGGCAGAACCCCCTGAACCTTGTACCTGCAGAGTAGATAGAAATTTAACAACCTGCTGTATAGATATACAGGTGGATACATCAGTGCTGTGACAAATGCTGTTCTTGGTCCTCAGTGTTCTGTGTTGCTGAGGTAAGTGCTCCACCCTGCATCCCAGTAACAAGTCAGTGGGCTGAAATGACTGTTTATGGCTAAGCCTGAAAGAGTACCAAAGTACAGTATCAATGTATAGAGAAGGTACGGTGAAGGGAATTGGCACTCATCTACAGGGCTCTTTGTACAGCTGCTTTGAGTGACTGAAGGGTTCTGGTAGGTGAAGTTTTGTTCCCTCAGTCTTCTCATGAGTGCTCAGAAGACAGCTTTCCAGTCCCTCTCACAGGCCATTGGCCCGTGAGTTGATACTATTACAAAAGGGTCTTTAATGCAAACTGAGTAGCTTGTAGGCCAGCATGGCTCTGCTGAGACCTTGAAGAAACAGGAAAATGCCACTGAGGAAAAGCTACTGGCGCCCTAACTCAGCATCTGTACCGAGAGCTCTCACCAGCAAAGGAAAGAGAATGGCACGCTGTGAAAATCACAGGTCCTGTAGAAGAGCCAAGGGCTAGGATGCTTTGTGGTGACCAACAGGAGATGGGGAAGGAAGAGAGGGATTTCCCTAGATGACTGGCTTCTGGGGAATCATCCCAGTGGGGCATAGCTTCCTGGAGGACTCTGTAGCTTTGTTGTTCTTTTGCCCGTTTCCAACTCGTTTCCCTGGGGAACTTTGCAGCAGCATGTGGGTACTACAGCCAAGATAAAACCCTTTGAAGCTGTGCCAACTCTGGGAAGAATTCCAGCACATGAAATCCATCCTAGAGTAGAAATGTGCAGTTTCTTCCAGGATGGGGGAGGGCAGCATAAAACAAAGATCGAGATCAAACCCTTAAGAGCTCTCTAAGACAGTGGGATTCTGGCTCGCGCTCTCTCCCCTCTGGGCTATCTAAGATTGAACACAAGGCTTTCTTATTAGCACCAGGCTGTAGTTTCTAGTCCCTTGGTAAACTCTGCTGCCAGCAAGCCCCTAGGGACAGAAAGCAGAAGTTCACTTTTAATCAAAAACTCAGGGCTTCCAATTACAGCATCCAGTTTGGGACGGACTATTTCAACTCTAGGTCAATGAGGGAGAGTTTAAAGCTTTCTGACAATCAGCTTGGTGTTTTTCAGCTGTATGTCCTTGTGAAGTAATGTGATTGTGTATGTGAAGTAAAAACAAAGGCTTGACATACTTAGCATAGCCTTAGCTGTTTAGAAGATGTGGGATCTCTAGCAAGGGATCACCACAATTTGCAGAAAAATTCTTGTTTGGAAAAAAGTTAACCATCTTTTTTTTATATAGTTGCAAGCCACTGTATGGTACTGAATGCTGAGATGAGTTAATGAGTTTCATGCTACAGCTCTGTAATCATTTTATTTGCACTCACGTTCTATTTTGACACCTTCAGTATTGACTGTATTGATGCAATATTTGATGGACTGCTGGGAGAGACAGGACATTCTGACACACTGACATAAAGCTCTTTGTTACACTGCAATGTCTGAATGTGCTCACTCTTTCTTAAGGAGAATCAGGAGTAACTAAGTTCCCTACCCCTATGTACAAAGCCAAGGAAATCACCTGAACGGTGTTCACACTATCACAGTACCCTGTGATCATACTGTGTCCTTCATTAACAACCTCCAGCTAGCAGATACCATTCTCATTTAACAGCCAGGAAGGAAGACAAATCTGACCTTTGGTCAAAGCCATTATGTCATGGAGGCCAGGCTGTGGCAGTGCCTGTGACAGCTGGTGTGCCTCAATTTACCTATAATTTCTATTTCCACAATAAAATGTATCAAAACCTTTAAACAGTATCATTCTCCCTGTACCTCCTCTGCAAGTTACACTGGGCTCACAGTAGCATCTATTGGTAAAGGGATATTCAGCTACCAAGCTAATAAGGTTTCTATACTTACTACACGCTATCTGTTACTCTTACAGGTATAGCAGTAGAATCATGTTTGCCTGTAGCTGGCTGCTTGGAGACGGACTGTGACCTTCTGCATTGTGTGTGCACCAGCAGGTACTGAAGCAGAGCTGGGGAGGTGGTTAGGATGCATGACTGCTGCACTGTCCTTGTGGTGCTCATTTTTCTTAGGAATGCTGTAGACTGAACTATAAATGATCCTTTGGTCACAGCATGTGGCACAACTACCCACCCATGTTTGCCTTGTCCTAATTCCACATTTTGTGTGGCTAAATTAGCATTTTAGTTAAAATCAGGAGTGTGCAACTCCTGACTGTCACCACCTACTGTGCTATGGTCCATGGCACTAAGCAGGTACAGTGGGCGGACTAGACTCCTTTTGGATGAAGCTAACCCAAGTGATCCATTGCAGCTGGCTCACAGACCACAAAGCTGGACTAAGGCTCATCTGAAGTAAACCCTCATGAAACTTGCGTAGTGTGAACATCAGGTCCTCACTGACAACTGTCTGACTCTACAGCTCTGCTCCTCCGGGCTGCACTATTTTCTAGTGTAGAAAAAAACCCATTTCTACACAGCCCTGATGAGGCTCTCCGATCTGTTCTTAGCCCTTCCTGAGAGCTAGACCAGTGTCTTCATTCTTTAAGATGATGAAAAAGTGAAACAGCAGCACAACATCATAAAAAACCCAAGTGAATAAGGATCATTCTAAATCCTCAATCATTCTCTCAAAACTGAGCAAGGGTTTTGGTATCAGCCCAGAGCATCGCTGTTGCCCTACTGCTGATAGCGTTATGCTGTCCAAAGGACATTGTTACACCTGGAGAAAAAGCAGTCCTAGACTTACTATAAGTTCTAACATGCAATGGCAACACCTCTATAGCAGCTCAGTGCACTGCTTAGCTTCGAGGGGCTAACACTCCTCAGAGTCAGTACTCATCTGAGAGAGACTAGGCAGCCCTGCTTCCATGACTTCTACAGACAAGCCTGGCCCACAGGCTGTGGTAGCCAGCAAAGGTGTGCAGGAAGTGAGGTTCCTCACCCATATCAGCATATAGTTTAGACAGCTATCACACCGTGGGGAGTTGGAGTAAGCTTCACAGGAAATACCTGTCTGCTGAGATTGCACTGTTTATACATTTCATCACAGAACCTCAGAAAATTAAAGCAAAGCTGTGAAATATAAAACAATTTTTTTGTACTTGTTGTCTTTAATTAAAGATCTCCTGAAATATAATCTGTCTGCATGTAGCCAAACACAACAGCTGTTCCACTGCCCTACTGTGCACTGTGTATGTATCAAAGGAGGAAGGCAAGAATGGTAAAGGCACTTGATCTAAACAAACAACCCCATCCTCTCTCTTACAGGCTACAAATGCAGCCACCTACCTTCTATCTTGCTACCTCTACAAACAGATCCCAACATTTAAGGTGATAAATAACCAGGATTAAACAAGCGCAAAGGTCCGAAATTCTCTGAAGTTAAGTGGTTTACAGATACAACCTTGAACTGAAGTCTTCATCAACATGCTTCCAAGCACGTCTTACATTGAAATAAGATGTAAGAGCCAAAATGGGTGTTTTTGTCTCCAGATACTTTTCAATCACTTCTGCATATGTTAAAGCATGCATATGTTAAACAAAAGGAAGTAAATTTTTTTTTGCCACACAAAGTATTACTGAAGTATGGATTGCCTGGCTCAGCACATTCTAGAGGTCAGACAGACAAGTGGTTCCAAAAAGTGACTACACAAGTTCAGAGAGTTAGTAAACCACACTAGTCAGGATGCAGCCTACAGCACTGGGCTTAAGCCACTCCTTGCCAGAAGCTGTGGACAAGCAAATCTCTCTGTGTTGTTGCTTACATTGCCTCTCCAAAACATTGCTATAGACCTCTCCCAGGGGAAGACTATGGATGGCTAGGCCTTGACTGGATGGCCATTCTGATATTCCTGTGTTCTGCTACACTTCCCTGATAAAGGACCGTAGTTTTGCCCCAAAAGCATTCTGAGAAGCACTAGACTGCGTAAGTTAAAGCATTTTTGGTTGTGCCCTGCAATAGAGGCAGGGCTATTAAGCATCCCTCAGTTCTACCCACCCGTGCCAGGCAGAGACATCGTAATCTCGGCGCCTGCCTTCCCCTAGTACTGCTGTCTGTGCTTTGGGCTGTCAGCACAAGGGACCTCTTGTTCCCTTTGTATGATCAGACAAGCTGGCTTACATCAGAAGGATACTGTGCTGACCCTGAGAGTTCGGTCTCAGGCCCAGGTCTCCCAATGACTGCCGTGTATTTTCTGTGCAGTTGCTGCACAAAGATATTCTCAAACTAAGGGAAAATCTTTGCAGGATCAGGTCTTAATAAACATGACAGAAAGGCAAGGAAAAGGGCTACAAGATGCACCACAGATGTGGTGATTTACGGTCACCTGTGTATACTCTACGCTTCCGGTAATTACTGTTACACCTGTTCAGTGATCATAATGCTGGAGTCTCAGAGGCCTCTCAGCCCTCAGAGTCACAGTCCATGTGCAGTACCTTTGCCAACATTATTCTCTGCAGTGCCAGGTTGCCTAAAGCAACAGATTACACCTGATTTAGCCTGAAGACTATTCAAATAACTAGATGTGGTATGAAGCAGTGACAGTGCAATACTCCTCAGGTATTGTTATTTATTATTTTTTTTTCTATATTCTGGCACTGGAGGTCTGATATTATTTCAGAGATGGAGAAGAGCAGGGTGCAGTTTCTGAAGAACTCAGCAGCCCCAAGTAGGGATGGCGCAAGAACACCTGGTCCTTCCAGGTCCCTACTGGCTCTCAGCAACCTGCTCCTGTTGCATTCAACTACTTAGAAGGTAAAGGCTTTGTTCTGCCTTCAGCACACAAGAAGGACCAGACTATCGTCTGTCCACAGCACAGCCAAGAGCAAGACATGAACGAAAACTAGATTAAATTCATAGGACAGCAGTAACAAGTGTTCCCCATAAACACCACATAATTAGGCCTTTGCAGGCTAATTACAGGGTTTCAGAATAAGAAAGTCCAAAGCCAATGTCCAAAGGTAAAAAAAAATAAAAATACTTCCATGACAGTCCAGCTGGACAGCAATGCCACCTGCCGGCAGATTTCCCAGCACTAATTAACAGAGAAACAGGCAGCAACTTTCTAACCAGGCGTCTCCTGGCAAATACAGATTCCTCACTCTCCGGCTACCTTTCTCTCACACCACTGTCACCCAGAGAGCAGCTCACGAATGGAGAGCAAAATGAACACAACTGATGTTAGCTGTAATGTTTAGCACCTTATCGGAAGACAGCACCAGCAGCCAGCATGCTTGTATCAGAACAGTTGTCATCTTAAACATTGTGTCTCTGTGATCAAAATACATTTCTCAGACTGGATATTAATGATGTTCTTTCATGCTGCTTGAACAGACTCAAAACATGCTCCCTTAGAGCTCTCAGCACCATGTCCTGCTCTCCCCTCAGAAAACACCAGATGTTTCACACTCCTTGTGAATCACAATTTAAGACCGAAATTGTGCAGGCAGGAAAAAAAATACCTGCCGTCAACAGCCAAATAAATCATGATCTCTGCACTGGACAGTAATTTTGATGATTCGTTTTGTCCAGAGATGGAAATAGAAGGCTGTGTGTTTGCCAATAATTTTAAAAAGCAGTTTCTCAAAAGCTTATCGCCCTACAGCTTCGAATATCACCAAGTAGCAGACTGGAGGATTTTCGGATGTGCCCAGGACCTCATATCCTTCAGAAGGACCCACTACCACTTAAAATCCGGCCATTTCATGGAGTGCCCAAATGAGAGTGGAGCTCCCAAGGTGGAGAGTTGAGCAGAACTTTGTAAACTTGTTTCTAAATGTGCACAGCAAAGACCAGGAGGAGTAGGTTTAATACATACAATAAAGCATATTAGAGCTCCATCCAGTGGTCACGGCTTCCACCCAGACCTACCAGGGCAGGTTCAGTGGGGGACTTCTGGCCAAGTAACTTCAGCCTCTCTGAGCCCTGCTTTTCACCTGCATATACAGCTCACTCGGTTTTCCTCACTGCAGAGGATGACTGGGACGCTCTTCCATTCCTGCAGCATGAAAAATCCAGGTACATCAAACCAGCACAACTTGCCTAAGTTTAACCATACTCAAATATTGAACAAGCATCAAAATTGCAGGCCAGTGCACGATGATATGTCTTAAGTTCAATGGAGGCAAGTACTTCCAAGACAAAGTGGTATTTAATAAGTATTTTCTCATCTTGATGTCTTGTAGATTTTTGCATGGGCAAAGGAGTCAAGTTCAGGCAAATCATGAAGGAAACAAGAGTAACAAAGAATTGCATTGCCCATGAGAACTGTCTGAATCACTTAATTACTTGCATCAACCACTCTTTCACGTTTGGGTTTTTCCCTGTTTTCCCTGCATAAGAAAAGAAGCTTAAGTAACTGTGTACCATCCCCTTCCAGTAACTTTAGAGACTACTACCAGTTGCATCAATTGTGGAGATACCTTTAGAAATACCTAGTTCCTTTCCTGCTTCATGACAATTACTCCCTAGATCTGGGAGCTCCAAATGAACACCCTTCACCATGGGACCGATGAAAACCACACAGCCGTCTTACATTTATGCCTGCCTAACTACAGCACACAAGCAGGAGACAGGACTACTGTGGTAGCGAGGCCTTAAAGAGCAACAGGCACAAATCCCAAGGGACCAAGTCTTATCAGTTCTGATGCCTGTGGCATATCATCTTGTAAACAGGATAGAATACTTAGAAAGTATGGTGCCAAGGAGGATGGGCATGGTGGCAGCAGCTCAGAGAATATATCCTTCCCTTCCTTCCCATCCCAGTGACTTCTGTTTCTGGAATTTATGTTGTTAAAAAAAATTCAGTTGAATTCTGCATGATTGCCAGAATGGAAAATGGTGCAGGGACACAGAAAGTGGGCGTGACAGGGAAGACTGTCACACACACAAAGAAGTAGGTTTCACATCTGAAAGACTTCTATTACTCAGCATTTTAGCAAGAATCTCAACGTGTCCAGCCAGGTAAGCTTCTGCAGCCCCTTCCTTATCACCTGACCTCTGCCCCACTCCATGACTTCTGACAGCAGCAGTCTCCCTCCATCCCTACCTCATACCTTTTCTATTGTTCTATTGTTCCAGCCTCCATCTTCCCCCACGATATGCATTTTTAAGACCAAGTAACAAGGGTCTCTGTCATCCATTTGCATATCAGGTCGACATCCCACGCTGCTTCACAGTTCCTTCATACAAATTTCTCAATCTGTATTTCATCACATTCCTCTACATCTCTTACCTTACTGTCATAACCTTCACATCTGCGGGTTCAATTGCCACAACAGTAATCTGAAGCAGTATTAAGAAACTATGCTTTAGTGAAAAGGTCAACAAAATTAACTTCTTTCCTGAGGCAGCAAGGTACGGGCAGTTATTCTGGCGGTATGGGCCTGTGCTCACTAGGGACCCTGGAATCTGTTGGCCAGCTCCAGACGGCAGTCTCAAAGATACTCGGTCCCAAGAAGATGCACGTGATCTCAGTGCTTGTGGAGAAAGATGGAGGAGGGAAGGATGCAACATGAACTCAAACCTCTTCAGAAACCTAAGAATCTACATGGAGATGGGTAGGAAAGTAAAGGAGGCTTATAAAAGCGGCAGCTGCTGGGAAGTTTCAGACAGCACTTACAACTAACTGAGCAGGAGAGACTAAAACTTAATCACTGCCACAGAACTTAAGCAGCTTGGCTTTCTAAAAGAAATGATAGTTTAAGAAGTAAACGCTGACAGAGAAGTACTTTAAAGCATCACCAAAGCATATCCAGCATGTCAAAACCGAAGAGGAAAATTTCCTCTGTCCTGAAACAGCAAAAAAGGTTGTGGTGTTGGTGGTCTGACTCATTTTTGTACAGTCAGAGTTGGCAACTACCAAAACCCTAAAAGAAGAACAGACCATATCATCTTAATAAAAGTCCTTTGCCTTTTCCATACTGGCATGGAACAGTGAAGGAGTTTTCATGATCTTGACCTATCTTGAATAAGGCAGCAAAAAGCAGATTATTTCAATCAAGTCTGAACCTTCCAACCAATGCAGCTCTTTACAAATGAGATCTCTGGGTTTCCCGTTCCTATCTTCCAAACTTCTACTTTTTTCCCCCCAGCTAAATTTTCAGGAAATTACGCTATCTTTACATAAAGTATAACTTGGGGAATGGCAAGGATGTTAGTGTCTTCTAGAGTGTGTCTGGGATTAACCTGCTTAAGAGAAGTCCAGAGATAAAAGCTGGTTATCTGGGCAAGATGCTTTGGCACCTCTAGCCAGAAGATACCAAAGTAGTGTAAATCAAAGCATGATTCCCGTGAAACAAAGGAGGAGGGGTTTGTTTTTCCCCCTACTGACATTTCAGAACAGTGCTTCCAAAAAAAAAAAGCTTCCATCACCAGGTTAAAAGTCAAAGAAAGTCCAGTTTTACCTACGTGTTTTCATGTTTTATGTCCATGAGGGTGTAAGGACTTGCTCTTCTGGATCACGGCTTTAGTCTCTAAAGAGCTAAATCTCTGCAACAATTGCAAAATGTTTCATACACACACACAAAAAATTAACCTAGGGAAAAGACCGGATTCTAGCATCTTCAGAAGGTTTCACACATCAAAATAGTTTTAAAATTATCCCTTGTGCAATGGTACAAATCTTCAGATTTACTCAGAACACCATGGCAGACACAGACACAAAGAGTTTTCCATTTCTTTGCTCTTTAATGAACTCCCCACACTCTGACCACTGTACACCTGATATTCTTGTCAAAGTCAACTACCCTTGACTCCTTTATTCAAGCATTCCTAAACTGTGGTTCCCGAGGAGCACTTGCTACACAGGGGATTCAAGTGGAGTTCCCACATCAGGGTTACGTACGCAGGGACCTGCTGGGTAATCAGAAGCCAAAGCTCTGGAAGGAAGCAAGCAAGCGCTGAGCAAACTACCACTGCTAACACACACGCACGCTCAAGTTACGCTGGGGCCAGCTGTATATCCAGACCTGTCTCATCTCACAGTGATGTGTCAACACACCTGGAGGGTCACTGTCACTGCCTGCCTTGGCATCATTCCTATGGCTCTTTCCCTTTCCATTAGACTAAGATATGTGGTATGTGTCGTGGCACTTCAGACAGAGGAAGATTTGATAAACAGTTCACGGGATCAGAAAGGCAGGCTAGAACTCCAGAGTTTTTAGGTCTAGGGACAGCAACTCCAGATGTGGGGGGTAAACTATCTATTGTGAGCTGCCTTTCAACGGCTGATCGAGATAAATGAACAAAACCAGAAATGCGTTCCACTTCTATTTTGGGATAAAAATCGTTCCGCTTCCATTATTGTTCTAGAGTATTTTACTGTTACACCTTCTAGTAAGAGAGAGTAATAAATTTTCTAGAGAAAGATCATATCTTAAACTTTGAAAGAAAATCATATACTAATGAATGAACTGTCAAAAAGTCATTTATGTAAAAGCACATTCTATTTACAAAGGTCAACTTGCTCTTTAGGACAAATAAAACAACTACTGAAAAAAATATTCATATAGAAACGCCTCATCTTTCAAATAGACATTTACAAATACTCTGCTTTGTTTAAACTACTAGAAACTTTAAGACATTTGAAATTAAGAGTGCGTTCTGCATGCAGTTAGGATAGAAATTACATTATTGGACTTCGGTGTGTCAGTTCTTATCATTGTCAACAACACACTCTTAAGCTCTTCTAAAACACCACAGCCTGGCTATTACCTTAGGATCTCAAAAGGAGGACATGGATCTTCATTAACAAGTTATGAGTTACTCTTCGTTTTGCCATTAAAAAAGGACATCCCGATTGTCTTCACAGCAGGAGAGTCTGGTCTTGTCAAACTTGGCGTCCTTTTCCCTGAGTTTCCCTTTAGTGTTTTGCTAGGCATGATGATCGTTGGCTTGGTATATTTACAAGTCCTTGGTTAACACTCTTCCCATTATAAGGCAGAGTTCAGAAATTCAAGGAGTTCTGCACGGTTCCGGTCTCTCTGTAGAGCAGAAAAGCAGAGGCAGTGGTTTAACAGACCTCTACTCAGTGGACCAAGGCTGCATAACCCTGCTTTCTGTGGGTCTTTCGCATCTCAGCATGCTGCACAACAAACGCTACCACATTCAAACAGCTGGATATGACTAGCTACTAGTTAGGTGTGAGTGCCTGGAGGAAGTGCAAGGCAGTGGGTCCTCAGGAGAGATGCCAGAGGAGACAAGCTGTCACTATCACTATTTCATGATACATTTTCTAAGTGGCTCCCTGTGGAGGCTCCACTGGGTTGTCATCATGTAGCTCAAAGCCTGCTCAGGAGGAAACTGAAAAGCAGAAGAGATGCAATTCTCCGGTGTCTGAGGCACTGTACACACAGCAAGTCTTGTGCTCTGGGAAGTACCATTTTGGTTCTATGTGTAAGCAGCAGCTTGCAGCATAATAGAAAGGGAGCCATGAATTTACGTTCTTTCTTTACCTTATGTAAGCTCAAACAGTCAAAACTGGTGTTTTTAAAATCAGAATTTATAAAACGATCATTAAATCTTAAAATATTGTGAAGAATGGATGTTGTTCAATTGGGCATGTTCATGACCATGGACACCAATCAAAAAAGGACCAACATCAAATATTTGACATCAAATATCGTAACGCACAGGTTACTAGGATAAGACTAGAAGCATTCAACATAATTTTACACAAGCTTCAGTGGCACAGAAGGAAGAGAATGTATTTTTGATCAAATTTAACTTCGAATGCTCCCATCTGCTTTGGTAACTATAGAATGAACTGTTATGGCTGAATCAGAATCTACCACACTGGATATTTCAGCAAAGTAACACTTTTAACACATACTGCCTAGTGGCAGAAGCCCTCTGCAGATCACCCTAAGGTGTGGAAACTGCTGAAAAGAGTGAACGTATTATTTAAGTGCTGAGTCCAAACACCCATAGCAATAGCACAAAATGCTGTTCATGGTATCTGTTTTCCTGGGTATCTCAGCAAAAACATTTGACTGCTTTGAGAGAATGCATGAGCATTGGTCCTAATACTACTATCATCTTTTTTTAATTCCTCTCTAAATAATGGCTTTAGAGAAACACAGTAAAGCAGCAATTACCGCAATTGATCGCAAGAGACTGGAAGAAGATGAGGACAATTAAAAACAGTGCAAATTAAATCAACAGAGAAAGCCACGAATCAGCTAAACATTACGGACTGAAATTCTAAGAAGCTGCACAAGCACCCTTTGGTTTATCTACTCATGCCCAAGTACTCCAAGACCACTAATAACACAAAACCTGCCAAAAGAATGAACTAAAATTTCTCAGATGGCATCATAGCCACATTAAAAGCTGCAATCAATTTACAACTCCTAACTGTAAGACCTATTCTCCTACAAAAGACTACTATTAAAAAAAATATTAAAAGATACAGTATTTTCCCTTAGGGATACATAGATTATTTTAACTCATACCTCTTTATCCTTCTTAGTCTTCTTTATTTTCATCTTAATTTTCTTTCCAGTTATCATGCTGTAGTTTTCATTCTTCTTTTTGTTTTTAAAGAACTAAAATGAGATCACACATTAGAAAGACATAAGCCTTGCTTTATTTTGTAATGTTACAAATCTTAAATAAAATTACAGACAATAATATTTTATACTTCCTAATTATCCAAAACAACAGAGATAGGTTTCTATTTGCTGATGACAAAACTGGTGGTGTTATAAACATTTTTATGACAGGACAGATTAAGTGTTTAGATGAGAAATATAGCGGGACTTCAGACTCACAGAAGCATACCTTGGAAAGCTGGACAGGTCCTGTTTTCTCTCTCTTTTTCTTCTTTTCTTTCTTTTTCTTCATTTTGTTCTCTTTTTTCCTTTTCTACAAGTATAAGACATGTAATCTTATGCTTACAGTCTCACAAGGGCAAAAAAAGGAAACCTACAAGTAGCTCTTAACGCCCCGGCTAGTCAAGACAGCCACTACTGCTTGCCCTTACCACTGCTGAACAGGCACTATCTGAAGCACACAGAAAGTAATGCAGCAGGGCTAGCAACCCTTGAGACCTTAAGGAACAGAAATGGTCTGATCCCTGATTCTCTCTCTTTTAATGTAACCCAAATAGATAAAAATCATTGGCCAGAAGGTCCTAATAAAACGAAAAAGAAAAATTACAACAGCAAGAATCTACTACTCTCTATCACTGACTACGAATAGTTTATTCTATCAGAAATTCTATAAACTTACCAAGATTCCCCACTTGTCTCTTCTTCAGAGACTACTCCAAATTCTAGCTGGACCAGCAACGACTGGCAAAAGGAACCTTTAAATTATTTCCCCTTTAGTATATAGTCAAGTATAAGACAACCTTTCAGCTCACCTGCTGTAACCCTAAAAGCGCAAGTCAGATTTACATAGCCATAGACAAAAGCATTACATCTTACATGACATTGAAAGTTATCGAAGAACTATTTTCTGTTTGTTAACTAGTTACTTCTCCTAGTAAAGGTTTACCTTTTTGTTGTGTTTTTCTTTTTTCTTTTTCTTTGATTTAGACTTAGGAGAATCTAAAACAAAACAAAACCCTGTAAGCTTAGCATTCTGAAAAAGGCACTTGGTTTTACAGATAAGGCATACAGAAATGCAAAATATAAGAAGACAATGCTTAATCCAGCTATATATATTAGTGCTGGTTGAAACTAATCCTGAGAAAAGCACCACATGAACTTACTGCCACTTACTGGTCTAATGTGGAAACTGAAAATACCCGATTTACTCAGTGATTACTTATACCAATATATTATATTAATAGAGACAATATTTCTCTCTTTCTGCAGCTGTGCTCAACAGATTGCAAATACCTGTTTTATAGCCAGGGATCCTGACTTGCAAAGGCGGCAACAAAAAGTACAGTTGGGGCTGACAAACCACTGCAAATATTATCACTGTTCAAGGCAAATGAAAACCTTTACCTACTTATTCAACTCACCTTCCAACTTCAAGGTTTTCAGTAAATTTTATAAAGCAGAAACTCACAAGTTCTATAGGCCAATCATAGATTTTAAAGAAAACATTGTGGCTGGTGTAAGAGACTGTAAATTCCCTGACGAGAGGCAGAAGGCCCTCCAAGCCTTCAATGTAATGCCTCAAACACTCGCAAGGAAATAAATAATGCAGGCCTGGCCTTCAAAGAACTGAGAAGGCTAACACTTCTGGCGCCTGAAAGTGTGAGAGACCTGTCTTGTGAAGACAGGACAGTTCTGCCACTTGTGTGGTGAGCTTGCTAGTTCTCAAGGCCATTGTGTCTGGTAAGTGACCTTTGCTTCATTATCCACGAAATGCATATGAAAGCGCACACCCCTGCACATGCTAATGAAGATTACAGAGATCGTGCTAAACATGTATGACTGTGGCACTTGTCTCTCCACCCAAATCATGCTACACGTCACCTGGGAGAAGGGAGAAACCTGAGATGAGGCTGTCCTCAGCAAGGGGGATGGACCATGCTAATTCGGCGAACATGAAAGGGGAAAATAAGTGCCCCTAGGGGGGAACAAAGAAGAAACAAAAGACGACAGTGCCTGGGAAGATTTTTCCAAGAAAGAAGATTATGCCTGGGAAGATTCCCTGAAAAAGATGCTGGAACCAGGACCAGCGATCTCTTTATCTCTGTCTTTTCCTTTTCCTTTCTCTATCCCTTGGTTAGAATTGTTAAGTAATGACCTTAAGTATGACCTTAAGTACCGCTTGCCATAAGTTGTCCTATACCCGTTGTTAAGTAACACAATGCATACCTCACCATTCGTCATAATTTGTCATATACCTAACCAATTATCGTGGACTTGTTAGACCTATGCTAACCATTTTGGGCAGCTAATAAATGCTTCTATATGGACCCTGAGATTTATCTCACCTTAGTCCGCACCATTGGGAATTTACAAATCTGAAGTCACTTACCGCCCCTCTTTCCTGAGAGTGGGACATGATAACTGGTATGTGAGGAAGTTGATTTTGAAGCACCAGCTTTGACTATGGGACCATAAACGTACATAGACCGTGAAACATCTTACTAGCCTTCTAACAGACTACCTTCAAGCTATCAACTCTACAGTTTCTTTACAATAAATTCCAAATAAAAGATAACATTATAGGAACATACTAGAGCACAGCCAGACTCAAGAGTTAGAAAAGTCTAAGGTAAGGCTGCCCAAGCCATCTTCTTTTGGCCTCCTAATGACAAATGCAGCACAAGCATGTCAGAATAAATGATGAAAATGGTAATTCTATCACAACATCCAGTCTCTTGGTAACAACAAATTGGACTAAGTGCCCCCAGGGCACCTGGCCAGAGGGCTTTTACAAATTTTGCCAACATCAGGAAAGGAGTATATTCAAGAACACTGGACGTCCTTCCAGACTCTGAAAATCAGTACGCTGTCATGAACAGACACTTGCCCCATTTTATCCCTTTGCCGACATCTCCTCCAGACTTAGTTTTTATCTCCCACCATCCTAGCCATGGTTCTCATGACCACAAACCCTAGAAGAACTCCTCTAGACTTCTGCACTGATCTATTGACTTCCTAGGCTAAGCCAGGCCACCTTTTCCTCCTCTTCACTCTTTCTGAGTTGCCATCCCTCAACACCTGGCCTTCTCGCTGGCTCAGTCTGTTTCCATACTCGGCCACCCTACCTCCCTAGTTTAAGCACTGATTTGCCTGCTTGTCTCCTGTCTGAGGGGAACCCCCTTCCCAGCTCCACCTGACAAGCTGCAATCCCAGATTCTACATCCCTATGTCTCTTTTTCCACAGCAAAGCGTGTCCTTTCTGCATTCAAGTTAGCTTCATTGTCCACATAACATATGTTACCAACAAGGCTGGAGAAGGCAGGCGGGGGATACAGCTCAGAGAGCAGAAGACAGTTTCCCCCCACTCTCCTTTCGGTTTTCCCAGCCACTGCCCAGTGTCTAACAGCCAAAGTTACAGCTGCACTCGCTAAATAAGAGAAACACAGACTAAAAAATGCCAGAAGGAATCTCCATTTTACTATCCCCAAGGAATGTTAACTCCAATCCTGCTATACCAGACACACCAGACCGGGTCAATCTTCATCATTTCAGGTCTTTAACTGCCAGTAAGGCTAGCTATTCCATTGTTCTGCTGCTAGGATGTATTTTTACTAGATCTAATTCAAAACCCTCCTGCTGCAATTTAAGGTCATTTTTCCTTGCTGAAAGTCACAGGAAGATTTTTCACTCCCTCTCCATAGAAGCCACTACCTACACTTATATCTGTCTTAGCTCAACTACCTCACATCTTTTCTTCTCTAGATTGAGTAAATTGAGTTGTTTAAATATGCCCTTGTATGACATTTTTGCTAGATCTTCCTCTCCCCTACAAATGGGAAAACTTAGGGAATTTTGAGCTATAAAGTTTTAACAAATCTCTGAACATGCAGACTGACAACCCGGGCCTAATTCAGAATGACTTTTCCCTCAGATACGAGTTTCTTGACACCCCTCCAAAAGACAAACCAGAAAGCACACCAAGGATGTTCACATAGTTAGTGTCCGACACATTTTTTTTAGAAATGTTAACAGTGGATCACATGGGATAAAATTCATTCAAGAATAAAGGAAGAGCCCCCCAACCAAATGTACAAGTTCATAGATTTGAACATTTTCAGAATATATTTATGTTAGATACATTGAATCAAGCCACTGAAGTCTGAGAACAAGTAATATTTCCATACAGATATAAACCCACTTCAAGAGAAGTAGAACTAAGTTTTTGTTAAACTGGGGGATACACAATCACAAACATGAGGTCCTGTACCAGATAGTGAAACTTCACCCAACTCTGAAGTTAGAGAGTTTTCATCAGAACTCTCCTAGGGTTCTAGCTCATACGAGAGTTCTTCCCAATCATAGTAATAAAAAGATAAAATACACTTCAGTATTTAGCCTAACGCATTCTATTAAAAATAGAAGGGCAATTTGGTAATTTTACTTGCAATGATACCAAATATCTTCATACAGAATACCAAAGCAACAGTCTAGATATAATCCGCAATACATTCCCCTTGAGGTCACAAGTTATATCCATACAAAAAATCTGCACTTACTCCCAGACAGTGTCTTTTTTAGAAAACTACCTCAACTCCTCTAAGTAAGCAGCAGCTTAGTATGGAGTGTCTTAATCCTGTAATGCTTGCATATATGTTCCCATTGAACTCAGTCATTAGTATTAATAAACTTCACGTGAGTCTTCAAAGTTAAATATTTGGAACTTTAAGACAAAAGCAAGACTACATCAAAAACCCCAACACTGGTCTAAATAGATAGGTGAAGCAGAAAAAGTTCTGTATTCGTTATGCTTTCAAAACACAGAATTTTAAATATATGCAGCATATTGAATGGCAATTTCTATTTTGAAGTTATTTAAATTAAGACAGGAACTTGCATACTGTGTGTAAAGAGGTACCTTAACACAGCAATAGGAAAGGGTTATGAGAGAAACACTGAACATGCAGTACTGGTATTCTACAGTGTCCCTTTGTGCTGGTTTAGTCACATTTAAAATAACCTTTAAATGATTCCGGGAGTGCTATCAAAACTGGTAAACATCATGTGTATGATGGAGGTAGCTTACCTCTGCTACTTGAAGATGACGACCTTGATGATGAGCGTGATGAGGAGGAAGAAGTGGATGTAGCGCTAGAAGACGACGTGGATGAAACAGATGATGATCTGCTTCTACTGCGTTTTCGTTTCCGTTTTTCTTTTCCTTAGGATAACACAAGGCAGAAGTGATAAGCATGCTAGACAAATATGGTCTACAAAAACAACTCTTCACAGAACTTAAGCACAATGAACCCCTATTTTGACAGGGTTGGGGTTTTTTTCCCCTCCTCTTCCAGCATCACATGGTTTATTACCATTAGCAAGTGACAATGCTCAACATCCGTGTCAAACATGGCAACTGTCATAAAGTAACTGACATACACCCAGTGCCACAGACACTGAAACAGATCAGCAATGCCTACCTCGGACCTTCAGCTCTTCTTGTGAAGTTGCGCTGAGTTTCCTACTTTTTTCATCCTTCACGTTATCCATATCTAGGGAGAGGCAACAGTACGTTCAATAACATCATTTCCAAAATACTTTGGGAAAGAAGAAAGAAAAAAAAAAAAAAGAGCAGCGCAGTGCAGACAGAGGAGAACAGCGAGCGCAGCCCCACCGCCACTCCCATCAAACTGCATCGAACGGGAAGCGGGCGTCTATGCTCTCATCCTCTTACACCTGGAATCTGAGGCCAAACCCCTGTTTTCCTGTCATCTTCCACGAAGACGCGGTTAGTGCAGGCGCAGGGGTGGTTTTGCCGCCGCAGCAGCCACACCGCAGCCTGGCGGTGGGCGACAGGGAGCCGCCAGGCGCGGCCTGCAGCCGCCGGGAGGGCCGCGGCCTGCAGCCGCCGGGAGGGCCCCGACCTGCCCTACGCTCCCCGCACCGGCACTCACCCGCCCGCTCGCCACCCTGCACCAGTCCCGCCAGCAGCCCGCGGCCCGGGAGGGGCTCCCCGCCGGCCGGGCAGGCCACTAGCCGGCACACAGGCGCGGACAGGCCGCGCCGCCATTTCCTAGGGGAAGAGCGGCTCTCGGCTCCCACCTCCCTCCCCGCGGCCGGGCCCGGCGCGGCGGCTGGCAGGACCCCACTCCCCGCCCGACCCACCCCGAGAGCGGGGCGGCCGCTGCCGCTCCCGCCGCCGCCCGGCCTTACCGAGGGACGGCCCCTGCCCCGCCGCTGCCGGGCGGCCGACCCGGAAGTGCTGGTCGCTTCCTGCCCGCGTGAGCCGGCGGCGGAGGACGGGCGGGCCACACGGCGCCTCGCGGCTGCCGGGCCTGTCGGGTGGGCGCCGGGCCGAGCTTGACAGCGCGGGGCCGGGCAGAAGGGCCCTGCCAGCCCGCCGCCTCGCCACCCCAAGGGCCTGCGGCTCCTGAGCGGCGCGGCCGGCTGGGCCTGGCGCCTCTGTGAGGGAGGGCAGACACCTGGACTCCTACCCGACCCGTACCCCGAGCCCGAACGGGTGTTTTGAAGCCTTTGCTGAACCTGGGCTGCAACCGAAACAGAAGTTGGTTATTCCATGTACCCGCTCAGAAAATCAACGGCTCCTGCCACGGGATCCGTAGGGCGCCCTCCCTTCCTTGCCACAGAATCACAGAACGGTAGGGTTGGAAGGGACCTCTGGAGATCATCTAGTCCAACCCCCCTGCCAGAGCAGGGTCACCTAGAGCAGGTTGCACAGGAACGCATCCAGGCGGGTTTTGAATGTCTCCAGAGACGGAGACTCCCCCACCTCTCTGGGCAGCCTGTGCCAGTGCTCTGACACCCTCAAAGTAAAGAAGTTCCTCCTCATGTTCAGGTGGAACTTCCTGTGCTCAAGTTTGTGCCCATTACCTCTTGTCCTGTCCCCGGGCACCACTGAAAAGAGCCTGGCCCCATCCTCCTGACACCTACCCCTTAAGTATTTTTAAGTGTTGATAAGATCCCCCCTCAGTCGTCTTTTTTCCAGACTGAAGAGACCCAAATCCCGCAGCCTTTCTTCATAAGAGAGGTGTTCCAGTCCCCTAATCATCTTGGTAGCCCTTTGCTGCACCCTCTCCAGCAGTTCCCTGTCCTTCTTGAACCGGGGAGCCCAGAACTGGACACAGTACTCCAGGTGCAGCCTCACCAGGGCAGAGTAGAGGGGGAGGATGACCTCCCTTGACCTGCTGGCCACACTCTTGATGCACCCCAGGATGCCACTGGCCTTCTTGGCCACAAGGGCACATTGCTGCCTCATGGTCATCCTGTTGTCCACCAGGACACCCAGGTCTCTTCCAGCTGAGCTGCTCTCCAGCAGGTCAGCCCCCAACCTGTACTGGTGCATGGGGTTATTCCTCCCCAGGTGCAGCACCCTACACTTGCCCTTATTGAATTTCAGCTCTGCAATTAGCCCTAATGGGCTGTAGCCCAGTGCACTGACTTCCCACAGCTCCCAAGGAACAGCCCTGGGAGAGCCATGTCCAGCTGTAGCTCCTGCAGTGGAGACCTCCCCAGCCCAAGCTTCTCCCCACCATCCTGTTGCTGAGCCACCAGTATGTGGACACAGCCCTTCTGCATGTCTTTGTCTCCACACAGGCAGATGCGAGTCAAACGGAGTTGGCTGTAAATCAACTAAGGGAGCTCGAGTCCTGCCCTGGGACCTCGTTTCACGCTCCCTCTTGCAGTGTGGAGGATGTTCTCCTGCCGCTTGCAGCAGCACAGTGCTAAGGCCATCCATCACCTTCACCCTACGGGCCATATTTACAGCCCTGCGACACCCTGTGGCACTGAGTGTGTGTTTGAGCTCTCACAAAGCATCGCGGTTTGAGGTAAAACGTTACCAGTTTTCTTTTTCAGTAATTTTACTTTTCAGCTAAGTCTCTTCTAACTAATTCAACTCTCTGAATAGGACTCAGATGCTAACATTTTCCCCAAGTTGATTTCCAACACTTTAGGCTTAACCGTGCCAAGTTTTCCATTCCCGTTTTTAAAATACCATGTTCTCAAGCATGAAGTAATCATGGGATACTAAAACAATTCCTCTGTTACTGGCCTGAACTGAAAGAAATCCAACCTCAGCTGAACCCAGACCTACCCCAAATAGAAATAATGTCCTGTTGTGATTCTGATGGATCCTCAGACCTCATGGATCTTCACTGATCTAGCTTGGAATTTACTGAACTTCTATGTGCAGCTGCTTTACAATACTCAAGAATAAACCAAAATATCTGTGAAGCACATTGATTCTTAATCTAAAGCAGTGTCGGGATTTTTTTTTGGGTTGTAAACAAAATTCCTGTACTCCACATCCTTCTAAACAATTTGCTTAAATCCCACCAAAAGGAATATATGCCACACTCACTCCAGAAGGATGGTAAAATTATTTATTCTTACATTAGTTTACATATACAGTGATGACATTTGGCTAGAAAAATGCCTGTATTGTAGTAAGAGATATTCAAACAACTACAAACTGTCAATAAATACCTTAAAAACATACTGTATGCTGATGCAGAAATACCCTATGCTCTTTTGGTTACTTACCCAGTACAATATTATTGAAAAGTTTTTTGGTGTTTTTCATGCAACATCAAAATTCTTCCAACAATTCATGCTATACAACGTCTTTTTCTTTATTAGGAATGGCATGAAATTTAAAACCCTGTTTAGTAGTAAAAATTGCTGAAAATTTTAACACAAATCTCTCAATTGCTGTATTAAAAAGAATCAATCTAAAGAAGGTTGTCTTTAAAAAAAAATCATTTCTTCAACTAATTCTTTATAAAACAGGCAGTATTTCAAAAGGGATGTTTCCATCCACCGTAACGAATCATTTGTGCTTGCAAATTTTAAAAGGAATATTCGTGGCAAAAAAATAAACCCAACTGGTAGGTAGAGGAGAGATTGCAGTATGGACTGGCTAAAACCAAACATGCTTTCAACATCTGTCCAGGAACACACTAAACACTTATCCACATCACTATGCCATCACCTACTCTAACAATTAGAAATGGAGTTTTAATAATACTTAGCTCTTTTCATGCTCAAAATTCTTCACAAACATTTACATAGTCCTAACGCTTCTGCAAGTATTATTATCCCCATTTTACGCTTGGGGTGGTGGAGGTGGAGAGGGCTGGGAATTTGCCAGGATACAGACTGCATCCTTTCCCGCTTGCCTCCCTCGGTTCTCCAAGTTCTTTATCGCTTTCTATATTTTACACTCAATGTACTGGAGAGTCCCAGGAAACATGGGTGGTACGTTTCTGTCAGTTATTAGTGGTTATTATGCAAGTTGTGCCACTTTGAAAGTTACATGATGAACATTAAAATAATAATCAAATGAAGTCCACATCCAAGGCTCAGGACATCCTAGAATACCTAGAATGCCACATCATTTTCAAAGCAAGCTTGCTCTTTCCTTAATGAAGTGTTAGGGACCTGAGGCCTAATTCTCTCTGTTGTACAGCCAAAACGACTCTTAAAGTTAGTCATGGCCGTACAAAAGAATAAAAACTGGCCCTCGCCATCTGTCCCTGAGAACACGGAAAGCCCCTACAGTGGCCCAGTACATCCTGACATTGTACAACAAAAAGGACAATCTAGATCAAAACGAAGATTTGAGATATAGCTAACTCACCATAAGGTACAGATAACGAAGGTCTCTTCCCTCCCACCCCTGAATTTGAGAACATTTGTGTCTGAATTACGTCCTAGAAACCGTGTGGGAAAGTAAATGCCTAGCAACGAGATCGTAGATATAAAATACGGTATTTTGCCTTCGTCTTAGTATCAATCCCCAAATCGCTTTGTTTCAGTTGATTTCAACATCCTACAAGGAAAGGGCATTTTTGATTTTGCCACATGTGCCCTCTTGAATTTTCTACCTTATACCTTGCAGTCTGTGTCCCGTTTTGATTTTCATCCTGCCTAGTTTACTCTTACTCTAAACCCAGCTTGGTTTCTTGCTGCCTCCTGACAAGCTCCAGGCTTGCTCTGCCAGTGGACTGCAGGAGCAATGGATAACGTTGCGGTGGTTTCACCACCTGATCCGTGACAGATGAGAGACACAAAATTCTGTCACTCGTAATAACAAAATGACCGAGTGTGCAAAATTACATCCCTCTTACAGGCACCCAAAAGGCTTTAAAAAGGCACGTGTATTCTTTGTCACTTGTTCCTCAGTGCCTGATGTTGGTGGTTTTAGCGCGTCTCCAATAAACCCCGTACAACGCACGCATTCCCTTGCAGTATGGAAGGAACTTGGAATAAAAATTAAGATCATCAGATGTACTTCAGAGTCAGCAGTTGTTATTCAGTGGCTTTCTCGCCCTTTAACAAACACTAGAGCTGCGCTACCTGTAAGAAACACATTTTTACAGCAACCTCACTCTTTAATCCATTTCCCCTCTCTTTTCCCAAACATCCAAATTTCTAGCAGAGGGGAACAGTGCATGTTATGTGGGCTTTTTCCCAAGCAGGTATCCAAAGCTCTTCCTGCCTTCTGTAGAGCTGGTAGGCCATAAAACATTTCTTTTGTGCAGATGTGGGAGCAAAAGTACAGGAGTTTTGCCCCTCTTCTCCCAGCAGCGCAGCCAAGAGCTGGCAGGCTGGCCAAGTAACCCACTTCTGGCCATGCCCTGAGAGGTGAGAAGCGCTTGCGGCTTCTTTTGACTTCAGGTGGGGACTGCGGATGTTCGCCATCAATGGAAATCAGTCCCAAGGCACTAGGCAGGAATGGAAAGGACGTAACAAGGCTATTGTGACTTGGGGTTACAGCTGAAATACCAGGCTAGAAAAGTAAGAGGCACTGTCATTTTCCTCTGGGCTTTCTGGAAAAAAACAATTAAAACAAACATAAAAAAGATGCAAGATCCCCAGCTGAAGCCATTCTTCCCGCTTCAAAAATCCAGGAGATGGAGGGATCGAGATAACGTGGATTCAAATGTACTAACGTTGAAACATTTCCATTTCAGACGGGTGAAACCCACTCGCACACTGGGGCATGGCTTCAGTTGTGTGTGAGGGAGGGGAGCCCACAGGCCTGCTTGGGCTCCCGGGGGGCTTACTGGAGGAGTTTCATCTCCAAATGCCAGTCTGGTGATGGCAGCCGACCATTCCCTCCAGCCTGGACTGAGCCAAGTCTGGATCGAACGCGTGTTCGCATCAAACTGGACTTCTAGCTGCCTTAAAAACGCAGTCTTCAAAAAAGGGTTAAAAAAAGGAAAAGCTGATGCTTTGGCAATTCATTGACTGTTATGTGGTCCAAAAGCCTCGAAAGATTATCAGTAGTAGCTTGACTGATGGCAATTCACTATTGCATGGCTGGTAGTCACCAAAAAAAGCATTTCTTAATGGTTAAAGCAGTCCCATTGATCGGTTACGTTTTTCACAATTCCTCCAGATCGGTTAAATCCACAACCACTTTCAAAAACAGAGTGTCGTCTCTGATGTAAGTGTTCTTTGTGTTCTCCAGGACAGCGTGTGACACGAAGCGTGGACATCCAGAGGCAATATTCATTTCTCCGTCCGGCCTTTTAAAACTGCTGCTGTTGGGGTCAGCTCTAAAGACTTCCACAATGTGATTTTTTTTCCCGCTTTGGTCCAGAAGCATCAGTGTAACTTTTTGCTTGAAAGGCCACAGCAGCAGCGAGTCAAACTCCCCTCTCATCACTACGAAGTAGAGGGAGACGTGTGTTCCCTTTCCTGAGCCATCCCCATTCAGGTAGGCTCTGGCGCATAACCTGTACCCGCAGCGGCTGGTGTAAAAGGGCTGGCTGAATATGGAGAGCACACGGCCTTCTACCGCCTCTTTTTTCTTCATCTTGTAGTCCGTGATTTTCCAGATTAATTTCCCATTGTAGCACATGCCTTCCAAAAGCTTAAATCGTTCTTCGTTTTTATTGAGCTGGGCTTTGTGAATATTGATCTGGAGATCGTGTTTGCTGGACTGACCTTCCAAAACAACTGGAGGGGAAGGAAAAAAAAAAAAAAAGAAAGAGACACACATTTGGTAAAATAAAACTGTCAGAGCACGGGATACAAAGAGCAACCAGACTCGAGCTGACGATACTGAACGACTCAAGCCTGAGTACAGGCTGTTAACTAGTGTTACTGCATTTGTTAACTTTTTTTTTATTGTAATTGCAGTTTAATAAGGAAAACTGGTAACTAAAACCAGATTTAATGCCTGACTATGGATAGTACCACTGCCTCCATCACAGCGCACCAGCCTGACCAAGCCCTGCTCTCTGGCCCTGCAGTGCCACAGGAATTCAGGAGATGTTGTGGAGTAGGGGAAGGCTGGAGGATACAGCACAAACCACCATGGCTTGGTCTTAGAAAGCAAGAAGAAAGCCCTCTCTGGCTAATAGCTGCAATTGACTGACTGTAGGACCAGAGTCTCTACTTTAGCCACCAGTAAATCAGCAAAAACCCCACACCATGCAGAAAAGAAACAAAAAGTCCCAACACACCCAAGCGCTGATCGTATGTCTCCATCAGGGCAATCTTCTGCTTTACATTTTCAATTGTGTCAAACAGGGGTCGCAAGTCTAATTTACTTTGCTGCTGGTTTGCCATCTGTATCAGCTGTTTCACTTGTGATTCTAGGCGCGCAGACTTATCCAGGTGACTGGCCAGAGCCTTCCCAGTTCATGCCATTGGAAGAGGGTGGAAGCAGAGACAAGAGACATTCATAAAATGCCACTTCGTTTGAAATAAGAGAAAGAAGCTTTTAGCCTGTCGGCAATATCAACTATACGGTGCATTTGCAAGTACTCTGCTGGTTTAGGAACGTATCCAAATGCTTCTTCACAATTAATTCAGTATTTAGTGACTGAGAAGCCGTCCCTTACTCAGATCAATTCGCACTGCATCACTTCAGTCAACTGATTATTCAAATTTACATCTGCATGTTTGCTCTGGGGATCTGGCCATGAGGATTTATACAGTGCTTTTTGCCCAGATCAGATATCCAAAATTCTTTATTGGTTAAAATGAGAAAACAATACTGTATTGTAAAAAAACAAGAAGGGCTTGTAAAGTGTTTGGGAGACAGTATTTTTTATTGCCCTGCTATTAATAACAACTTTTATGGCATAAACACGTTTAAGGACACAAGAAAGCAATTGGCCAAAAAAGATAAAATTAATGTCTCACCTGTGTGCTTACCATCAAGTTGCTATTTTTACCAAACAGCTGTGTAAACTGCCTGAATTCTTTCTCACACTTTTTAATGGCCTCTGCTAGCTGCTGGATTTTAATCTCTTTACATTCCAGGCTCTTATATAGGTCAGATATCTACAGATGGAAAAAAGAGAGTAAAAATGCTAAGGCACACCAAAATATACAACGATCAAATTAAAACATATGTGACTATGTAGGAGAAAGTGGAAAAGTTTACAGTGCAAAGCCTTTAACTTAGCTAGATACAGCACTACTTAATTCAGAATTTGTGAATTTGTCCATTTGTCTGAAAGAATGGAACATAAGGTAATCATATTCTTTAATAGATCTGTGTGGCAACAGGCGTAAAGAGACTCATATCTCTCATCCCCATCATGATGATCCATTCGGGGGATAATACATACTTACATGCACACATGTGCATGTGTTTCTGTGTGTATGTATATACTTCCCCCCCCATATTAGGGTCTAACCAGTAAAAAAGATGAGTCAGTGAGTAGTACTAACTCCAAAACCAAGTTGTAGGATTTCAGGGCACTTATTTTTAGCATAAGCAAGCAGAAGAGTAAGTCAATCATCAGTTTGGATGCCTTCACCTTAGCAGGATTGAGCATACACCCGGTGTCACCTGATGGGAGCCGCAGAAGCCATCACGAGTGGAAAGCTGCTTGCAACTGGCTCTGCACTACTCTGTGCTGCCTTTACAGAGGGGGGTGACTTGGGCATCTAAAGGCTCCTTTTTGGAGCAATCTGACCAGCCACTGAAACTTTAAAATGCTCTATCTCCAAACTTTGTACCTACTGTAAGCAGAGACCAAAAGCAAATGAGGTGAGCGATGGCAACGAGCCTCCCACCGTGCTTGGTGGAGAATATACGTGCCTGAGCATAGAGAGGTTTCCATCTGATTGACTGACTTCACTAGAAAAGCTTACGCTGACTTTCGAGGTGTGCAAAGATGACAAAAACAGTCTTTTAAAATGTAGCTGAGCTAAACCAGGCAACAAATGCAGAATCTCGTATCATCCTCTAACCAGCGAAGCACCACTGAAGAGTGCTCGTTAAATATGACTTCGTCTTACCTGTTCTTCCAACCGGGAGTTCTTGTCCAAAATCTGCAGCATGTGTTCCCGCAGGGCACTGTTTTCATGTTCGGCAAGTTTCCCTCTTTTAATCTTAGAGAGGCAGAGGGGGAAGTGAAAGAATAAAATAATAAGATACGCAGATTTTTGAAGCTGTTAGTAAAAAATTTATTGATGCAAGTATTTAAAATGTCTCCTCTGTGCTTTGAAAGTGAGGGAACAGCCGTCCTGATTCTCTTGTACAGCATCTTAGCTGATATTAGAAATGGTTGTGAAAGAACAAAAAATGGGGTGTTTGGTTTTTTTTTATTAATTACTCTGATTGTTTTGGGAGACAAATTCTAGTCCCAGTACAGACAAAGATCTATAAAACAGTACCTTTACAAGACAGCCATACTGCTTATATGGGCAGTCCACTTCTGCCTCAGGACACACAGCGTGATGCTTTTCAATCTGCATGTATTAACAAAGAAACTTGCTATGACATAAATATGAAGTAACTTGCCACACTAATAAAATCTCAATGCCTGCATAAAGGGTGAACAAAGGCCAATGTCACAACACCACCGATCACGTAAACAGGGAAATGAGTATTCAGAGTCAATAAGCAAGCCAGATGTTTTTCCATACTGCAAAATGCCAAGAGTTTGCAGTGACCGAATACCTCACTTCTAAGATGGGATGTATATTCCTTTTAGGGCCAAACAAAGAAAATACTTAGAGCAATGAAGTTTTATTGGCACGGGCCAATGTGGTCTGCAACGTCACTTTCAGTTTTCATAAATGTCTGTGACCTGCTGAATGACGGTATATGAAAAAAATAATAGTACCTCCTTTTTCAGAATTATTTGTGAACAGTTTTGGAGACAAGGCACAGGATAATCAGGACAGTCATTTTTCTCATGATCCTGGGGAAAAAAGAAACAAAACAAGGCAATGGTTTGGATTTTTGTGAAGTAGTATACATGGAGGAAGCTATGCAAAAAGTAATCCCAAACATACATGTGTAAGCCCCATATCACGTTGTTGTTCATAAGTGAGCAACAGTAACTGGTTTTATTTAAAGCACGTTTATTATACTTTCTCCTTCAGCTACTCAGCCAAATTGTGTTTCAGGGGTTGTTAAGGCCCATTGCAATGCTGGAAACTTTTCACCCAGCAACATTAAGAAGAAACACGTGCTATGGATTCCCAGGGAATGCTTTATAATCTTACCTTTATGTTAATTAACATCACATATTTATTACAGTACTGACACATTTCGTCTCGAAATTTACAGTGCCGGCTCAAATGCTCTTTCAAGTCTTTCCGTAGAATTTGATCACAACATCCATCATTAGTGCACTGCACGCTTTCAAACAAACACTGCTGAAGATGCTCCTGCAACACGTGACAGCAAATTAAACCCCAAAGTATTTCATCGCATCTCCAGTTGCCCAACAGACCCACAGAGACATTCGGCAGTTTGGTAACAAACAAAATTCCATATACTCTTTTCTCTGTAAACTTTCTCCTTTTCCAACCTCAAAACTATAGTGAACATGAAAATTTGGAGAGTCCTTTGTATGACTACCACTTTTCATTCAACTGACTTCCCGAAAAAAGGCCCAAATGGCCACTACGCCTTGGCAAGATTTCTTGAGTCAACCATCACGTGGCACCTAAGCATACAGAAGGTATGTATAGATGCTACAGATATACTAAAGCTACCTAAAGCAATGGTTCTTATCAAACAAATAACCTAAGGCAAAGCCGGAACAAGCTCACAGCCGTAATATTTTGAGCTTAATGTTTGTTACTTACGGTGTACAGCTAAGTCATAGTTGATGTACTTAAACCACATTGCTACAATAACTCTGAAGTCTGAAGACAATAATTGGAATTTAGCTTACAATAAATACACAGAGTTTGCATGAAAATCAAAGGCTTCAAAATTTGACCAAGCAAACTAACCTGGTATCGTCCCAGAATTATTTTTGAATTGCAGTCAGGAATGTTTTTGCAGAACACATGCAAATTCAGAACTTCTCTTTTACAGCAGTTGTCTTTGAATACCTGTAAAGGAAGCAAACCAGTCCTCATATCCAGTCACATAGGATGTTAGAGAGAATATAAAAAAGCAAAACATCACAACAAATCTTTTAAGCACACAAGTGTAGACTCCACAGTTGTGAGTATGGTTCTTGATAAGTCATATTGAAAACTTATACTAAAAATATAAACTAAAACATATATGAATTTTCTAATAAGCGTAGGGTTTTTTCCCCCCATATAGTTATTCCACAGATGCTGATCCATCCCACAGCCAGCAGGAGTAGTAGCTCAGGAGCTACAAAACCGCTGCCAGAGCCTGCCTGGATCTGGAAGGAAGCAGCCTGAACTAACGGGCCCCAAGGACCAAACCAGCTCTGTGCATGCAGCTCCGACGTTTGAGCACACAGTATGTCTTTGGAATGGAGATGATGCTGAGATATCCCTTCTGTAGACTCTGAGAAACAGCACCATTCCCAGTTGTGCATGCAGAAGCAAATTAAGCCCCCAGAGCAAACTTTCAGTCTTATTTAGACATCTTCATATAATGAGCATTATAAAGCTGCTCACTGTTGCACTACTGCCATCAAAATTTGCACAAAGTAGAAGACAGCGAATGAAAAACAAAAATCATGTGGACAGCCTGATTACAATTTCCTATCAGGAGTAGGGAAGAAAGGAAGGATTTGATTTGATTTCACTGGAAAATTCATTCTGGCAGGACCAAGTATGCAGTATGCTTTCAAGCCTTGGCATATAAATAAGGCTAAATGAATCCATTACAGAAAAAAAAAAAACCAAAAACAACACCAAAGAAAGAAATAATCAATTTGCAAAACAGGAAGCATAAACTTATCTTTTCCTCTACAAAGTTACCCAAAAGTAAATTAAGTCTGCAGGGTTAATGAGATATAATGGAAATAGTTAAGGCAACAAATTATAACCAAGTCAAAACAAAGACAAATAAATAAGATCCCCCAGCAAGATGGGGCATTAAAAAGGCAAGTCAATAAGTGATCCCCACCAAAAAAAGCCATCTGATGACTAGGGAAAATTTAAAACTTTGTGAAACTCTTCAACAGTTTACTTGAAATACAAAGACTAAAATGAAATAAGTTCAGAACATGAGATATAAAATAAAGCGTTAGCTATACACCCATACTTCCTTTCTGGGAGAGCACCACTGAATACACTGCTTCCCTTAGCATCATTTCAGAGACAAGAACTGCTCTGCCCCTGAGGACTAACAGACTACGAGCCACCTTGTTCCCAGATGTCCAGCTTTTTCCAAGCAGATATTGACTGTTGAAGCAACTGCAACTACAGCCACTTACCTCGTGCATTTTTATTGTTTCTTTGTCGACAGGACAGGTGGGTACTGCACTCAACTCTCTAGATCGAAAGAAGAGTCATGTTAACACACAGAAAATTTGATTTATTTTGCAAAATTGGGTTATGCTAGAATCTGACTCTGGCAGAACTCAGTACTAGGATACCACAACAACCAAAAAAAGTGCTTCAAAACCACTTTTGTCTGGCAGCTACACAGCCAAATTCTATCTACAACTCTAGGAGAGCATTAAGGTGCGAAAGTGAATGTGTAGCAGAAAGCAGAGTTTGTCCTATGAGTGTTAATAAGATGATTTTAATTAACAGGACTTTGTGACACTCTCGCCATCTCCTGCTCGCAAATGTCTTATCTGAAATAATCCCATCGTGTGCATTAAACCCAGCCTTTGCCTAGCGCAAGCAGCGCACTCCTTGCTACGCCAGTAAAAAAAGATCTCATGGCTCCTATCTTTCAAGACTTCCAGAAGTCCCAGGATAAAGGACAATAAAATACTTATTGAGGCAGTGCAAAAGGGAGGCAACTCAGAGAGAGAAAGCAGCAAACACAAAACATCTAAAAATCGTAAAAGGTAAATGGCGACATCCATCCACGTAATCAGGCTCCTCTGCAGCCTTCCTGGGCCAAATCCTGCCCTTGGGCACAGCAACCAGTACGTAATGTATTTCCAGACAGGTCTGTGGGGTAAACTCATTTGTACCTGCGGGTAAATCCCAAGCAGATGGATGCCAGCAGCCTTAAGATCTGACTATAGTATTGGGTAATACTAACATCAGTTTTAAAGCTCCACTAAAATAAAATAAACTATACAGAAGCAAGTGAAAACAGCTTAATCTAACCACCAGTGCCAATACTGTACGACATTAATGCAACAAATTCAGCTGAACAGCACAATGTGAGACAGGGAGACCAAAATAGCATCTCATGCAGTAGTGCTTAAGTTTATATCAACAATTTCTTTACGCTGACTTCCCTGCAGTTACCAAAGCATTCCTCACCAACACTGGGTAAGGTCTTTAAAGACAACTTTAAAGCACTGAGACTGCAGTCATTGAGTTCAGCAGAGTCTTCCCATTGACTCCTTCAGCATTTTATCAGATCGGTACTATTATTATGGCACTCACTGCTGATTTATAGAAGGCATTGACTTCTTTTTAGGAAGGGACAGGACAGAGAGCTTGTGGATGCAGGAGGAATCTGCACTGACCTCAAAGAAAGAATGCACTGCTGGCAAAATCGGTGGCCGCATCCTGTCTGGTGGGGGTTGTGAAGGACGAGGTGGCAGTAGGCGCACTTGTACCGGTCTTCTAAAGTTTCGACAAACTTGTAGTCGGCGTCAGGCTCGAAGTCCAGAGAGATGGCGCTGGCAGAGTTCTGGCGCGTGAAGATGCCCGAGAGACCAGTGAGTTCGTCACAGGCCATGGGAGCTGCACTGGGAACCACCAGACACAGGGAGAATCCTTTCAAATGTTCACCGGCAGACAGGCCACTTTGGCTACCCCTTGCAGCAGGATGCTGCTCGTAGGAGGATTTTCATTTGCAGCAGGGTGCGACAAATTTTGGAGGGAAATGTGGTGCCAACTATGGAGGAACAACAAAATGCTCAGGGAACCACAAAATGATGGCTACATGGCAAGCATCAAAGCACACTTCTTTGGAAATGAGTTTCACAATCTGAAAATTATTCCTCAGAATAGAGATTTTTATGTTTTATTAAGTTTTCTTGCAGCAGCTCTTAGTTTCAAAACAGTTACAAGAGTCACACATGGTTGGGGAAAGCAGAGGCCAAGTCTTGGCCCTAATGTCCACCAGGAAAGTCTACACTTAATGCAGAGGCCACCCACACGACTTCACGAGTTCATTGCACTGGTTCAAGCAAGAGACAGCTTTGTGGTTTACAGCAAGACGCGTACAAAAAAGAAGGCAGCAAGGGGATTTTACCTTCAATTTAGGTGTTACAGGAGGCAAAGCCTCTTAGTTTGACATCTTTCTTTTCACAGTCGGTCACTCATTTATAGCAGTAAACTCTACTACTATTTTTTCAGAGTTTTACTTTATTATGTGCAAGTTCTTGGCTATATTCATCCTGCCTGAAAGAAACGGTGAGGAAAAAAAGAAAAAAAAGAAAAAAAGAAAAAAGAAAAAAAATGCAATCAGAAGCGTCACATAAGTTTTTCCTCTCAACCTACTAAAGCTCATACACAGCACAGAATACAATCTTAGTTTTCTAATAGGAAAATCCAGCAACATTTGTTTCCAGCCGTAAATTACAAACCTTGAGATTTACCACCCGTCCCTCAATCTTGCAGTACTGTTTTTTGCAAATAGCTCAAGACCTAGAGCCACTCTGGTTTTCGTTTCTTGTGGCTTTGCATTCTGAAGACATTTTTTCCTTACAGGATGTGTACAAAAGCACAACCCACCTGAGCTCTCAGAGCATTTCACGGGGGAAGTGCTCAATTTTATAGCTGTGCTGCGGGACGCTATTTCTCCTCTGCCTGCATCACCTTCCCTGTCAGTCACTCGAGTCACTCTCACTGGCATCAGCACCTCCCTGAGAGCTCTGACTCAGCTCCTGTAAGGTCACCGAGGGTATCTGCTGCTCTGGTAGGGAAGCAGGGCCAACACATCACCATTAATAACCTTACGCTGGCATTAAACAGTATGCCAAGTCCTGATACACCGCCCTGACTACCTGCTGCAATGGATTCCTGGCCCACGAAAGCAGTGATTAGGACTGTGCTACGCAGAGCTCCGGTGCTGCCACAGACCTCCCGGCCTCCAGAAAGCAACACCCATTTTCCTTGCTACTTTAAAATCCCCTACTGGGCAAGGAAATCCTGCTGATAGGTAAAGTACTCAATTCAAAATCAAGCCAAAGCATGTAACCAGCGAAAGAGTATTTCACAACAAACATTTACGTGCTTCCGTAACTCAGCGCCCTTTTTCATGGTTGTGCATGGTATTTACCTGCCCAGTTTGTGAGAGCCTCCCTGCCCTCCACCAGGCTGAATGTCAGACTAACTCCAGCACAACTGATCATCTAACACCGGTAACCCACAGGAATATGAGCCCTAATCATATCCCAAGCATAAAGACTTACTATTCCAACTGGAGTTTGCAAATTACCCTATTCAGTCCCTCTAAATGAACTGCCTTCTGCTTCAAACCAGAGATGATTGTCCACGTTGCTCCTTTCATTTTTAAACAGCTGACCTTTTCTCCTTTGAAAACAGGGTTCCTGCTTCTCTGACGCTTAATAAGGAGCAATTCTATTCTCCTCACATCAACCAGAGATGCCCAAATGCAGCCTGAGGGATTACCAGCCTCCTGCCTGGGCTGTCTTGGTAGCAGATGCCAGCAACGGAGCGCGCCTGCTGCTTCCGAGGCAGATGGAGAGCTGCCACCATTAACTCCCACAGCACAGACTACCTACAGGACGAATTTCCAACAAACTCATTCTGTCGTTGGTCGGCAAGAACCCCAACACACGTTTCCTTCCTCTCTCTTACTAGTGTGCCCTCCCATTTACATGGCAGCCAACTGCCTGAGTCCTATTACACTCTAAGACTTGTATCATCTGATGGAATCGTTTAGCAAGTCAATGCTGCACTGTGTAAAAACATGCAAAAAAAGTAATCCGTATTTTACCCATTTTTGCCTTTAAGGGTCTACCTAACTCCTGAAGTACTTCCAGCTGGGGTGAACAATGCTACAAATGTTTTAGGCAACAAAGTTATGGTATGCGTTAAGAAGAAATACAGTCACCAGCCCAAAATCCCATCCAGAAATGCCTTCAGAGCTCTCGCCATTAATTAAATCACTCACATTCGTTCCCATCTCTTTCTGCAAGGAGCACTCTGCTGCGGTACAATCCCTTCCAGCTCTCTTGCTGAAATTAGAGCCTTTATCTCCTTAAACGCCCTCATGCTGCACCAATATCCCCAACCCAGATCCCATTCCTAAAAAAAGAGACTCTCGGCATCTCCATGAACGCGCCGCCTCCCCCTCAGCCTCACTCAGCAGCACGTTGCACAGCTGAGGGCACCTGAGGACACAGGAAGGATCACTTGAGGCGAGAGGCGAGCCTGCCTATTCAGAATGGAAACCTTTGGGTTTCCAGAAGACCGGGGATGTTTGCCACCGCTGCCAGCCTCGCAGGGGGCTTGCCGCGAGGTTTGCAGCTGTTCTGCTGGAGGAAACGGCTGCCCCAGGAGAGGACCTAAGCGTGGCAATGCTTCACCCAAGCTGGAGAGGTGCCCGCATGAATCAGCCGTGGAGACGGGCTCAGAGGAGCCGAGAAACCGCAGCCCTGTGCCAGACCTACTGCCGGCCAGCGCTAGGCGGGATGCCATCCAAACCATCGCAGGCGGTGCGTAATCCCCATCCCAGTACCCACCGGTGACTCAGGGCGGATTGCAGCAGCTCTTCTTCCACTTGGGTCTTCCAGCGCCCACACCCGTGGTCTCTGAACTGAAACCAAAGGGAAACCGTCAGGGGAAAAAAGTGCTTTTTGTGTGACAGTGAGAGCACGCCAATGGTTAACTGAATCAATTTCCTGCTTACGCTAATGCCTGACGGCGTAGGAGACAAGGTATGCTTTCACTTCTGCCTGTTCACAACTAAGTGCAATGGGAAGGTGTCCTTTCTTTGCATTCACTGTCATTTTTCAGCACATGTATGAACTGTAATGCTCTTTTAAAATATTAGAGCTCATGCTGCATAACGACGCTCTTCTGGCAGACACACAACACTACGCGGCAAAGGGATTTTCACCGCAACTCCTCTGCGACAGCACACGCACAAAAAACCCCACCAATCTATAGTCACTGAAAATCTACACGTCAAAAAAAAATGGATTTCCATATACCGAAATAAACAGAATTAATTCTGACCGCACATAGAAAAGTAGTACGAATCACTAGAAGCTAAGCCCAAGTCCTGTAAAGAGCCACCAAAGAGTAGGGAGCTCAACGTCAGCGCAGCACAAAGAGCTCCCAGCTGCACCTTCCTACCGTCTCAGCATCCCAGCCCTGCCCGCGCCACCAGCGCCACACGCAAAACGCCTCAGGAGCAGCTCTTTATATAACTGTGTTGTATGCAGATGCTTTAACCTCACTGGAAATAATCCAAAGGGGAGAATTTTCGTAACAAAAATAAACTTTCTTAAATGTGGGCTAGCCTGTTTTAACTACCACCACACCAAACTAAGCCCAAACGTTTTCCATTAAAATGCTCCACACTTAGCCTATCTTACTGTTCAGAAACCGAGTAAGAGATGAGCAGAACATGATAATAAGGAGGCAAATCAGCATGGGCATGACTTACTATAATATACAAATTACATTAACACTTTCAAAGCCATGTTCAAACAGTTCCCCTCCAGCAGCGCCACCTCTGCGCAGTCAGAATGCAGAGAAGCGGTGTGCAACGCCGATAGCACATTGAACTACTGTGGACAGATTAACTTTCTTTAGCCACAAAAACATACTAACTGCACACAGAGAAAACCATCCCTATGACGTAGTCACTCTTTTTAAAGAGAATATGTTTTTCCTTTTTTCTCTCGCGCGAAGCCAAGCACCCCTGCAAGGTCAGCAGATTAATTACCCCATGAGCTACGAGTGCACCACTACAGCAGGCTGCAGCACCAAAACCTGCAGGACGGCAGACCCGAGGCACAGGCACTGAACACCACCACGTCTTTTAGACTCACAGGGGCAAATATGTGAGTTGTTATCACAGATTTGGTCATGACATATGGACAAGAAGCTGGGCCCCTTGGTCCTGCTGCCCAGCAAAGAGGGGTTGAGAGCATGGCTTCCGACAGGTTCGCTGCATGAGGGGAGGGCAATCCTCAGTTACCCTCCAGGATCGGGGTATGGCTCAGTAAAAAGCATTGTGATCACTTTCTTTCTTACCATGCTTCCATGAAATACATACAAGAGGGAACAGAAAAAAAGTCATGCCGCGATGTTCCTACACACCTAGCTCTAGTTCAGCTCTATTGCTTTGCCCTAAGGCGCTTGGCAGGGACGAGTCTTAGAAGATGCCCTGTCCCTCCCTCTGAAAATTATCTACCTTTTATGGTACATCAGAACAAGAAGCCTTGTCTTAGTCACGGTGGGGAAAGTTTTGTCAAACTTAGAAGTCTAAGTTCACTTCATTGTGGGCTGACAGGCAGAAATATAACGGAGGGGAACATACCTTGCATTAAAATGATCCTCTCCAAGCTGCCTTATAAACTAGGTAGATTAGCTGCCTTCAGTATTTTTGAATTAAAATAACAAAGTTATATGATTTGCTACTAATATAAGGTCCTCCACAAAACCACTGCGTTTTGGGGACAAGAAATGTATGCCCCAACTCTTAACATATGGAGCAGAACAGGTAACAGAGTCTGATAAAGAATGACTAAAAATATCTACACAATTGAAATACATATTTAAGATACAGCAGATATTACGGAGTCATGTGAAAACAGCAGACGATGACATCTGACATCACTGAGGGATCATCCTTGCGCCTTCCAGCCCAGGAGGAGCTGCAACGAAGTGCACTTGCAGAGTCTCCATGGGGCAGAAGGACCACAGCTGCATCATTTGAGCCCCCCAGCCCAGAGGCTGCGGAGGGAAAGGATCCCCTATTGCACCAACATGGACCCACCACTGAGACTCAGGGCTCGCTCCTGCTTCACCTGGCAGCAAGTCAGCCTCAGGAGCTCTTCTGTTGTTGTCCTACTCGCTTACAAACCATGGTGTGGTGACCAGCTGGTACCCTGCAGACAATATTTCTAACAGCAATAATTTGCTATTGGATATGTGCCTGAGGCCCCACGGGGGATGTTGCTGCCGAGGGCAGCAGAACAAATTTATTTTCTTTTGTATACAGACAAACTTTATTCTCAAAGCACAGTAAAACCCTACTACGCAAGCATCAATTTGCTACTCTCCATAGGCAAATTTTCACTAAGCAGAGTAAGATGGTAGGGTTTCCTTTGCACAGAGTTACAGTCAAGCATTACAATAAATCCCCATAAGACCAGACTTCATTGGGGTTTTTTTAATGCACAGATTACAACAGAGATAGCATTTAAAAAAAATAAATTAAAAAATACAACTCTTACAACTAACGAAGTGTGTCTGGTGCTGAAGTACCTTTGATTTTATGGACAACTTGCTTATTGACGACATCTGCTATTTTCCCTGGATCTCCTAATCATTAATTAGTTTTGTATTATCAAGAAATCCCTCTACATCTAATCAACACAACATCGTTACAATAATACGGAAAACTTTTGTCTTAAAATGATCCCATTCACAGATGGAAAATAATTCTGTTCCCATCACTTCCATAGCAATACCTGGATGTTTTACCGTCTTAACTAAGCACCAACAGCAATTTCGGTAAGAAAGCACCGTCACTCACCCCTACGACACCCTGGCACCGCCAGTTCAGGGGCTGAACTCAGATCCTGAGACGTTTCGGGGTCTGCAGCCCTCCCCCTGTGCAGCCCCGTGCTGCTCACACCCCCCTGCACCAGCCCTTCAGAGCTGCGAAATAATTCTAGCAAAGTTAGGCTCCTGCCGGCATTAACAAGACACATTTTGGTAAAGCCGTACCTGAAAACTGTAGCCGGTCCTCAATGGGGAGAAAATGAGAGAGCAAACGAGAGAGAGAGTGCGCCAGTGTAAGCTTTGTGGTTAAAACAACAGTACGAGCATTTTAAAGCAGCAAGGGAGTGGAAATCCCCCGGCGTAGCTTTGAAAAAGATCACGTCTAAAAACGCTTTAAAAGCATTAAGGCAAAGGCAAGCCATTGAAAAGTATTTTCCTTTACTGTGTTGATGTGGGGACTGCAGATTTTACCATTTGGAGCAACACAAGGTTACCAAGGACTTTTCTCACAGTTCTCATCCAAGATACGGAGGAATTTTCACCTTTCACAAAAGTGGTGAGTGATGTGACCAAAGAAAAAAAACATCTGGGCAGCAGGAAGCACAGAAGGATGTAAGGAAAACCCAGTTCCAGCCCTGTGAATCCTTCCACAGTAGCCCGGGTGGACCCGCTCGTTGCAGGAAGCGAAGGGATGGCTCAGGGAGGAAACGGCACCGGCTCGGTCACAGAGCGACTGCATCAACTCGCGCTACGGGCTGCACGGGCATTTCGCATTTAAGCCAGAACTCTCCAACCGAGATAAAATCCATTTTAAGAAAATAAATGTTTATATTTGGGGTTTTAATAATTTAAGTGGACATAAACCCGAATGATTTTGGAGCCTGAACTTAATTGCGCACACAGGGCCCCTGGCAGCCTTCATCTCCACTGACTCTGCGCCAGCCTCCTTCCCAAGGCTCTAACGTGCTGCCCTCGTGGCAGTCCACGGGCTCCATCTCTAACCCCTCTCTTTTCTAATTCTCCTCTGCTCCCTCCCCTGGCTTTCTAGTCTCTTTTTTTTTTTTTTTTCTCTCCCCTAAAGTAAGGTAACTTATTTTCTATAAAAGCGGTAATTTTCAAGCCTCCTGTTATTTAAAATACTAGTTTTCTAAAGAAAGCTCCTATTATATCTTGTAGTAAAAGCAACACATTTAGCCTTTTCCCTTTAACTGAGCCTGCTCCCAGAGCCTTTCTAACCTATTTCAATTTCCCACCTCTCCTCCCAGGAGGCATCTCAACCTACTGCATGTTTTCATGAACCTTCCCTGAAGCTCTGGAACAGACAAGTTATCACTAGAGTCAGTGGCAAAGGGAAAGGCATCGATTCGAAGGCATGCTGCTTCTTCGTGGGATCAATTAAATTGATCCAAGTTGACTTTCTAGATGCAGCCTAAGCTCACTTCTACAGTCAAGCTTTTTAAACCAGAAGATATTCTTTCGTCCTTGCCACGAACTTATGTCCCCAGGGTGCATCCTGGCAAGCTGCTGACTATGCACAACCCCTGCACAGGCTGACATCAGAATAGCAAACCAGCTCGTACGTGGGCTTTCCTTGAGCCTGGCAGCTCTGGAGGAAGGACGGATCCGCTGGTTTCGTCGGGAGGAGGCAGCGCTGCAGAAAGTGTGGTGGTCTGTGAGCACAGCTCCAGGAAGCACCATCTGCTTCTGGGAAGCTTTGGGGAAAACCCCAAATGGAGAAGCTGAGTAGGAGCAGGATCTTAATTTTAAACAATTTCACTCTGCAGATGAGTAGAGAGCCATAGGCTGGTGATACTGTTCGTGGGCAGCCCTCAGTCTCCTCCAGCGCCAACTGCAGTGCTGAAACCCCGACCAAGTTTCAAGCAGGCTCAAAGGATGAAGGCGACCAAAAAGACAGACAGCAACAGCATTTAGGAAACAGAATGAAGGAAAAGAGAGAGACAGAAGAACAACATAAAGAAACAGAAGTTACTGAAAGGAGGTAACAATAAAAGACAGAGCAAGACAGCTAACACGTTTTAATTTTTTTACTTTTAGTGTATTGGAGCTGAAGTCAAGTCCTCACTTTTCCTAACAAATAATAGGCCATTAAAAATTTTGCAGAACTAGGTCTTTGGGGCTTTTAAGTTTACGTTTCCTTCCCTGCCCCAAGGGAACATGCTATCCAGGACATCAGTTGCTTTGACTGTTCAGTCCATTTGGCCATGAATACCTACTCAAGGCATAAGAGGCTCTCGGGTTTAATTTTCCACGCCCCTGACCATTTGACTTAGTCTTAATGAAGAACTTAATCAGCGTGTATACAGAAACCTATGAATCAACTCATTGGTTATTCATCCGAATTAGTAGGATGAACTCAAATTTTGCTAGGGCTTGCCACCCCCTTCTTCTGATGCGTTCCCTTGTTCCAGGGGTAAACCGTTCCCCCCGCTGCGGCCTCAGGAATTCATGAGGTCAGTGGATTTTGCTCTAACACACACATGTATTTGATGACATATGGACACACATCCTCACCAAAAAGGTAACTGCTAATATCAAAACCCCAAGGCTATTGGGGACCCAAAAAAAAAAGGAGGGAAAGGATGTGCTCTTAAGAAGTCCTTCCCATGAGGTCAAGCAGGACGGGCTAGAGATTTATGGAAGTATGGATGGGGAGTGGTGCTTTCCCGTGGACCCTTCTGTACATGCGATCTGCAGCTGACACCTGTGCAGCCCGGCAGACGCACAGCGAGCCCTGCCACTGCCACAGGCCTGGACGCCTGCTGGGAGCAAGGTGCAGGGACCTCCCGGGAGGGAAAAAAAAAAAAGGCAGAACCGTCCCTTTATGCATCAGGCAAGATGCCGTGTAAGATGGATGCTAAACATGCTGTGGGCAGCATCCAACCCCGCTCTCGCTGCTGGCACCAGTTTTAGCTTTATTGCTCCCAGCAGTGAATAACTTTGCCGTTTTTAGTGACCTCAAGGTGCATCTCAGGCATCCCCAAGGTCCGTGTTCATAATTTGTCAGTAAAAAACTGCCGTGAACAAGGTTTAATGTCGACGACAGCGAGACACACAAATGGACAAGATTTTTCTTTATAGGTAGTGCCCAGTAGCCTTCCATAGTCTCTTTCATTGCATACATGACCTGGCAACTGTTTGTACCTGCTGTTTCCAAGGCAATATTAAGAAATTAAACCCTTGATTTTTTGTTTCTTTCATAGTTAGTACGGGCCACATTCCAGTTTCAAGTGCATGGATACAGCGGACGAGACTGAAAACGGTAGGACTTAGCACATCAGGTCTGATCATTGCGCATCTCACAGAGACTACTTCGGGAAAAACTGCTTTGCAGATCGTTCCTCCCCTTGAGGTTTGGTTAGTCGCTAGGTGGTTTTGCGTAATAAGAAAAAATAACTTTTACGTTTCAATGTTATCTTCTGCAAAATAAGCACACAGCAACATACTTACCCTGAGAGAATCCCTATATGCAAATGTGAGTATATTACATACAAAAACGTGCTTTATCAGTCTCCCCCTCAGAGACAAATATGCTTAACTATACAGCACTCTGGGCAGTCCCATATCAAAACCACCGTGGTTTAGGGTGCAGACAGTTTCTCACACACTTGTTTATTTGTTGCAAGACCGAGCTGGGGAGACTATGGAAATTTTTGCAACATTTTTATTAACAATATACATGACTCAAGTTTCCTCATCTTCCTGAGCCCAGCCACGCATTGGGGTAAAGAGGTTGGTGTCCTTCCTGGGCTGAGGGAAGAGGGTGGAACAACTGCGCATTGCAGCCCAAATTGGTACAGATAAGGGACTGACGACTAACAGTGTGAATATTAACTCTTTGCAGTCATTCGCCAAGAAACTTGGACAGAAAAGAACTAGAAAGCAAGAGAAGAGGTTCTGAAATCCTCACCGCAACTCAGGTCTGGGCCATGAGGGCACGCTGGCCGTAAGGCTGCGCAGTGGGGCTGGGGTCCTGCAGCAGCACCCTCGGGCCGGCACGCTGCTCCGGGCAGGCTGCTGGCCCCTGCTGAGAACGGCAGGTCTGCCAGACAAAAGAAACCACCTGTATCGCTGCAGCCACCACCAACTGTCTCAAGAAGATCAGAAGCCCAGGAAAGGTTACGACTCACACAGACTCCCTGGAGAGCCGGGGGGAGGAACACCTCTCCACAGTCAGCTGTTTATTGATCGTAAGTAACATCTACTTATGTAAAATCAAGGGCTCAGACAAAGAATTGAAGAAGATAGAGGGCTATAGGTTAGCTTAAAGACAGGACACAAATAAAGCCCAGAAGATCAAGCACCCTACAAGCCTGTAGCTGCCCACTGAAGGGATGAGGCAACGTGACCCAAACAATACACAGCACAGAACGAAGAGCTCCTGACATGGACCACAGCTCTGTCCTTTGGTGGCTACACAAAAACTATGCTCCTGTCTTAGGGAGACTGATTAGGGAGTCTGTGGGGTGAAAAAGAGCTGTCTCATTTCTGCTCTTTGCGCTCATTTGAAATCTTTTCCCCTCCTGGATGTCATTCCTCATCCCCTCTAAACTCCGCAGTTACTCCTTTGGTGTATCCTCCTGCGCCCTCCGCTGTTTCTATGAGTGCCACAAGCTTTTCTTTTCATGCTTCCTTCCTCACGTTACCCTGAATTTTATCTCTCAGCAGCTTGCCCCTCTTCAGCCAAAGTTTCCTGCCAACTACTCACAGATGTGCCCTGTTGCCACAGACCATCTTCCTGCATAGGCTGAATCCTTGGCCTCTCCTCCGGTACCCAGCTGGTGGGTGACCACCAGCTTGGAGGTAGCCCGCTGTCCCCAGCCTTCCCCAACAGGCCTTCTCCTGCACAGCTCCTCAGTGTCCAAACCTGACACAGCCAGCTTCATATTCCGCTCAGGTCCATAACCTTAATTTCTCTCTCAAGCTTGACGCGTTAGAACTTCACAATGTCTCGCCAACTTCTCCTGCTTCATTCCTCTACGCGATACAGTATTTCTTGTCCCCGTATACAAATAAAACTCTTGTCCATCATCATCATCATCCTCTGGTTTTCCAAACACTCATTTCTCCTGAAACACGATCTTTTACTTATTTATCGACCCAGGGTGCTGCATAGGGATCGTTTTTCTAAGTCACAGCTACAATCACATCACCTCTCTGTCCATCCCTCCACTCCCCCACTGCACCAAAACCTCTTGACTTTCAAAGCCTGTTCTAGTCTCCCTCCACTTGCCCCTGCGTCCCCTCCAATGATTTAAAAGGGCTGTTTCCATCTCTGGCCAAATGATGATACCAGGCACCACTGCCCCCTTGTTATGTATTTGAGCAAGTGCGTACTGGGAAGGCAGATTTTTGGAGGGGTATTAGCAGGCTATTCTACTTTGAATCTCTTCTGCAAAATTACCTTTGCCAAGCAGCTGGCAACAACTGGTTTCTGCCTATCATACTGGTCTGGAGGGTCACACTGTCCCCTTGTAGCTCTTGCCCACAGGCGCATCCCTCCCCTGCCCCGACTTTGACTACAAACCCCCTTCAGCCAAGGGCTGCGGGGTTTTGCCCTCTGCTCGCACAGCTCCCGGCACACCAGGGTCCTCATCCATGGCAAACACCTCTCCACGTGACAGAAATAAGAAAGATAACCAAGGCTAACAGCAAAGGAAGCGACGCGGGGTGGTTTTAGGCCGAGCGTAACACACGACCACCATGGCTCACACTAAAATCAAAAGCAAGAAGGCAATGCAGTCCTCAGGAGAAAGAAGATGAAGAGCGATACTAGTCATGCCGGTATTCCTGCAGGAGAGCATCCTGGAGCGCCTCAATTTTATGTTCATTGTTAAAGCTGCGTGCTCTGCCTACAATCAGCTGGGGAGGTTTAAAAATACAACCATGTTAGTGCTGCCGGCCTGGAGCCATGCCTGACCTGAATACACCGAGCTATTTTTAGCACATCGCTGCGCTCCCTTCAGCCATCCCGTATTTATAGAACGGAAGTTATGAGGAAAGTTGTTCTTGGCTGGCATCGGGAAGGCGCAGCCAAGCTAACAACAGGCAAAGCAATTCAAGAAGTGCAACAATAGGAGCTCTCCATTTTTCCTGCTAAATCTGAAGAGTGTTGAAAGTACTTGGTCAAAGCCTACTGCCTCCGTACGCTCCCAGAGTGCTGTTAATCAGGGAAAATGAGAGGTCTGGCTGGGATTCCCTGCACACACAGGGAGGGGAAATTCCCTTCCCCCCCTCCCCCAGCAGAATTCAGCTGACACCAGCGGGGATCCTCCATGCAGCTCCCTGCGATCTTAAGCCCAGAGCGGCCGCAAAGGCATTCATCCGCCCCAGCACACCCTCGCTGCTTTGTTCCCTCCTCTCACCCTCCAAAATTTCAGCCCTGCCCACCTCCGAGACGCACACCGGGCCATCCCTTCCCTTCCCCCGGGAGAGGAGCGGGGAGCCCCCGCCGCCCGCCAGGCGGGGGCCGGGCCGGGCTCCGCGGAGCAGAGGAAACCCCCCACCGCAGCGCCATGAGAGAGCGGGGGCAGCTCTTCCACACCATCCCCGGGGGACGCACCAAGTTCACCTTTTCTCCACGGCCCTCTCTTTTTTTTTTTTTTTTTTTTTAAAGCGAAAAAGCGCCGCAAAAAGAAGAGACTTCCCCCTCCGAGCCGAGGGGGCAGGAAGAGCCCTTCAGAGAGGCTGTCACCCACCCACCCACCCATCCATCCACCCACCCACCCACCCACCGGGGCCTCCCTCCCGCCTCCCGCCCACCGCCTCCACCCGGGGCCGCGCCCGGCCAGCGCCCACCGCCGCCCGCGGGCCCCGCGCAGCCCCGGCACCGCTCCCCGACACCCGCCTCGGCCCCGGCCCCGGCCCCGGCCCCGGCGTGACCCCCGCACCCGCGGCACCGCCCCCCCCCCCCGCCGCACCTGCCCCGGCACTCGCTGCCCTCCGGGCGGGGACGGTGGCCGGGCCGCGGTGGCGCGGGAGGTGCGGGGCCGCCGCCGGCTGCGCGGGGCGCGGCTCCGTGCGGGGCGGGCGGGGGGGAGGAAGCGCCGGTGCCGCCGCCGCCGCTGGGAGCCGCTTTCGGTTTCATGGCAACCCCCGGGCGGGGAGACCCCGCCGGCGGCGGCGGCGGCGCGGCCCCGCCCGCAGGGCCCGGGGGCGGCCCGGCCCCGCCCCGCTCCGGGCGCCTTCGGTGTTCCCTCTGCCTCCGGTGTTCCCTCCGCCACCGCGGAAACGGCGCTCAGCTTGAATGGAAGAGATGAGCTGCGGCTCGCCGTGGGTCGGGAAGGCTCCCCCGCAAGCCCCGCCGCCTGCTCCGAGTTCACCCCGGGGCTCCGCAGCCTCCCACACGCTCCGGGGGGTTCGGTAAAGGCAAGGCGAAAGTCCTCCGCAGGCTACGAAGTTGGTTTTCCGGGAGGGGCTGCCGAGAGCCCACGGCGAGCAACACCGCCGCGTTGGCAAGGAGCAGCAGATGGATCCGCTCCTCCTTTGGGCGATGCACCCCCTGCCCGCCTGGAATATATCTGCTCTTTTTCCTTATTTACCCCTACGGTACTGAAATAGCAAAACAAGGCCCATGCAAAGGACACAGACATTAGCTATTACCACACGCCAGTATTATTTGCCAATTACTTAGGACACACCAAAGGATTTTTTACAAATGCAGACAAACACAGCCGCCCTCCAGCCCACGGCACCCATGCAACTGTTCCACCGCTCACTGCCCCCCGTCACCGGCTGCCGCGCTCTGGTCTCTCTTCCACGTGAAACCACTTCTAGGAAAACCAGTCTCTAAGGAAAATACCCCGCTGGCACATGCACAAAAGCACTAAGGCTGACAAAAAAGAAACAATCGGGCTGTGTTATCTGGATTGTCATAAAGTGAGCTCTAAAAATAATAGGAATAAAATGGTCTCAGAGTCTTCTTTTGCTAAAATGACTCAGACTCACCACTCCCAAAGGTGTCAGTCCATATTGCATTAAGATTCTGGGAGTCCAGCAAAGGTGTAGAGGCCATTACCACAACAGAGACCTTTAAAAAACACTCCCTTTTGCAAAAATGTAGGACACTTTTGTTTTTCTTTTCTTCTTAGCTTTTAGGAACGTCATGATTAGTCTGGGTACTACTTGTTGGGGAAGTTCACAGGAACATCCATCAGAGCAACAGGCTTTATGTTTCCCTAAGTAAATATTTGTAAACATAAATGAAGTTTCTTTGGAGATGGGATGGGGTTCCCAAGATGGACATTTTCTGCACTCACGGTCCTCCTCCTCCTGCAGAACATGACAATCTCCAGAACAGAGCTTTGTGGTTACAAAGATCCGTCAACCGGATCATCAAATATCAGGGTGCAGGCGCTACTTTTAAAATCAGAGGTCCTAAGATTCAGTGAGCGTAAGAGGAGACCTGGTTTGCATTACGAAACCAGTCATATCCCTGAAGCACCAGTAGAGATCACAACCCCTGAATCCCAGTGCTTCCTTTTGTGCCAGTCTAAGGGAAAACTTCCACATCATTAACAGCAATGAGCATTTATTTTGCTAAAGTTCTACTTCAGTATCAATTTTAAGGATGTCCATCATAAAAAATGGGCCAGTTGCTTATTAAATAGTCCAGACACTGCTGCCTGTATATTTTGCTTCTCCTCCTCCCTACCTTAGATTTTTGATGCCTAATTCATCAGTAACAGACTACAAGTTGTGTTGAAAGAGTCTACATTTGCCTTTTGTATCTCACATAGAGCTTTCTGTGATCTTACGGCAGATGTCTGTTGCAAGGCTGCCCACTTTTAACTCGCTCAGAGAAAGGTAAACTCTGAGGTTTAGCTATTTCAACCTCAGGAAAAGCTGGAGGTTCACCACATTTATTAAAACTACCAAGTCGTACTCGGCGCAATTTACAGTGCACCATTTTGCACTGGAGCTGTGGCAGCTGCTGACTCCTCCACAACTTCCTTTGCCTTTTGAAACGCACCTCTGAACAAACAACTTCAAGATGTTTGTCTTTGCCCCGGCTTTGCTTTTGCCTGGCAACCACATTTCTGCCTGGCATCAGCTGTAACTTCAAGTCTGTTCCTTTCTTTTGCTAGCGAGAGGCACGACAGAGAGTTCTAGTAACCTCCATCCTAAACTCTTCCCTACGCTCTGCGATTCTGCGCTATTCATCCACAAACTCCCACACCCATACAAGCTGCTGGTTTGCGTTCTGTTTTCTAGGAACTGTGAAGTTTCCAGAATAAACATGGTACGGTTTAAGAAAAGTCCCAACAACATAAAGATGAACAAAAAACCTAAGGACAGAGGTAACTATAATTCCTTTCGCTCACGACCAACTGTAAGACAAATTAAAGTGCTTTACTATGATGTGCAATGTTTAGTGATTGTTTTATTAATGCAGAAATACCTGCTTAACTTCATACCCATTCTGATTTAAAGTGCAACAATTAATTCTGATAGTTCTTGTACATCCATATTTCGCAAGTGTGGTTCCTAGAAGACATGTAGTTCAGATTATGCCTTGCATTTGTAAAATCTGTCATTTTTTAGTACCGTTTTGCTTTATTAACTAAAATAAACTGTACAAAAAGCTGTAGAGTTACATTAGCTTTGAACAATGTAGGATACATGTTCTCTGCCAAACTTTACTGTGCAAACATTTTACATTTTTTTTAAAGTGACAAAATTAAGCCAACCTTGAAGTCAGAGTTCATTACTACATTACAAAACAGGAGACTAGATATGGCAAAAGAAATTTCCCACTGAAATCAACACCATTGTATAATTTTATTTCTAATTCTTAAAAAAATATAAATGAATTTAGAAGAGAATCACAGTATAAGGGCCCTAACATATTAGACCATTACAAGGTACATAAAAATAGAAGACACAGATTTCTTTGAAACTTTAATCCTTTGATTAAGCAGCAAGCATATCACTCTCCAGGCAAACACTGCTTAAAACAAACCCTACCCCCCAAAACAGGACGTGCAAACTGTATGCACATATTCTGCAAAGCACACAATAAAGACATTTTGCTATGTACATACTTATTTAGTACTACAAATGCTAGGAGTTCCCTACTGTGTGCTACAGTGTATGTAAATTAAGAAATACTACCTATCTCTGACCCTCCCTCCCTCCCCCTTTCAAATACAGCACCTTTGCCCAGTTATAGAATATTTAAACAAGATTAAACGGAATTACAATGTACTGAACAGTTTTATAGCAGTTGGTGGCGGCCAACTGTACTGCAACACCCAACATTCTGCATACTGAAGTCTATCGACAAGAGACAAGACAAAAATTAGCAAAGGTACAATACACACACCTCGGAGACCCAATGATAAAAAAAAAAAAAAAGAAAAAAAGAAAAGAAATCCTGAAGATGTATCTTATCACCGTTAACAATTAAACTGCGATATTTAAGACGTCAAAATGTACCAGATCAGTTTTGTATCGGTTTTGAAGTGTGGAGAGCGGCCAGATTTGTGTGTAGCTGGTGAGGGGACACTTATGACTCCCAGAACACAAGTTTCAGTGACCACGACTTCCTCGGTGCTTGTTTTACAATGCTGCTTTTCTTAGACGAGAGGTCATCTGATGCTCACGTAGTGGCTACGCCTCTGCTCTGATGCAAAATAAAATTTGTAAGAAGGACCTTTTGTACGAGACCTCAGCGCACCAGCGAAAGCTGTTCAGCAAGAAAAATCTCTTGAGTTTGATCTGAAAATATTTTTAAGTGAAGGTCAACACCTTAACTGTAGTTCAGGCCACAACTACCAAACTTTAATACTTATTTTACAAATGAAATAGGATCTGACGCTGTAAGAACTTCCCTCGCACAAAAAAAAAAAGACCCTAGCCAGCTGCTAAACCGATCGTTAGACCATCTAATTTATCTGTCAAAAAGCCTAGGGAGAGCACATTCCATTTTCAAGTGAAGTCTCATTTTAGTGAAGGGCAAATCTAGTTAATAAACACAATGGATTTAAAAGGATTTTCAAACACCATTTCAGCTATAAGCAAAAATAATTTTCTAAATAGTATGGCAGTCAACATGAATGTTATCACATAGTCAAGAATGCAATATTTTTCAATAGCTTGATTCAATCACACAGTTTCAAACAGTGCTACTCAAATTTGCAGCCTGGTTTACTTCAGGGGTAGAGGCATCTACATTTAAAAAAAAAAAAACAAACAAACCAAAACACCACCGAAAAACCCACACCCACCCCTAGAACACCGCTGGGCATAAATCAAGAATGCAGTGGAAGAAAACCTTTCTATCTATCTCCTAAAATTTGGAAGCAATAATTAATACCCAAGTGCAGATTTTACTTAGTCAATAAAACAAAACAAACAAAAAAAACCCCACAATAGCCTCAACTCTGCTAATCAACTCCGCCAGAAATTGCAGAAATCAGAGATAATCATTAAACAGTAAGACTGGGCTGGCAGCAGGTAACTCTACAGCCACAATATGTTACTACCACCATCAGCCTCTCTACTTCCCTTGTGAATTCTTAGGCAAGATATCAATGATCTAACACATACACGAACTCCAGACAGCCATTCTCAGAGGAATGAAATTCTACTGTACTTAAATTGGAAGAATTAGTGGAGTAACAAATTAGAATTAATGGTTCTCACTACATGGTTTCTCTCCTGTCATCCCCCTGGGTGGTGGAAGTTGCTGCCTGCCTCTCCACCCCAGCCCACAACAGAGATTGCAGCAGGAAACTGGACTCCTGTTCTCAGGTAACTTCTGTGAGTAGAACACGCGTGAGATTTAGTAAGTTTGGTACAACAGCTCACTGAGTCTTCAGAATACTCTTTCAGAGGAGTATTTAATAAGACAGTACCTTTTTAAACAAGAAAAAGTGTTCTGGGAAAAACATGAAGAGAAGAAACACCTACATTTTACAAGTGCATGAAATGCTTCTACTGTTATCTAAACAGGGCCAAAAATTCTGAACCTAAGGCCATTATTTTTTTGCACTAAAAAATAAAAAAAAAATAAAAATTCACACACACAAAAAAACTCAACACTACATTTAAATCTTCTACAATATTATCTATTCCTAGATTTGCCAGACTACTTTCCTGTAGTTAGATGCTTGACTACAAAGAACAGTAATAAAATAAATAGAGTAAAAATCAGTTAAACAAAATCTTGGTGTGTTGAACATTTATTCATTTAAGAAGTTAGCTTCCTTCAACAGTTATTCATATAGAGGAGGGCTGTATTGTAGGCATTGTTCTGCTGTACAAGTCTTCGACATAAAAATATTTTTATACAGGTGGTCATTCACGTGGTTCCGTTTCTAGTTATTAGCTTGCTCCTCTGTAAAACTGGTCTGATACCTGTGAAGGCTCGCTCTTTTCTCCCCTTCATTATTTGGAAAAAAAAAAAAAAAAAGTACATCGATTCTATTTTTCAAATGTAGGAGTTAGCATAATTCCGCTTTACTTCTTCAGTGCAGAGTGGACTGAGATTCTGTCTGAATTCCAATAAGCGAGGGTGGCTGCTGGCCGCTAACCGTGGTTAACACTGGCCTTGGGTTTAGACGAGGAGGCATGGAATTAGCTGGGCGGATGAGCGGTGGGGGAGGCTGATTTAGAGTTGGCCTTGGCTGAATGAATCGCGCCTGCTGTTGAAGTGGTGGAGGCTGACGATGGAGAGCAGGAGCAGCAGGAAGCGCCGGACGAAGTAACGGGGGCGGCTGATTTAAAGTTGCCATGGGAGCGGTAGGTGCTGGAGCAGATGCCTGTGCTGGAGGTGAAGGGCCTAAACACTGAGTGGCCGGAGTGCTTTGTGCCTGCACAAAGGACAAAGACAAGACCGCGTGAACAGCCACCCCAGCCAGAACGCCATGCAGTTGGGCTGCCACTGTCCACTACACAGGAAACAGCATTTAAAAAACAAAACCAAAAAACCAAGAAGTTACTGAAAAGAAATCACCAACCAAAACATTATGGACAGCAGAACTAAAAAAATATTTACGAAGCAAGAGTCTTCTTCTAGAACAAGAACTGTATTTTAACAATAAAACGCTATGAAAGGTGCAGTCACTATGAAAGGTGCAGTCCTGCTCCCAGCTGGTTAACGACATTGGCTGAAGTTCTATGCAAGCTCATCATCATTCTTTAGAATGCGGTTTGCCACTCCACACCAGTTAACCTTACATTATATCACTAAATAAAATGCTGTTCCTCAACCCATGCTTACTTATTTCTGGTACACAAAACACACCTCATCTTCTTCATCAGTGCTCTTTCCTGATGGCACATTAGAAGTATTTTTTGTGTCCTCCCCTAAAGCAGAAGCATCACCATTAGAAGCCAGGGTTCCTTGTTCCGCTTCCCATTCCTGCAATACCTCCTCTAAGTTAAACCGACGCCTGTAGTTTACAAAGAAGTTCTTCACTTGGCCAACAGTCTTGTTGCCAATTACATCTGCAATAGCTTGAAAATCTTTACCATATTTTCGGACACCTGGAAGGCAAAGTAAATAACATAGCTGTGAAGAATCAGTCAGACACAGCTACGTGTGATGTATTTATAGAGAGAACCTATGGGACCTGCAAACCAAGGACTCACTAATTAGGAGGTCTTCTCAATTAGGAGAAGGCCTTGATTTCCATTAAAACAAAATATTTTTTTTAATTGCACAGCTATCAACATACAAATCAAGAACTTTATTAAAAGGTCATTACCTGCTCTTCTTAAAGATCCTGGCTTACTCACCAAGCCTCCCAACCTAAAACCACAGAGATATGGCCTCTGACAAATAAAGTAAAGCCTTCAGTGTGCTTGTAGTAAGGGCAGAAGCCCGAGACAAGTTCAAGACAGGAGCGGGAGGGTGACCGAGCATACGTGTATAGTTGTAAACAGGGTATAACACTAGAAATGTCAAGTGACAAACAGCTTCTACAGGTTCCCTCCGTGCCAGCTGCACGCAGATGTTTCTTTGCCCACAACCTGTGCACAGCAGGAGTGGTGGAGGGCAGCAGCTACTGGACCAAACCCAGGGCAGAATAGGGGGGCACGGTTCCATAAATCACGATACACTGCACATTCCTCCACTTGTGCCATGCTCTACTGAGGCTACAAAGAGCAACTGGCAAGCATTCACTTGACAAAGTCTTTTTAAAGCTTTCATTCACCATTTACGCTGGGTAGAACCACCTGGGGTTTTGGGACAACCACCTTGGGGAATGTATGTAAATATAAGCTATTGGTGTCTCTTTACAAGACAGCCCAGCAGAAACCTCCAGGATCAAATCATCCAGCAAGCAGCAGCATGACAGAAGATCTTTGCATCATCCATTTTCGTACTGACATCAGTAGGTCACACATGTTTACAAGCACCTCACAAGTAAATCCTTCACAAGAAAATCCCAACATGTACTTTTTAAAGTTCTAAAACTACATTTGCATATAAACACAAAAACCCCCTTGACTACAACATTCTATAGTGTTTAACCTAAAATTGGAATTATAACCTAAAGTTTATTGATCTTCTCTTGGTTGTATTTAGGGTACGTGTCTAATTCCTCCTCTCTCCTGCTTAAGAAAATAAATCCTCAAACTCTCCAGCATCCTAGAACACAGCTTTTAGCTCCACAAAGTAGGTTTTTAATCAAGTGTCCACAAGTCTGGAGACTAAGAGAAATAAAACAGAGCTTTATTCTAGACTGAGTAAACAGAAGACTTTTTTTTTTTTCTGTTCTCAGCTATGCATGAGTGAATTACAATTTGACTACTTCTGTGAAGCTCCTGATAACTAAACTCATTCGGAACATATTACAGTGCTTAGAGGACAGGCTGTCTCATTACAGGAAAATAAATTTATGCCTGATTTAATGCCTCACTTCAGAAAGTGAAGCAAAGGATTCAAAAAGTGAGAGTTGTTTCAAATCTGAAAGCTATGTTCCTTTTCAACTTAATTGTGAAGAGTATGACCTTCAGCTTGTTCTGCTCTTTTCTACTTTCTTCATTAATAGGCACTTCTGATGTGGTAATGTACACTGACTGCAATTTAAGAGAAAAGTTCAGCTCCGGGATAGTAACAATTTCTGTATCCGAAGCTGATGTTTCAACTGTCAAGGGCCCAGCTACATTATTTAAGATCTTTTCTGGGGCACACAAAAGAATCCAACCATCCTGACTGCAAGAACCTTGGAAAGAAAACAAAGGGACCTATCAGCGCATGTGGGAGGGCACGTATCTAGGCAAAGCAAAGACAGGGATTTGGCTCTGTGCTTTATCAGTCATACAAGGTATCAGCTATACTCCTTAAAAGCCTTGTGTGCCCACAGAGTGCTCCCTCCAGTGTCTTAATAATTCTTTGATCACCCTACCATTACCACCCTTACTAATTTATAAGGATCATTACATGTCCACTGCGACATATCTAACACCCTGTACTATTAATCAAGTGAACAAAGTGCCCAGCAGAACAAAGCACATTTTTGTTTGAAACCTAATTCAGACTTTTAGCGATTTCAGCCTTTTCTGTTACTATGCTGTCCATACTTCTTCCTTCCCCTTAATCTACAAAACAGCTGAGCCTGTTGGCTAACTTCAACTAAAGTTGTCAAAAATAAGGTCTTAAAGCCTATTTCTAAGCAAACAGCTTGAAAACAGTGTATCTTGCATTCACTGAGAGCCCACTTATAAGAAATATCTAAAGAACGTAAGATTTCCTCATTTTAGCTACACCCAGCACTACGCATTTTGGATTCTTTTCAGAATGTTATTTAGTACTGCTCTAGCATCACCACAATGACTTCTACACAATGATGTAGTAAAATCCTTTTAAGCTGCATCAGAAACAGAGGAAGTTCAATATATGTTTATGAAAGTTTTATGCATAAGGTGCTGGCATCTCTGTAAGAGTAGATGCCAACCCATCATCCCTTTCAAATCGGTGCACACTACTTACACATCCTCATACAAATTCTGTGCTAAACACCACACAAATTATTTCTGAAGTGTTTAAACTGTTATTCAATAAGAATACTCTTATTAGGTTGCTGAAAGTGAAGCTCAAAAAAAGATGGCAGCATAGCCTCACTTCACACATATGAACGCCTTTCTCCTGGCTCATTTGATAGTAGCCCCGAGCATGGGAATCCTTCAATCTCTCCCAAACTTTGCCCAGCTGCAGAGCTGCACTTGAACATGTGCATGGCTCACTATTACGATGTTTCATCTTGAATCTCTAACTCGGAGAAACTCATAAATCCAAGTTTGATGCCGTCTATGCTGCTTAGTGTTGTGCAACACAGCGAACACTGAGAAACACACAATACACTAGCTTGGGTCCAAAGCAATATAACAAAAAGGACCACAAGAAGGCAGAAACAGTTAATAGCAACCTCTGGGTTACGAGCGCTGCAGTTTCACTCTGATGGGATTACAGTGCTCCTGGCAACTACCTAACACAGAACAGAGTTAGATCCCGGTTGTCCCAACTGTTTTCCACTGCAACGCTATGAAAGTCATGCACTGCTTTTCAATTCAAATTTGGTTGTTTTGAACAAGTCTTAAAACATTTCTGCAACTGCAATTTTCATATGGCTGAGATCTTAGCTTGAAAACATGATTGTGGTCATACATTTCTACACATAAATAAAGAACACTCCAAGTGATGAACTGTCGCATTACATTCAATAACTACTTAAAAGTTGAACCGTAACCTCATAAATTATACTGCAAAAGATCGGCTCAGAGATCATGAGTCTGAGTACACAACCCCATTGCAGGCAGCCATCCTGCTTTTAAGATTACACGCTGAGCTCTATTTTAAGGTGGGTTTTTTCATTACCTCCTCTTTAGTTACTGCCAATCTCTTGAGATCAGTCCACAAATCACAAGTTTTTTCATGTTTCAAAATCGTATCACTGAAGATTATTTTTATGATTTCCATGGTTGGATTTAACGTCTAAATTCAAGTGAACAAATCATAGAAGTGACACCTACCTGCTGAATGCTTATGATTTCTGTAAAATTATTAAAAGCACATCCCAAAATCTACCAGCACATTTGATGAAATAAATCTACTTTAAATGTACAAACTAAATGCTCAAGTCAACTTCCAAGTTCAAGCCTAACACGCATTATGGTAGCTTTCAGTACAGCTACCATAGCTACTTTCTTCTAAAAACAGAGAAAAGACAGCGTGGCTCCTTCATGCATAAGCTCAAGCAATTATTTTGAAGCAAGAGATCAGGGTCCTTAGCCTGAGGGACAGGAGATTAATACGTACAGCACTCTCATTGCAGGAGGGAGACTCTACTACTGGGCAGTAGGTAAGGGACAGGTAATAATATTTTGTTTCTGGTGTTAAGGTTCTCTCTCACCTCCATTTTATCCAGTGGCATAAGGAAGGGGATGGGAAAGAAACAATACATATAAGAAGCACATGTAAATTCAATTAAAACAGGTTTCTTCCAGAAGGCCTGATTTCTCACCCCACCCTTAAGTATCGGGGCTGACTACCTTTATAAAACACAAAGCATTTCCTAGAGAAGAGACCAGAAGACTAGAACTCCTCTCCAGGGAGTCATCACCAACCCTCATTCTCTTCTGCCCATGCTCCAGTTTTATTATTTACCTTGTCATTCACATAGTGCCATAGCTTAACAAAAGCTAAATGCATTCTTATTGCTTCCCAAACTGATGCTTAGTGAGAGCTCTGATAACTAAACTATGAAAAAACAGGACAGTTTGAACCCTTTCGTGCTAAGGCAGGCACGATGAACCTGGATTTTCTCCATTTCTCCAGCAAGCACTCTACTTACTAGACTATCTATATTAAAAAGACAGGCATCTCCTTCGGTTGCATTGGGAACAAAATAAAAAAAGTGAGCTCGTTAGCAATACTGAAAGGATGAATTTAGGACAGAAAACGGTTTGGAGACGCAAATCCCAGTCTGAGGCATGTAAGTTAAGAGGCGTGACTTCAGACACACCATGCTCTTCAGTATTTCTACTCACACTTCAAAATAAACCTAACTTTAGGTTCAGTCATCTGGCTAATAACTACTAGGTATGGCGCACCTGACACACTGATCCAAGTGAAGGTTTTATACTAAAATTCAGCCTTTTATTTTAAAGGTGAAGAATACAGGGAAATAAAGCAGATGTGTATAACTGAGCTGATCATATTATCTTAAAAAAGATGATCCATAGAAGTAAGTCAATATATAGCATCTTCAAGACAGCGTTAGGCTCTCCAGATACTTCCCTTGCATGTTACTTGACTAGGCAGTGGACGTTAAAGCAAGACAAGAGTCAGTTTTCCTTTATATAAATGAAACAATTTCAAATTTGCTGTATTAATGGCCCACTAGGTAACGTTGTTTTTTCTCCAGTACGACTGTTAGCCAAGTATCCAGATTCAGACTGTTAAAAGGCCTCCACTGGGTAGATATCTGCTCTTTTATTTCCTCATGAACAGAGAAAAGTAACTGTAAAACAGTTTTACTTTTACTTTAGAGAAATTCATGGAAGGTGACTTAGAAGATGATTGAAGGGACTTTTTGGTACTACTACAGTTGTTAAACCCGGCTTAACTTTTCTATTCAAGATTTAATATGGGTAACTGAAAGACCAGTGTCATGTTGCTTGAATGAATGCCCTAAAAATTCTCACTATTTTGCTGCCTTCCCAGTGACTTTCTTGTTTGACCAGATAAAGTTTAGCTTTTCGTTAGAGGGAAATACAAACATAAGCCTGAGTATCTCTTCAAATCCTTTGCATCAGATTTCAAGTCGCTACTACTATTAACATACCTTGTACTGCAAGAAGCTGCTCTTCTGTGGTCCAACGGGCATTGATTTTCTGATTAGACTATTAAAATCAGAAAAATGGCACAAAGATTGTTAAAATGTTTCAACAGCTGCAAAATATCTGAGCATCAGAATGTGTTTTACTCACACTACATTTTGTAACACTGGTAGAAATCTCTTGCTTGTAAGCCATAAATTTATAGTTTAAGATTGCCTTTATGAAGAGGAAGTAACATAGCATTTAAAGATTTGAGCTTAGAACTACACCAATAGTTTTTTCTCTATTTTTTTGCAGTTCTTAGTACCAGCTACATCGTATCTTATGCACAAGCTCATGATCTTTATGCAGACAGAATTTGAATTTATAGTTACATTTATCTATACTATTAGGACTTGCTGTCTGGAGTGTTTTGCATTCATGTTATGTTTCATATCCAAGCCTTTAAAACAAGCAAAAAAGAGAACTTCAGGAGTAATAAATCATTCACTTCAGATGCCCAAATGTATATATCGTCACGTTTTCACAGAGAACATAGAATTTCCTGCTAGCATTCTACATTATCTACTTTTATTCAGAAAAAAGACCATATATCAGGGCTCAATTTCAGCTCCCTATTGTCATGAACAGACATAACCGTTCACTTTTTTTATGCTTCTTTGTTCAGTCAGTTGCCATAAAGAAGCCTACCACTAATTTCTTGTAAAGAAGCCAGACTCACCCCTGCATGTAATTCAATGGATCCTGTTTAAGCTGCTGCTGAAATGCAAACACTATGCTGCAGCAAAACATATTTCTGGGGCTTCCCACTAATGTAAGTGCAAGGCCACAAGTTCTAATATTTATTCCGATTTACCTCAGGAGGTTTGAATTCTTCAATCCCGCCTTCCATTTTCTGTTTAAGTGCACTGTTTACTTGCTTAGCATTTTGAACCTTGGTCAAAAACAACAAAGTTAATCAGCTCCACAAAGAAAGTTGGTCACTTTACACATATATCTTCACTAGGATTGCCACAAGAGTACCTCCTAAGTTAGAAAGAGAAATATTATGGTTTAAGGCTTCACTATTTTTAACTGTTTTTTTTTTTCTTTTTAATTAAAAAAAAATACAGCACATTTTACTATGGAGAGAAAAATATTTAAGCCAGTCTTTCAGAAGAACAGTTTGTCTGCAGGAATATTAAAAATAGGACATAACGAGCAAGTTTTGATAACGATGCATATATTCTTAAAGAAGAATGCAGAATATTCTAGACACAAAACTTGGTTCTTAGAAATCTAAGTGAGATGTACTGTATACGTTAACTTCTTCTCTTCCAAAAAGCACTTTAAAAAAAAAAAAAAGGTTTATGAGATGTTTCCAGTTAGTTCCTTCTGACAGACTGCTTTTTATTGACCTTAGATTATCATTATTTCCTTTAAGGTTGATTCTTGAACTGATTTAAAATATTTAAATAAAATATCTTAGTCTATAAAAAGCAGAGAGCTTCCAAAGTGTACATATACATATCTATTAACCATTTAAACCTGACAGCGATGCACATAAGGTAACATAGGTAAGAAAATAGTTTTGCATACTATGGTGCACAGCTATTACAAGTGTTCTTAAGTATGGACACAAAAGCAGACAACTCAGTGGGAGATTCCAAAGGCTGCATCTCAGAGATCACTGCAAGAAAAAAAGAGAAACACAACCTCAAGGCTGTAACTCACCTACACTTAGGCTAAAGAGTAAAACCCACCTATGCTATTTAGCCCCAGAGTCCTGCTGTGACAGAAAGAAGCATATTTCTCCTGTAAAAGAATACAAGGGAGCAAAAACCCCATGAAACCCTTCATTCACTCCATGATTTTGTAACATGGCAGCTTTTAGCGGTCTATAAGGAGGCAAAAATTCCAGCAGATAAGCCTTGACTTTGTAGCCCCATGGCTCCTAGAAAGCAAGCATGCACATACTGCTGTACCCTTAGAAGCTGAATAGATCCTGTGTTTCAAATTTAAGTGCCAAAAGTTAACTTCTTCATGCAAAGGACGCAGGCAATTGTCCTCTTAAAGGTGAAGACTACAAATCTTTTCTGAATTTAATAAGAAGTAGAAAGCTCATCAATTCAAACAGAGAAATAACTGGGCCCATGATTTCCCCCCCCCACCTATGCTTTCATGGTATGTGGGGAAGGACATCCAGAAGAAAAGCTACAATTTTAAGCATAACAAATGTAACTTCCTCTGCTTCATTGGTCTTATTCTCACTTGTCACAGAAATACTTTCAACAAAGTTAAAAAAAAAAAATCAAACATGACTGGTTTTATCCTGCCCCCAAACCTGTAACATTGTTTTCATGCCATACTCCCCTCCTCCCCCCCCCTTTTTTTTATTTAAAGAAAGTAATCTTATTTCATGTTATCCACAAGAGCAGATGAACATAAGAAAACAAAACAAAAGAGGAGCTAGTCAGCTAGTGTCCAGCATTTCTGGTGATAACTGTGGAACAAAATTAGGAAGACTCACATTAAAGAAGTTTCAGAATCTTCACAGATAATCTTCAAAATCATTACAATCAGAACAATCTGAGATGAAAACAAAACAAGACCAATAACCCATGGTACCTGTCGCTTCAATGAGATTAGTTCCATATCCAGCTGTCTAAGAATTGTGTTGGCTGCATTGGGACTACAGGAAACAGCTATCACATCTTCCTGGGTCAGGTACATGCCTTTTGGTGGACGGCATTTGGAACGCTGAGAATGGTGGCGATGCTGCAAGCTCTGATACTCTCTTCTACCCAGACCTATTTTGCTGGTCTGAACAGGCTGATCATTATTGCCCTTTAATTTACAAGAAATAAATCATTAAAGAATAACAGTATCTTGTATACAACTTTATTCAAGAATAAAGTATCACATAGCATTGTAACGTCGTATTTATGACAAAAAACCCTAAGCTAACATCCTCCTTTGCATGTAGTATCCAAACTAAGTCCTGCAGATGAGCTGATGGAGCGTACCAGCCATTTCCTGGATAAGCCTGCATTAGTCTTAGAAAGGTCAGTTTTTGAAACTTCTTTTAACACGGCTGAAAATACAATAAACACTACAGAAATCCCAGTCTGAATATTGTGAAAAAGGGGCAAAAAATCAAGAACTACTTATGTAGGCAGAAGGTAAAGAATATATATATTACATGTTTAAACCAAGTAATCAGTGAATTTATATATTTATTTCTGGTCAGGTGTGAAGAGTTCAGGTGAAAATCAATGGAGAAGAATGAGATAAAGTCAACCAAAACGGGTAAGAAAGCAGTATGACACTTCTCCCTGCCGAAAGCGCTCTATGGAAAGCAACAGCACTATTTGCTTTGGGAGAGGATTTGAGATTTGGAAGAGACAGGACGGATGTGCTTATGCAGTCATTATAAAAATCCATGTAATTTAGCGAACTGCAGCATTTGTTGTTTGCTTTTTTTGAAGTGGAAAGGGATAGCAAAGAGGAGATTAAGTCTCTGTAACTGCTGTTTTGATATGTTTGGGCACCTAAACATTTCAGCTTTGTCTTCAATGGACATTGCTGGCAGCTAGTCTGCATGTATGTGACTCCCATAGAGCGAGTAGGTTCCCTATAGACCAAGAGTAGAGAAGCAAAAGTTACTTTCCCTGCAAGGATTTTCCAGTTCAAAGCAATGCTTAGTACCAGAACAGAGATGGGATTCAGGCTTTTTGCTATTTCAAGCAGCTCCCTACTGCTCCTCCCTGCTGGCATCCATGCAGGTTAAGAGGAGGTGGACATCTGATGACAGTGAAGAGAAAACAATTGCAGCAGCCATTATTCTTATGTTCTGTAGCATTAGTACAGATCAGCAAGCAGCATTTTGCTCTTCTGCCACATCCTCCTCCCAGTTAATGTAACATCTTAATCCAGTCCACAAACTTCATAGAGGCCATCTTAAAAGCACTTAAGATATCTGCCCTTCCTTGGAAGATTGATATAGAGCCTCACATCTTTGACATCTAAAATTCCTACGGTTAAGTTTACTTCTGGCCTATTTATACCATTTGGTTTTTGGTTCTGCATTGCTCTTTCAGTATGAAATGGCAGTTCCTGTCTGTTCAATCTGGATTTAAAGTGAAAATATTCTCTCAAGCTTTTGTCTTGCCAAGCTAGAATGTTTGGTTTGTTTTAGTTTTCTCTGGTAACAGAAAGTTTCCGTTGCTCTGGATGTTCAAGTAGCCTACTCAGTTTATATTTTCTTCTGAAGTGAAAGTATGCAAATCCTACCAGAAATATTAGTCGACAAAATTATCTTATGTAGATACAAATAGCTCATCAGAAAATGCAAACCTGTTTGTCCTGTTCCTAGAAGTCTATGAACACGCTACTTTCATTCTGGACTGCATGTAGTGATTCAAACAATAACCACGTAAATTGAACAAAATAGCTCTTATTTAGAAGTGGCCTAGGCAGCAACTCAAATCAACAAATTGCAAGAACATTGTTACAACAGCAGAATAAAGTAAAAAAGTTCATTATTAGACCTTGTGCCATTACAAGTTCTAAAAAACATATCCTGGCATGTTAAAAAAATTAAAATCCCATACTCTTTTACAGAAAGGGGTAATTGTAATTGTCCTTTCCCCTCTGCCCCCCTTCCTGAGACAGTTAGGTAAACCGATACATTGAAGGTCACTGCAAAGCTGAGAATGGAATCTAAACCTATCCGTCTCTTACTCAACATCATTTTTGGTAGAACTGCGAAGTTTTATTAATAATCCTAGATACCACTTCACAGGAATGTTGAGGTTTTGCAGTACCTCTCCTCATATTCTCAAGAAGCATGAACTATCTCATTTTAGGAAAATCAAAAACGTATTATGTTGATCAAGCAAATAATCAAACATTTACAAACTTAACTGTGTTTTTCTAGTCTTGTTCATAAATAACCTAACGTTTACCAGAAATACCCCCCAAAAAAACCCAAACTTGAACATACTCCAAACACAGCACTTATCTGTAAATCTAACAGTAAGTGCTCATTAGAGGAGACAAAAATGTTTTTTGCTACACTTATTAGTAGAAAGCATCTCAATAAAGCCACATATTGGTTGAAATGCATAACCTCACTGTGGCTTTGAAAGAACCAAAAAGTTATTCTTGGAAAATTGTCATTTAATTTTAAAATGCAAAGAAAACATTTAGAGTCCAATAATTCACAACCAGTAAAACTATAAACATATTAACAAGACAGAGTCAGGAGGAATGTTATTTTATCAGGTAGCGATAGCATACATCACTTATAAAACTTGAAGATATCTCAGAAGACAGTGAAGATAATGAAAGACGCATTTATGTCCACAGAATGGCAAAAATATATGACAAAATTTTGTTTTGATCAGAAGTTGTCAAGATCTTGATCACCTAAAGCCCCTGTGATTTCGGCAGGCTGCAAGCTAAACCCCCTTAATACAAGTCATATTCTTCACAGTAACACATTCACAGAAAACAAACAAACCGACATTCACCATTAATCTATCTGTTACCTCCTTTTTGGCTTCTTTTTTTGGATCATAATCACTATCATTTCCATCCATTGGATGAGCTTCTTCTACATCATCATCACTGTGGACAGATTATAAGAAGTTGGTCATTTTATCTATTTTTGTTTAACGCCAAATATAAATATGTATCAGGGTAAAACAGAATTTTCTACTCTGAAGTATCTTCTCTAAGTATATGGCATCTCAAAGTTATTCATAGTTTTCAAACGGAAGCTGTTAGAAACACATTTCCTTTATTAAATTCTAATAATTATTATGATAAACAAGCAATCCTAAACAGTAGTTTCAAAATTACTTTAAGCAGTGTTGATACTGCTGCCAAAAAATTCGGTGTCACCTTTCTTCAATTCAACTACTTGTGCCAACGTGAACACTTGCATGGTCAACTATACCAAGGCTAGAAATCACCTTTCATTTGTCACATTAGTTTTAATAGATCAATTTTCAAACCACTGCACGAGGTGCATGAATAAACCTTTGCTGAAGTCTGCAGGGAACAAAAGGCGGCAATATAAGATGGGAAAACACGGGACTGCTCGTTCATCAACGTGCTCAAGATCTAGCAATTTGGGGGGGTTGGGGAGCAAAATGAAATCTGCTGAATTAAGTCAAAGAGAAAAGGTTGAAAAGATAACAGTTTAGTTGAGTCCAATCCAGTCATTCACACAATATAATTTCTGAATACGTTAATGTAAAAACACCCCCAAAATTTCTGGTTATTACAACCCCCCCTCCCAAAATTCTGTATTAGAAGCAAACTGATTTTCTTCTGTAATTTTTCAGCTATAGGGACACTAAGGAAGCACACGAATTTTAGATTTCAGGAGTTCTTTTCAATAACATAATTTAATGGACTCTTGCTTGTTTTCCATAGATGCAAAATCATACTTTCCAATATAAATATGATTATGTTACTTATACATTCAACATCTAAATCACTTTTTAAAAGTGCAAGTTAATATTCAAGTATACCAAGTGTAATATAATTTTAATTTCATAGTAACTAGGGGAACCGTCATTCCCTTCTATACAAGACAATTTTAAACTATTTTGAGCTCTAATTCTCTCTGACTGATAGTTGTTCTAAGTCTCCTAAAAAAAGGATTTTATATAAGCTTTGTTATAAAACAGTACTTGGACATTCTAATTGCTACAGCTCTTTATTGTGGTTGATCTTTCAGATGTAGTTCTATTCTAGTTCAAAAAAACCCAAACCAAAAAACAACCCTAACCAACAAACCACCCAGAAAACCCCCACACCCACAAAAACACTCTCCTCCCCACACAATAATACAGGGTTAGACTTCTCAAATAAAGCATTACTTCTAAACCACATTCCCAGACTTAATTTTTTTTTTAAACCCCTTGATTTTACAGTTATTCATTAAAGCACTCAAGTGTGTTATTACAACTCAGACCAACTGGAGCGATATAGCTCTTAAAGCACAGGTACCAAACCCCTTGCTAAAAGCAGAGACATCACCACAGATCCTCAAGCCTAAACACATGCTTCACGTTGAAACAATAGCTGGAAATTACTCTGACATCTCTACCTAGAAAGACTTCAGTCTCTGGTTAGCTACTTAAGAATATAAAACTTACCTGTCACCTTGATTATTTCTATTAGCTAGTTTCCGAGCCTGCCGATCCATCAAACTTGTCCTAGAGCGAGTTTTTTTCCAAGAATAGTAATATTTTACAAGGCTTGCAATAGTCTTGTCTGGAAGCTAGAAGAATTCATTAACGTATTAATACTTTTCAAAATTAAAATTCCACCCAAGATTATTTACAATACTCCACCCAAGCTCTATTTACAACCACCTTTACACAAATATTTTAAATGCATGGATAAGATGGAAAGGAGTGATGTATTTTATATACATTTTTAAAAAGGGGGGAGGAGACGGAAAGGCTTTTTTATTAGAGTGAAAAAGCTATAGGCCAAGAGACACAATGAAATTAACTTACAACTTATATTCAAGGTTGTTCCTGAAGCTTTTACACAGAAATCAACATGTAATTTTAGCCCAACAGGAGCCTTTGTTCTTTGCGCATCTGAACTGTTTAATGCTTCTGATTAAAATATTACTTTACCATTTGCTGGATCCTGTGAAAGCTCTTTCCATGGAAGCTAAAAGCTTGTTCAAATAGGACTTTATCTTCAACTGTCCACTCATCAGGGAAAGGAGTGAAGTTAGGGAGATCCGCAAGGGACTTCTCAATATTATGTTTATGCCAGAACAACATGCCGAGAGCCTTTGAAAAGAAATAGTCCCTTTTTGGATTTAGTCAACTTTCTAACATGTTGAGACAGGTTAAATAAAAATAGGCAATTTAATCACTTAAAATAAAATTTGACTATCCAAACTCCTCAAAATGTATTTACAATTTTATTGGCTATATACTTTAGGTTACAAAATTCTCTTTGGAGATGATATGAAGAGTCGGCACATCTGTACTTTATTAAAGGTATGAAAGCTAGACAATTTAAGGTTGGCATGGCAGCAGTAATTCTGAAGTAGCAGGAACTAGGCTGACAGACTCAAATTGACCCACTTTCTTCCTTTACAAGCATGTATCACATACACAGTTCCTTACAGGTCTTCACGCCTTTATTACCAGACCACTCAAAAAAGAAAACAAAATACTTTTCAGCAGCCAGAGGATCATACAAAATGCAAGTCTGAAAGTTCAAAGTGAGAGTGGTCTTTCCACAACTCTCCAATCCACAAATAATGCACAGACACTTCCATGTCATGCGCACCTAATATGGAATGGAAATTCAAATATACTTTCTTACACAATTTCATGTCTTGATATTCTTAAAGAATTTTATGCCGATTAGACTTTCTGCCAAAGAATCAATGACAGATTTGATGCCAAGCCTGTCATGGGAATTGGGAAATGCAATCCACTCAAGTTTCAACCATACAGTGCAGACATGATCACTAGTTGTTCATCAGCTCTCCAAAACCCTGATTTCACATCTTCTAATAAGCTGGACACAGCAAAACTCTTTTCCTGTTAAAATGGCAAGTGAAAAGCACCTCTTGCAAAGATAGTTTCTATTCCACTGTGAACAGTCTACAAATATTTTGTACCCGAAGTTTTGAAAATCAGTCGTTTTTTAAAGACTTATTTTGAGATTCCTCAGTTCCCTCTCTCCCCTAACAAACGCCAAGCCATAATCAAACATCACCAAACTGCAGACATTCTGGACATCGGAACATTGGCAGCCTCTTTTTTGCAAAGCAGTTGACTAGCAAGTCTTTGCTATTATGACCTTCCATCCTCTAAAACGTCATTGTACAACTTGTTTCCACTTGTATACCAAATTTTTTTTTGTAATAGGTAATCTCACTTTTACATAAATTGGTTAATTTATGAAAAAAATTGCAACAGAACTAAGTGCAGACCAGCAAAGTTTTATCCTGTACTTTTTACGGGATGGTGAGTAAAGGTTATTCAAAAAAAAGTGAACTTGTTTGTTACTCTCAAACCTAGAATTTGATTCTGTTTTTCCTGCCTCTGAAAAAAAACACACTCACTTAAAGTTGGTTTGCCTATTTTTTTTTCAACATGCATGAAACCTTTCCAGTGCTGTCCCTATTGCAATTAATAGTTCAAAATTGCACCGTATCTGAATTCTAATATTAAACATTAAATTGGTAAGCTGCTTTCCTAAGAAATTCTTTAGCTAAATATACACACACAACTGCATGACATGCCCAGTGTATCAAGAAACATACCAAACCTTTCAAAAGTGCACATTACAAGCTGAGCATGTCATGAAAACAAAGAGCTCAATCTTTTGCAGAGAATCCAGACCACAACTGTATGCGGATCCATTTAACTGCAGTGTTTGCTGCCGTGCCTGAAGAGAAACAGCGTTAATTAATGGTAACCAAGGGGGAAAAAAAAAATAAGAGTTGTGTTATACTTTTATATATATATAAAAAAAATCCTTTAAATGAGCACTCTGGTTTCATAGCACTTACCTGTTCCACATTGTATCCATGTTTTTCCTTTGCTATTGCTATATATTCATCCACTGTAACAAAGCAATGTCACAATTATTCTTCAGTACTTTTAGTTCTGCTACAAGGTGACAAAGATTTAGCCATCTAATGTAGGAAAACAGTCTTCCCATGCTTTAATACACTGCATAGGCCCAAGTCCCCCAAAACGCTAAATATATTCATAGCTTTATTAATAACCGATAAGCCCACTGTCTTTCATGCAACATTTCATTTTATAAACTTTTTACACAAGCTAATTCTCAGTGAAAAAGATGTTTTCCTTCAGATTTTTACTACAACAAAGCCACAGAGGGTCATAATTTATTTATTTAAATCAGAGACTAGCTGGTCAGTCAAAGGCTGTGTTTTCTTGGCACACGCTCCTAAGAACACAGACACACTGTGGGGGTTGACCAGACCCCTGGCTTAGTTTTAAATTGAACTTATTCTACTGTTCATATTCCCAAACACATTAAATATTAATGTAAAGAGATCCTAGATCCATGATTATGCATGTCCTTGGTATTAATATAGTTTTCACTGACCAACATCAATTTTAACCACGGTATGAAGTCAGTTTTCAATAGAGAATATGAAAATTCAATAATTTGGTCATCAAATTTGCCTATAACATATTTTTTTAAATCATATTTGACCATACTAGAGCGAGCTTTGAGTTGAACAATTTCCATCACTTTGCAATTAAGTTCTGCTGGTTTTGATATTCAATGGGTACTTTTTTTTTTAAAGAAACAAACTCTTCCCATTCACCTTCTACAGTCACAATTAAGTGGCAATTAAGTGTAGTTGAAAGGAAGCAAGATTGAAAAACAGAAATAATTATATCCTCATTATTCAAATGGACCAGAGATGTCCTTGCCATGAACTGCTGCAGCAAAGAGTTAATTGTACTTTAAAGGAATGAAGTGTTTAATAGTTGTAGTTGTAGAAGAATTTATTTCTAACTGCTGTGCAGTACTAGAAGGTACGCCCCCTCAAACGTAGAGGGACAAAAACCTCTAACTACTGGTAATAACTAGGAACAGGCCTAAGGACCAGGTTCTCATGACTGCAACCTCAAAGTTTGCTCACTTATATTACACACGGGAAATTGTAGCATAGAAGGCAGATGGGAAATTCTAGCATAGAAGGCAGGTTTAAACTAGGTTAAATAGATAATTGATCACATTTAGTCAGATGACTCCTGTATTTCAGGTCACTTTTGAAGGGAGAAAATGCTTAGTTTTTTCCCGATAAGACAGCAATAATAATTTCCTCTTGAACTGGGCCTCAACACGTCTTTTCTGAGTATATCCACTGCAACTCCTGCTCCTAGAAATTTACAGCAGCAAGTTCCTCATGTTTAGATGTTCATTTATCAATAACTGAAGGTTTCACAGACACTGATGACGATACAACACAGGCAATGTGATTTGAAACAAAGACTTAACTATAAAATAAGAGAAGGTGATCTTTCCTTTCCCAGGAGTTCTCTAAATAAAGAAATAAAAGAGAAGCTTTCTGTTTAATTTACTAATTTGCAATTTCACTTTGTGTAAAATAAAAAGCAAACAGGTACACTAGAAACAATTATTTAGGTATACTTAAGCATCCAAATTCCTGAGCGGGGAAGGACTTACACTTGGCATCTGGAATATTATGATATGGAGACCATACAAGCATCCCTCCATTATCTTTATCAGTATATTTTGTGGCACCTGTAAGAAAACAAGTAAATCTCAGTATTTATAAATATGATCTAGAAAAAAAACTACTCAGGGGACAATAAGTAAAATATTAAGAAGTCCATCCCAGCTACTAAGGGGAGGGGAAAAAAAAAAAAAAAATCATTAGTTCCACATTATTTCCTTAAGACATTGAATGGCTAAATTTGAACACTACTCTTACGAGGCTCAGTCGTAACTGGGTATTAGACAGGATGCTGGTTACCACAACTGGAGCATTAAAGCACATTGCTAAAGTTGGCATGGATGCAAAATTTAGAGGTACTTGTGTTGGAAAAGTCTTCTGGAACGTATGATTGCCTGTTAGTACTCTAACATTTATCTCTATCAAAGGCGTATCAGGACCTACTGTGTGAAGTCAGGATTCCTTAAAACAAAAAAAAAAAAAAAGAGATGGGGTAAATACAGTCACCATCCCTGATCCTTTCAACAAGAAACTACACTAACAACCATGCCAGAAACAATTATGTTCATAGCCATGTAATTTTGATATTCCTAGCCAACCGAATTGTGTAGCTGTAGAAAGTAATCATGCGTAAAAGTAATATTTTTTTGTTTGGTTGGTTTTGCAGGGGGTTGGGGTTTGTGTTGTGGTTTTTTTGTTTGTGCTTCACCTCTACCTCAATGTACCAAGGGAAGCAGTCCAAGTTAGTTAACCTATCAGGAAGGTTGAGCAATTTTTGCAATATTGATGCAACCTTGTACAAAGCACCAAATCACAGAGTCTCTGATTTTTAAAAACACGCCGTAAAAGAAAAGAAAACTCTCCAATACTGGAAAAGCATTAACTAATAGTTACTTTTCATGACTATTTTACAAATGTACACTAGTACATAAAGCCTCTTATTTGTTTACAACAGTTTATTTTGCTAAGACATTGCTCAACAACTGAAGCATTTACACTTGTGTCAGTATGAATTCCTTGAACAATCAGCCTCAGAGGAACTTTCCTTGCGTCCTTCTTGGAGAAGGACAGGTATTTTTTTTTATTCAGTGAAACAAACAGCTTTCCACACCATTTTAAGCTTCCACACTTTGTTTAGGTTCTACATCTTGTTGAAGGAAACATAACAAATCAATGCTTTGGAAAAAGAGAACAACTCAGTGCTTTCTAATTATGTACTATGTTTTGTTGCTCTTCCCTCTTCAGTTTGGCAGTGTATTGTATTTGCTATCATCTTTGCAATCTTTAGATCCATTATGACCGTGAACTTGAAAACCAGTTAATTTGAAAAACTAAAAGAACTTGTCAGAACTCGTGCATCTTCCAAAATGAGATGTGCAAGACAGATAGTCTAAATGCACCCTAAACTCTGTAACAAGTTAAAAATGTACACACATTCATAAAGCACCAGTTTCAAGGCATAAGCAGTACTAAACTCTGAAAGGGTTTTGGTATACAAGAACAGATTCCATAATATAACATTATCCCTTAGAACAAAAAAAGCATGCCATTTTTAGTCATTAGGAATTTCATGTATTTCATGAAGAGTAATGCAAACATGTTACAGGCACAATATTTCTCTTGTCCACTCAGTTTTTAATCACCAGTAAGTGACTGCCACCCTGTGCTCCATTCTAACTAAGAGTGAGGAGGAAACAAGACCACCAGAGAATGCACCAGAATTTCAGGTTGTGAGCAAGAAAAGTCTAAACTTAACATGAGCATACCCTCAGTTTTTTCTTCCAAAAAAATACCAGACACCTGCAGACAAGTGAGCATGACAGACATTATCAGGTATTGAGTATTCAAGTACTAAAGTGAAAAAAAAACTTAGTTTCAGAGTCCTGTCATTTGCGTCTGCAGGAGATCATGTATATGGTGACACCGCCCTACAGAGGTGCCACCCTCCCATGACTAACAAGCATCTCCCACCAGAACACCCCTTTTCGAAGCAGTGCTGTTTCTCCAGCAGGAACCAGGCAACTCTTTCCTTTCAGGTAGCATCTTCACACTGCCAAAGGGAAAGCAAAGACGACAAAGGAAGGATGGGATGCATACAGGTAGGACTGTGCTCAAAGGAAGGCATCCTGTCCTCAACACAGGGTGTCCACAGCTACAGTACAGGGACCCCTCCATCTCCATACGCCTTTATGAGAACTGCTTCTTGTCCTTTGTGCCCCAAGTATTCAACCAAGCAGCAGTCCCCCCTACAAAGGCTGTGTTGTATCTCAAGGGCAACATGATCTTTACCTGCAAGATCCATTCTTATTACGGATAGTGGTTGGAAGTACCAGGCAACAAGTTAACCAAAGCCCGTTAGAAGAGCAGAGTTGTAAGCCAGCGAGGAAGAGAAAGACCATGAGATACACCTCAAATACAAGTGTCTCTGCCCAAACCCCAGGTGCAAGCCACCTAGGAAGACGTTTCGGTACTTCAGCTCCTGTGCTCCTCTGCCAATATCACTTAGAAAATGGGGCTGTCTGAAGACAACCAACAAGCACTCTCCACTGCTTCCAGAACAGAGAATCTGTAGCAGCAAACTGACACTTTCTAAATTCCAGCTTAGCATGAGAAGTTAGGTACACACAGATGGTGCTGCATCGATACACAACTCTAAATACTGAGAATAAAACTGAAGCATACAAGACTTAGTAAGGGCATCATGGGGCAGCATAGCAATTTAAAAATATATTGTTTTCCAGCATACAAAGTACCATCATCCACTTAAGCCTAAGCTTTGAGAGCAGGAACAGAAACACAGAAACTAACAGGAGGAAGAACTAAATTCCTAAAACAAAGAAATCTTAAAAATAAGTAAATAAGCAAATAAATAAAATTAATATCAGAGAATGTGAGGACAGATGGCATGGAATAAATTCTTCTTGATGGTCTCCTATCCCTGAGAAGGGGGTAAATGGGAAATAAGTATTTCTCCATTAAGCAAGCAAAATTCATACTAAAGCCTTAGAGAAGTCCAAATCTGAGTAGAATAAAACTTCTCCAGCAGTCACCTCATGGGTGGATGATACAACAGAGTGGTGCATCCCCAGTGATGACATTCTCCACTATGCTTTCCACAAGAATGCAAACAGCCCACAACATAACGATACCAGCTTTGTCACATCCTGCCACGTCTATAGGTGGGTCAGAAAGTACAAGCAGGAACAATTTCACCTCAAGAATATAAAGTACTGTAGGAAAACCAGCAGGAGGAGACAAAAATCTGGAGTGCAGGAGATGGTTTATTAACTCAGTAAACTAGGTAAGGAGATAAGGGATTTTTATTTTATTAAAACCATTTTTTTTCAGCAAGAAAAATGTATCTCATTGCAGCAGGATCTAGTAACAATTAAAAATGCTATTTCTGTTACAGCTTTATCTGAAGGCTTGCTTGTAAAAAGGAGATGGTAGGGGAAGGGGTAAGAAAGAGCCTGTTTAAATTAACCTCTAATTGTTGCTTCCAGCAACAATCCGCTTCTTCCAAGAGACAGTGAAAAACAGTTGATTCGCTTTTTCTTTAAGCAATTTCTTATTTTATACACAAACTCAGCTTAAAAAAAAAAGTTTACCATTGTCACAACTTTAATCATGAATGTTTTCTTCCTCAATGTATTCAGGTAGAGCATTTCTTGCAAATATTTTTAAACGCAGGCTAAGTGAGGCCAAAGGCCTGGTATTTATTCTACTTATTTTAGTATTCTTTCTGCGTTTACCAGAGGGCTGACTTTGTATCTTAGACTTCTATCCAGTTTAATCCATCGATTCCCTTCTCTTACCTATTTATTTTAAGGGTGTTAAAAAAAACCAACACTCAAAGTTACTGTAAATAAACACACATTCTAATGTAACTGTAAAACCCTCAAAAAAAGGCATTAAAACAATTCCAAGAAGAAACAGCATTAAAGTTAGTATACTAGAGATAGTGCCTATGTCCATATATGCAAACCTAGAATGGAGTGTATCCATTTGATACAACACATAAACCATCTAAGTGTAGCTATGATACGAGCACAACTTTTTGTCCAGCATTACTTCCATCTCTAAGAAATGATGCCTCAAGAGTCATCAGAAATAAAACAGATGAAAGCATGAGATCTTGCTGAGATCTCCTCAGATAACCAATCTGCAAATGTGGTATGTACTGTATTTTTACACTGTATGGACTTTTTTTTTTTAAATTTTGTAAGACTTAGGCGTACCAAAAGAAGTTATATCTTCTTGGCCTAGTAACCAAAATAGACACTGAGAAGAACAATACTGTACATTATGCCTTTTACACAAGACTTATCGAAGGAAGATTTCCATCATTAAGGAAACTGATAAAGTAAAGGAGTATATAGTAATCCCAGTTATTCAGTAAAGGAGCATCAGTTGAATTCCACCCCCAAGAACATTTAGGAGCTTGAAAAAGCCTGGTTATAAGAAAGCATAAAATTAGTTCTGTGGTTACAAATGCAATGATACTATTGCATATATAGTTTACAAAATTGAAACCACAGAACCCCAGCTGTCCTACAAGGGGAGAAGAGTTCTTTTAATTAAAAGAAAAAACAAACACTATGTTGTTTTTCTAATTTAAGTGGCCTGTAGGAAAAACAAGCCCAGGCTGCAGGTTAGAAACCATCATTTTTATTTACATTTATTTTTATGTAGGCAATGTAAAAATAACGGCTGTAAACGGTTAGTTCTATTAACAAAGGGACCTGGACTACGTGCTCCTTCCTAGGGGAAAGGCATTCCCTTATGCCAGGATCATGCATCCATTTAATCCCACCCTCCCCCTTTCTTTCCCCCGGCCTTTTCTTTGGCCTGTGGGGACTTGCGCCCATCAAGAGGGGCTCGCTCCAGCTTTAGGAGGCACTATGTGAGCAGCTCTGGCCCAATCCTCTTCCGGTAGGAAATCATCTGACACCAATGGACGCCTGTTTGGAGAACAGGAAAGTAGATAGGCTTCATCTGACCACTACAGCAAAACTGATAAACGCTCCCACGGCCTCACTGCTCAGGGTTAGTAACGCAAGATACCATTCTAGCCATTAACTTGCTAAAACCCAGTACCAGGCTATGCGAGCGTACCCAGTATTCCTCGGGGCGGGGCTGCGGGGGGGTGTGGGGGGGAGTTGAGGAAGGCGGAGGAGAGCAGCTCAGGCTGCAATAGCGGGGTTAGCGAGGCTACAACCGCACACAAAACCAGGGGCAGGAGTTTTTCCCACCGAGCGCATCTTCTTCCAGCCAGCGCCTGCAGCCCGCAGCCAGGTCTGCCCGCCTTCCGGCTGGGCGCGTTCGCCGCCCGACAACATCCATCACCCCTCGTCAAATATTTTTAAAATCACCTTGTTAATATATTATATGCGTTATAGTGTAAGGAGGCTTGGATAAAAAAAAAAAAAAAAAGGTAGGTGTGTGTGTGTGTGGGAAGCATCCAACCTTTTTCCAGCTTCACCGCCTCCCGCCGGATACACATAATAATAATGATAGGGCTGATAATGAAGTGAAAATTTCCCACCGCGATGTCCCCCCCCCCCCCCCCCAACCCGGGCGCACGGAGAGCAGCCGCTGCCCCCGCCGGCACCGGATCGCCAACACAAAGGCTCAAAAGCAGAATAAATACCAGACCCCCCCCCGCCACCGCCGGGGGAGCGCCGAGCCGAGCCCACCCCGGCGCCGACCCCATCCCTCCCTCCCTCCCGCCCGCCCGCCGCGTGAACGGCGGCGGCAAGATGTCAGGTCTTACAAGCCGAAAAGCGATTTACCGGGCTCGAAGTCAGGAATGCGTGCCTGGTATTCCGCTCCGACCCTCATTCCTACATCTGCAACGTAGAGGGGGAGGGAAAAGGAGGGAAGGGGGGGGGGTTGGGGGGGGGGGGAGAGAAATTAACGGCTTGGGTGTCCCCGAACGGCCGGGCGCCCTCCCAGGCTACCGCCGTGTGGCGGGCGGGCGGGCTGGCGGACGCGCCGCCCGGGAGCCCCCACCGCCGCGCGGAATAAGCCACCTCCCCCCCCCCCCCCCCCCAACGCCTTCCCCGCCACCCCGCCCGCTGCCGCCGCCGCGGATTAAGCCCCCGACGACCGCCGGGGAGAAGGGGGGTGGGGGGGCGCGGGGGGGGAGTTTATTTCAGCGGAACAATGGGGACGGCGGCGGCTCCCGGGAGACACTCCCCATCGTTAAGCACGGCGGGGCCGCACGGCAGCCGCGGGGCCGCGCAGCGCGCTCCCGCGAACACCACCCCCCCCCCATCCCCCTCTCTCTCCCCCCCCGCCGATCCTTCCCTCCCTCCTCCTCCTCCTCCTCCTCACACGCGGCGCGGCCCGGCCCGCCGCAGTACAGACGCGGCGGCGGCGGAGAAGTAACGGCGGCGGCCGCCCCGGCACCGGCGCGGGGAAGGGGGAGGCGGCTGGGCTCGGCTGGCCGCCCCTCCCGCCGCCGCCACCGCTGCCACCCTCCCCCCCCCGCTGGCGGGGCGGCCCGGGGCCGGCCCCAGGCTCGCACCGTGCTCGTCGCCACTGTCACCGCCGCCGCTCTCCGGCTCCGAGTAGTGCCCGTTGGAGGGGCTGCTGCTCTTAGTGCCGTTGGGGGCTGCCCGGCTCTTGCCCCCCAAGAGCTCCGCTCCCTTCTCCATCATGCCCGGCATGTCAGGGCTCGGGAGGGGGGAGCGGGCGAGAGCGGCGGCAGCGCGGGCTGCCGAGGGGGGGAAGTTAATACGGAGCCGCCATGTTGCCCCCTCCCCGCCCCCCCCTCGGGCCGCCGCGGCGCCGGCACCTCCTCCTCCCCCCTCACACCGCCCCCCCGCCTCCCCCGGCGCCGCGCAGCCACCGGGAATCCCTCCGCGCCGGCCCGACCGGATCTAGCCGAGGGGGCGGGGATAACCGGGCAGAGCCCAGGAAGCGCGATTCCTCCGCCGCGCCGCTATCGGGGACTCGCCGCCGCGCCGCGGGGCTCCCTCGGCGGGGAGAGGGGACTATTTTCCCCGGTGGCGCAGGGATCCCGGCGGGGAGGGGTGGCGCGGTCCGCGGTGAGGGGTGGGAGGTGCCCGGCCGCAGCGAAGGGGCTGCGCGGGAGAGGTGGGGGCGCGGGCTGGGGCCTGGCGGCGGGGCAGCGCCCGGGTGAGGCGGGGACGGCGGAGCGGGGCCTGAGGGGGGAGTGGCGCCTGAGGGGGGATCGAGGCCGGAGGGCGGTCACCTTAGGGCCGGGCCGGGCCAGGGCGGGGCCCCGGTTGTGGAAGGCGATGGCGGCTGCTGCCGGCGCGGTGAGCGGGCGGGCGGGCGAGCAGGGCTGCAGTCGGGGCTGCCCTCCGAGCCGCGGCTTGTGGGGAAACGCTTCAGATCAGGGGTCAAGTCAGGCTGAGGGGACTGAGGGCGCAGGGAAGCCGGTAGCAGAAAACGGGCGGCGTCGCAGGTGGTTCCAGGTGCTGTGGGGGCGTGTGTGAAACGGTGCTGGTTTTTCTTCCTAAACGCGCAAAATTATTTATTTTTATTTATTTATTTCGCGTAAATCCAGTGTGTTACCCAGTGCTCAGGTGTCACCACCCAGTTCATATCAAAATATGTAGGTTTTGAGAGGGAAAAAACTGATGAGATTGGCTCCAGATAGAGGCTGGATTGCAGATCAGGTGACAGTCCTGTTACTTAGTCTGGGGATGTGTTATTCAGGTTTTGTTTCTGCACAAATACATTTAATGTTATTGTGGCTATACTTTAAGTATGTCTTAAAGCTGTTTTTAATGATGCAGTGATAACGTGATGGTCTGTTTGCCTGATGTATGGAAAAAAAAGAAGTATAAACTTAGCTGTTAAATTACCATTGCTAGATATTGTAGTCAAGTCTCGTGTTCCAGCTATGACTGACACAATCCATTACACTTTGTCACATCTCAGCCATTCTTCCCGAACTTTGCCCTGGCAGTTGTCTGCCCCAAGTTGATTTAGGAGTGCTAGCTAGAATGGTACAGTTGCTTTCTTATGGTGAGGTTAAGGAAAGATGACTGCTTGTGTCCCTACTTGTGACTACTAAGTGTCCCTAGTGGTTCACAGTAGGATTGTAATGTGATGTAGTTTACTATGACTGCAGGATGCTGTTCTTTGATACTTGCCTTGAAATCAGCCCAATATGGTCAAATTATATGCTTTTGAAAAACCTCTGATTTACCTGTGCTTCCTAGAATATGTCAGAAGAACATTGTCAAGATCCTTTCTGCTCTGGGAATGTTGTGGTCTTTGAAGAACGATTTTCGTGACAGCTTTTGGCAGCTGACCATCAAAAATGGTAAAGAACGAGCTCCGAGTCCTGTATGCTTGCTGTTCTCTCTCCAAGAGTTGGAAAAGAAGACTAGTAAGGCGAAGGTAGAAGAAAAAGGTGGTTGAGTACCTGCAAGTGCCTCAGCAACTGAGGGGAAAAAAGTGTAATGCGATCTCACATTTTAATGTACACAATAGAATTCACGTAAGAGAAAGCACTCACAAAAAACAGAACAACAGGAAGATCTTCAACCAGTGTTTGCAATTTTTAGACACAAAATCAATAAGAAAGCTTGCAGGAAACTGGGCTTTGTTATTTTAGTTCTCCTAAAACTGAGTATTAGAGGCTTTATTTTCTAAAGATGTGAGGCTTGGGCATATGCACAGCATTATGACTGCATATGTCTATCAGTTCTTTTAACTGATAAAACCACTGAAAATTTTAATGACCTATCACAGCTTTTAGGAATGCTAAGTTGTTACAAGTGTTGTGAAGTTTCTTCCTGAAAGGAATAAAGATTTCTTGTCAGTATGGTTGGGAGGAGAATTGTCTGAAGAGGTTGCCTCTTTTTGTTTTTGTTATTTGTGTGGCTACTGTTAAAACTCCCATTTCAGAGGTTACATTAAAAAAAATAGGTTCACTAAGTCAAGCATTTAAATATTACCAAATGCATGTAGTGAGTTTTTTCGCTGTGCAATCTTAAAGTTGGCTTGCCTTGGAATATGTCTTCTCTTGTATGGAAGTCTTCTTCCTCCCCCCCAGTACTTCTGTCGCATTCAGTATCTGGGTGCTCATGGATTAGATGTATGCTAAAGTAGACTGTTTGTCAAATTGGTCCTGCATTTGTTATAGAAACTACACATAAGGAATTAGCTTAGACTAGTATTACCATATATATCCTTATTCTCAATTTTTCTTTCTAAACATAAGCCATAGGGGACAGCAACGTAACCAGTGCATTTGGAAGGTATGACTCGGGCCAGTCTAAAGATTCCTTTTATGAGCCTGCCAGTTTTTTGTTCTTGGAGGTTATGCATTTCTTCTTAAAAATTACTTCCCAAAGTCATAGTCTCAGGGGGAAAGGTTGTGTTTGGGCAGGAGGGGAGGGATTGCTGGGGTGCAAAGTGGGTATCAACAGAGAGGAAAGGAATTAAGGAATGGAGAGGTTGCAAACAAGGAAGGTGAAGCAGTTGCTTCTTGCTTTTAACAGAGTTGTTAAAAGGCTTTAGTACAAATAGAAGCTCAAAGGGAAAGAGTTTTCACTATCCATGAATTAAATGAGCTTCAGATCCACATGGCTTCTGAGGTTGCTCCATGCAGATTTGAGGCCTCTTGCAATCATCTTTCTTAGAGCAGGTTCTTGGAACTCATTGCTTAAAATCAGGCTCTTAGACTGTGGACTCCTGTGATTGTGTCATTATTATGACCCTGCAGTGAAAGATAATGATAGCATTAACTGTTGGGTGGTGAGGTATGGGAAAGCAAAGGCTGTTTATTCAGAACAAAATAATTTCGTAAAACACTAGATGGTTTCATATGCCCATATTACTATAGAATCGTTCAGGTTGGAAAAGACCCTTAATATCATAAAGTCCAACCATTAACCTAGCGCTGCCAAGTCCACCACTAAACCATGTCCCAAAGCGCCACATCTACATGTCTTTTAAGTACCTCCAGGGATCATGACACAACCACTTCCCTGGGTGTCCTGTTCCAATGCTTGACAGCCCCTTCAGAGAATAAATTTTTCCTAATTTCCAATCTAAACCTCTCCTGGTGCAACTTGAGGCCATGTCCTCTTGTCCTATCACCTGTTACTTGTAAGAAGAGACTGACCCCCACCTTGCTACAGCCTCCTTTCAGATAGTTGTAGAGAGCAGTGAGGTCTCCCCTCAGCCTCCTTTTCTCCAGGCAAAACAACCACAGCTCCCTCAGCCACTCCTCATAAGACTTGCCTTCCAGACCCTTCACCAGCTTTGTTGCTCTTCTTTGGATACGCATCAGCCCCTCAATGTCTTTCTTATATGTTATATCCATCTCACCTATGAAATTTCTAGCTCATAAAAGTGCTGCAGATCACATGCTTGGCCTTTTTATCTTGCAGTGAAAGTTTTGTTTGTTTGTTGGATTTTTTTGGAAAGAGCATTTTGACAGTTCCCAGGCTTGTGAATGTCACTTTATACCATTTAAAATCTGTCTTTTTAGAAAAAGGTTGGATTAATTTGTGTTGCTTCTTCAGAAAAATTATGAATGTATAATGTGTGTTGTGTGAAACACACAGAAAATGTGATGACCGTGAACCCCTTTGGCAATATCTAGCCTGGAAACTTGTGCTTTAATGTGAAGATTTATAATTTCCTTTGGTATGAATGTTTCATAAAGAAAAGTATGCTCTTTGTCTTCATAAACACATTAAGAAAAGCATGCCTGGAATCAAGGTAATTTCAAATAAATTACACTGGTTGGAGTCTGTTCACTCCCCTGCCAGAAAATATATAGGTGTCATCTGTCAAGTACTGTGTTTCTTTTACATTAAACACAACTTGGCCTGCTGGGTGGTAAGTGGGAGCCTTAGAGTGGACAGGGTGAGATTTATTAGTTCTTTCAGACTGATGGTGGTTGCTCTGTTCCATTCAATGTTTTCGAATTTTCCAAAGCCTCCATGTTTTAGTGGAACCAATGGAAGATAAGAGAAGCCATGGGTTTTCCACAGCTCTGGAAAGTCAGGCCATCAGTCTCTGGGCACTTACTAGTATTTCTGAATTCTAGTATTAATGTTTTCTTAAGGTAGAAATCAGTAAAAATTTGTTCTATTAACTGGTCGGTGAAATGCAACAATAAAACACTCGCTAACAGACTTGCTGCCGTTAGTATTCCTCAACTGAGATTTGAGATTTTTTTCTTTGTTTGCTTTATTTTTGCAGTGCTGACTTCCAGTTGTAGGCTTCAAGAGCTGTCTGCTGTCCAAAACAGAATGGAATTCTTTTGCAATTTAGTTAGCACTACGTAGACTGTATAAAGACAGCCAGTAACTTATTATTGGGAAATGGAGAAAATCATGTTGCAGTTCCTTTGAGAATTCTAAGGACTTCAGCAGTTGTAAATGCTTTTCTGTTGTTGTTTCACCTCCCACCAGCTGATCAAATCATGCTCTTCTGAAACCTTTGCCAAAATTGGAGACTTAGGCTGTTTTGTACGGTGTTGGCGGTTGATACGTTGAATGAAGCTGGGAATGTTAGGACTTGTCACTCTGTTAAAAATAGTATTTTGAAATGGTTTCTTGCACTGTAGGAAGGCTTATCCAAGAACTAGCGTAACGGGTTACTCCTAACATCCATCTTGTTCAGTACTTTGATCCTGACAGTTACAAACAGCGAAGTCTATGGAGCAACTCATTTTGGGGCGGATGCCGTAATCTCCATTCTCTCTTGGCAAGAAGCTATTCTTGGTCTTCTAAAGGTTTGTTGAAACTCTGAAGTGTAAAGCTTGGTATCTTTTGAAAAAAAAAAAGAAGTTTTTATTCCTCTAGATGTGTTAGGAAAATACCTGTTCCACCTTCATGTATTTGTAGATTCTTGTTTCAGTGACTTTCTATAGCAGTGAGTTTCACTGACAATGTATGGTGATTTTTTTTTTCTTTTAAGCAAAAAATTAAGATTTTTTGAATATCCTCTTTTTCTTGACAGGAGGGACAAGCATTCCTGATCAGCCCTTTCAGTCTCATTATTTAATTTCTCTACATTTAACCTGAATATCTGGTAAGCTGTACCATTTGCAGAAAGTAAAGAGGGTTCTGTGTCCAGTTGATAATTATGACACACTGTGGGAAAAGCCTGAGTTTAGCTGGCTTAACCTTATGTTACGTAGGCAACTTGGGACAACGGGTCATTTCAGAAAGTCAGTTTACAGACATCATGTAACTGCTTATGTTTTTCCATACCCACTTCAAAGTAAATTTTGGTAACAGCTGGCAGTATGTCTTTGAATTAGAACGTTGGCATTCAGTATTGTTGGTGAAGAATCTCAGTCTGTGTATCAATAGTTCATATACATGGCTGAAATGGTGGCATCTCTTTTCAAATAATTTGGGTTTAGGGCCAGTTGTTTCCCACAGGAAAAAAAAAAGCATTATAATTGTATTGGTAAGTTAGTGTGCTTTTATTTTCTCCTGTCTTACTTCTGTGTATAGTTACCTAAATTACTTTTCATAGGACTGTTCGGTGGAAAGCAGATCTCACCTGATACTTAAAGCTGTTGGACTCATGTAAGAAACATAACTTCTCCTGCATGGCATTTGGATTTTTTTTGTGTGTGTGTTTTTGTTTTTTTTTTTTTTTTAAAATGTAAAGCAAAACAACTGCTTTGATTTCACGTACTTAGTGAAATGTGTGCTAAACTTGTGCTTTATTCTTTCTTGTCAGGGTGTCCATTGTTGTTGTACCTGAAGAGGTGACCATTTGCTGTGAGTTAATGATGTTTATGCTCCCTCCTATTTTTTTCTCCTCCTTTTGCTTCTGCGAAGTAACATTATGAAAGGAACATACTGTGCAAGATTTTCTTGCGGTTAATAATACCAAACCCTCACTTCCCTTGAGACAAATGTCCTTTAACACATACCAGAATAAAACCAAAAATTGTTCTGGTACGTTACTATGTTGTGTGCCTAATCCTGAAAAGAGATAACCTTGCCCCAGACAGCTTACTGTTTAATGAGGATTCAGTCAGTGTGCGTAACCAACATGAGGAAAACCAAGGGAGAGTAAGGGAAACATCAGTAATATGTTAATGTGAACAAACCAGGTAAAATTACTATAACCCTGTATTGCCCATCCATTTAAGCCACAGTGTCATTGTAGGAGTAATCTTGAGGGATTTGAAGAACCAAAGGTAGTAGTGTTAAGAACCTCATTTGAGGAAGATGATGCATCTTTGCATGTGAAAAAAATGTATGAAGAGTGGTGTAGGAGCCAGTAGTGGCCGCTTATTTTGCTGTATGTCTTGGGCCTTGCACTGTAATAACTTTTTATGCTACAGCATCCTGGAATTTCCTGCTAAATTTTGTTCTCCATAGCTTGTCATACCTGGCTTCTTGTGGTTTAAGGGCAGCAGAGGTGTAAAGTGGAAAATAACACTGACTGTGTATGACAAAAAGAAGGTTCCTGAGGTGTTACAAGAGCTTGTGTTTTTGTTTTCCATCTCATGGTTTCTATAGAAAAGTATATACCGTTTCTTAGAAATCCCTGTGTTATGGAACTCTGCTGGATGTTGAAGGTCACTGTGGCTGGACTGTGTAGATACCAGAACATTATTGCTATTCAAGTATCATATCTTTTCCTACTGTAACTATTGTTTGGTTGATGTAATAATCCACAGTTCAAGTATGCAGTTTAGGAAGGATCAGCAAGAGGTTCCATTTTGAGAATATCTGTAAGATGGAGTTGCAAGCAATAAAAATATAATTGTTAATTTTTCTGAAATACGTGTGATTTATTTTCCCGTATGGAAATTGTTATTATAATACCATTTCCCTGGCTTTTTCTAGGAGTACAAATGGTTCTCTTAAGTCTGTTCTGTTAAAAAAACCCAACTCAACAACGAACAAATCAATATGGCTATGTCTGGCTCTTCAGGTTGTAGTATATAACGCTTTCAGGAATGGTGAACCTGTCTTTTCTTGTTTTAGGCAGATAAAGCTACATAAATATAAAACTGAAATCCACAATCTTGCATTTGAGGGTATGGATGAATGCATAAAAGGTCAGTCTACACCAAGAAGATTCTCCTTGGGAAGATTCAGCAGTTCACAGTATTTCTGCCAGAGTGTTTGCTAAACCAAGAGGAAAAAGCAAAACTCCTGCTTGTATAACTTTAGGGGGAAAATGCTGGATACCACTAGGACCTTGCTATCGTTGGTTTCCATGATAGATTTTTAGAAAAATACCCACTTCAAGTTCACTCTCAACCAACTCTCTTATGCTGGAGGTGAGGTTTTTACTTGCTCATATATAGTTCACTGTGTTTCATCTGAATTACACCCCTTTTAATGAAGGTGGCTGTTATCCTTGGTTTAAGTGTCTACCTAATTAGAGCTTGAAATATGTTATGATCTGGGAGCCTGTTACGAGGTCTGTTTGCGTCAGACATCTAGTGTTCTGAAAAACCAAAGAGATGATCCAGGTTTCAGAGTTGCACTCCGAGCCCGCTCCTAGAGCTCCACTCCCTCCTGATACTGCAGAACTGCCAAAGGCATCTTTGGTAGATGACGCTTCTGCTGGTGTTTCATGCATGGCGTTCACTTTCAACAAGCGTGTGTCCCTGCCCAACCACTCATTCCCTAACTTCACCTTCCTTTGTGCCATACACTGTATTTTGGTTAGGTAGCTGGAGATAGGCTTGGGCATTATGGCGCGTCTTTTTTAAAGAATGTCCTGATATTTCACTGTACTGCATGACTTTTCACAGAAGCTTTCATGTCAATTAACTGGTAGCAGTTTTTGCTTCACAATAATCAATGGAAGCACAAAAAGGAATCCTCTTCTATTTGTTTAAACACTTTGAATTTCATAGACCATCTATGTTAATGACTGAACATCTGTAAAATGTGAGCTCCTTATGAACGTTGTAACTGGCAGTGCCTGAGCTGAATATATTGTAACAAAATTAACCAAAATTAAAAAAGGCATAAAAACCCCACAGCAGGTATCCAAGTGTCACTAGGACTAGATATGAGACCAGTGCTGATGAAGGCCATGGAAAAAATGCTATTAAGATAAGATCAAACTTAGAAAATTAGGATTTTTTTTTTCTCAGTGCAACTGCAGAAGATAATGGTAAGAGATTAGTTAGAATAAGAAAATTGGTAATCACTATATTAACATTTTAAATTTTAAAAAATATCAATACTAAGCTAGTTATAAAGTGGTTGGTGTTTTTTCTTTTTTTTCCTTTTTCTTTCTTTCTTTCCAGATCTGTTCTGCTGAGTTGTTTGGCTACTTCTGTGTATCCCTCCAACTGGCAAAGAATGCAACAAAGTTCTGTCCGCAGAGAAAGCAAATACTGCAAGTAATCCAGCCTGTTGACAGGAAGATCAGTAAGTGGGAAATACATGATGAAATGTTAGGCTTAGTAAAGTAAAAACTTTGAAATGAAGTGAGAAGAGTTTTGCTTTTTTTTTTTTTCCTTCCCTGTTGTAGGGTGCTTTTTTTTTTTTGGAGGAGGGTGTGTTTTCTGTCTGTTGGCAAACCTTCTGAAATCGAAATCATACAAGCAGCAGATATGGTCAGTGAAGCTGTGAGGTAAGAAATCAACCTTATAAAATGCATAACTTCAACACAGGAATTCAGAGCACGGGTAAGGCAAAAGCTGTGAAATACAAGCCCTGTGTAAGAAACTTACTCACTGTGTTGAGTATAGTTTTATACTGTGTAACTTTTGAAGTGTGTTTCTTGGAGAGGCTGCTGTAAAAGAGGTGCTAGTGGCGTCTTCACCACTGCCAGCCTTACAGGTAGGTTGCTTCTGTCCGGAGAACAAGCAGTGACGTCTTTAAGATTGTTCTGCTTTTAAATTAAACTAGAGAGTTTAGGCTATACATTGTATTTTGTGGAATCTGACTCCATATTATTTAGGATTTCTTCTTCGTATTGTTACATTTTTGGAAACTGCTGTACAGTAGAATCCAAAGTTTGTTCAGGAAGCTAATCACATAGTTTAGATCAAGGGCAGTGGCTAAAAGCGGATGTTTTAGGGACAAAGTAGGAAAAAAAAGAGATGGAAGACCAACTAGCTAGCGCAAGCACATTCCTAACTAGGAGTTATTTTTCCGAATCTGCGCCTAAACCAACTAGGTTTTGTTCTTTGTACATCATATTATGAAAATGTAGGATTAAAAGTGGCTTTTTTATATTGTTAAATCAGTGACTACTGGACCACAGTTGAGAGATAAAAATGTGGTCAGTAACTTAACAGTAATACAGATTGCAGTGCTCCTTGCTGCTTATCAAAAAACTGTCACCCAGAACTATGGATTCCTAGGCTTGTTGTGGACAGGGCATGGAAATAAAAATATTTATTAAAATTACTTAGTGGGGTCTCCTGCATTCTGGTAGAATTCAAGCAAGCTGCACCCAAGTTGCTTCCTTTTGCCTTGTTTTGTATTGACACAGATACAGGAGAAACAAAGCCAACTGAAGTACACAATAAAAACGTTAACAAAAAAACTACCAGACCCAGAACCAAAGAAACTGTGGTTAATTTCTTTTCCTCCTTTGGTTAATAACACTTCAGTGGGTCGCTGCCTCTGCTGTGAGACCGGGAGAGATCATGGGCAGGACAGGGTTGAGTAGAGACACCTGCAGTGAGGAGAATGATGATAGTAGCTGATGACCTAGTCAGGGTCTGTGGGGATTTTTTTTGTGTTGAATTGTGGTTTTGTTGCTTTGTTTTTCTAAATCTGGAAGGACAGCATGTCCATCTCCATTTATTTCAACAGGAGGTGGCATGCTGTCCAAATGGGGAAATTTTTTTCTCTGCCCTTTGGGGCTGTTCTAAGAAGGAACAGTTCTTCCCTGCTAGCCCACACTCCAAATGTTAGATGTATAAATAAAGACTGGCTGTGTACTCTCTCATAAGTTTTATTTTGAGATTTTTTTTTTCCCATTCAAAATGCAGGATTTTTGGCTTATTTTTCCATCTTTGTTATCATAGAACCATAGAGTTGGAAGGGTCCTCTGGAGATCATGTAGTCCAACCCCCCTGCCAGAGCAGGGTCACCTAGAGCAGGTTGCACAGGAACGCGTCCAGGCGGGTTTTGAATGTCTCCAGAGACGGAGACTCCCCCACCTCTCTGGGCAGCCTGTTCCAGTGCTCTGCCACCCTCAAAGTAAAGATGTTCCTCCTCATGTTCAGGTGGAACTTCCTATGCTCAAGTTTGTGCCCATTACCTCTTGTCCTGTACCCATTGTTACCCATAAAAAGTCTGGAGGAAATTCCGTAATTACAAAACTGGAAAAGTGTCCATATTAATTTTTTGACAAATTTGTTATGGCTGTTTGGGAATACAAAAATTTCTCAATTCTTAGGTCTACAGTCAGCTGTGCAACCGGATATTTCTTTGAGTTAAAAGTTTCGTTTAACTTTAGGCTGCAGAAATAATGGAATGTTTAGGAACCTCAGGCTGAACTTTGCCCGTGTCTGGAGCATTTTGGTTAAAATGAGTTGTAGTAATAAATTGAACAGTTTCAGTAAGATGCACAGATGTTTTCCAAATTCTTTCCTTTTGATAGACATGCATGTACTTGTTAATCTATGGACTTGCCTTAGTTCTAAGGTCTAACTTTTGTTTCTCATTGCTTTTTCCATAAGACAACAAATAGTGTTAATCACAAGCAAGTATTCATGTATGTGTACTTAGCCTGCAAGCTTTTGGGGGTAAGAACCTGTAGAATAAGAACTGCTTTATTGATTTAAATGTAAAAAAAAAATAAATAAAATCATCATTGTTTTTTCCATCATAGTTTGAATTTCTTTTTTGTTTAGCGTCTGTATGGCAGAGTAACTTGTGCATTATCTTCTTTAATTTGTTATCCTATAAATGAATGTATTTTATTTTGGCAGTTTAGCAAAAACCATATGTTAGTATACAAATGGAACTCACTTTAAAGATTGCATGTTCTTTTTATTTTCAGGGTTGGTGGTAGTTTGTTATAACTTTGTGGTGTTATTAACTCTGTTTTTTGACAGTTTACTTTTTCAACAAAGAACAAAAGGCAGTGTGAAAACCAGGGTAGAAATCCATAAGGCCTTGAAGAACAACAGTGCTTTTCACTAGGAATTAATTACATTTTGAGCATACGAGGCTTCCCTAACTACTGTGTTTCTTTACCGATGTCATGCTGTGAAGGTGAAATGACGAGTCCCGAAGAACGGAGTCTAACAGCAAAAGTCTTGTGCAGCTTTGGAAGAACTGGGTTTGTTCAGACTGAAAGGCAGCGAGAGCAGACACAGGGGCGTTACAGCAACCCTTTTGCAAGTTTTCAAACGCACAAAGGGTTGGTGGTTTTTCTGCCCACAGAAGAAAGGGTTTTTACTACCTTTAAAGACCAGATGACTTAGCAGTATTTTAGGAAGAGCTTTCTTATGAGATTTGTTAGATGTTGGAGCAGATTACCCAGAGACACTGTATGGCTGACTAAGGGGAAGTTTTTAAAGGAAATTACAGTAATATCTCTCAGGAGTGAACCTTGTGACAAGATGAAAGAAATGAGCTCTGTCCTGCTCCAACACTTTTATTTCACGGATGCCATGGGGTTTAGTGACGTTCCCACAAATTAGTGCCTGGAACTAATGTTTTTATTGATGATAGAGTTTTCAACATGTTTATGTGTATCAACATGGGAAGTTATGGTCATGTTAGTAAATGGGTTGGCATAAATACAGGCTGCTGCCAAAAAGGGAGGTGTCTCAGCTGCCTTTCCTCATTCACTGCCAGGGCTGGGTTTCTTTTCAGGCTGGTTTTCAATTCAAGTGGGGTGACAAATACGCACAGCTCAGATGAAGGCAAATCTGTCCTTTTTTGCAGCAGCAGCTGCTGCTCAAAGTGACTGTGAAACAGTAGCTTAAGGCTCTGCAGCCAAGGGACGGTCGCTTGCTGGGGTGCTCCCACAAGTCCTGACCGAGGGCCTTTTCCAGGAAAAAAAAAACAGGCTGAAAGAGCAGCATAACAAAATACAGCCAAATGTCTTCTGTAGCAAACTATGACCTTTATATTAGCCTTAAGTGGAAGTGTTGGATATTAAGTTCTGTCCACTAGGCTTTAGCATTCAAGCAAATGAAGCAATTCCAGTTTTCAACTTTCCCAAAAAAATGATAGCTGGAGAGATGTATCTGTCTGTCATCTAATAATGAAGTCAGACAGTGTTTGTGTGCTGGTTCAAGTGGGGCTTTGCTTCCAGCTTTGTATACTTTGCAAAATTTACCAGTAATGGCAAGAAAATGAGTATATAATTTAAAATAATCACAGTGAAACATTAACACTTCTGCAGCAGTGGTGAAAAACTTGTATCACCAGTTGGAATCATATTTTGCAGTGGGGAGAAAGTCTAAAGGAGAAATCTTCTGTTTGCTATAACATTTTATTCATTTGCAGTGTTACAAGGTAGATGTAAACCCTAACCTAGCTAAAATAGTATTTTTGACGTGGAACTTAAAAGATAAAGCGTGATGCTCTGAAATGAGAGCTGGTTAATTGGAGACTGGATCACACAATGCAACACAAACTGCAGCCAGCCCATGCTTCATTTGAGTTCCAGTAAAAATACGGCCTTTCTTTCTTACTCTGTGTCCTCTTGTTCCCACTTCTATGTACTTGCTGATTCCATTTAAAATCTTTATTTTCTTTAAAGGCCTTAAAGTTTCTGCAGTGTTTGCCAGCTGCCAGATGTCTCCAAGTTGTAGATATTCCTGCAGAGCCCGGCAGAAGCTAAGGCAGCCTGCACTTCCCTAGGCCTCTGGCACGGTGGCGTAGAGGAATAACGAAACAGTCTTCCAGATCCTAGTTTTTCAAAACCTCACTCTTGGTTGTTAGCAGCTGTATAAATCCAGTGTCAAAGGTTAACAGTTACAATTTTTCTGGGGAAATTGCCAGAGAGTTTAAGATCTCTTCAGGTCTGGTCTGTGCTGCTGAAGCTAGCAGGAGCTAAATAACCTGAGGTCTTCGTATGTGAAGTTGTTGGGGATCGATTTGGATGCGTAAAGATGCAAATAAATGCTTCCATGGGATTTTTTTTTCCAAATCCAACAACATTTCAGGGAGAATCGGTAGCCTTTTTGCAACTTCAGGCGGTTGATTTTTCTCTCCTAACCTGTCTCTCTTTGGCAGCAAACCCAGGGCTGGCCCGTGTCGAGTTCGTGATGGGTTTAAAAGCGGCTTCCATGGCACGGCTAATTCCTGTGCCTGGCTGTGCTGCGGCCCTGGTGTGACCTGGGCGAGGGTTATCTGGGCAGTGCCAGAATTCCGTGGGAGCAGCGCTAATGCTTAAAAAGCTGGAGTGACGTTGACTGTCATCTTTGCCACGCTGTATTTGCTGACAGTGTGGGACATAGCTTTCCCCCCCCCGACGTGTGATCATGCGGAAACATAGTCGTGTCTTGAATGTGCCCTGAGATGCGGAGCCTGAAGGTGCTGCGCTTAACGAGGCGTTACAGCAAGTAAATGCCAACGCCAGCAAGAAAATGTGCCTTTTAAATTTCAAAGATCTGAGTATTTTCCATTTACTGATAGATTGGTGAGGGGAAAGAACAAAGTCGTTTAATCCCCGACTGAAAACCCCTGGTAAATTAAATATTTCAAAGAGTGTGAGGCTTGTCAAAGGTTACATTTAAACTCTTTATCTCGGCGCTTACCCTGAGCTGTTCATCAGTTAGACCACATAATAATTACGAAGTAGCAACTCACCCCAGCGAACCGAGAGACGCGGGCCGGGGCCGGTAGTGCCGGGCGAGCCCCCGCAGCCGCCCGGGGGGTCGCTGAGCGCCAAGCCTCCGGTGCCCGGCGGCGTCGTCCCGCCCGGGGCGGGAGGCAGCGGCCCCTCCCGGCAGGCGGAGGTACCTCCGAGTTTGTGAGCGGTTTGAAAGCGCTCCGAGTTTCTGAGCCCCGTGGTGAGGCGGCCCGGGCAGATCCCTCTCAGGCTCGGCGGCTGTTGGGCCGCCGGTCCCTCACTCGCCCCCCTCCGCCCTCCCGCCACAGCGTTTTCCGCTGAGGCGCTACCCGCGAGCAGTGCCGCTGGCGGCTCGCCGCCCTGAGCTCCCGGAGCGGGCTCCGTTGCCCCTCCGCGGGCGCCCGTGGCCGGCCTCCCCTCAGCGAGCGCCGGGCCGCCTCGCGTCCAGACGATGGCGCTGCAGCACCGGCCTTGCGGCGGCGGCGGCGCGGGGCGGCGGCGGCCGGCAGGGGGCGGCGCGGGGCGGCCCGGCGGCGGTGGTGCGCGGGAGGCGGCGGGAGGGCTGATGCCGCACAGCCGTGCCGGTCCCGGCGGAGGTATGGGGCGGGCGGGGAGCGTCGCGGCAGAGCCCTGAGCGAAGCCTCCGCGTCCGCGCTGCCGCGAAAAGGCGACTATGGCCGGGGGAAGGCGAGGGCTGGTGGCGCCTCAGAACACGTTTTTGGAGAACATCGTGCGAAGGTCTAACGGTAAGGGGGGGGAACCGGGGAGGCGCCGCCGCCTGCGCCCCGGGGCTGAGGGCGAGCCCTCACCGGGGCGAAGCAGCCCTCCGCTTCCTCGGCGGGGGCAGCCCCGGGCGTTGGGCCCCCGCCGCTCCCGGGTGGCTCCGCCGGAGCGGCGCATCCAGGTGTCGGGGCCGAAGCCGGTGCCGCCGGTCGGCTGCGCCGCCCAAGTCCTGCCGGAGAGCCGCCGGCCCGGGCGGCGGGGCGGCCGGCTCCCGGCGGGGCTCCGGCTGCAGGTGCGCCGGCACGGCCGGGCGCCCGGGGAGAGCCGGGCTGTGCCCGGTGCGGGGCGGGATCCGCGCCCCGGGGGCAGCAACGGGGCCTGAGCCGGCGGGCACCGGGGGGGTTGAGAGGGAGTCGGGTCACCGGTGGGGTCCCGCCGTCGGCGGGGGCTGCGTGCCGCCGGGGGCACGGCGGCTCCGGTCGGGGAGGCGGTGCGGGGATTCAAGATGGTCTCTGGGAAGGGAAAAAGCCCGGTGGCGGGGGATCGGCGACGGCTGCGGGTCCGAGTGGAAAGGGAAGATTTGCCACAAGTGAGGAGAGAGTTTGCCATTTTGAGGGCTGAGGGTAGACAATTTTTTTTTTTTTTTTTTTTTTCCCCCTAGTGCACTGTAAGCAGGTCTTTCTCGTGGAAAACTGTGGGGTGGAAAATGCCTCGAATTTCACAATTGCATGCAAATATGCATTAATGTTATCCAGATTCTTTCACTTAGGGACTTACCAAAAGCTGTTCCCTCAGTAAGTGTGCGGCCGTGCAAACGTTTATGTATTTGGTTAAACCTGGGCATGTGCATTTTTTTTAAAGCTATGAGCCTAAGTTCTGCCATTTTTAGTGCTTCCATTGACTTCAATGGGGTTACTTAAGGGATTAAGAACTTCTACTGTGATTGAGAATGTGCAGGATCAAGCTCCTTTTGAAGACAAGATGTGTTAATTAAAAATATAGTCAGTTTGTTCTGATAAGGCAATGATAATTAACCCTCTTGATAAGCAGATAAAAACTCAAAATATCCAAAAAATGATTTATTTTTTTTTTCAGTTAGGCACTATTATTGGAGAAATAGCCTTTGTTAAGACCATATTTTCACATAAAATCGTGAGGCTCTTTTTATAGGTTGTTTCTCTCTGCAAGTTTCCTATAGAAGGGAAGGGGTTGGAAGCTGCATTCCTGAAAAAATACTCGCCGTTCTTACAGTGAATCTTGCCCTCTTTTTTTAAAAATGAAATGTTACATATCATCACACTCAGGCTGCTTCTCTAATCTTCCAACACTAGTTATCTAAGGCTTTTCTCAAAACTGCCTTGAGTTTGTAGATTGTTTTCTTCATTAAAAACCAGTTTTCTCTTTTGACTTTCAGTGCCAAAACCTTGATGCAGTAAATCAGTTGAGGTTTGGAGATGGGGGGGAGTCATGCCGCAGAAGCTATGCTCTGTTTCTTCCTCTTTTCTCCCATTATTAAGAAGGTGTCATGACAGAGTGTGGTGCTAGACAGCACAGGTAGGATGACAGCACTCCATTTCCAAATGCTTGGCAAGTCCTGAGGGCTGTAATCAATACAAGTTTTTAGATTAAGCCTGGTAGGAAGTGATGCACAGTTCAGCCATGTTAGGAGAAGCTTAGAGAAGTGACTCAGGTTAGGAAGACCATTTCTTCTGTAACATGCCTTTTAGTTTTTGCTGGACGCAGTCCAGCTTTGCTGTAAATGTGATGCCGTCACATACGAATGGCGTATGAATCAGTGCTAATGTGGGACCATCAGCCTTTTCTAACCTCTGTCTTGTTCAGGAGACAAGGATAGTCTCCTCGCTCTCCTTGTCTGGCAGGGCTGTGCTGGCAGCATGGAAACAAGCCAGTTCCTTGTTGCCTGTCTCTTCTTGGCCTGCCTACTTGGCCTTTGAGATGATTTGGGATGCCCACAGGATGAGTGCTTAAATGGGCCCATAAAGCTTGAGGTTTGGCTCCCCCTTCTTGGTTTCATTTGACTGGGTAGTAACATGACCCGCAATGAAACTAAGCCATTTGGGATTTGCCAAATAACATTGGGCTTGTTGTCAAACTGTATTTGCTGGCACATGCAAGCAAGTTAAGTAGCGCCAACAGATATTGAGTTGATACAGATATAGGAATTTTCCTAATTTGGCGAGGATTCCCTTTGAAAGGAGAGGAATTTGGTCATAGAGCAGAAACAGATACTGAAAAGTGCTTCACTTAAAGGTACTTGTATGTGATGTGCATCCACAGTCACAGGTGCACTGAGGAAAACACATTCTTGATACGTGTTATGTTTTGGGGCAGGGGGTGTTAATTCAGTGAAAGAGGCTGTATGGTAATAACAAAGTAATTGACATGCAACCACTTTTGGAACCATTGCTCTAAGGACAGCACTAATTATACGAATTTTTTTACCAACTGCTTAAGAAGTAGTTCTTTGAACAGCCTTTCATATTAGATGTGGGTCTGGTAAGCTGATGAGCCTTCAATGGCTAAAAGTAATAGCAGTGTGTGTAGGCATGCAAGTTCAGGGGTTTTCCTTTAGGGTTAGTATTTTGCTTATGTTTATATCGCAGCGAGACTCACCTCAAACTCCATTGGTCTGAACTGTCTCCTTGAGAGTTATTAGGAACAAGAGCTGCTTCTTAGGTTCTGAGACAGGTTCTCACGCACTAAATGCCAGCCAAAAGAGCTGTGCTAGGGTTAGAAGCTGCAGAGTATTTCCTTTCCATACACTGGAGTAAAGAAGGATTTGATAATTTCTCAGCCCATCCTGGGATGGGATGGCCTTATGGTAGCACACACAGGAAAGAATCCACTGAGACCTGTCGACCTCATCTGGTCCTCTGTGATTTCTTCTCACAATAAGACCTTTTGGATGAAGTGTGAACTGAAGGCTCTTCTTTGAAATGAGGGACACTGTAATCCTGCTTGTCTTGTATTTAATGTTTAAAAGCTGTGTTTCTATATTAGCTATGTAGAGCTAGAAAAATAAATGTTGTATATAGTGCTCAGTTGACAAAAAATTGTTTGGAGCATTGAAATATTTAAAGACCAGAACACCCAATGGGACAGAAAATGAGCCCCTGCTGTAAAACAGTGCAGTATGTAAAGAATCACTAGCCCCTGATGGTTACTGCTAATGTGATATTAATGTTTTTCCTGGGTAATGTAATACATCTACAGTATACAAGCACTATAACAGCAACAGTTATAATCTTGGTTCATGGCCAGGGCACCCAATTCAAATGGTGCAGTATGTTCTAGAGAATACTGATTCTTTGTGATATTCTAATGCTTTATCGATAACTGGAGGCAAAAATACTTTTCAATTTATGTAAATGCCAGATAAATTCTGCAGTCCTTCCTTGGTCAAAATTCTCACAGAGGTACTTGATAATTGTGCGTGTGTAAGGACGGCAAACACAAGCCCTGCATTTACATGGCTATGGAATTTCAGTGGAAGTCACAGATGCTTTTCTGATTTATTGACAAGACAAGGAGGTTGGAAGAAGAGGAGATTAGAGGGCATAAGGCTTGTCTGAATTTAGTCTTGCTTTCACAAAGTCCTGTGGGAACACCCTAAGGAGACATCAGGTATGGAAGCAAACCTGCACCCTTTGATGGAGAATGCAGCGAGTTCCCTGTAGGGGGAAAGAAAAAGCACCTTCAGACACAAGTCCTGAGAATAACAGACGTTTCCATGATTTATGGCATTACTTCCATTGGAGACTATAAGGTCCCAGTACAATAAATATTCTGCAACCTGGGCACGCTAACCTTATGCTGTTGCCTGAGACCTAGGAGAGAAATTAACTTTATAATAAACAGCTCTGAAACTGAAAAACCTGGTTTTGTGCTCAGCCAGAGAGAAATGCAAAGGAAACTAACAGAGAATGAAGAACCAAACCCAGTTTTATTTTCATAATTTTGCACTTGAATAAAATGTTCATTTGAATGACATGTTCGCACACAGTGGTTGCAGACAGTGCTGTGTCTGCTGCAACCTGGCCCTGCCTGCCTTCCTGTCAAAACCTAAAGCAGCGAGCAACATGGTATGGAGATGCAGACCTGGCTGCTGCTAATACAGTTTGGGTCCAGAAGCAGTACAGGCATCCTTCCGCAAAGGTAGGGTTTACTATCTTACGTGTTGTGGGTCTAATGACTTTCAGCCTGCTGAGCTGTGACGTTGGTAGGGAACACATACATGAACACAAGCTCTGCATCAATCCTCTGTATGTGATATGCCACGGGCAGTGAGGTCCTGGGCATCACCAGCATACCTCATACTAGTGCAAAATCAGTAAATTGCATCAGTCATCAACAACGTATTTTCATGCTGAGAACAGGACTGCTTTTGTTGAAATTAGCAAGCACACTTTTGGGGTGGAGTAAACTTTTATATTTCCTTTTGATAGAGTATGTTTGGTTTCCTGATGGTTCATAAAGTTCCATAATTTTCAATGAATCTTCAAGCACCACCGGGTGAAATTTGTTATTTGCAGACAATGAGCACAGAAACCTTGTCCTGCTGGTAAATTACATCCTAGTGTGATCTAGTGAGGTTCTATTGAATAGGGAAATGCATTTTAGTGACTGTTTTAGACATGGAAGTATTGAAAAGGACAAAGTTCATTATGTACAGGGAAGAGCAACCTTGAGGTATTCCTTATGAAGTGCAATGTCTGGGTTAAGCTATCCTAGTTCTTAAAGTTCCCACATGGGCTGACTTGGAAGGCTGTAGCAGATATGCAGGAGGTTTTCTGCTCCGTGCTGCCAACTTAGTCTCATCCACCTTCCAGGCTTCAGTGGGTTAATCTCAGTATAAAAAACCTTGATGTAATGGAGTAGAGGGTTCTGGCCTGGACAATGCTTCTCTTCCCTTGTACGGAAGGCTCTTTGCCAGAGTCGCGCCTTGCAAAAAGTGCATGGAAAACTGCTGGCTCAATAAGAAGGTGCGATATGTATAGAGTGCCTTTAGCTGAAGATCTTGTTTCCCTTGCCATTACTATGGCTTGCGCTGTGCATCCAGTGGTTGAACTTGAGTCTGTACACTTTACACTGCAAGACCCAATTTATTCAAGATTTCCTGTAAAATCACATTTGGCTGAGTAAAATCCAAGAGCGTAGGTCTGTCTGTTGGCACCGATTAGAACAAGACATTTAGCCATGAAAGCAGCAGGCCTTCAAAAACCACAAGGGGACAACTTGTAGGTTCCGTGTTAAGGATGTTTTCTTAAACTGAGAGTGAAACAAAGGAACAGACTTTGTTTCTCCTCACCTTCCTTGTTTTCTAAGTTAACAACTGTGGAGATGCTTTTATTTTCATCCAGGTTTTTCATACAATTGGTCAGTAGATCAAAATGTCTATTTGGTATTGACTTTTTTTTTTCTTCAGTATCACCTGTGTTGAGTATAAAATGGTTTTTTGCTGGCTTTTACTAGGCCGGAAGGTTCTAGTTTTGTGTGTGCGTCTTTATGCATTTAGAAATGTATGACCCAATTTCCTTAAAATTACTTTTATAGATAGTAAGAAAAAAAATGTACAACACGGAGATGATAGATAATGTGTTTTAAAATTAATGTTCTGAAAGCTCAAGAAGTTCTCCTGTGATAATTCAACATATCAATCCATTTCTGCATTAAATCCTAGAACAAGATCATAAAACAAATCTTAATGAAACCCATTCATTGGAGAATTTGTTAATGCATTTTTGTAACTCATATAGCTAAAAGTGAGCAGGGAGTTAGGTCTTGTCAAATGCTTTTAAGGCTTTTGATGGCTGTGGCTATAATCAGTAAATCAAACGGCTTCTTTAAAATGATGGAAGGCCCATATAATTGATGCACCTAAAACATGTTTTTTTCTGGATTACTTTTAAGATCAGATGAGAGGTAAAAAAACCTCCTGATCAATTAAATTGTGACGTCTCACTGCTAAACAGTATTTTGGTCCTTTATTAAGAATGGTGCAATGTATGACTCTTACAACTGATGAACTTTCTAATTTCTGAAAATGATCTCATGCTAATGTCAAATTTGTCTAAATATCTTTTTGTCTATTTTTTTTTCAAATTTCTTGGTATGGACAGCACTTCAGGGATAGGCAAAGAATGATGCTATGCATAAAATACGTATGACAGCTTCTGTGCACTTTCCATTTCAGCTGTTCTTGTTCCATTATTCTTCACTAATTCATTTTATTTTTAAAAAATATAGATAATTATGAATATTTTACAGCTACTAGTGTTGAAGGGCTGTATTCTTTTCAATTTAAATATTTCTCGTGGTAGAGGCCTACTGTGAAATATTTGCTATAACAATGCAAAATAACAAATGTTGAGATGGAACCACTAGTTTTTATCTATACTGCTGCCTGAAATTAGCATTCATTTTCTGTAATGATTCAAAGTGAGTCACTTGAAGTTGTTGTTTTAGTTAGTGTCTCTTTGTTATTTGTGGTAAGTATGATGAAATACATTTTTTAATAATCTTTTCAGCCTGTACTTGCACTGTACTCTGGAGTACGCATGACAGTGTAAGTCATATTTGAATAAAGCATGAAATGCCTGCATTTAGTGGATTGTGTTCATGCTGTAGCAGCCAAGGAGCTTTTAAATACATTTTTGTTGCTGTAAAATAAATAGTTATATGAAACTTTTATAAAACATGTAAGCTCAAATAAACCTATCAATAGGGTTTTATAATACATTGTTGTGTATTAGAGTGAGGCTACAGCTTAAAATAATTTTGTCATGAGATTAAGGATGTACAATTTTGAGACCACTATATTATTATTCTATAGAGAGATCAAGTTGTTCAATGGGATATTTAAACATTGACACACTCCCACTCTAGGAATGAATACAAGGAGATACTGAGTGGATGTGTGTATCCATGTAACACCATTGACTTCTGCAGGAGAATGTGGGTGGAAGAGCAGAATTTTGTCCTATTACTTTTATTCTACTATGTGAATAGTCTTTGAGCAGCTCTGTACTTGTTTTGAATACAGTTAAAGCACTTCTGTTAAGATGAAAATTTGGTTGGTTCCTGTGTCTTTCCTCCCTGAAGTGTGAGCCTTGAATCCCACATATGCAAAGAAAGGATTGAATAGATGCTTGAAATTCAGTTTGACTTATTTGCACTGATTTAGGGCTGTATTTTGATCTCAGAAGTTACATTTGAACAATGTAACTAATCAGTGTGACTAAATGCTGCTGGTTTACTTTTGTCAAAGCTAAGACTAAACACGAGCAAAAATTAATACAAGCCTATCCTTTGCAAATGGTTAAAGCAAAAGCACAATACGAGCTGTGTGACTGTAGCAATTTTGACGGCCTACTTATAAACAATGTTCTATTTCCATGCGTTGTGTTCCTTACCAAAAATGAAACCATCTCTTTTTTCCCCCATATCCAAATGATGCTACTTGTGATGCAAAGTCATAAGTTTGTAAATACCAGAATTGTTTAGAAACTCATCTATCCCTTGTACTTAAGCTCTATGGTACAGTCTTTAATCATACAACAGTTGCATGTGATTTTTGCCAACTGCACATTTCTATGCTGCATTATACCCAGCTAACGGCACAGTAGCGAAGGAGGCTGTATCCCTCACCCCTATCCCCAGTGACTATGGGTAGCATAAGAGACCTGTTTACTGAGCAGTTCTTAGTTCTGCTGTAACAGTGGTGTGTGCTTTGTAATGATAGAGGTCTAGGTTTCCTGCACTGAAGATCCATGGGAAGAGTTTGAGTCATGGTAAAAAAAGACATGCTGGTCTCCATAACCAGGGTTATGTCCTCACCCAACACGATGAAGGCTGTGGTCTGGAATGAGGAGCCCAATTTCTGTTCTATAGGGGGCTGATGGAAGACTTAGCGAGTTTAGTGAGGAGCAGGTATTCCCACCACAGTGAGCCTGATTCTCCTTTTGCTTATAGGGGAATAAATTAGGAGCAAATCTTCTGAGTTTTATATTTGTATGATGACTGTGGGAAAAGATATTAACATGTTTAAATGACGTTTGTGCATAGTGCCAACCTGAGCACACTTGTGGGGGGCTTTGACAGATCTGCATACAGATTTGAAAGTGCAGGCTCTGTTGTTACCACGGTTTGCGCTACAACACACCGAACAGAGGTTTCCTCTTGGTTGCCTCTGTGTGCCTCCTCTGTGCAGGCGGCGATGTGGGAACGTGTCTGGCAGCGTTCTGGGAATACGTCTGGCTGCTGGTGTCTGACCTTCTGACAGCGCCTTCCTAAAGGGAAAGGCAAAACTGGTGTGCTGGCATCTGGAAAGAGGTGGGGGGCTCAGCTAGGCAAGATCCACCTTACAGGAGAGGCTGGGATGCTATGGGTACGAATGTGCAGCAGTGCAGGGGAATGGTAGGGAGGAGGCATTTTGGTAGCCCGCTCCATGCTTTTTGCAAAGGAGATGACTTCTCCTTAGGCAGCTCATCCTGACCAGCTATGTGTCTGTGAGGTGCTTCTTGTTCTCAGGCATTTCGGAGGCTTGAGCAACAAGATTTAGTAGATACGGTAGCTTCAGTGAAGGTGGGTGTTCTAGAGACATGCTGTCGCTGTTGTTAAAGGGTTGCCGTTATTTTGAAAAAACATTTTCTGATTCTTCTGTGATGATGTATTTTGTGAGTGGAGGAAAGCACTGGTTTCAGTGGTTAAGCAAGTCCAGTCTTACGTTTTGGAAGGAGTTAAATTGTTTTTCTTGTTGCTTTAAAGCTGCTGTGACTAGTTTAAAGTGATAATCCAAAACGGGTCTGACATTTGAGTGTGTAAAGGCTGACGTGTGGATATACTGCAGTGAACAGAACTGACTTGTGGAAAATGCAGGCTAGAAAGTATGAAGTGGGGCACTTCCCAAAGTAAGCAGTGCTGCAGACTCTCATCATGGAAGTCTGCACTACTCATGCAAGTAATTTTGCTGCCTTTGAGATGCTGAAGTTCTTTCTTGCATTTCTGCAGCATGAGCTGCTCTGTGGTGCGCTTTACATATTTCTGTGCCTCCCAACCGTCTGGCTCAGACTGTGCCAAATGCAGCACAAGCCAGAACCTCAGGTCTTTTATATGAGCCCGCCCTCTCCAGTTCCTAGCTCAATTCTTCTTGGAGCTGATAAAGGTGGGCCAGTGATGCTTACAGCTTCTCCTTGGGCCAGGCAATACCACTAACCCAATTGACATTTTGATAGAAATCGATTTCCTGGTGAGGGAGTCCTTTGAGTCCTTTCAAAGAGGTGCTGCAAGTCATTAAATAGTTTGAGTACTGCAGCTGTGACACATACATTTTACCCCAAGTCTTTGAAGAGAATTTAGCAGTGGATTTATTCATGGTCTTCCTCTGACCAACTCCTCTCCCAGCTTTGTTGACCCACTTGTGAGTCCCCAGGAGGCTTTGCCCTGCGATGCTCAAAGAGTTCACTAGAGCATCCCTTGTGCTTGTTGTGCAACAAAGCCACAGCTGTTTCCTGGCCTCTGGGACCCTGTGTCCCTATGGATGGAGAGGCAGTATTTGCCTCAGTGGATGTTATTTAATATTTTCTTATGCTAGGAACAATTGTTTAACAGATTATGAGCTGTCTCTGAGCAGCACATTGTCAGGGATGTCAATGCAATTGAATGTAAATGATAGCAATGAGAACAGCCCTTCTACCTCCGGGTTATCTGTCAGAATAAACTATGCAGGGGAGTTATAAGTGGGAGTCCTTATTTTATGCTGTGTCTTGCTAGTGTTCGCACAGGCAAAACACTGCTGTCGGAGACACTCCTGGAGAAATGTAGGCACAGAACCACTCTTGTGTCATTGTTTTGTCTTCAAAGAGATCTGGGAAGAGGAGTGAGTAACTGGAAAGAAATTTTTATTTGTCTCTGAGACTCTTTCTTTGCGGATGCTTGGGCTCTCACTCCGTGGGCTGTTAGGCTACAGTGAGTTTCATAAAAAAAAAAAAAAAAAGGTGGGTACAGGAAGTTTGGAAACCACCAATGCCGTTTGTCTCTCCCTTTGCAACAAAATCATGAACAAAGGAATTGATCATTCTGAGCCTGTTAGCCCCCCAAAGAAAGCTGTCAGAGTGCGGTGGGTTGGAAACCTCTTTCCTGGCCTAGCAGTCTGGATCGTGCTACCACTACAGCTTCTCTCGGCTGCCTGGCTGCTGTGCTCACAGGGGCCAACATTCTCTGCAGGCTTTCAGCTACATGGAGAGTTCCCAAGCACTGGCCCCTGCAGGGCATTTTTGGGGATCTAGGGATCACCCCAGGTCAAGGGTTAAACAATGTGGCAATAGAGCTGGAGGAGCAAGCCCAAAAATGAGTCAGGGTTGTGGCGTTGGCTCCAGAGAATGGGTCCAACTTCAGTATTTACTTCCTGTGTGTTTGTAAGCTACGTAAAGCCTGGATCAAAGAAGGGTGAAGATGCAGAAGTGGCAACTAGGTGGAAGTGAGACATGCTTATAAAACAGTGGGATCATCAAAATCCCTGACTTGCTCTTTGAATTGATAGATGCCCAAGTTATTGCCTTTAAAGCTTTGTAGGTATGTAAAGATCTCTCAGGTTGGTTGTAACTCACAACTAAACCCAACCAGGACTCCCCAATGAAGCATTCTACCTCCACATCCCAGAGTGGCTCACCCAGTGTAGACTAACAGGATTGCCTAATAGGGATGCATAAAATACAACAAGTAAGTCACACTGACTTAAAAACTCACATGGTGAGGATGTTAGCATCTGTTCTTTTTGGTAGCTTGATAATTAGAACAATCATTCAGGAGTTGAAATCAAGGCTGAGCTTTCATCGCCCTTGGGTAGCCCCACGTCTCATAGGAGAACACCTAAACTGCTAGGCTGTCAGCGGGGAGGGAAATATTTGCATGTTCTCTAAGCATTCTTTGGAAACTGCCAGTCAAAAAAAAATCAGGCTTTGTTGGACCAAAAGGTAAGCAAGTGGGAATGTCATTCTTTAGCGCCTGCAATAATGGCAAATAATCCTGGCTATTATCTTTGAGAATTGGTTTTATGTTAAGATACTGGTTATCGTAAGTAACGTAGGAAAGGGGGAAAAAAAGCCCTTAAAATATCCCCCTTTTTCATTGTTTTCTATAGTTTAACTTGAATCATAGAATAGTTAGAGTTGGAAGGGACCTTAAAGATCATCTATTTCTATTTGGGCAGGTTTCTATTTGTTGTGCTGATGTTTTTCGGTTCTCCCGCCCACACTACGCATGGAGCTTCCATCTCCCAAGCCTTTGAGAGCTGGGCATCTAAGGGCTAGGCTGTAGCAGTGTTGCCTTTTGGTGCTTAAATCCCCTTGTGGACTTAGTGATCTGTTTTTACCTGTAAAAGGGGGATAAGAACACTGTTGTACCTTACAGAAGCATCGCAAGGCTAGATAAAAGTAGGATTACCACAGTAATGGTCATCAGAAAAGTGCCCTATATAGCTTTTAATTAAAAAAAGAGATTATTTATCCAAAGACAATGTTGAGGTTTAAGCGTGAAAGGAAGGCCACTGCTTAAGTTAATAAAAGCTCTTCAAGGAGTTCTTGAGGAAATGGAGAGAAGAGGAGATGGTGAGAAGGAATGCATGCATGAAATAAAACCATTCAGATTAGGGCAGGACCTGGCCTAACACTTGTATTTGCATATTTTTTTGTCATTTTTTTGTACTTCCTGACGAAAATTTAAAAATATCCTAACACAGTGCAATGCAGTGTTTATAACAGACACTCAAAAGCACTTGCTTTAGCAATGAGAAATGACTTGGCTTACTTATTCATAGGAAAGGGTAAAAGACGTGTATTGTTTTTGGAACAAAGTGCTTCAACCAAGCAAAACCCAGGGTATTTAAAAGAGACTGTGAGAAACAAAGCAGTTAAAGTGTCCTGAAGTTATACTACTGGCGTATTTCATTCTAAAGAGTGTGTAAAGATACACTTAATCATGTTCATGGGATTGGCCAATGGATTTAGATAGCTGCAGGAATGTTTTATTTAAACCCACTTGAAGTTTGCAACAGGACAAAAGATTTTGAAAGGGCAAGTTAAAATAAATAAAACTCTTTGCAATTAATAGGTAAAATGTCGTGTTTGTGTCTCTTGGTTGCAGGAAGTATTAATGACAGCTATGTATTGTTGAGCAGTTGGGCTTAGATCCTGCAAACTAGACAGCATAGACTCCCTTAAAGGCTCTTCTTAAAGGCGGATGCCTCTTAATCTCGTGTGGCTGCTCTGCCTGTCTTTCCAAAGTCAGGGGGTCTTTGCAGCTGTGAAAGGAGGCACCATCTCCTGCCTGCCAGTGCCCAAGCACCAGCAACTGCTCTCTGTCTTGGCACAGGTGTAGTTAGTTGACTGCACAAGAGCCAAAGCAGCAGAGAAAAGCAAGAGCTGGGCCCAGCATTGAGGATGGTCATAATTTGAATGAGATATCAATCATTAAAAAAAAAAAAAAAGTAGCACACACAGATCCAGTGAGAATGGAGGTGCGAATCTTGCTCAGTTTTTTTCGTACTGTTTGAAACTCCTTCTGGCTTGTACAGCAAACAAAAAGCTCTTTCTACTGGTGTAAGCACTAACCCTAGTTGTCTGGTGTCTAGTTTGGAGCACTGTGCCGTACACGTCACATAAGAAGTATTTGAGCTTGCGTGGCTGGCAGGGAAGGCTGTATTGAGAGGAGCCACTGTGTCTACATTCGGAAAGGAGAAATATTGCTCATGTGCTGTTTTGGCTGTGTGTAAGAAGCTTCACGTTCAGACTGAGTGTCATGGTGGATCAGTGCACGTGGCACAGAGGGAAACAGTTTGGTGAATCTGTTCTCAGTCAAAGGATGAATTTTACCTACTTAACTGTCATGTGTTTCGCTTGCATAAAACCATCCTCTTAAGCTTTGCATGAGTAATTAATATTTTTTAAAATAAGAATTTACTTAAAATTAAAACTGGAAATAATCCTTTGACTGCAGGAAGAATAATATCTGGGGAAAAACTGCAGGGACTGAAGCAATCAGGATTGGGTCCTGAAATGAGTCTTTTCTCTAATGTAACCGTAGCCTTGTGTAACGTCTAACTGATGTGCTCTTTCTAACAGATACTAATTTTGTCTTGGGTAATGCCCAGATAGTGGATTGGCCCATTGTCTACAGCAACGATGGATTTTGCAAGCTATCAGGATATCACAGAGCAGAAGTTATGCAAAAAAGCAGCACCTGCAGGTATTTGAGAGCAGATTTATTTTCTGTTAAATAGCTTGTAGTGTTGTGCTTGTTGCTTGAGGAGAAAAGTAATCTGTTTATTCCAGTTTTGTCTTTTATCTCCTGGGGCCGCATCTGTCAAATACACTTTCCAGGTGAAACAAAATCAAAGAAGGGCTATTTCTAAATAGGTCCTTTTCACACTGTAAACAAATGGCTTTGTGTCTTTGTCTAGTATCTGACTTGAACTTCTCATTTTATTTGTAGTTTTATGTATGGAGAGCTGACAGACAAAGATACAATTGACAAGGTCCGGCAAACATTTGAGAACTATGAGATGAACTCCTTTGAAATCTTGATGTACAAGAAGAACAGTAAGTAGTTGATTGGTTTATTTGCTAACATAGGTGTGTAAAGTTGTTTTAAATTATAGTGTAAGCTGCAAGTCGTTTGCCTGAGGGACTGTGCTTTATCTAGGGATAAATAAGCACCATACAAGGAAGAAATGAGAATATTAGGGATGAAAGTCACTCAAGGAGGCAGATGAAGCTCTCTAATTTGTTCTGACGTTTAGAGCAATTTGTATGTGATGCTTTAAGACAACAGTCAAGATTCCATCAACAATGATAATACACAAGCTGGATTTGTGCAAATGGTTTCCATTCAGAGAACCTACTTTTTCAATTTTTAAAAATTTGATATAGCAAAGCCAGTATTTAGATGTTGTTTCGGAATAAAAAGAACCCATCTTTTGGTTTAGAAGCTGAACTACTTCTGACATTTTCAGATGAAACTGTCTTTTGTTTTGGACAAAAATTCCTTAATTGGGATATGATTTTTTTCCCTAGGAATTTCAGTCTGTCTGTAACTGCATATGTCAGGAAATGAACTACTTGCCCAAAATGTGTTGGCCCATCTAGTGTGGACTATGTCATGGCACAGTTATTGTCATCTACTTAACGTCACCTGGAGTGTAAATACACTGAGGTCTTCAGCCTGGCCAAACGTTAAGCTGAAAGTCTGCATTCTGTAACTTATTTTGCCCTTAACAATTTTGCCTTCTAATCATGAAACTGGTAGTGTCTGTGTACAGGGGAGGGAACCTTGCAGAAGCATCCCGCCAGCAGCTCCTTCCCATCAGAGCTGTGATGATCCATTTGATCATTGGTGGGCATGGGGGGCTTTAACCGCAAGATAGAACATAAACTGCTATGACTTAATTTTTGACAGTTAACCTCATTGCTACTTTGTTTCTTGTTAGAAAGACCAGTTTTCTGGGGAAAGGTTATCCAATCTATCTGTACATGTGAACCATTGGTATTTCTGTTGAAATGACCAGGTAGTACTAATGGAGGTTTGTGAGAGAACCACAAAAGCTAAAAGATAATGCTTATGTATGCTAGTGCTGATCTGTGGATGTGTGGAGCTGCTTGTTTTCTATCAGAATTAATCTGTTCTTCTAAGAAGTGGTAGTGCCAAAGTACATGGAATTGTTTTTTGTCATTTTTTAGAGAGGAACTTTAGAAATTTTTGCTTCATTTCTCTTCTAGTCTTCCTTCTCTTCTTAGCCTGTTCAAAGCATCATGACCTTTCACATGATGACATTAGTCAGGGCTCTTCTGGAGCACAGCTTTGCAGGTCCAACTCATTTGAAGAGCTATATGCGCTATCTGAATGGCCTTGCTTTGTTCTTCTTTCCTTCTAGTTTTATCTGCCTTCAGTGTTTACCTATTTCTTAAAGCTGATTTCTGTTCCTAGCTCAGTTAGTGGCCGTAGGGACATACGCAGCTCACATCTATGCATCCAAAGCCAAGTAAATAAGCTGCCGTCATGGGATCTTGGAGGGTCTGGAATTCTCTCTTAGTTAACAGTGATTTGGCACCAAGAGGCTATGCAGCTACTCTTCTGTCATTGCTGCAGCATATGGCCTGTAGTAGAGCCTGGGGCCTCTCTGTCTTTTATGCAGATTTAAAGCAAGGTAACCGCGGAGTGAGAGATGTTTCCTGCCCTGCTGTGCACTTCCCTGAGGAGAGGCGGCCTAGAACAAAGTCCAGCTGTGCAGAGGCTGTGTTGTGCGACATGCCAAAAAGCAGAGGGTCGCAGGCATGGGAAAAAGGAAAGCATAGATCTTGCTTTTAAGTTTAACAAAACGCAGTGCTCTTATGTTTGTTAGATTCATAGCTTTAGAGGTACATTAACTACTGTTGCAGAGACTGACTAATAACGCTGGAGAGTTGTAACTGAAAAATACTGAAAAGGGGACATCCTGGAGCTTTTTTCTCAGAATCAGCCACATGGTAGAAGAACACTGTCTTGTTTACCAGTCATGTAGCACCCAGATTGCTAAGTGGTCTTGCCTTTGTGGTCACCTTACCTCTGCCTGCAACTGTGGCAGTTGCCTGCTTGGGCAATGGAAGTGATTAGTTTCAGCCTACTCTCAGTTTGAAGGTATTGGAAAAGACCCTGAATTTTGTTAGACATCTTTTTTCCTGCTCTTTATTTCCTTTTTTTGTCTCTCTATTCTTCCCTTATTCTATTTTTCTTCTTCAAGTTAGCCAGTAAATTAGACAGGAAATAGATTTTTGTTGTTCTTTACCTGCCCACTCCCTCCCTATAAACTGAGAGTCATAATAAATAGCTAGTTTTTCTTCCATTTTTATGTTGTTGAATAATTGGTACATTTTCCACAGCCTACGCGTTTCATGTACTTCTAGCTGTTTTAACAATACAATCTCTCTCCTTTTGGGGGAAAAAAGGAAAACAAAGCAGAAGTTTCAAGTTAACTTTGATGTTGCTAGTGCTGGCCAATCTTCATGTTGTATCTTCATGAGCAGCGGTCATCTCTCTCTCTCTCTCCATCTGGGTAACAATTATGTCCTGGTCTTACACTAGACATGTCAACAATAGATTGAGACATTTAATAATGCTACTAGAAGTGATAGGCTTTTTTTTTTTTTTTTTGACACTGCCCTCTCCATGGGGGTGACCCAGTGCTAGTATTTACTTGTTTGTCTGATAAGAATATCCCATCTAGATGTTGGTAGGTACAGTATATCTAGCAACTTCACTGCAATTCACAGTATCAACACTAGAAACAACATAGGCTGTAGTATTCAGAATAATGATACAATTTTCTGCCTGCATCATGTTTGCATTTATGGATACTGTCTCTACCCTGGCCTCCCCTTTCTCTGTCCAGGCTTCCCCCCATCCAAAAGTGACTGTCCTCCCTCTTTTCAGACATTGAAGTTAAGATGAGAAAGAGATGTGACGGTTGCTTGGGCTAGGCCCTTGATTGCTTAGCAGATATGTGACGATCATTGTTATTCTCTGGAAGAACTGCTTCCTAGAAATGCAGAGCTCCTTCAGGATAATTGGAAGCAATTGGAGCAAGCAGGTGCGCAGCCACCAGATTTTTGTCATTGTGGTTCTGATGCCATCCTGTTGCATTCAGTGGAGATTCGCGGTCATACCTGGAAGGAGACAAATGAAAGCTTTCTTTAATCTGGACTGTAAAATGACAACAGACAGGTTGACAGTAATTTCATGTGAGAGCTTCAGTTCCATTGTTTGATTAGATGTGAGTGTTCAGTGATGCTGGATGTATTGTTTATTTTTATATGGGAAAATCAAAACATTGCTAAGTCTCACTGAAATTGGTGGAGTTATGTTACCTTACACCAAGGAAGGATACGGCCTAATATATTAGAAAATATTTTGTATCTAGTCCTAGTCATATCTTAGCTTATCTGAACTGATGCAGCTTAAACATCTAGCTTCTTATGAGACTTTGACAGCCATTCGTTAGGTTTTTACACTTTAAGGTCTGCCTCATAAATTAAAATGGCTGAGTAAGTTAAACCTGGACTTGCATTGCCTGGTTTTCCATCTACAACATAGTCTGGGTTACAAGCAGTGCAAAAGCAGGCTTCTTCTAGATGCACTTGCTTCCATTGTTGCTGAAGTAAATTGTTGTAAGAATATAAGTTTACTTGTTTCTGCCTGTCTCTGAAGAGGTGGTGTCCCGTTTGAAATCTAACCCCCTTTTCTATGCAGTACTTGATACGCTTCAGTGGAAGAATATCTGAAGTTGTCTAGACTCTTCAAAACTAAAAAGTGTGAAGAGTTACAAAGAGTCTTCAAGTGTCCCCTGTCTGAGCAAAGACATTCCCATTGCTCCCAGTGCTGCAGAGTGATAAGACACCTTTTTTATTATTATTATTTATTTTCACTGAGGTTTTCTACAGGTGAGGCCAGTGGAATAGCAGCAGCCAAAGGGTTGGCTGTAGGTGATTACTTTGCACACTGCAAAGTGGTTTGGATAAGCGGCAGCTCTGCTCTGAGTGCCTATATTGTGGTGAGAGTGCCAGAGGCTGGACTTCACTTTCAGTTTGTCCTGGGGTTCACTTCCCTGGTTTTCTGGGTGCTTGAATGTTTAACAAATTTAATACCGTGAATATTTGTGTGTGTGTTTTTGTTTTGTTTTTTGGATAATTTTTTTAACACACACACACCATTTCCCACAGTGTATTAGAAGGCTTTTAGATGTCAAAGAATGGCAAATAAGCCCAAAATAGTGATTTGATAGATTCTGTTTGCACTTATCTTTGGTACCTGTGCTTTCTACAGAGGTTAAAAAGCAGACAAGCAACCCCATCCTAATTTATAGAGAGCAAAATTCACTTCAGGGTGGTAGACCTGTGATTGCCCACCACTAGGGAGAGTTTTTCATAACTGTTATTGGTTAAAACCATTTATATTTGTGTGTGCTGTGCCTCTGGTGTCTCCAGATGGAAACCTTTGCTAAACCAAATCATTGCATAGGACCAGAAGCAGGAAAGAATGAGGGTGTTGAAGTGGCATGTATCATCCTGAGCCTCCTATTGAAATATAGCTCCATATTTGTCAAGCAGCATGCACACCTGCATCTCCTCCTCTGCGAAATCCATCTGCATGAGTTGAGTTACCTTTAGCAAGGTGAAATCTAAGTATTTTGGATTCATAAAACTGATAATTCCCATTGATCTTGTCAATTTCAAATGTGTTGACAAGCAAGACCTGCTGTTATTTCCTCAAACATATACAGAACAACAAGACTTTCCAGCAGTAATCCTTAAACATTTTATCTGGGGTAAATGGAAGGAAGATAACAAGACTTCCCCGTGTCTTCACCTTCCTTATACTTACTTTCTGTTATTCAGAGAACTCAGAATCGGCTAAACCATATCAACACTGCTGCAGTACAAGTGTGAGTGCTGAACCTTTTTCCTACTGTGTTCAGTGTCATAGGATAGCCCCTGTGCTTAGCGATTCCACCTTTGGTGACCGAAATTGATTTTTCCTTATCTTAGCGTGTAAAGATCTGTCCTTTAGAAGCATTAGCTGCCAGAGCATAGTAGCACCAGATGTGGAAAGCATGAAGGTAACAGCTTTTAAAGTGCTGGAAATGTATTTTAAGGTCTATTAGTATTGGCACAGAGTGGTGAGCTACATACTGACTTGGTTTGTTCTCATTCAGTGCACACTCTCTGCTAGAAGGTAGAGTCTATAGGAAGACTTTTGCTCTTTGTCTTACATGGTCAAATGTCAGAGGATCCTCTGTGGTCCCAGTTAAAATCTGTGTGGATATAGTGGCTTGCCTAACTCTTTTGGATCGCACCTCCTCAAATGGTTTGCTAATGTGATATTGGACAAACTATTCAGTTTTTGTGGGATAGAGACAAACAATCTCATGCTGAGTACCTGGGCATAAGGGAAACTGCAGAAGGGGTCACTGTAATGGTCAGCCGCGCTGTTTATATAACTGAAGTCCTGCTGTCTGCACCGCTGCATGTAGGAGTTGTTGGAGACACAGCACATGCGTCTATCCTTTTCATTTCCATACTGCTTGACTGTTTACCTTCAGGGCAATACCTGTCTGATGACCGTTTGACTGAAACATTATCAAGTAATGCAGAGGTTGTTCTGCGTTGAGGAAACTTGCCCCGTTCAGTACGGGCACTGAAGACATCAGCTAAATTGTCAAAACTTGTTTTTTTTTCATTATATTTATAAACTAATTTTGTTTTACTTTGTGGAAAGAAAAATCGCTTATTGTAGTTTTATTTAAGCAATGTGCTTTCTGTAATCTTGAAAAACAGATGGTAAATTGACCTCTTTGATTAAATGGTTCAAGATATGGGGAAAGAGCACATTTAGACAGTGATTTTGATATTCATTGTAGCCTATTTTTGTTTGACAGGAGGGAAGACTGAAGGAGAGGTCATCAGTATGCTTAGGGGGAGAAGCCAAATAGACCTTTAACAACTCATTTGCTTTGATACTATGAGAGTTTCTGAAGGACCTCAACCAAAGTTAAATAGCATGTTAAATGCTGGTGTTCCAGCTCAGCAAGGGGCTGAACATATCACTGTTGAAATACACAGGACTGGAAAAGAGGAGAGGGAAGAAACAGTAGTATTTGTGTTACAGATGGGAAATTATAAGGTGTGCAGACATTTACTATGTGTTAGTCTGAAGAAGACTTGGGACCTGAATTACAGCTCTTAAAATTACCTTGCCTTTAAGGCAACACTCTAAGTACTGTGCTCAGGCCAGTGAAAACTATTGAGAGCTGCATCTTTTAATTCTGGAATTACTACGTAACTTTGGTTCTGTGAGACGGGCCGGTCCTATGGTTACTGTCAGAACTTCAGTGTAGACTTTAATTTCTTCCCAGTTGTTCGCACTACTTCTCCACCAGCTTTGAAGTGACATTCTCTTTTCTAGCGGGATTGGTCCTTCGCCATTAGACAAACTCTGGATTCTTTCACTGTTGATTGCAAATCTAACAGAAGCCAACGTGGCTCACGAGTGTTTACTTCTTTGTTTGTGCATTGGCATCATTGAACTTGGCAAGTGAGAGAGTTTGCCAGGACTGAACAAAAAATGTAAATGAAAGTAGATGTATTGTTGGAAACACTGGTAAACAGTTTCTGCCTGTCTGTACGTCAATGCAGACTGGGCGCATATGATGAAGTTACTCTTGTTTTGCTATGAGAGCTCTGAAACATGCTGTAGTTTCACTCCCTGAATAACCCATAGGCTGAACCTGAAAATCATATTTTTCATTAAAATGGCCTTCTTTGTGCCTCTTGCCAGTCGTGGTCATCTGGCTGAGCAGGGACATTGGCTTTGACATCAAGTGTATGAGGGCTGCCTGTAGGAGGTTGAAATTCTAGTTTCCGACCTGATTTATAAGTGGTTTATGCTTTAAGCTTTCCTGTTTAATAGTTAAATAAACTGTTTAATGTTTAAAAAGTAAAATTCTTCTGATAATTAAACCAGTATGCAGGAAAAAAGCTGAGCACAGCCACATCTTGTCTGAGCCTTTCAGTGTGTTCCCACAGTTCATATCCCAGTTCTGCTATGAAAGAGTTCCTGGTTGCAGAGCGCTGTGGAGAGCCCGTGTCACCCAGCGCTGTGAGCACTTGCCTCATGATTGTATTTTTATATCCACCTGTCTCCTATTCACACAAGAGACTGACAAGATGGTGGGGAACACGCTGCAGGGAAAAAATACTGAATAGTGCTGGGGAGACAGATACACGGCCTGGCAGAATTTTCCATCTACTTATTTCTGCTGTTGCTGTGTTACTGTGTAAATCCCAAACTGGAAGATGATTTATGCAGGCCATGTGTGCCACATTGATTTTATATTCTGCCCTGGAATACACCCTGTTCGTGGTACTCTGACACTCCGGAGATCTTAAGGGTACCCAAATAATGGCAGTCATCAAAAACACCTACTTTTAGCTGTCAAGGATATCTGGCTCTTTCTCGTTGCCTGTGGGGCACATCACCAAGACCTGCACTTGGTTCTAGGTAGAACAGTGTTTTGTTTTCTTTTTTACTATAAATAATGCAGTGCAGGAGTGGAAGTCAAGGGAGTAAGAACCCTGCTGATATAAGCTCCGTGCCCTGCAGCAGCCTTCTACAGGTTATCGGGAAAAGTCTTTCCTCTTGCTCCATTCAGAACATCTTAGAAAAATCTTGCAGCAACGTATCATACTGTAATCGTAAAGAGAAGATGACGGCATGCATCTGGCAAATAGCCAGTATAAGAGGGTGAATTGCATACTTTTGGTTTGTTTCTGCATACAGCGTCTTCAAAAGTGGGGTAAGAAGTGTTTATAGCTGTGAGAGGCAGAGATGAAGTTGAGTGTGTAATTCAGCCTCAATGCTATGAAGGTTAATATTACGAGCAGCCCGTAGCAAAATGGCTGTAGCTTGAGGTAGCAAAACAATACAAAGTGGTTTTGGGCAGGGGAAAAGATTCCTAATGAAAAAGGCAAGTGCATGTAGATGGAGATCCTGCCTGATTAAAAAGTTGCAGTGTTAGTGAAGGGTGTTGAAGTGGGTAAAATAAAAAACAATTAGTCACCAAGGAGTCTGTGTAAAAGCTAGATACAGATTTGATCAGCCTCAGAATAGTTCACATGTGAAGATGGGAAAAAAAAAAAGTAGGCAAGAAGAAATGGAGATAGGCAATTTTAGGAGCTCCTGAGAAAGGGTAGTGTAAAGGGTGTTCCTGTCTTGAAAATTGCTGTTGGCTGCTTTGTGGCAGTGTCTTCTAAGCTCATTAGCAAGTTAGTGATGATTTTACTGGCACAGTTACTTTGCTGAATCTTTTATTGCATTTAGTGTTTTTGTTTACTAATACTTTATTGGAAGGGGTTGTTCAGGAATGCTAATTCTTTTAAAAAAATAAGAGATGTATACATATAGAGAGAGACCCCTGAATACTTTCTGCCATGCAGGCATGCTCCAGAAATGACCATCAGTGATTCCATCTGGATTTCTTTGCTTTCTGAGCAGAGGCCTCCATGCATCATATACCCTGCTGTTTATAGAGGTGGCTGTACATATGGCATGGAATCTCAGCCAGGGTTTGAAACTGCCTGTGCTATGCAGGCACAGTGGGAGCCTTAGGAATTGAACTTCATTTATGGAAGTTGTCCATGGGTCTTGGAGATGCCCTGGCTTTCTGTGGCCTGAAAAGATTGCTAAGCACAGAGGCTGGGAAACAGCCAGGTGAAGCACTGGTAGCAACAACCTCTGTTTTATTAACATAGATGGAAAAAAAGCTGCCTTTGCTTGCTTTGCTGAGCAGTACCTTGTGAACTACCTGAGGTTTCCCTGTGACAGTCAGGAAGCACAAGTGTCCCTAGTTAGAACTAACTATTGCATGATATATATCATGTAGTACTCATGTTAAAATATTGAGCAATTCAGGTGAGAGAGAATCTGATCTTTAGCCTAGAGGGGAGTCCTGTGATTGAGAAAGAAAAGGAACACTCTTCTAAGATCACCCTTTCTAAAACAGGTGTGACAAAAATTACACCTGGTGCTATTTACTCTGGCTTTCCCAGATGGTCAAAATCCTGCTGATTTTTACATCTTAGATTGGCCCCTGGTATGTAGACCCTTCTCTCTAAGCATAGCTCACAAGGGACACTCAAGAAATGTTGCTCACAAGAAGCAAGCCTGAAACCTTTCTTTGACTTTTATATATTATGCCCACAAAAGCAACAGTGAGTTTTTTCGTCATCGTTGATGGTGTAGGGACAGTCTGAAAACTCATGTACAAGCTCCCTGCAGGCCCAGGCCTGGTGACCCTGGAGTCTCCTGATTGCCTTGTACCTCACAGTTGGAGAAGGAGTCATCTTTTTACGACCAAAGTTAAGATGGCAGACTGAAAAATGGTGCCTTCAAGGAGGCAGTGTTATGACATATAGGAGCCAACTGCTTTGTTCTGAGCCCTCCAAGTGGCTTATACTCAAATGTCACTAACATTGGTGTGGTGACTCCTGAGAAATGAGAGTGGTAGACACCATCTTGTTACATGGAACTTCATTGCTATCACTAGGGTCTTTTCAGCAGCCTCAGCAGAACTGCCAAAAATATAGAAAGGCAGGGCTGACTGACAGTTTTGCTCCTCAAGGTGATCTGTGTGGATAGATGTCAGGGAAAATTGACAGCAGCATCTGAAGGGTCATTATCTGGGATCATCATTTTCTGTGATGTGCAGGCTCTGAACTCTCAAGCAGTTTTAATTAGTAGCTTATCTACTGCAGTAATTAGAAGAGTACCGTTCTGTGCAGTACAACTTATTCCTATCCACAGCCCATGGCCTGGTCCTGTTGGCTTGTTCTTTCCTGAATTCAGTGGAGTCTTGCTTCATGCTAGAGTGCTTGTGAGCAGGCTCAGGGCAAGGCAAGCTGAAGGCAGCTTGTAAAGGATTTCCCTTGCATGGGAGGATTTGCAGGCTAGACCAGAGCTCCCAGAGCCTGGCTCTTGAAGCCGGGCAAAGACTGATGTAGTTGTTGGGGCTGGATGATGCTGCCTGTTTGCAGAGAAGGATAAGGGCAGCCAAACTGGTCACGCTCTTGAGTTGAGAGTCTGTATTATGGTCACAGTCTAGGCACAGTTGGTCTGTTCTCAAGTCCTGCACAGAACCAGCAAGACTTTGTTGTGTGCACACTTTGCACGTACGTGGGGCTCTTCTTTCAGGAGATCACAAAGAACTTCAGAAGTTCAAATATTCACTTTGTAGATGAAGCCCAGAAATAGTGAGTGATTCCTGAAGATTAAAAAGCTAATCAGAGGCAGAGCAGAGAACTTAACACTCTTGTCAGCTGCTTTGTCATTTTTCCTAATGGGTGTTTGCAAAAAAAACAACATTAAAGTAACATTTACAGATAGCTGATTTTGAAGTGTAAACATCTAAACTAGCACGTTAACTGTTCTGCTTACCATTGACCAACTTTTTGATATGTTTGTTTCCAGGAACACCTGTCTGGTTCTTTGTGAAAATTGCTCCAATTCGAAATGAGCAGGACAAAGTGGTTTTATTTCTTTGCACTTTCAATGACATAACGGCTTTCAAGCAGCCCATTGAGGATGATTCATGTAAAGGTTTGTCTTTTTCACAATTATGTATTTATGCTGCTTCTGTTTGTTTGCCCTGGTCTTGAAAGAGCTGAAGTCCTTTAAATACCAAATCTAGAGAATTAGATGTTAAAATAAGCTGTAGCTATGCCACTGCAAACTGCATTTGTTGCTGGTTTCTTAAGCGAATTGGCTCTGGCCTGCACTGGAAAGGGTCATTGCTAATGAAATCCCCGAGTGTTTCAGCAAGCAGAGTTTACTTAGCAAACAGGCGCTGCTTTTCCTTTTAAATTCGTTATTAATCCACGCTCCAGCATAGCCTTCAAGTAGTCACAGTGTTGCTAAACAATCTCTTTGATGTCAGAGGGAACTGAAGGGTCTTGGGCCCTGTAGAAGTTGTGCATGACACTCTATGCAAAAACTGAGGAATTAACCCTGTCTGAGTCTAGGAAAGATATCAATAATTTTATTCTGCCTGGCTTCATGTTACTTACCAGTATTATGGGATTCTTTATATTAAAGTTCTGGACTAGTTTCCTTTAACATATGTGAAGAGATTCCCATCATCTTTAGTTGAATCAGGTTTAAGCTGTCCTGGTGAGTGAAGTAGCATTGCTGTGTTTGGCTGTTAACCCTTTGCTGAGTTACACCCTGGAAACCTGGAAGCAAACTCAGTTGTGACAGCAGCACAAACTTGTACTCAGGTTCAGATCCTGTCAGAAACAGACCTTTTGTACCCATATGGAGAATTACAGAGACTTGTGTCCTCTGGGGTAAAAAAAGACGTAAGTTCTCCTGTTGTTTGCATTTTTGTAGTATTTAATAATATTTGTAGTATTAAATTAAACAGGAAACCTACTGTGAAGGTGAACTGATTTACATTTTTTCTCAAAATGTTATTCTTTAAAAATGTAGTTTCTCAAAGTGGAAACACCTGTTACCATGAAAAAGGAAGAAAAACCTTGAGAAACTTACCCTCTTCCAGGCTATGTGGGTTATTTTTTTTTCTCTTTTTAATGCTATTTGTTTGGTTCTTCATTGCTTTAATAAAACTAAAAAATGTATCTTGTCGGAAAGGTTGGGTCTACAATATCTTTTTCCCTGCCTAGTGGTCTTCACTGTGTCCTGATGAGGACTGACAGCAAAGATAAATCAGCATGATGCAGTAAAGCTGGCTTTCATTTATTCGCTGGGAGTGAAGGCCCTTGCTTCATTTAGTCAGTTGATAAGTAGGACTTTCAGAAAAGGTAGCTCTGCCTTTTCTCTTTGCTTTCACACGAGAGCTTTAATGTGATAGTGATATGCACTCTTGTGAAAAGAGTTTGTCCTTCACTTTCAACATAAGGAAACGCTGTAACTTGTTCGAGAGAAGTATGTTCAAGGAAAAGAACATTCTTCCCCCCCCCCCCCTTGTTTTTTTTAAAATCTCCTTTGAATCTTGAAATCATGCTGTTCTTACAGTGATCATGGTAATTCTTAGCAGTTCCATATCTAAAGCAATATAAGCACTAAACCTACATATAAGTGCACCAAGTTGCAGAGGAGTTAAGATGATAAGCAAAATTTCTTCATCCGGCCCATGGAAACTGGCTAAGTGACTACCAAAAGTTGCAGACAGAGCAGAAGAACTGGGTGTATTATTTAAAGGCCACTGATTCACAACTCCATACTCCTTCCCCTTATGCTATGGCTTTATAGTCATAGAAGAGTTCATGCACTAAATGAGTGCAGCAGTTTCATGCTGGTAAAGAGTTCTCTGTTGCTGTGTACACAAAACAAACATGATATAAATGAAACGGCACATTCTGTTCTAATGCTTAATTTATCCCCTACACCTGCATTTCTTCCATAAGTTAATTGCTATAGGCTAGCTTTGGAATTTTGTTGCATGCATCTCAGGAAGGGATATTGTATCAGTTGCTTGATGGCTAGATGAGCAATTTCTTGGAAAAGAAGAGCTGATTTGTCAAACAATTAAAGAATTTTACATACATGACCATGTCTTTAATATTAGATCTTATTGTGGAATTGTATGGTGTGAGGGGGAGGAAAAAGGCAGGTACGATGTGTCAGAGAATTGTCTGCAGAGGGCTCTAGGATTCGTGGAGGGGAAAAACATTTTTGGAAGATCTAAAAAAGGTAAAATTGTGTTATCTTCTTCTTAGAATCATTGCTTTTACAGACCTGAGCTTTGAAGAGGGCATATTCTTTCACTGTGTACAACACTACGTAGGAATCCCGTAGCATGCTTTTGAAGGATAGCAATTTTCATAGGAATGTTTCTCATATTGTAAAACCAAATGAAATCCTAATCTGAAAACCTAAAACCGTGAACTTAGAGATTTATGTTTAATTGAAAGAACTAAAAACTGATTGTTAAATCAATTATTTTTCCTTCTTTCACCTTCAACCAGTCTTTATCAACTAGGTTTCTTTTACTGTGTTTATATGTGAAATCAGTTTCCTGTGCATATGACCACTTAATATGTAATAGGCTGCCTGGAAATGCAGATATTTTATTAACATATGTGCTATTTGTATAGTTGCAGACTGGCATAGCATAAAGTATTTGACTTTTTCCAAAGCAATGCCCATATATCTACGTAAAGAAAATATCACATAGTACAAGAACATGGTCAATTTAAAGAGCAACTAATCTGTCAGGCTAAACCTGCTTAGTTGTGGTATATCTTAGTTTTCTATCACCTGCTGGCAATTCCAAGCATGATTGTTCGCTGCAAAAGATGTATTGACTCCTTGAGTGAAAAGTGTTGAGCTCTAATGACAGGTGTTTGACTTGTACACAAAAATGAATAGGCATCTTTTATCCGAAGGTGACTCAGAGAAACAGAAGGTCCCAGTATCATTTTTCATTCTTAGTGATTTTTTTTCAATTATAATATCAGACATGGGAATAGATGAAACAAAAAAAAAAATTTCTAAAATAATGTAAAAACCCAGACTTCTAATTGTAGTCTCATTGTTATTTGATTCAGATAATTTACTTGATGTTTATTTTATGACTGCCATAGAAGTTAAGTAAATTTGCTTTTAAATGCAGCAGCTTTAAAAATAGTGCATTCTAAATAAAACAGCTTAAAAATAGTGTGTCAGTGATCATGATGATATAATATTTTTAGACAGCCGCCTTCCACTCTTCCCCGTATGCTTGCCCCTTTTAAAAATCAGGAAAAAATAGGTTTACTAGAATAGAAGTAGGCAAAACCAAGCTATAGCATAGCTAAATTTGGCTTGTGAAGTGATAGGTCACCTTCTTAGCTGAATTTTAGAGTATATGCTATATTTAGAATTCATGCATTTTGTCTGTATGTGTCTTTTTTGGTTGAGATCTAACACACCATGTATGTGAATAGTGTATGAAGTGGAATGTATCAGTTTATGAAAACAATAACTTGTGCAGACAAATAGGATCTGTGCAGGTTCTCCAAGTAGCTACTAAGAAGTTTGCCTGAACAGGTTTTGCGTGTATGAATACAATGTGAACATATTCAGATGCATCTATGCTGCTTTATAAAAGTTTGGAAATTATGCTTTGGATCCTAATTTTTGCTTTTGATATTTTGTTTTTATACAAAAAGGTGATCAGATTTTTCAGGTGATCATCACTGAATCATATGGGAGAATGATTGTTAGCCTCCTAGCTATTGTAACCTCCTGTGCTTCATAGCAATCATCAGTTATCATCTCCTCTGCAGAAGAAGCTTTATTTCATTTTGCAGCTAAGCCGTCCTTTGCATCACAATCAGGACTGCACAAAAAAATAATATTTTGATTGCCTCCTTCATCTTAATTCAGGGAAAACTCCAAGTGTTTCCTTTTTTCCTTCTCGTTTCTGTGGGGTTTTTTGTTGCTGTCTAATTTTTTGTTCTGTTTTTAAAGATGTATTTATATGAACAGAGCCAGTGTTTGAAATATTTTGATTAAGTTATACTCTACTTTCATCTAGATGAAATGTTTTCTTAAAAAGGGAAATAAATGAAAGGGAAGTGGTGAGTGTATTAAAAAACTTTGGTATGCTTTCCCAGTCCAGATGGAAAAATAAGACAGTTTTAGTCATGAAGTTTCAAAGGGAAGGAGCATTAAGACTGCAGAGAGGCAAATGGATGTAAGCAGGGATCTTTGATATACAAGAAAACAAAGGTGGATTGAGTGGCAGCAAGAACTGCTTGAATCTCGATTTACTCGCATTTGCGCAGTTCTGTCTGAACAATAGACCCGTGACCAAACGAGCTTATTCTCTAGAAGGCAACAGCTCCTTGTTCTAACACTAGGGATTGTGTAAGTCATGGATCGGCAACTTAATAACAAGGGTTCTGTAATTGCCACGCTTACTAATGTCTGAATTTATGAATCATCATTATCAAATTGAGTGGTAGGAAACAAATAGCTACCTACAAATAAATAATGAATGTTGTTGTGGATTGAGTATCAACAGATCATGCTCACCTCAAAATACAGAAAATTGGTTTATTCAACTTAAGAGCATCATTAAACGAAGCTTCATCCCTTAAAGAAAAGTCTCTATGAGTTAAATGTCACATCACAAAGATGTATTTCAATGCCACATTTCCCCATGAAACAAAGCTCAGGGGATGGCTTTTGCCTCTGTTATAGGCATCTTGTCTTCTTGGGTGTTTCCAGAAGCACCTGAAACTTTCCTAGCATCTGCTTTTTGCAATGAAATGGCGGAAAACTGAAAAAGCTTCATGGAATGCAGGACAGCTGAAATCAGTACTGTTAATCTCAAAGGCTCTTCATCCTTTTGAAGATGGAGATGTTTTAGTGCCATCTCATTGCTTTTGCATGACGTTTTCTGCAGAACTGGAAAAAGAGACCAAACAATGATAAAAATGGGTCAGAATTGAAGACAGAGGGACAGACAAGCACAACCATGGGGCTGGCATCCAGCTTTATGTTTTGTTCCTGAATTCCCAGCTGTCTGCTATGTAAGTTCTTGTCTGTTTGAGGAATGTATATGCCTATGTGCGAATCACCTAGGGTCATTAGATTTCAATTGAATTTATTTTTTTTCTATTTCAAGAGGGAAAAAAAAAAAAAAGGATGCAGGATATACCAACTGCTTGTGTTGAAAGAGAATTTATAATCCATATCATCTGGCCCTGCTATCCTAGTAGAACTAACATCAGTATATTCCTACACCATTCTGAAATCTAGCTTCTTGTCTTGGAAAGCTCCATCTTCTTCCTGTAATCAGCTCCATGACCCTTAGAATTTAATGTTTATGTTCTCTCCTGTGGCTTAAGTCCATTATTTTATCTGTCTTCACTGGATAAATATCTGGCTTGCTCTAGGCTATGTCTGTCTTTAGGCTTCTGGAGGAAAAATTGCAATAAATTCAACAGGTACTGCTGCCTTTTCAAGCAGTACTGGATAAGTTATCATTCAATAGGATTAGAACCGGCATTCTCTCTCATTTTCATTTTCTTTTTCCTGTGCCACAATCTGCAGGTCCATTATAATTATACTTCAAAGTTCCCACATTTTTATCTTCCTTTCACACACACACACAAGGCAATACAAGGAGGAGAGCGTTCTCTCCTAGAGATGAGTTGTATGCCTGGGGCATTTGCACAGTGATTCAATGCCTAGTTTTAGGCATTTCATCACACAATGGCACGTGTAACTCCAAGCTGAGCTCCCATGTGTTGTATCCAATGTATGGAGAAAGTTAGGGTATATACTCCCAGCCTGCCCTTTGCAGATCGGCACTGATTCAAAAAAGCCAAGCTAAAAAGCCCTGCCTCTTGACACAGTCTCTTACCTATACAGTTATATTGGTTTTAGATCAGAGTTTGGAGTATGTCCTAATAGATCTCATGGCCATGGGATCAGTTCATTCCGGTACCATTTATGCACCCAGAAATGAGATTTGCAACATGTAGGGCAGGGGACGTGCTTATAAGGGATGCTGAGGACAGAGGAATGGGTTAAGCTGTACCTTTCAAAAGAAGATGTCTTTTGGGGAGGGGGTGAGGCACTCAAAGGTGCTCAGCATTCATAGCCACAAACCACGTCACAGAGATGTCTGGCAGTGCTTTTGTGCAAGAAAGCTCAGGCGAGGTGCTTCCTTTTCCTCCTCTCTCTGTTTATGTCTGGATAGCCCAGTTCTTAGAAAACTCGATGACAGGAAGAAAATACACACTGAACTTTTGTCCTCAGGTTTTGAACCATATTTTGAGTCTTCCAGGAAGATGCCCTACCTGTTTTGAATTAGTAAAAGGGGCTGCCTGTATTAGCTGCCGTTAAAAACAATACGTGTCTGGTAAGGGAGGCAGGTTCCGAGTTCCCATGGGAAGCTCCAACTCTGTCGTTGTCGCCAGGGCTGCCGTTTGCAAACAAACCCCGTCGGCCTGCCGCCGGGGCGGCGCGGCCTTCGCTTCAGCACCATGGCCAGCACCCAGGGCGCTGCACCGCTCTCCCGGGGCTGGGAAACGGGGAGAGCGCTCACATCCTCCTGGAATAAATCCCCCCTCCGGCCTCCTCCGTCGGGATTTACATCGCTGGAAATATACCGATGCTCGTATACATATACCTTCTCCCACGTTCTTGTAAAACAGGAAGAAAACGTAGTAGTGCTGGCATATAAGTTTGTGCAAGCAAAGTTTTGGTTTGCTGTAGTTGTGTTGGCGTTACAAAGGCCAGTCTGATTTATATCAGCTGCAGATTAGCTATTATGAATGGTTTCTCCCACCTGATCCATTCTTTTAACCTCTACTGGCTTTACTGTGAAGGTAATAAGGCATTCAAGCCTCAGCCTATCAATAGTAGTTGTATTTCTTCACGTACAGTACAGAAAATACTCTTTATAAATGTATTTAAAAAAAAACAAACCACAAAACAATCCACCAAAACCCACCACCTTCCATGGAAATCTATTGTGAGAAATCAAGTGCTTTGGGCAGGTTTATAACCGATACAAACTGACCTCACTTGGGGTTCTGTCATGCTGATTTATTTCTCTCATAAATAGTCCTTTAGTATAGTAGCTAATCTTACATGGGTTTATCAGGAATGATCTGTCTTCCTGGATGGATATCATTCAATCTGTGTGTTGCTGAATACTGCCTGAAAGTATTGTCTAATTCTACTCAACTTGGCTATTAACTTAATAGTGACAGACTTGCTTTAAAATGTGCTTTAAGGCATAAGAAAATCTTCCATTTTATTCTTGATGTTGGAGAGATATGATGAATTTGGTTCTCCCCTTTAATAAATGTATTTTTTTGCATATTCTTAAAAGAAAAAATGCTAAACTCTCTTTTCAGGTCTGCCCTGTGAAATCTTGTTCAGTATTGGATCCATGTGATTTGTTTATTTTTTGTGCTCACCTTTCGAATTACCAAATATGTTCCTGCAAAATCCACCAAAGTAAGATGTCAGGCAAGGATATATTCAAAGTACTGAGCAGTATTTTAACCACCCATGTTCCTGTACTTGTCATGGACCACTTGCAGGCTAAACGGGTCTTAAAAAATAGTCATGCTAATAGTAACGTTTCTTTTGGTGGTGAAGCCACAATGTGGAAGGAACTTTTTCCAGAACCAGGTTCTCATTAAGAGTTGAATCCGCCAAGCACTGAGCGTCCTCAGTTGGAGTAGGAGGAGAGACTGCTCAATGATTCCCAGGTGGTGCTAGGATTTTTCAAGACTGGGACTAAATGCACTGATACTTTCCTTTCAGGGTACCAAAAATACCCAGATTTATACTCTGCCTGACTTTCTGTTATGGCAAAGTACTGCTCATAAAGGTTACAGTTATAACTAGCTCTTGTGACTGTCATTCAAGGCCTTCTATTTTGAGAGGTATTTGAAATGACTGTAAAAAGTATTCTGAATTAAAATTCAGCATATGACTCCTCTGCCAGAAGCTGCTAAATGTTTTATTAGAGTTCAAGAAAATATATTTGTATATTTCTTCCTTTTGTTTAGAGAGGATAAAATTAATGATTTTGTTTTGCTTTGTCTGCTCTGCTTTTTATTATCTTATGTATGTTTCTTTGTATGTGCCAGAGCTATGCTTAATAAATCTGAGGCCAGATTCACTTCTGCTACAGGCAACTGTAATTTTTGTTGTGTGTGATTCTAGTTTTACATCTTGATTAGTCTGGAGTGTCTTCTGCTGTGTTGTGACATCCACATCTGGCCATTGGATTTAATAGAAGATTATTGTAAAGTGGACATTTATCCTTACAAAAGATGCAGTTCATGTAACAGCACTCTTGTAGAGCCACTGAATACAAAGTCACTGCAGTCATGGGTTTTATTACTTTACCACCCTAACACCTATTTTGTGACTTGCTTTTATCTGGTACTTGGTTAAATTATATTCCCTTGTTGTCAGTATTAAAGCAGATTGCTCTGGTTTAACTTTTTTTTTTAGTTATGGGAGGCTTTATGTGGTACACTTGCAGCTTTTTTTGGTAATGTGTATAATCTTGCATGTTTTTTCAAGGTTGGGGAAAGTTTGCTCGCTTGACCCGTGCCCTCACAAGCAGCCGAGGCGTGCTGCAGCAGCTTGCTCCAAGTGTGCAGAAAGGAGAGAATGTTCACAAGCATTCACGACTTGCTGAGGTAACGTTTTCTTTCCCTGAGAAACCGTAAAGAAATGTTTTTAGCCTTTGTGAGTGCGTTGTCTCTGCATGAGGAAAGAACTATCTGTCCCCCTTGCCCTGGGAATCTGAAGCCTGGTGGCAGGCATGGGACCTCAGAATATGGCACATGTGCTATGAAATGTGTCCCATGACAATGGAATAGAAATAGGTGTCAAAAAACTTCAAGTAACCTAATTGCAGTGTTGTGTTCCATATCTCAGCGAAGTCTTTTGATGGCATTATTGTTAAAGTAATACTTTCTTGCTTAGTTTCCATTCTGTTGAGGATCTCAGTGTTAGTAGGATCTCAGACTATTCACTTATGTAAAACTGAGACGAGAAAGGGTAGTAGAGAAGGAAATTCTGGAGAGTCCTTGATACAGTTGTTCTCTGCGTTCATTTATGTCTAGTTTGTTTTCCGTGGGATCCCAATCCTGTTTTACAAACTGGTTAAAACATATGGTTGAATTACTGGTTTTATGGACAAAACAGCTGTAAGATGCCACAAGCAACACTGCAGATGGATTAGAAAAATAAAACTTTGTGATTTAGGTAGACCCTCCAAGTTTTGAGAAAAGCTCCAGGTGGAGAAGGCTCCTTGAAGTATTTAGGGTTTTGGGCTTTCTCCACGAGGGGGAGAGACTGTCCCAGGTTTCCTGTAGCTGCCTCCTGTGCCAGCAGCAGGGTCTCCCTGGTGTAAAAACAGCTTAGGGGAAGTCTTGATATGGTGTTAATGACAGCATGGCCAATATAAGATAGCACTCCTGTATCACCTGTTGCTATGAATGCCATGGCAGCAACTGTGACTCTTGTCATTAATTCTTAATCTTCCCGTGTAGCCGGAGGTGTATGCTATTGATGGGCTCCATGAGGTCTCCATATAGTCAGTACTCTGTTAATTTTGCCCTGTATGTGTTTTAGTTTCTATGCAAAACAAACAACTCCTGCCCAGACCTGTACTATTACTACATGTCATGATGAAATTCCTACGGACAGGAGTTTACCTATTGAGTATTTAATACAGATGCACGCAAGAATGGAAAGCTGATTGCTGTTGTAAGTGCAGAAATAACATAGATCATACTAGCACAGGGGGAGGGACAGACATTCACATGGACACTACACTGTAGAAATACCATGTGATTATCACACGTCCACCCTGACGTCACTTTAGTGTCCTGGAATTTGGAATAGCCTCCCTCCTAATCCTCAAGGCTTAGCATCAGATAATCCTTCCTTCTCTTTAGATGTCTACCCTTGAATTTTAGTTCATGCTAAAATGTAGGCAGTAGAATGTAAGGCAGAGGGTCTGAGGTTATTCTGTTTGGCTCTGTGAACCTCAGTCTGGACCTAAGTGACTATACGTTACTGAAACTTCTTGCAAGCTGATGTGTCCAACAAGTCTTTGCAAGTATTCTAACTGGCTCAGCTACTTGATTCATTACAAATAATAAAGGGCAAGTGTACAGTTTACATGTCTGAAATGAGTTTCTTTAATTGCAGACTGAATATTGCAGTCATTATTTTAAAAAGAACATTAGCCCCAACTGTGATGTTAGATACCTTGTTGTGTATCTGCCGTAATTCCACTTAAGTCAATAGAACCACACTAGAGAAAAGCAGAGTGCAGATAATCATACAGACACTTTTCTTCCTTCGAAGACACATGGGGTGCCAGGCTTCTTATTCTGGAAAGATCTCTCAATATTATTGAACATGGGATCTCTAACTGTTCCCTGTTGTATTTTCAAATTCTTTTTTTCTTCATCTCTGCAGTAGCCCATTTGAAATCTTAAGTTCAAATTAAAATTCATCCTTTTTCTTTTCCCACTCACTGTAGTATTTCACTTCAGTCTTGTTTGCTTGAGAAGGCTCTTTGTTTATTGGAATTATTTGCGTTGCTCTTAGTTCTTTATCACATATTTTTTAATATCTGAGTCAGTTGTGTCCTAGAACCTGAGTGGGGCAAGGTGTTGTACAAACACAAAACAGGAGCCTGCCACAAAAGCTTACAACTTCTTTAATTGTTTATGAAATATTAGTTTAAGAAAGGTGTCAGTGACAAACTACTTTGCTTTATCCACAGGCCGTGGATAATACAAGCAATGTCTGCCAAGCCTCAGTCTCCAACTTTTGCCAGTATATGTAGATTTGTTTAGCCTGATTTCTCTATTACCAGTCATACGAAAACTGCTTAAATTAATTATGCAATGAATGCAAGAGTATTAGGTAACTCTGAGAGTACATTTTGCTATAAGAGTATAAAGTAATTGATATATTTCTGTGGCTTTATCACAAAAGAGCTGATTGTAGGAATCATTCTTCCTGTTCACTGCATAGTACGTATGTCCTCTGCACCTAAGGTGTTAGCTGATGTATCCTGTGTATTTACCAGGCAGTTCTGGGTAAACAAGATTGTGTCATAATTTAAAAAATGTGATAGTTATGAGAAATAAAAGCAGAAAAATTATAACGGTGCTTAGCAGCACTGCTTAATAATGGAACTTCTGGCATTTTTTTTTTTTTAAACCTTGTTTACCAGGGACTTATAACTGCCATTAAAATCTACTTCAAGTTGAGGCTTAGCACCTAGCCCTTGGCTTGGGAGCAATTTGTGTGGGCTCCTGTGAAAACAAAAGCAAGGGAGAGTGAGACAAAGCAAATATGTGTGGTTGAAAACACAAAAGGGAGAGATTAAGCTGAAAATGAGTGATTGTTTGTGTGGGTTTTTTTCCCTCAGTCATGCAGTCTTAAAAATAAATAAATCATTGTAACCACTTGTTGATGCACTTTTATGACTCCTGACTAGTGATACATTCACTATTTTTTAACAAATCTAGGATGATTTTTTAAAATTTTGTTATGTTAAAAAAAAATGAATACAGCCTTGTGAAACCCATGATGAAATTTGTAATTTCTGCTCTTGAAATAATATTCTCCATCTTTAGAGAGCTATTAAAACATCATGCATCATTACCACAAATAATAAACACAGATAATACAACTGTAGTGGCTGATGAATCGTAAGTAATTGGAATAATACTTTCATTAACAACTTTCTGAAACAAATATTTCTTTTACTATGGTATAACTGCATAATAGAGAAAAGTCTTCCAAACCCAAAAGGGCTCTTTCCTTCATTTAGAAAACGATAGTAATGAAATATTTGCTCAGTGCACATGGGTGGGAGCTCAGTGTATTGGTTTATATAGTTTGTGTACATTTTCTTCGTGATTATTTTTATATTCATCTTTTGGGTGTGTTTTCTTCTCCAGGAGAAGTACCTTTACAAGCAATTTGAATCTAGTTAGTTCATGTGGGTGGGTAACCACACCTGACTGCTTCAGCAAATACTGTGTTTCCGGTGTGTGCTATGCTCCCCAGGGGCTAGAGTACAGCAAGAGCACCTTGGAATAGGGCAGAGGGTACTTCTCTTTGCATCTACCTGGCTTTGCTACGTAGTGCACAGAGCACGGGGTTTATAGCTCCCAATCTGTGTCTGGAAGGATGGTGAAGAAATAGGCTGTGTCTGGCCCTTGGTGTGAAAAGTGGCAAAAAGAGCTCTTCTAACTTCCAGTGCAGAAACCTGACAAAGCCTAGAGCTTTAGCACTAAGCCATGTGGACCTCTTTCCATTATTTCTGTACAGCACTGAGCTCTATTGTTGTACTTAATGCTAACAGCACATGCTTGTTCTCTGAGATGATTAAGTGTTGTTACAAGGAGTTTTCTCTTCCTTCAATGAAAAGAAGAATTTGGTGGCTTTGAATGCTCTTGGCTGGTAGTCCTGGAGGCTGCAAGATCTTTGCCAATCTGTAAAGCAAGTGGCCTTTCCCGGGGAGAGGTAGCGTGAGCTGGGACAATGCCCTTCTTCCATCTCAAGCTGTGACATGACAGTTCATCTTTCTAGCAATGACAGCAAGACGTTGGAGTGGTTTCACAAGGTGCGCGTTAACGATGTAGTGAGAGGGAGCCAGGGCTAGAACTTGTTACCACCCAAACAAAAGACTGAAGACACCCCAGGCTTGCTGCGGGTGACTTTCTCCACCTTGCAAGTGATTGGTATCCCTATGTCATTCCTTGATGCCCATCTCCTGCCCTTCCTTTTGATTCACACTTACGCTGCTGGTGCACATTTTTCTGCTGGAGACCAGCTAAAGTCACGACTCCTAGTAATTTTAAATAGCCATTGGTAGAGCTTAACCAGAGACTCCAAGGTGGCAGTGGAAGTTCAAAAGGCTTATTAGTAAAGTCCATAGCCATTCAGATAGTTTAGAATACATTTACTTTCTAAATAAAAAGGGAAGGAGACATCAATCCTTTTATCTTCCTGTGATGTAGCCCTTTGGATCTCAGCTAAGGGAGAGTGCTCTGTATTTGGTGATGACATTTTAAAACGCTGAAGCAGCAAAGTAGTTTATTTTCTTAACAAGTTGAAACTAGCAGTCTGTTTTTCTCTGCTTTCAGTTCAGTTTTACATCCCTGCAGTTCCACTAGCTTTACTGTAATTTTTTTTGATTTACAGCAAAATAACGGACACCATAATTTAGCCCCTTCTTTATTGCCAAACAGAGATTGTTCTTACCTTTGTTCCTATTATTCAGGTATATGGGAATACGTTATTACATTTTCGATTAACTTTAGTTTGGATGATGCAAAACTTCCATGAGTTCTTGGAGTACAAAGAGACCAGCGGTGGCCAAAATGGAGTCTCCTTCTCTGGAGATGCGTTTCTGTCCAGCCTGCTCTAGGTGAACCCGCTTTGGCAGAGGGGTTGGACTAGATGTTCTCCAGAGGTCCCTTCCAACCCCTACAATTCTATAATTCTTAGATTATACAATTCTTAGTCTAGAATTTATGTATATGTAATCAATCTGACAAGAGCTAGCTGTTTTTTTTTTCAGTGTTTCATGGTTGAGGCTCCTGTGCTGATTAGGACGGTTACCAAAAATGTTTGACTTTTTCATATAATATCAGAGGCTAAAAAAATAAGCTCTAGGAGGCATGTGATTGCAAAAGAATCAATTATGTCTTCACCCTGCATTTAAGGGGTGATACAATCTCCCCACGCTAGTAAGATCTCAGCATTACAACTGAAATCCAGTTAACTAAGTGAAAAATGTTACTACATGATAGAAATTGCTTGGTTTTGCTGATCACTTATTCCAGTGAGTGAGTATTGCAGAGGAGTCTCCTTGTCCAGTGAAGCATATTTCAGGCTTGGGATCTTATGTTAGAGCTCCTACTCATGCAGATCCTCATAAAAGCCAGTAGTAGCTCAGTGCTGTCCAACTGATTCAGGTACTGCTGCGATGTTCAAAAGGGAGGGCAGGACGTATTTGCAATATTGGTCTTGGGGTAGAGCTTTTGTCAAGAAAAGACATCCTAACATTTGTTGCTGGGACTGCAAAAAACCCCTAGAAGGGAACGCTGCTCTGAGTACACATACTAACTCAGTACACAACCTACGCCTCTTCCAGTCACTACCAGTGCTACTTCCAGCTCCTCTCACCAAAAGGTGACTTTTCAAAAAAATTTTTTTTTTGTAGTATGGAGAACCCGTGTGAATGAGTGTCAGGAGTGGCAGAGAACTTAATACTGCAGTGGACATGTCTGAGTCCTAGTTTGGTCTGCAGGGGTTCTACTTAGAGGAAAATGTTCCTATTCCCTCTTTGCTGTCATTCTAGAAACTCAATGAAACAAAAATAGCAAGTCCTCTTATTTTTTTTCAATTGTTGACGCCTCTGTGGTAACGTGCAAGTTTCTCTGAGCAGGTCATGCCGGAGAACATACTGGGCTCAAAGTCAGCAGGCTTGCAACTCCCATTGTCATTTACACACGTGCAAGGGCCTGTGATCTGACAGTGCCTCACCCCTGTTGTGCACAAGAGTAAGTGATTATGTGAGGTTCAAAGCAGCAGGGAACTTGATCTGAGGCTGGTTTGTCCAAGTAGGGCTCTTGTAGCTGATTGTTTTCTTTTGTCCCCTTTGGCTTAATCTGTTGGAAAAAAGCCCACCAGTTCACAAAAAAAGAATAATAAAAAGCACTCAGAAAAGCTTGCAGATGAAAATGCGTGTCTAAATAATTGACGTTAAAAAAGCTGAGATAAAGAGCACGAAAGGAAGGCATCTGCCTATTATAGCAATGTTTTCTGATCTTTTCCCTGAGAAGGTGGCCATTTAATTTCCTTCTCAGCTCCCTATTGCTCTGAACTCTGTGTAAATAAATCTGAAAAAGGAACCATGCTCCTAAATAGTTCTCCCAGGTTCTATGAGTTTGGCATTAGCAAACACTTCTCACTCAAGCAAACCTTCACCTTCCTTTCAGGTTTCACCTGTAACTCGTTCAGGGCAAATTTCATTTTAAAATTTAACTTATCTTTATCTGGAGACAGTTTCTTCATGTTGGTTTCACCCTTGTGTATATCAATAGGTGTAAACAAACACATTCTTGTTGATAGGTTTGTAAAAGAAACTTTAGTTCCCAAGAATTAAATACATGATCATACTCTTTTTGCACTCGTTTGCAGAACTGGAGAGATAGTAGACTTAAAATGGGCAGCATTAATTGAGATTGCAGTTACGTAAAACACTTGGAGCACGTACTCAGCCTGAGGTCCAGGTTTTAAAACACATGCTGACAGATCATCTTTTGCTTTAGCGCTTTTTAGGATTCAGACCTAACTGTATTGTAACTCAACTGTACATCATCAGATAGTGAAGGCACTGATCTTCTCTCAATGAAAAGTTGAAGTTCAAAATGAGTTTATTGAGGCTAATGATAGGCTTTGTTCCTGCACAGCCCAGAGAAGGGGAACAAAGGCCCGTGCATTCATGTTAGGCTGTAGTATAAGACTATTTCAGATTCAGTATAGTGAAGAATTAAATAGACAATGTTGAAAAACAGTGTGGTCCAGTGGGCCCAGTGTTGGACTGGAAGTCAGAAGCTGCAGTATTGTTCCTGGTTTTGCCATTGATTTCTATTTGCAACTGCCTTTCTGCCCATCATTTATCTGTCTTATCTATTTAGATGGCTGAAGGAGCTGTCTATTCTCTAAATGTCTTGGAGACCCAGCACATTAGGCTTAGTGTCAAAAATTAATTAATGGCATTAAAAGAAACAGCTGTTCTTAGGTTGATGCTGATTTGTGTAACAGAATACTTATCCTGACTTGCTTACCATTTGGTGGTGATAAGAGGAGTTAATGGACATGTATTTTTATCAACTGTTGAACTGAGCTTGAGAATCTACAATGTGAATAATAACGTTAAAAAATTAAGCACTTTTTCTTTTTCTCCTGAAATCTCTGTGACTACAGGTATTGCAGCTGGGCTCTGAAATCCTCCCGCAGTACAAACAAGAGGCACCAAAGACTCCGCCGCATATAATTTTGCATTATTGTGTTTTCAAGACTACCTGGGACTGGATCATCTTAATTTTAACCTTCTACACTGCTATCTTGGTCCCTTACAATGTCTCCTTTAAAACCAAACAGAACAATGTGGCATGGCTAGTAGTCGACAGCATCGTAGATGTCATTTTTTTGGTAGACATTGTGCTTAATTTCCATACCACCTTTGTGGGGCCAGCCGGAGAGGTGATCTCTGACCCAAAGCTGATTCGCATGAATTACTTGAAGACCTGGTTTGTCATCGATCTGCTCTCATGCTTGCCGTATGATGTCATCAATGCATTTGAGAACGTTGATGAGGTCAGTATACTAGTTCCACTTCCACCCATTAATTATTACTTAATGGCTGGGGGCAGGTGGTGGAGCGAAGAAAGAAGTGTATGCTTTTAGATATATTGAATTGGTGTACGTGTGTCTCTAGTAGCTGCGCTCAGTGCAGAAGTTGTTTGCTGATGAGTCCTAACCAGAAGCATCCATCTTTAACTGCACGGGGAGAGGCTGGGGTTTTGGTGTCAGAAATCCATGTTTATTTTCCTTCATTCTACATCTTCAGAGTTCAGGAGGCCAGGAGGAAGCAGACAGCAGAACCTCTGTACAGCACTGAGAAAAACTGCTTCATCTGACTTACCATGAATAGCTTGAACTGGTGGGTCAGGATAGTTTCTTGGGGCAGGGTTCTCTTGCTTTCACTGGTGACCGAACCGGGTATGTCTGCTAATCGCAATTCTTCACAGAAACAATTGGGAAGTGCGATACACTTTTCTCAGCTGCTTCTAATGGCAAAGAGGCAGGCAGTGACTCACTAAATATTCTTAGACCACCAGAAAGTACTGTGCTGGTATCTGGTGATCCATGCAGCATTGTTTGGCAACAGTTGTTTCAAAGGTAGGTGAAGCAATTGAAGACGCTGTTTTGATGCTTGTTTGGTAATTCCATAATTAGAAGAAAAGATAAGGAGAAATCTGGAAATCTAGACCCTTTCTTAATTCTTGCTCATTTCTTTGGGAACGGGTCACAAGCCAGCAAAAGAACTAACATTCAGACACTTAAAACCACAATACTACCCTGTTTTAACTGCTTGTTCTCCTACCGGATCAGGCTGCCAAGAAAATATTCCTAAACTAAATATATAAAGGTTCCATGCCTAAATAGTTCAGAGAAGTAATGAATTGTTAATAAAATCTTAAAGAGGATTCCATCAGTCCACTTTCTAATTACATGTTATAAAATCCATACCATGAACTAATCGTGTGTCTGTATTTATCTGTGACACATACTAAACCTGTAACATACATATGCATCTCATCAGTGCTTGGTATTTAATTTTTAGCCTGTAAAATTTAATTTTGTGAGTCCTTTTAAAATATGCCCATGTTATAAAGGACAACCTAGCTATTAAAAGAAAATTATGCCAAGTGAAACATCTGGGTAAGAACATAAAACCGCATTACTTTTGTAAAAATACACTACACAGATTTTTTATCAGATTTAAAGTATTTTTCTCAATGACTGGAGGATAAGTAGTCAAAATATTGAATGTAGTTGAAAAAACATGATGTTATTTGATATTTAATTCCCTAGAGAGGTTTTCATTTTATATAAAGCTACAGACTGAAATAACACAAATGAGATCGAGCAAGAAAGCCTTGTGAGACCTGTCCTTAAATATTTGTTTGTCATAAAAAAGACACAGGCTGCAGAGTACTCTGCAGGGCTTTCACGTATTACTTTGCCATGGCACTGATAAAGCAATGGAAGGAGTGGCCCTATGTTAGTTTCTGACATTTTGACTGAAAGAGTGTAAAAAAAAAAAAAAAAAAAAAGGGGGGGGGGGCAAAAAAAAAAGGAAGGAAGCTTTTCTCACCTGCTGCACAGATAGTAGCAACCTGCTGATGATTTTGCTGGAGGAACATTTCATAACTGTAGACTGGTGATGTGACCTACAGAACATCCCCAAGGAAAATGTCTATACCAGTGGCTGTGACAGCCCTTAAGCCGAGCACAGGCTCTTTCAGACTCATGGTACCAATTCTGCAGAGAAATTCTTGTTGTGTGAGTTTGAATTTCTCCAGGTTCGCCGTCTCAGTGTTGGCTTGTAACAATGAGAAGCTGATTGGTACTTCAGTTTTCCTATGGCTCTTCAGCAGTCCCCTTAATCAGTATAACAGTGTTAGTCTTAGTTATTCTAGCTATCGTGCCCAAGGAAAAATCATTTTTCTTAGTGCTGTCCTTTCAAGAGGGTTCGTCTCTATTTCCCCTAGTGGGTTCTGACATTAGCTGGTATAAATCATTGTGGGGTCATTAGAGCAGAGTTTCCACTGGTGTAAATTGCTGTACTTCTATTAAGGGCTCATGGACTGGTTTACAGGACCTAAGGGGCTTTGCCAGCAATGCCAGCGGAATAATGTAGTGCACATCAGGTGGGGATTTAGGACAGTATATGCTGATCACTGTTTCATGAACTGCCTGTAGAGAGAAAGATAGCCTTTTATTAAAGAAGAGGAAAAAAAAAAAAAAAAGGCCACATTCAAGGAGTCCTGAAAGTAGAAAGGCTTTGCCTTATGTCTTCTTCTCTGTTGTACAGAGCATTCCCTAGAGGGTCAACTCCCTTTCTTTCGAACTTGCTGGTTTAAATTTTACCTGTCTCTTACCCTGGATTACACACCATATTACTTTGCAGTTGGATTAAGTCAGCTGCGAGGCTGTACTGCTGAAGGTGTAAGTAGCCAAACTGGATTGTTATCTGTGTGTCACTTTGATTTTGCTCCCTTGGAGCCATCAGACTGGAGTTAGCAGGTGTCCATGGCCACTGTGGGAATTTTTTTTTTTTAGTCCTAATGTGAATACTCTTAAAAAAAATTACCAGAGATTAAATGATACCCAGTGTCAACAGTGGTGATAAAATGAGATGAAGAATATGAATTGCTAGTTTCCTGTTTTGGTCTTTTCCATATATGATTTTAAACAGGAGGAAATAGAATCCTGGATTTGCTTCAGTCGTTATAGTGAAGGGTGACTGGGGCAGGTGGAAGCTCACTTTTTTCTCTGCCCGCTGTCATCCTCTGTTAAAAGAAACATCACTGAAGACACTGAGGATGTCATGGAGGAACTAACTTGACAAGTCAATTTGTTTTTAAGAATGCTGTAATTACTGTGATGGAGACAATGAATGGATTTGCAGGGGATATGGGACCTGGAGCTGAAGAAGTAAAAAGCTGGGTATATAGGGTGTTGAGGCTCTTTTGGTTCTGCGTAATTTTGACACTGTCCCATCACTTAGCTCTTGATAAATTAATAGTGAAACTATTTTTGTCATCTTTAAAGCAATCCACCAATATAAGATTAATTATAGCACATGAAACTAGAGTTGATCAATACTTTTGACAAGCGGATACTAATTTTAAAAAATTTTGATATTGAATTTTTTTCTATTTTGAAGTAAAATTTTCTTTTGCAATTTACTTCATTATTCCATTGTAAAATATAATGGAAAATATCTTCTTGAAACAAAATTGAGTGTGACTTCTGCGTTTTTCAGGCAATTTCAAAATTCTTTGGGTTTGTTGCAGTTTGGAACATCAGTATATTTTCAATTCAAATTTTTTAATATAATTGAAATTCCAGATTCCTCTCTGCACTGTTGAGAATATTTTTGTCCACAAAAATACTTTGAATTCATTAACTATTAATTAATACAACTATTAATAACTACAATTAATACAAGAGGCACTTAAGTATGAATAGCCACATTCTACAGATGGAAGAGGAAAGAAAAAACATTAATGTCTTTGTTCAAGGCCATAGAATTAAATATGGGAATGTATGAAGCTTCTGATCTCAAGTGCTGTGCTCAAAGAGACAGTACAGTATCTCATATTCAGACATGAACAGAATTCAACAAATGAAGCAATGAGTAGCTGTAGAGAAATTTCCGCTGTTACTCAAATGAAAGAGAAGTTATAAATGTTTCTCGTGGCTTTTCTATGTGGGAATATATATATATATATGAAATACTTTCTTGACCTACCATAGAACTTCAAGAAAAGAAAATATTCCACTGACTGATGAATCAACTTAATGTTAGCCTTAGACTTTCTACTGTTAAGACAATACATCATGCTGTAGTACAGTTTGAGTAAGAAAAGAAAATATTGCTCTAAAATTTACACAGCCCTTAAAACACGCGGTATTAGTCTGATTTGAATTTGAATGATCACAATAACGTTTGTCAGTAATCCTTTACAGTAATTAGTATTATTCCTCACTTAAGAAAATACCACCTGCTTTGGGGAATAATGTTATCTTTTTGTATTTAGACATCAATCAGCAGATTTAATAAACAACAGGCTTAAAGAAAATTCCACAATTTTTGCCAAGAACACTGCAATTTAAGACTTTGAATTCCAAAGGCAAGTTGAAGCATATTTTTGCAGTGTCAGCTTAAGCAATTTTATACTGTGGTTTTCAGCCATAATACCATAAGATATAATTTATATTGGAAAAAATTTGACTTATTACATGTGACACTGTTGTTGTGAAATCTCATGGTAGGAGTGGAATCCAGTCATGTCACCACCATATAAATCTCTGAAATAGGGAGTTTGTAGTAGTAATTGCTATCTGTATTTGAATGGAACACTATGATCAATTGTTGGCTGATGCCAAATTGGGAACCATTTATCACTCTTATTAGTTGAGGTAGAAGAGAAATAAATGCATAGTAAAAGATCACCAGGAAAGATGTATTCAATATAAATGATCTAATGTTCACTTAAGTGGATGAATAAGAGAGAAGCTAGCATGTAGGCAACAAAGATACATAGCTTCGAAAGCACGAAATTTATGATGATAAAAAAGTCACAGAAAAAAACGCATTACAGAAGTAATAGAAGTAAATTAAGCTATTTAGTGCTAAGTGAGCATGGTGTAGCTGGAAAGTAAACAGTGAGTTGTGAGAGAGGAAAAAATGAATGTGTTGCTGGTCAGATTGTTGGCAACTCTCTGAGGCAGTACTTTTGCAATAGATTAATTTAAACCTTATTAGTGGAATAATCTCTCATGCTAATACAAATTAGCTATCTAGGAATTACTGAAGTAGCTACACTGAAAAGCATGCAACTTCCCTAGACTTGTTTACCATTTCCTTGCAATAAGGGGCAAGGGAATAAATTATCATATTTATAGTTTTGTGGAATAAACAAGGGTCCATAAAGAAAGAATTTGGGTTAGATGAATTTTGCAAACTGGAAAATATGATTTTAAAACTCTTTTAAACTGTAAACAGCTCTATAATATGAAATCTGTTTGAAATAGTGTGTAGTTCACCTCTGTTATTTGGATCTATCCAATTAGGCAACACTGCGTTTGGCGTGTGAGTCTATTGATAAATCTGGTAATAAATGAATATTTTTCTGTGGCTAATGATAATTAAAGTAGTCATAACCTACTTTCTATGTAATGCTTATAACAAAGCAGCTAAATATGACAGAGTATGATCCAGGCATAGAGGAAATATCAGCAAATTGTGGTTCTTGGATGTGATGAGAGTAGATGAGAAAGGATTAGTGAGACCCCCTGGACTCGGTGACTCCTTACTGGTGCTCCTGGGGAAGAATCAAACAGTTGGATTACTGTATGCAGGTGGGGCAGTGGAAAGCTGGAGCATGCGCCTTGGGTTGGGGGCCATGGTGGTGGTAGAGATTTACTTGGGTGTCCCCTTGTGAGAGACCCCTGAGAAGTATGGCAAAGCCCAAGGGAGGTGTGTGCTATGGGCTGTAACCTGCCAGAGGTATTTTGAGCAAGGCTAGGGCGGTTCTTGGTAGTGTTGGTGGCTCCTAGGTGGTGTTGGGAGCTTCAGAAGGAGCTTGGGGGCCTTGACCTGTGTAAGAAGTGGAGTGCAAAAGAAAGGAAAGGTGGTCATGGAAGAGGAGGGCTGCTCATCTGTCTTTTGTAGTTGCCTCTGTACTGCAGCATGGCCCCAAGGGGATGTGCCAGGCAGGAATTACTCCTTAACTGGCAGGTAGGTGGAAGGAGTGTTTGGGGAAATGCAAATGGGGTAAAGCAGATTCTTCAGTAAGTCTTCAGTAAAGTAGACTGCCAAGATATAAACCAGGGAGGCAAAGAAGCACTTATTGTTCGCAGTGTCTTGAGGATTTGGTTCAGGGTGTCTCTCTTTGTTGCCTAAGCTTTTTTTCTCCCCTCTCATTTTATGAATCAAATGTGAGTTTCTCTGACTTCTCTCCTTAAAAACCCAACCCCTGTGCTACTAATGAAACGCCTCTTTTATGCTCCCCTCTCAAGGAGCAGACTGCCTTTTCCCCTAAGCCCTCTGTTTTCTGAATTGTGTTGGTTTTCTATACAGGCGCTGCAGAGCTCTTCTGCCATTTTTAACCCAATTTAACCCATTTAGGGTTAAATTCTCTCCTCTGCTCCAAGCCTGCTTAAGGTGTGTAGTTAATTTAAGTTCTGCTTGCTTCCCTGGTCTCCCCCAGGTTTGTACACCTGGGTGGCTCAGAGGCATCTACGCTGTCTGCTGATGGATGGACCCTCCCAAAAGAGAATACCAGAGAAGGATGTGCTGCTGTGTCCCTGCCCAACACCAGCTCCGCAGGTTCTGCTGTGGCTGTTAAGATGACAATTAGCTTCTCTTTTGCACTACTAATGTTCAGATTAGCCTTTTTGCTAAGTCACAGATAAGTAAGGGTGTTACTGGGTTTCAGGACTACTTCTTCATAGCTTTGAAAAGCATGACATGATTTATTGTCCTGTTAAAGATTGAATAGTAGCCTACATAAGCTATTCAATCTGTATAAGGCTAAAAGAATTAAAACGCTGAATTACATTTTCAGTGATAATGTATGGTGATAGCCTTTGTCCAAGAAGGAGAGCTAATTGAATACATTAGATTCTGAATTATTTCAAAAAGCTGCTGTTAGAGTGATGCTTACGCTGCATATAAAGGGAAGCATGTTTCAGAGACGGGGATCAGTTACTCTGTCTTTTCCCCCCGTTCAGCGTACTTGTATCGATCTGAGGCAGAAAAGTCAGATGAGACGGCAAAGGGTATTTATTTGAGTAGCTAAATGGTTGCTTTATAGTCTATTTCATATTAGGGATTGGATTAGAACTGGAAAGATGGAGTGGTATTACATGCTAGTAACACTAAATCTTATTTGGGTGTTTTGCCTCTTCAAGATAAGTAAAAAGCTTCTGGAACTGATGGCTTCTTTGAATCAGAAGCATTGGGAAGGAGATTGCTGTCTGCCAGGGGTAAATTTTTTATTTGATAGTGTGGAAAGTTGGATTTCTTTAGGTTACTTATGTGTTATCTTTATCCTTGTTCTTCCTCTCAAAGTGAAAAAAAAAAGAGTTTGTTTCCTGGATTTGTTGATTTTCTGAGTGTTCATGTATTTGTGTAAGGCAAGCATGGACATAGTTTTATAAATGAAAAATCAGCTTTTTCCATCTCTCCTCACACCCCATGCTCTTATACATGAATTATTGTTGTTTCTCCCTCAATTCTAACCAAGCTTGCAGATGTCTGACTAAAATAAGCTTTGTGAGTCTAGAGATCTGCTTTCTCCAGCGCTGAAAGCCACAGCAGTAACCAGAGGGTTGAGATATTGATTTTGACCTGTGTGCATAATGTTGTCTCATCTGTTGGCTGCTAAGTATGGCAATCTGTAGGAAAGGTCATGTTCTCAGACCTAATTAAGAAAATCAGAAGAGGCAAATAACAGAAATGAGAAGCCCTAATAATGACCTGACAAGGCTGCCATGTTACTGCAGATAGGCAGAGCCAGGCTGAGGCACGGCTGACTTCAGAATCAAATGTCAAGAAAGAAGGCGGTGCTTTCTGTGACTCTTGCCTTGCATATGGTAGTGATAAATTCAGCTCATTGCCTCCCTTTTTTTGATAAATAATTAATTTATTTATTTTTTCTCGGTTTGTTCTAATTCTTTTAATGGCTAGCTTTTAGTCTCCTGCATCTCCCTTTAATTGAGATGAAGCCAGAACTTCAGCAGTTACATGTGAGAAGAAAGTGCTGGAAAACTTAGAACAGATTTGTGTCAATACTGAATATTTCTCTTTTTTAAAATAGATAGTAGGTAGGAAGTAAATTGTGCTTCCTTTGAGCCTAGAAAAAAATCTTAACGCTTGGGTTAAGTGCATTTTATTTCTGTACATGTGGAAAGTAAATAATGGCCTAAAAAGTGAATACTGTCATGCAGATTGAATCTATTACTAAAGTGGTAGTGCTACTATAGCTGTAGGAGGTGGGATGAAAGTTGCATTTTAGTTTTTTTCTGAAGTTATTCATCCTACGTCTTGTTTGGGAGGGAAAATGAATTGTTTCTTACTTTTTTTTTTTTGTAGTTAATTTTTATTGCTTTTCTTGAAACAATTTGTATTTTGTTTTTTTTTTCTAGGTGAAATTTTATTATTCAATGACTTGAGTTGAATGTAATTTTGCTTGGCAAACGAACAGCAGCAATTGGTTTTTATTTGTACAGCGTCTAGCACTTTAGTGTCCACTGTTACTGTTCTTGGGGACAATAATGACACAAGTAATCAATAATTACTCTGCTACAGCCCCCAGGTTTTCAAAACACTTCACCAAGTACTTCATCATAGCATCTCTTCTCTACCTCTTCTTCTGGATACGAAAGTAATGGTACAAATCTTATGTTGCTCGATGAAAAGCTAGAGCCAAACCACGGATATCCTGGATCCTGTGTTTGGAGAGAAGTTTGCTTACACGGCTGAGATATCAGTGTGAGACAAAGGGGTGCCCTGTCAGTAGATCACATCTTGCAGAAAACAAGGAGATATAAAAGAAAATCTGCGTGAATCTGCACAGTATCTAATGAGTAGGTCTAATTAATGACAAATTATACATGGAAATGTAGTTTTGACAGTAATTCATGCATAAACTTCCAAGGCATTCTCTTTGAATGTAAAAAGTGGATCCTGCTTTCCTCCAGGCCTGAGGCCGCTATGGTTTTTTTTGTTGTGTTTGAGGTGCAGTTACACTCGGCAAAGATTGCATAGGAGGAGAGGAAGGGGGAGTGGTTGAATTTATTACTCTAAGGGCTTTTGACATTCAGGTTTGCTTAATCAGCAGATACAGAGTTATTTCTTCTGTCTCGCAGTGCTTTGAGCTTGCCCCTTGGTTCGGAGGGGAGTCACTACAGATTCTTCCATTTTCATGCATCAGCCGTCGCTGGCAACAAAAGTAAAACTGCCAGCATATTAAATATTTCTCAACAACAATATGAAGGTATCAACACTAGAATCTTCATTTCGTGTAATTCAGTTCAAACAATTTGAAATGTAAGTGTGAAATTCAGCATTTTCTGCCATATTTGAGTAAGTGTTGCATATTTAAGTAAATGCTGCACACAAGTTGATTCTGGAACAAAGTATAGTAAAAATGTACTGTTTTTCTACCTTGGATGTATAAGAGTTTTCTTAGATTCTGCATACCCCCAGGGGAAGGGATCTGTTGGGTAGAGCACTAATAGGTGGAACTGTGTCTGTGTAAATCAGGCCCAGGTGGGACTTTGTGGGTTATTACTTAGTCTTGTCCTTTCCCTGCCTGCCACACAGAAGGTCCTTATGGTCATCCTTTCGAGGAGAGCATCTGGGGGTGCCTGTTTGGGATCTGCAGCACAATTGCTAGCTCTTCATGAACTGAGCTTCATCTATGTCCTTTGGGCAGAAGGAGCTCTGGGTGTCTCTTAATTTGCCTTTGAAAGGTTGTAGGAGAAGCAGAGCTGAGAGGGTGGGACAGGCATCAGGAATAAATTGAGTTCAGGCTCTTTTGCGTGACATCTTGGAGCCATCTGTATGATATAAGCATAAAAATAATCTGCACTGATAAGAGCATTAAAATGGACAGTAATCTAAAAGTGCAATTCTATTTTGGAAAGTGGTAATCTAAAAACATCGATTTTGAATCCAGCAGATCTATTCCTGTGAGTATTAAAATATTACTCACTAAATTTAGTGACAAAAAGTACTGTTTTAAAGTATTGGAGAATGATCTGATTTTTTTCTACTGTATCATCTGTGAAACAGTCTATTAAGTTTAAATTGTTTATACCCATTTGAAATTCTATCGCTTAGAAATTTTTGAGAGTTATATGAATAATTATTTCCCTGGGCATTTCTTCCTCTTGATATTGATCCATTTAGAATAGACAAATCCTTTCCTCTGAGAAAATCAAATAGAAAATACTGTTAATGCTGACATAAAAGTAAATGATTATTTTTTTTTTAGCTTTTCCTGAACTTTTAGAATCTTCTTGGCAACGCAGTCAGGTGAAATATCGTGACTAATTTGAATATTAAATTTTAACGCAACAAAATCAAGTATTTATTTTCTGTAAATAAGCAAGTTCTTTTTGTACAAAAAACCTAACTCTATCTATCTCTGGTCAGAATTTGGTAGTATCAGTTTTACCCAATGATGCAGTTCTATCACATTTTGAATGCTTTAAAATTTTTTTGTGTGTGAATTTCACAAGGGAAATTAGGATAAGAGCACTCTGAAAGCAAAGTAGTTTGCCTTAAATGTTTTAAACCTAATTTCAAGTATTTTATTTTGTATTCCCATTTTTCATATCCAACTTCTTAAACTCCCCTTCTGTGATTTTTTTTTTTTTTGTCCTCAAGTATTTCTAATAATTGACTTTTTTTTTTTTTTTAAACTAAGAATTAACCAAATTCCAAACTTTTAAGTCCTTCTTGAATCATTATTATTATTTTTGTCTTTGGTAGGACTCTGACTGACAAAAAGCATATTTATTTTTTTAAAAATACCAGCGGTGAGTCTTAATTTTAAGAACAAGTTTTGCACCACTATTTTTGAGCAAGACTAAAACTGATATTCAGAATGTTGGGATGGAAAATTTTTCTGCCCTTGCCTGAGACTTATAAGCACTGAGTGATTAAAACCCTTGGCTTTGAGAATAAAGCTAAATACAGGTCATTACTGGAGACCTCTCCAAATGTAAAACATTATTGTTTTCCTGTTAAAGTTTGTAAAGAGGAAAGGGAGAAATGGGCCTTGGTCCTGAGGAAAACGGCCAGAAGACTGTGTTGTAATGTCAGAATGCAGGTATTTAGAAAGTCGAGATTATACGTGCTTGTTGTCATTCTGTGGCTTGTGTATCCAGTTCTGAAATACGGTTATCATGTTATAGTTTTTTGTGTTTTCCCCTTTGCTCTTCCTCTCCATACCGAGTGTTCAGAAGTACCTTCTTTCCCTGCCCTGGCAGTGAAGGCCTTATGCCTTTTGTGTCCTATTCTCTGAACTGGCATCAAGGCTTTGCTCCATTGTTTACAAAACAAAGCTGGGTATGGAATGAATGGGAAATGGAAATTAACTTTTACTTTGTGAAGGAATTTTTGCATTAGTGACTTGAAAAGTTTGACATAGAAAATAATGAAAGATCACTTGGTCTTTTCTAGATTTCTGTAAATACCTCTAATTTAAAGGAAGGCTGCTTTTTTTTTCTCTTTTTGTTCTTCCTTTTTCCTCCCTTCCCCTGGTTGTGTTATATCTTGTCCAAATACTTAATAGAAATTGATAGTGTGTTCCCAGGTAACAAATTACATCTGTCTCTGAAAATGAGTCAATGTAATCATGACAAATTCATGAAATAAAAAGGAAATACATTGCTGCAGTCCTGGGGAACATGAGTCAATATGCTTTATGTAATTATTTAATAAAACATCTCTTCTAGTGCATTGAACCAGCCTAAGATACAGAAGCAGTTGTATTTATGCAGGAATAAACAAACTTCCAGTAAAAGCTGGTGACCAGAAGTATGCAATTAGGCATTTCCAGAAATACTCATTAAACCAGTCTGCTTAAATTTTAATAAGACTTCTATGTAAAGAGGGAGTAGAAAAGACGGAGTAGAAAAATAAGAAAAGATTTTTATGAAAAGCTACTCAGATCTTCTAGTGCCCCAAATGGCTTTGAATTTTTTTTATTTAACTTCTTGTGCATGGAATTGCAAATCTGTCCAAAAGTTAACAATACAAAATCCTACATGCTAGCTTAATTCTGTTTTATGGGAGCCATATTGGTATCAGCACAGAAATGCTACATTGATAGCAAAGCTGTCATAAAAAGAATATGATGTGGGGATTAGACAGATATTTGAAGTAGTTAAGCTTTTGCAGTCCACGTGAGAAATGTCAGAGCACTGATTATCGGTACATGAATTCTTATATGAAAGTAAAGTCATAGGAAATGCACTGCTACACTGAAAAATTACAAATCACCAGGTACTTGCAGTATTTTTTGGCCTTCCTTATTTATCTTCCTGGTGTGTCTGAGCTAAATAATGCAAACTGTCTTGTATCTGAGACATGAGAGGACACATGTTGCCCAGGATCATAAGGAAGTCGGGAATAGCCATAAGAGGTTCATGACTCCAGAGGCTGGAGTGAATTCAATAGGTGTCTGGTTATGTTCCTCTCAACATTAGATTTGTACAGTTTAATGGTCAGTGACTTTCACTTTTATTTTCAGTCAGCCTTAAGTAGCATCAGGATGTTCAGGGATGGTTTACATGCACAACTGGACGTGCAATAAATAGCGTTTCACTTGAAGCCTTTACAAACATGTTTGTAGACCTATTCAAGTAATCTGAAAGGGGAGGTCAGAGAGCAACTCACAAAATGTTAGTGGATGAAGACAAGAGTGCGTATATGCATCCTTGAAAAAGAGTCATTAACCTTTTCATGTTTCACAATCTCTCTTTTCAAGTGTTATCTGATGACCGTCTATTTGTGATGGATCACATCGTGTCTTTGGAAACTGCAGTTATGAATATTGTTGCTTTAATATTAAATTCTCATGGTTGCTGTGCTTTATCCTTCTAGGGCATCAGTAGCCTCTTCAGTTCACTTAAAGTGGTCAGGCTACTTCGGCTGGGTCGTGTAGCTCGGAAGTTGGACCACTACATTGAATATGGAGCAGCAGTCTTGGTTCTGCTGGTGTGCGTGTTTGGGCTTGCTGCACACTGGCTGGCCTGCATCTGGTACAGCATAGGAGACTACGAAGTTATCGATGAGGATACAAACACGATCCGGACTGAGAGCTGGCTCTATCAGCTGGGGATGTCAATAGGAACACCTTACCGCTTTAACACATCAGGCTTTGGAAAATGGGAAGGCGGCCCAAGCAAAGATTCGGTCTACATATCCTCGTTGTATTTTACCATGACCAGCCTCACTAGTGTTGGATTTGGGAACATCGCTCCGACTACAGATGGGGAGAAGATCTTTGCTGTTGCTATGATGATGATTGGCTGTAAGTATTAGAGATTCTCTCCCTCACACACACAATGCCAAATAGCTGTGTGTCATGAATACTGATATCATAAGAACATCTGGAATTGTATCAAATATTATGCAGCTTAAAATATTTTTGGTGGCAATATAGTTCTATACACTTTCTTACTGGTTAGTTTTAAAATCACAAGTGGGAGTATTGCTGTGACTAGCAAAAATTTAGTCATTTTGGAAGCAATATTCCGTCAGTATCCTTTCAATATTCTTTTGTAAGTAAACTGTAAAATGTGTAAAGCCTGAAGTATTAAAAATTAATGCACCAGAGTAGGCACAGACAACCTTTGTGCCTCCATTTGGTATGTGGCAAAATCTTAGTGTCTGAGAGTTGTATATATTGGACAAGTGGGTTGGTGGGTGGAAGGAGGTCCAAGAGCATCTTGAAAGGGAGAGAGAACAGTAGCTCTCAAGAGGCCACAGAATCCACTGTGTGCTGAGCACACAGTCAAATCCTAAAGCAACTGGGATGATACTGGCCTTGGGCACCTGTAGCTCACATTTCTTTGTTGCAAGGGGTTCATATTGCCAAGCTGTCCAGTTTTTGGCCATGTTGTGTCACTTCAATGCAGGAACTGCATTCAAAGTACCTTGAGAGCTACTTAGAGTTAAGAACCATGTAATGGTAACCCTTAAACTAGGTCATGTTTTTCTAGAAAAGGCTGAAATTTGAACCAAAATAAGGAAAGAAAATTCTGCTTTGTACATGGAAGTGCATATCATATGGAGAAAGAGAGAAGCTTCTGTACGGTAATATTACATCTAGAGGAGAAAACAGTCAGTCCTTGCTAAGCAGAAAATTAAAACCAAATATATAATGAAACTCAATTAGCAGCACAGTGACTGTTATGATAGAAACGTGAAGCTTTGATTCTGATGTGTCATTTTACAGTGACACTGAAATCATGTACTGAGATTATGTGTGCAGTGTTAAGCAGGCTGAAGGTTAGTGAGAAGAAGTATAAAGACAAGTGTTCTTGATCTCGTAGGGATTGGGATATTTTAGCTATAAAAATTGTTAATTTTGTTCTTCTAGCTTTTTCCACTGCTAAGAGTCCCATCATCCTAATAAAACATCCGTGTAGCATAAGGGAAGTGTATCTAAAACTTGGAGAAAATGACGCGGTTTCCTCATGAGACGATGTAGCAGTTTAGTACAAAACAGGCTTCCAAACATATTTCATTCTGAAGTTGCCTGTTCAAATAGGAAATATCCTGACCTTTGGCTTATTGTTCATTGGGTTATGCTCATGATATTACCTAGACAAGAACAGCTAGTATTATTTAGTACTATGAATAGTGAATTAACGTAACCTTCATAAAATCCAGAATGTACATGGTGATACTTTGGAATTCTACCTGCTCCAAACCCTGCATACGAAAATGTGGTGGAAAGAAACTGAATTTATGCAAGATTAATGTTGATAGATGTCTGCTCTGAATTCTAAAATGAACTTTAATTTCAGCAAGTTGTAAAATATAGTGTTCTGGCAATTTTAAAATCTCACAAATGCAGTCACATTTGAGGGAAGCAATTTTGTTTATATTTGGACTTCTAGAACGTTAAGTTTCTAACCCTGTAACTGTCTGTGTATCTGAGCAGCTTTATCCTGTGAACAACTACTTAGAAAAGAGGACTATTTGCAATATGTGTTTGCTGGAATGGCCACTAAGTAATGCAGTCTTTGAGTTTACCTCTGATCTTTGTAGGGTCTTGATTGCTTTTAAGGTGCTGAAGTTTTGAGCTGTGGTCGTTCCTCAGGATGGGAGGAACAAAACTGGTTTGTTTACTTTGCAGCTATTTAGAGCTTAATTGTTGACAGACATTCTTCCACCATAAAATTTTATGTTCAAATAATACTATTTAGCCTGTAGAATTAAGCTCTCAATCATTGATCTGAATTTGAACTAGCGCTATTTTATAAGAATTTTGTCTTATCTGTTGGGTACATAGCAAATGTATGGGGGATAGCTGTGGGGAGGGAAAAGAAGTTTCCTGGCTAAAGCTTTTGTACATCACTCAGAAAAATTCATATTTGTCCCTGGCCAAGTAACATATTTGTTGTGAGCAGAGCTACTCACTTATATCACAGTTGGTGGCTACATGTTCCCGTTATGGTCCTCATTTTGCAGATGTCAGGTCACATAGATCTGCGCATAAAATGGATAGGGGCTGTGGTTGTCCAAAGCATCAGAAATAACCAATTTCAAATCAGTTCTGCTAACATGTTACTGCCCACTAATAAAAGGAAAGGGTATATGATTTCTCATTTATACTTTGCCATTAACACTGCATTTATTTTAGCACCTATCTAGTGTATGCATTGTCAAAAGCTACTGCTATCTTTCAGTAGCACAGGGAATGCCTTTTTTTTTTTTCCCCCATGAAGGATGCAGAGAGAGCCTAATTGTTTGACTATCTAAAGCTCCAATTGAAGATAGGTGGAATTTGCTGAGTCCAACCTCAAACATGTCGCTCCATTAACTTCTTCCCTGCTAGGGGGAACTATGTGAATTTGTCTTGGTTTTGAATTGGCTAGGTATAGTCTGGGCAAAAATACATACCTATATATTTAAATAGTCCAATGAAATAAGTGAAGTAATTTTACAACCTTTTCCGTATGAAATGGAAAAAACACTGTCACTTTTTCTTTGAGTATGTTATCGTTTTTGTTTAGATGAGTAAGAGAATATGTTAACAAGATTGGTTTTGAGATTCCAAAATGACATTGTAGTGTCATTAAAAAAAAAAAGAAAAAAAAGAGCATTTAGGAACAAATATATAAGAGCCAGCATTAATATTTCAAAGTGATTCCAGAAAAATTTTACTTTAAATAGACTGGAAATTTTTAATAGGAGGGTGATTTTTATCCCCTCGGGCCAATTAACCTCCTGTGAATAAATAGTAAAACTTCCATTAGCCTGATGGGGACAGATTTAGATGAGCAGAAAGCAAATTATAATATTTCCTTCTCTTTGTGCATTTTATCCTCTGTTCTTTTTGCACAGCAATAAACGCTGTGTCGAAAAAAACTAGTGGCTTGTTAAACAATACTGTGGCCAGCTAAAACCATGGTCGCAATTTTATTAGCAAGATCACCTTTGAAATTTTGGGCCGTCTCTTTATTTGTAAAAGAAACTGAATTTTCTTGAAAATGGAGATGGTGGCCAACATGTGTGAAAATGGCTGTGACCCCCACCTTCCTTGCATGGGCTGTACGTGTAGCTGCCCTACAGAAGGTCAGGGTGCAGGTCCCACTCCAGTGCACGGTGAGCACTTGCCTCCCACTGGTGGCTGACCGAGGAACTACAGCAATGTGCTGCTTGCTCGTTCCTGGGTCCAGCTTAGAGTCATCGGTGTCGCCCTGCCTTTGCGCCCTGCCTCTGAGTTTTGGTGTCAATGGTCTTGACTTCAGTTTGCTCCATGAGCTAGGCAGCCATGGGTTGGTAGGGGCACTCAAGGGCTGCTTCCATGCAGTGTGGATGTTGGCATCAAGTGGAGGGAAAGGAAGAATTTACTTTTGGAAGTGGGAACTCTTCCTACTCAGTGAACCTAAAAATAAATGTGTATATATATATATATATATATGCATACCTACATACAGACATAGCATATGTGTATACATACACAGAGAGAGAACGCGTGTATATTACGATGTGTGAAAGAAGCAAAGGAGAGTGTGGTTTTTTCTTCATGTTTGATAGTCCAGAATTATTTTTAGTAGAATGGATTTGATTTTGAAAAGCTCTTGTATCTCTGAGGAAGGCTGGACACGGTGTGCGCTGCCCTGAAGAGCATTAGCAGGCGGTGCACAGTTTTGCAGGCTTTCTGGTCCTTGTTTCTAGCAAACTTAGGTTTTGGTTTCGTTTTGGTTTACTTGGCTGAGTATCTTGAATAATTTCCGGGGACGAAAGTTGTGAATAGCAGCAATACTTTTCTTTGGTCTTGGAGTGTTGTCTATTGAGCTTCTCTGGTTCAGGAGATGAGTTACTGGTAAACAAGTGATTTTAAGATGTGCATTGCTGTCTTCTCCACTGGCAAACTGATTGAAAGGCTTGTGGTACAGTTAACACAGGACTATCGTGATATCCAAAGAGGATGTTTGTGTCAGAAATGCTCAGAATATTACACGTATTTGAAAGCGTAAGCAGCTTATAACTAATGTCCTTCCATGTGTGTTTAGTATGCTTATGCAGAGAGTGATGGAATTAATACTTTTGTAATTATGTTCTGTCTTCCATAAGACAAAACCTGGTTTCCTCTGCTGCTCAGGCACTGATATGTCCCCTTCTGCTCACTGCTTACTCCTTCTGTAAAACTGATCCCGTGGCAGAAATACATGTGTCTTACATTAACTCTTTGTAGACCCATTGACCACTAGTAATAGTACTTTGCTGTAATGTCAGATAGCTGTTTAAAAAAATAGGTAAGACCACTTCCATTTTCCTTTTTATTCAGTCTTTCGTTATGGTAAATAATAAATCCAGGTAACTCTTAATTAAAAATTTAGAGACACTTTAGTGAAGCTAACCTGGTCCAGTGGGAATTTTGGCTGAGTTGAGTGCAAATGTTGGCCTAGTAAAAAAGTTTAAGGTGTATGAACTTGTAGAAGGAAGGGCTGGCAAGTTATACTAGCAGTGCATAGACCCTGGGAAGGGATGACTGAGGTGAATCAGCTGCATGTGGGTATGGAGCCTGTGGGGCCGGCTGGGTTGGTTGATTTTACACTTGGGGCAAAGTACAAGAGAGTATGGCTTGGTCTCACCAGCCCTGGCTTCTGCTTCGGAGCCACCTTCTGCAGTGAGGTGTTGTGCTCTCAAGTGCAATGTATGCATGCGCTGTCTTACTGACCTCGGTGTGGCTGCAGTTTGCAGGGAGAAAGTGATTTACAGTCGGTTCTTTTGACATGGGTAGGTGCAACCCCTAATTAGAGTTGTGAGGGACTGCAGCATACTCATCGTGTACCCCTGGGGATGTACGGTCCATTGGTCAGCTCCACCAAAGGGGGATGTGGGCGGGTGAAAATGCTCTTGATTCTTGACCTCAAGTAATGCACATCTGTTTGGGAAGAACAAATTATTTTAAAATAGAGATGAAGTATCCAGTGGCTGCTCTTAAGGATTTCCGTTCTATGGAGGCTTGATGCTTCTGATAAGATAAGCAATTCATATTAGTATGTAGCTGTTTTTCCTGAACATGTGGTAAATTATAGTTTTGTAAAGCAAACTGTCTTCACATCTGTCAATGAACTGACCTGCATGGTTTTGTCTTTATTTATTGAGTGTATGTGTATATATAGGGAGAAGTATGAGTGGTACTACTGGAAGTAAAAGCAATTAACTCCTCGGCTTCATTTTAAAATGAATCAAAACATATTTGCTTATCCCTTTTCGCAGATGGCCACTAAATTGCTAATTAATAGGGAATACGTCTACAGACAGATCTTCCAGAGAGGCTGACGTTACATAAAACCAGGTTTAAAACCACTGTCTGGGTCTGTGGAAAGACATATATTTTCCATTTTTAATACTTGGGGTGAAAAAAAAGCTATTTCAATTTTTAGTTTCTTCCCTGTGGAGACATATGCCTCGAAATAACAGTTCTCGTATATTTTGTTCAGTGAAGCTGTCAGGTTGGGTTGCATATTGCTTATTTTTCCTAAGCAATAGCAGAAACCCGAGGACTTTCATTTGCAGTTTTCCTATCTGGGCACTGTGTCAGCAATCCCCTTGCTCTGCAGGTGGAGTAGGGATGAACAGTTCTAAAAAATGCTTTGCATTTTTCACTTTTAACACACCATAATACTGATGGATGCTTGCCTATCTGGATTTTGAGCAACTGAGCAAAATCTATCATTTCGAGAGCTTTTTGTTAGTGTTCTCGGTTTCACTGAAAGATCCCAAGCTTTTGGTGCCTGTTCACGCTAAATTCTCCTCGTTAGGTAGGAACTTCCTGGAACTGCAGGGCTTGACTCATCCAAAGTATGAAGTTCATTGAGGAAAAGGCACATGTTTGAATGCTAAACTAAATCATAAATTCTCCTGTGAACATTATAATTAGACCAGATAGTGAGAGGGATCATGGAAAAAGAACAAAAGTAGGAGTTAAAAGGTCAGACTCGAGGACACGTATACTCACCTACTGTAATAAATTTTCAGCCACTGAGTTCACGAATCAAAACAGACCAGAGACCGAAAACACTCATCTTCATTGATCTTGTGCAACACCAGCATCATGCAGTCCTGCAGCACTTCACCTGTTGTCTCTGATTAAGGTAGACACAGATCCCAGGAGTGGGGAGTATCTGTCTCAGCTTTGTTCAGCTTTGTCTGTGAATAGCTTCTTTCTCATTAGACATAAAACCAGGAATGAGGATAACATTAAGTAAATTTGAAAACATAATTAGGTAGTTTTATTTACAGCGCTCTTGCTGAAAGGAAAAGAAATCTGCCCTAGTAATGGGAACATCTCTCTGAACTATAAGAAATTCTTGATGGCTGGTATTGTGACACATGGGTCAGTGTTGCTCCTTCACAGCCCTGCAGAGGAGTAGAGTGCTTCAGTGACCCCCAGCTGGGTAGGAAGTGTTCAGAGGCTCTTATGAACAAGGATAGCCAGGAACTGATTAAAACTAGACTGTTGTTATCAAAATACGTGAACAAAATAGAGATGCATTGCAGCATCCTGTTTGATGATGTTCCTGAGGCATGATTTTTCCCCTCATAATGCAGTTCATTGGTTGTTAGAGCAAATGGATGGGGCCACGCTGTGTGGGTACTTACCAAATAAGTACCTATTGTAAGAGAAGCATGTGTATCCCTAGTACCCCTTTAAGGGGATGGGATGGGGGGCAGGGGTATGTTGAAATTGGTGTTCCTGGAGGTTGGTGGCCTGAAACCGAGGGCCAGCCAAGTGCCGGCTAGGTTTGCTGAGGAGATCGTTCAGGGGCTGAGCTCAAAGGCCTATGAGACTTCAAACCCAAAGCAACTTTTTCTGTATTCGTGGTTATTGCAAATGTGATGTTTTGATTTGTGGACATGCTGGGATAGGAAAAAGAAACCTTGCCTTGCAAAAGTGGTCTCTTGGATACCTGCTCTTTTTCAGTAACCCTGCCAAGATGATAAAAATCTCTTAGATGCCACAGACTTCACCTTCTTGCTAGCCACTGAGGCTGCGGTTGGCGTGCTTTCCATATGGCTGATAGTTTTGCATTGCTTTTCGTTCTCATCTGTCTTAGCCACCAGCAACACTACTCAAGCTAGTAATTCCTAATTTAAAGGCCTGGATATTTTTTTTTTCTTTTTAATAAGCAGGAACAGTCGTTTGAGATCTGTTCCCTTTAGTGCTTTATTACTTGTTGTTTGAGGGTAGTCATGATATTTGAAGAGCTGGTGTGTTACTGCTGTAATTGTTAAGCAACTGTTTGAGATTTCTGAATGTTGTTTTGCTTGGATGCTTTCTCCATTTGAATGAACCACCAGAAGTGTCATGGGTATGTTTCTCAGCTACACCAAGTTTCAACAAAGACAAAAGGCCAGCAGAAAATCTGGATAGAGTTTCTCTGAAGGTTAGAAGGAAGGTTTATATATTAGGGCAGGATTATCTCTAATGGTGAGATATCACTGGTTATCTCTAAATGTGAGAATACTCCATTTTTTCTTGTTAAGATAAAGAATGAGTAAAACAGTACGATAATCAACCCAAAGCAGAAGCAAAAAATCTCCCCAAAAACTCAGACAAAAAAAAAACCCCAACCCCCAGAAAAACCTCTCCCAAAACCCCAAAGTCATTGTGATAGGAAAAAAGAAAATGGGTAGACAACATTGTTTCAGGCTTTTTGACTGTATAAACAAGTCAGACAGTTGAGTCCCTTTCAGTGAAGCGCATTGATATCTCTCATCAGTAAGCATGGGACTGCACCAGGTCATGGTGGCATTTTCAGACCCATCGATGAGCCAAAGTGTCTGGCCTGAACAGAGTTACGTCATTGATATTCGGTACAGACAGGGCGTGCTGGAGAGATGCGGTCAGTGCTGACAGACCTCGCAACACAGCAAGCTCCAAACTCTTGAGCTGTAGCTCTTAAAAGTTGCCTCCTCTTCGGATAAGGATGTCTGAGGCCTGCAGGTTTTTCTAAGGGTTGCTTCTGTTGAAAGATAAAACACTGGTGTCAGAGCCAGCAAAAGGGCAGGCTTTAGGTGACAGGTATGTAAATAGCGAACTACAAAAATCGTTGTCTGCAGGCTAAGACGGACTGGAAGGTTTTTTCACGTTCACAACGCCAGTGTTAATGCTGTAATAAGTCTGTCTGAGCTAACAACCGTGGCTACATGAGGAGTGCCCCATTCGTATGGGGTTAGTTGTCTCCTCGCCACAAGACACTTCAAAGCAATATCTATAGAAGAAATAAAATGTTTTTTGTGAGTATATTAATGTGGTAGTACTTTGTTTCCTGGCCTGCTTTGGGAAAACATAAACTGACTCTCTGTGACATTTTATTTCTTACTATGCAAAAGCGAGAAAGCAATATTCTTTTTCTTGTTATTTAAAGTGTATATGACCAGATTAGAGCTAGATGAAATTATTGCTATTAAATTTCCCACAAAATGCAATTTGCAAATGGCAAGGGTAAATTGCCCACGTACTTTTGGTTGTGAGGGTAAAAAGGAGATAAACATTCCAGAGCTATATCACATATATATGCCTGATGAATCGCCCCGTGGTGTGTCATCTTGCCTTAATGACTTTAAAAATTTCAGGCTGTACTTCAGCCTAATGGATGTAGGGAATGGCCCTACCTCAGAACACACTAGAACTTAATTGCTAGAACAGTGCCAGGAAATTTTATTCCAAATCACTGTCAGTATCATGCAAATCCAATCAGGGTAATTTTTGAAGTGAGATTTTTGTGAAAATTTTTAATTCTCAAGGTTCTCACAGTCTGTTGTGTCCTGCAGAGCTTAACCTTGCTCTCCAAGACACTGCACAACTTTTGAAAGGACTGTAAATGCAAATGGAGAAAAAACAGTTCTGTTTGACAGGAGAGAAGATGAAAGCTGTAACGTGCTAATGGTTCGGTTTTCTTGGGCATGTGGGAGAGAGCTCACGCTACAATAATGTTTTAGGTAATCGTCTTTTTTCTCTTTGTTGCACAATGATTCTAAATTTTTACCTTGAATTATTTAATAGTAATGAGGAGGATAAGGAAAATAAATAGGTATCCCAGCTGTGGGTGTGTCTCTCTTACTTGAAAAACAGTGAAACGCGCTAGCTCTTTCAAACTTTCATCAGCATGTGCAGCCAACGTCTTTTGAATTCTAAAGGAACATCATTAACTTAAGTTAATGTTTGAGAAGCAAGTGCCTGATGCATCCAGAACATGAACTGAAAGGACAGAGGAGCGTAAAAGGAAAAAGGAATATTTTGGGCAGGTGAATCAGGAGATAATATACAAGAGTTTTGTTCCCTATGAAAAAAACCTTCAGAATCTGCAAGAGACATTGTGTTTTGATATGCAGTAAAGCAATCTTGGGGTTCAGTTTATAATTTTATTCTTAAATTACTGAGGTGCACAAGTATAATCTAACAGAGCACAATTTGATTTGTTGGAATTTTATTCTGGATTCCCACCTGTGAAATTGCCTAAATACCTATAGTGCCCCAAAAGAGTGACAGATTTTTCTTTCTCTTTGCAGTCCTGGGAGGCCTTTACCTTAGCAGCAACTTTATGTGAAGGATAGAAATTTTGGACAAGGATTTGGTTTTACATGAGAAACATCTGTATTTCAAAGTCCAATTCTATCCAAGAAAAATCCAGCTAGATAGGCATGGGAAAATAGCACATCCACTCATGTGACACATTGTGCCATGTATCATCTAATATGTGGAATATGACAGAAGATCTGAAGCATCTTCTAAGCACCTTTCACTTCTGCATCAGCTTCAAGAAGGATGTAGTTATTTTACTGTCTCATTGCTACTGGACTCAGGCAGACCTGCTGTAGGTTACAAAATGTTGTGGTAGAAACAGCTTACCTAGCTGTAATATGTAAGTGGTTTGTGGGTCATGAGATGTCCCTAACCACTAAGATGAGCTATCTCATGACATCTGGAGAATGAATAAGGATTAATTGTGCTTACTAGATCAGTGAGTTTCAATACATTTGGATGTTTTTATATTTTACAGAAAGATTTGTCAGCTTATAAAAATGGTAAGCAATGGTCTAGAGGATATCGATGCTGCTGTGGATCGTATGTGGTTTATTTCTTGGAGCTGAGAGCTCCGAAATAGTCTAGATCTGAACTTGACTTACTGTCCAAAGACATATCGTATCATAAGCTGCAGGAGCCTGATGGAAGAAATTCTGATCCCCTGAGAAAATATGGAATATATGTGAAAATGTCAGTATCTTTTATCCACAGTACAGCAACTCTTGCTGCAACTGGTGTGAAAAATGTGGAAGGAGACAAGTAACTTATTAATAGGCCCTCTTGCCTGGAAGGAAAGTAGAAAACTTATTCTTCTAACCAAAGGGTTTTGACAGCCAGTGGGGTCTGAAATCCTAAATGCCTTATGGTAAAGAATGAAGTAGTTGAGGTATTAAAGCCTGCCTCTTCTTACTCACATCAACACAAATTGGGAATGCTTTTTTTTACTCCTCCTTTGAAATGAATCCAGCAACCGTACCAGGTGGCATGGAAGTAAATTCTTCTGGTCAGATAATAGGCAAACCTTGCCCTTCCCCTGCAAAAATGGGTTGCTTAATAGATGCAGGTGAGTGGGATGATTCATGGTCATGGTTCGGTAGTTCTTCAACATTAGTGGGAAGGTCCTGAGGGATTTTCACTACAAAATAAGAGGGAGCTGGAGACTGGTAACATCCTCCAAGTGCTCAGAGGCCAAACTGAAGGAGAGAAAATTGGAAAATCGGACTTAAGATAAAGAATTAATTTCCATCTTTGAAATGGAACTTGAATGAAAACATAGAAAATAATGCCAGGGTTTTTGGATCATCCTGGTCCGCAAGGACCTTAAACAGTCTCAGAGCTTCTGGGCAGTTCATTAAATGAATTATGAAAACTGTAAGCTTCTTTTTTATAGTTGTATCACTTACTGACAGTTTGTACTTTCAGTACAATTTTTGTAAAATAGAAAGTAGCACACTTGGTCCAGTCTTGAACTAACCCTAATTTAATCTTCCTTTTTCAAAATCTGTCACACCTTTCATACACGGAGGGCAAATGAGTGGAATTCTACCTCCTAATGGTCAGGTCTACTTGGCACTTTGTGTGTGTGGCCCTGGACGGAGTGTGTCCTTTTGCATCAAACACACAGGTTTGGCAGTGATTTTGTGTTGTTGTGTTAGAAATAACACAGTTATCTACTGAGAATAGTTCACAGAAATGCACCTTAGATCTGACGTGGCCACTCACCTATTTCCAATTCTCTTTCCTGTAATGGACCACTAGTTCCTTCCTCCTACTTTTCTCTCACTTCCCTGCATAAACCTTCATTTCTGGGCCTGTAACTGCTCTGAGGTTTGCCATCCCACACTAGCAGCTTCATCCTGGTTTTGTTTTCTGGTTGTTTTTTTTTCCCCCACAGAAATAAGAAACAAGGAGCTAGAAAAGATACTCAACTTGCCTTGTTCTGCCCCTTTGCTTTTAGAGAGGGAAGTTATTATAAGCTGTAATTCTTTGAACTTCTTATTCCTTAAACATTTGTTTGACTTTAATCTTCTCATTCAGTTTGGTGCATTTAAATGCAGAGGGAGAGGAAAGGAAGGTGATTTTCTGTATTGCAAATAGGCTTTGATTTCCTGATTCACTTTTAATCGCCTTTTGTTTTGAATATTTTTGATTCTACTTATTCTTTCCATATAAATGCCTTTCTTCACATGACTGGGAAAACTATAAAATCAGTTTTATCAGGAATTAAGTATGCCAAAACTAAAATTTCCAGGAACTGGCTTTCTCACACTCCGTGCAAATAAGTTGACTGCAGGTTAATAGTGAAGTAACAGCAACAGAACGTGGGAGAGGAAAACGGACATTTTTCTGGAAGGGACCCTTATTCCACATAAAGTTAGCAACCTCCTGTGAAAATCATAGAGGAATTACCAAATAAGCAAATTACTTTGAGCAAACCACTGCATCACGTAGGTGCCACACTAACTGTGGGCAGCTAAAAGGAGAAGACCTAGCTACGTGCCACCTTTGGCTTATTATGCTATTCTGACCTGCTCGTGCAGAGAAAATGTCTAATGCTGCTTTGAACCTTCATGTGTATAATAAGCTCAAGTGACAGAAAGCTGTGTGAGAAGCTGTCTGAAAGAGGCATTGGGATCCAGTGGCTAGTGCCCTGTAGTGTGACACAGGGGAGCTGAGTCCCATACCCAGCTGAGGTGTTAACCTGTGGTGTTACCTTCCGTAACTTATTTTCTCTTCTTTGTCCTTCTTATGCATTTAGACTTTGTGCAGAGAGGCAGGGAGGGACTCCTGCCTCTCAAAAGACCATCGGTCTTAACTAGAGCTTGAAGTTCTGCTAAAATGCAAATAGGTGTTATTACAGATACCCACTACAATGGCATCTCTGTTGGTTTACCCACTAATCATGACCCATAAGTTCTCAACTGGCACCTGAATGATCCTCAGGCAGAGCTCCATGCATCCAGCTGTTCTCAAATAAAGGGCAAGTCCCCTTCCTTGCTCTCTCAGCCTGCCCTTCCTGAAGAGCCTGTATCCATACATTGCAGGGCTTCAGTTGTGTGAACCATCCTGCCATGTCTCCATGATCCCAGTGAGGTCATTGCCCTGTAACTGCATATAGTCTTCTATGTCTGCCTGTTTTTCCGCCATGCTGCCTGCAGTGGCAGAGGTGTTTCTGAGAGGTACCCGAGCATGCTGAGTCCCCAGTACAGGCTGAGAATGGCACTGCAATATGCTCTCTGACCATGACGGGAGCTTTCTGGGAAAAAAAAAAAACAAAACAACAGAAAAAGGGGAGAGGCATGTGGGTCAGATTTTTTTTTTCCTTGCTGGTATAAGAGAAGACAGCCCACTCCTTGTGAAAACTACAATAGACAAATGAATCAAAGCTTCTCCACTTGTGTTTAGAAGTATGGGAACAGCGGTACCTGCGAGGCAGAGATCTGTATGACACTGCCAAGCATCTCCTGGGGTATGACTTGAAGCTGCCAAGTGGATGGATGCTTCTGTTTTCCAGTGATGGCATCAGAAGGTTGTCCTTTCAGGGCAGTACAGATGACCATCTGCTTTTTGGGCTCCTGCTGGTCTCTTAGTAAATGCACTGACAGGCGTGAGATGGAAGAATGTAGCTACAGAGTTTCCCTTGCTTCTTTTGCTTTCATGCTGGGGTGTGTGTGGGTGGACAACAGGGTGAGCAGGCGTTGAAAGAGAGAAATAGAAACTAAAGTTGAAACTAGGGTTTCTGATTTTTCCTTTTCAAACTCTTAAACTTCTTTTTTTTTTTTTTGGCTGCTTACCAAAATAAACATAATCTTACCCAGTGCATGTTTAAGATGGTTGTTTCCTCATTCTAGTTACAGACCTGTAGTCCAACAGATGAGCGATATTTCTCTTCTTCGGTCCTTGCGGCTGAAAGAGCATGGTTTGAAGCACGATGCTTTGAAGCAGACAGAGACTTAAAAAGGGAATTTGAGATATTTATTTATATGAGGAAGAGCGCATGCTGGGGCATGAGGTAAGAGTGGACAGTTGACTGTACTGATTTTATCAGATTTGATTATTGTACCATACAAAGTGTATGAGATTCTGATCAAGATTATGCCAATATAAAAGATATCTCCCTTCATGAGGGTGTAGTTCGGATCCAGAGTGAAGTTCTCTTTTATTCATATGTAGCCTTCAATAATACGGAAGACTGGAGGGAAGGCTAGTGTTTTATGGGACCATTGTGTTGTATCACTCAGTAGCCAGACAGAATAAAATGCTCTAAGTTATTACCAGTTTGGGTAGAAATGGAAAATATGAGGCAGCAGGCAACTATAGTAGAAAGGTATGGATGGTTCAGTACACGGAGTACTGGTATGATTGCAAGGGTCCACAGTGGAGTGAAACGGGCAGTTCAGTGGCCAGTGAAATACTGGAGCAGATAAGACATTCAGAAAAGCAGGGAAGATAAGAGAGCCTGAGGGCAACCACACTTCTCAAGCTGTTCCCCTTCAGTTGGGAAGGAGAGCAGTCTGCTATGAAGATTGTCTCATCCCATCGGGGGAGTAGCTGTGGTAGAATTGGTCAGGCATGGAAGTAACTTTCTAGCCTTGCACACTCTTCACAAACATGCATAAATCAGTGTTGATGACATAAGTACTGTCCTCGTAGTAGCATTTTCCTTTCTACAGCTGTTCTGTAAGCCACATCATGGCTGTGATCGCTCTTCAGCAGAGATTTAATTTGAGATAGTATCAGAAGCGCAGAGTAGTGGGGAAGGAATCTGGGAAAGCATTTGGCTGTTTCCTGTAAGCTTTTGGTGTTGTGTACTGCCAGATACCCTATACAATATGCAAGCATAGTGTACTGACTGGGTAGGGCTTGAGAGGGGCTGGGGCAGGCGCAGGTTTTAAGGTAATATTGCAGATAAGTGAAGAGTTCAATTAGTCTTGTGTAAATGGGCAGTGAAAGAAGCTGCTTCCCAGAAGGCGGCAGTATGGGTGGAGAAAAAGAAAGAACTTGTATCCAAGGCTGCTGTTTGTGTGTGTGTGTGTGTGCTGCTAGCATTGCTTTCCTCCTTTAATTGCTGTCTCTAACCTTATACTGCCAGACAGTACTCTATCCATTTAAGAGGAAACTATCTGGTTTTGTACCATTTTCTAGGCAGCGATGCAAAAAATGGTTGATACACAGTAATGTTTGCCTGAGGCCGCATAGCCAAATTCCCCACTGCTTGCTAACTGGAAGGTTTTGTCCTTCAATAGCTACACAGTCGTATTTCTGTTTTAACAGCTTTGGAGGAGCTTGCCATCAGTTGCTGGTTGTCTAGTGGACCGATTGCATTCCTGTGAAGCAGGGGTACTTTCCCAAATGACCTGCTATTTGAACAGGACAAACTCAAATACCAAAAGGAAGCGTACAGAAGGTGGAAGGAAGGACAGGTAGCCTGGGACGAATGCAGAGAAATTGTCTGAGAGGTCAGGGATCTGGCCAGGGACATCAAGGGCAACAAGAAAAGCTTCTGGAGGTAAGTCAGTGATAAAAGGAAGACTAGGGAAAATGTGGGCCCTCTCCATAAGGGAGACCTGGTCACCTGGGATATGGAGAAGGCTGAGGTACTCAATGGCTTTCTTGCCTCATTCTTCACCAGCAAGTGCTCTAGCCACACCCCCCAAGTCACAGAAGGCAAAGCAGGGACTAGGAGAACGAGGTACTGCCCACTGTAGGAGAAGACTAGGTTCGAGACCATCTAAGGAACCTGAAAGTGGACAAATCCATGGGACCTGATGAGGTCATCCGTGGGTCCTAAGGGAGCTGGTGTATGAGGTTGCTAAGCTCTCATTATATTTGAGAAGTCATGGGAGCCCGGTGAAGTTCCCATTGACTGGAAAAGGGGAAACATAACCCCATTTTTAAAAAAGGAATAAAGGGAGTCCCTGGGAGCTACAGGCCAGTCAGTCTTACCTCTGTGCCTGGCAATATCATGAAGCAGGTCCTTCTGGAAACTATGCGAAGGGACATGGAAAATAACGACATGATTGGTGACAGCCAACATGGCTTCACTAAAGGCAAATCGTGCCTGAGAAATTTGGTGGCCTTCTATGACAGGGTTATAGATTTGGTAGATAAGGGAAGAGCAACTGATGTCATCTACCCGGACTTCTGGAAAGCATTTGACACTGTCCCGCATGGCATCCTCATCTCTAAATTGGAGAGACATGGATTTGACAGATGGACCACCAGGTGGATAAGAAATTGGCTGGATGGTTGCCCTCAGAGTTGCGGTCAATGGCTCAGTGTCCAAGTGGAGACCAGTGATGCATGGTGTTCCTCAGCGGTCAGTACTGGGACTGGTGCTGTTTAACATCTTTGTTGGTGACATGGACAGTGAGATTGAGTGCACCCTCAGCAAGTTTACCAACGACATCAAGCTGTGTGTCATGGTCGACACGCTGGAGGGAAGGGATGCCATCCAGAGGGACCTGGACAGGCTTGAGAGTTGGGCCTGTGCAAACCTCATGAAGTTCAACAAGGCCAAGTGCAAGATCCTGGACCTGGGCTGGGGCAATCCCAAGGACAAATATAGGTTGGGCAGAGAATGGATTGAGAACGGCCCTGAGGAGAAGGACTTGGGAGTGTTGGTTGATGAGAAGCTCAATGTGAGCCAGCAATGTGCGCTGGCAGCCCAGAATGCCAACCACATCCTGGGCTGCATCCAAAGAAGTGTGGCCAGCAGGTCGAGGGAGGTGATTCTGCCCCTCTGCACCGCTCTGGTGAGACCCCACCTGGAGTACTGCGTTCAGCTCTGAAGCTCCCGACATAAGGGACATGGACCTGTTGGAGCGGGTCCAGAGGAGGACCACAAAGATGATCAGAGGGCTGGAGCACCTCTTCTATGAAGACAGGCTGAGAGCACTGGGGTTGTTCAGCCTGGAGAAGAGAAGGCTCTGGGGAGACCTTACAGCAGCCTTCCAGTACCTAAAGGGACCCTACAGGAAAGATGGGGAGGGACTCTTTATGAGAGAGTGTAGCGATAGGATGAGGGGTAACAGTTCTAAACTGAAAGAGAGGAGATTTAGATAAGATATTAGGAAGAAATTCTTGACTGTGAGGGTGGTGAGACACTGGAACAGGTTGCCCAGAGAAGTTCTGGATGCCAAGCATTCAAGGCCAAGCTGGATGGGGCTTTGAGCATCCTGGTCTAGCGGGAGGTGTCCCTGCCCATGGCAGGGGGGTTAGAACTAGATGATCTTTAAGGTCCCTTCCAACCCAAACCATTCCATGATTCTATTAAATGCCCATTAATTGCAGGTCATTTAAAATGCTACGGGATTGCTTACTTCTCACAGTTCATCGGGCTGTAGATTCATCTAAAGTACAAAAAGAGCACTTGCTGTAATTATAGCTGAAAAACAGCAAGTTTCCTCCAGAGCCTCTGCTGAGCCACATCTAGGGTGGGTAGGGAAAACAAGATGCTCTTCTGTGCCCCAGTTCTCAACGATCAGGTCCTCTAGGAGAGAGAGGGCAGCATATAAATGTGCCAACTGGAGGAAATAATCAACACACAACCCACAAAACCCGTTTACCCTAAGGATCAGATTTTACTTTCACATTGTTTTCTCCTCCACTGTCTCCAGCGGTGCTGTTCCTGAAGTGTTCTGGGAGGAGTTTCAAAGGCTCTGGCCCCACAAGAGCTGCCAGTGTTTTGAGAGCTTTTGCAGTAAAGGAAGGCAAAACATCTTTCATTGAAGGGTTGCATTTCTTCTGAGGTTGACTCAGAATCTCTGCTTGTAAATGTACATTCTCTGCCTCATATAACATTATTGGGGCAGATTTTCAACTTATGTCACTTTTGGATGTTCAAGGAATTTCCTGTTGACAGAATTGAAAGCTGTTTCATGTGCTGTCACATCATTTTTCTGTTACCCTTGGCAAATTATTTTGACCAATATTTTCACGGCTGCCTGATAATTTGTGTTTTAGTTCTGATTTTCTCCATTTGGTATACGGCAAATGTGACTTTGTTGCTAAACCTCTGAAGCAAAATAGAGCTATGCATACTTAGTACCTATAAAAAACAATGAACCTGGCCTTAAGAATTGTAACTATGTATACTGCTGGCCCACTGGAAAACTCTGACCTTGGATGACAGGAGGTAAGACAGGCGTAAGAGTATATGATTTTTCAAGTTAATGATGTATGTACCCAGATGTCAATGGCACCTATGCAGGATGTTTAGTAGAGAAAATCTAAATAGGACTGTAACAGTTAAAATGCAAATGAAAGACGTTAATAGAGAAGCCTAGTAGCATAGGCTAATTCTGCCAGCTTAACCCTCCTAGTTTTTTGTGGAAAGAACTGCACATTCAATGCTGGTATTAATTTTTCTGGTCCTGTCAGGAAGGAGCTGCAACTTGCAGATATGCAGTTTCTCTAGTGAGAGAGATGACTGCACCTTCCCAGTATCAGCTGATAAGCTTAGCGCTGATGTCTGTGCAACAACAAAACCATACTGTGCTTCTGTATTCCTTGCGTGATCTCTATGCTGTTTCTGTGTTTTATCATTGTGTAGTGAATACACTGGGTATGCTGTAATTCAGACTGCGGACTTTAAAAATTACAATCAGACAAGTAAACAGAGCATAACAACTATGATCATCAATTCAAACAGCTTGATTGGACCAGTGTCTTCCCATTAGAAAGGGAAAAAAAACCCAACCCTGAAACAATGAGCTTTTTTACTGATGGCTTTGTGCCTTCGGCAGACTGATGATGTGTTTTATGTTGTTGCTTGTGTTGTGAGTCCTCCCTACCGTTCCTGATTTTACTGCTATTATCTGTCTGCTGCCATCATGATAGTATTAGAAACAGAATGTAGCGACATCTATAATTAGGGTTGTCTACACACTTTCTTTCCATTTTCCATTTGACTCATGTTCCTAACTTCCTAAATCTTTCAATTTCCAAGTTGAGATAATCAAGGTCAGCCGTTTCTGAGAGCAAGGGTGGTGTTTGTCCATTTAACAAAGCAAGAATTTGATCTTCAGATATACAAGAACAGCAGGGCTGGAAATTGAAATTTGGCAGCAAGAGAATACTCATAGAGGTGATTTCTTAGAAAAACCCTAAGCTTTTTTTCAAGAAAGTTACCAACAATGTAAGGACCTTTAATAGTGACCCATGGGAAAATGCTGATCTTGAAAGACACAAGATTATGCAATTACTGAGCAAGCCATATACATAGTTTAACTTCAGTGGAAGTGCTGAACAAACATGAAAATTCTATGTGTTGCCTTCACTGGATGAATCACAAGAGAATGAATCATGCAGAAGTGACAGGGAGATACCTGACTTTAGTGTGACTCAGGAGAAGATGGGCATGTTTAGCTCCTGAAACCCACTGCCCTGAGGACAAACTAAGACATATAGGCACCCTTTGTGCTGTTTTGTTTGCTGACATCCTTAAAGCATCCTCCTTAGTGTCTTTTTTTGAGGAGTGATTTCCCTTCGGCTGCGTTCCTCCCTAGCCCACTGCGAGACCAGAGAGTGCTGTGTGCGTTTCATTTCAGGCACTGTTTTTTAGATATGTGGGACTGGCAATTTGTGAGTTAATTGGTGATGTCTGCGTGCTGCAATTAACCTAATTATGGCTTTGGTTACATTAATTAAACTCTTGTCCTGGACAGCAGCTGTTTAATCATTTGCCTTCAGGCTCCCCCTCAGCTGGGGTCATTCTGAAACCTGCTGTTTTGGGTTGGCAGAGTTGAGGAGTGAGCGTGTTGGTACCAACAGTGCCCGGACTTTTTTCCCCTTAATCTTAAACTTTCTCTTACTGAAACCCTATTGTAAAACTTTAAATGTTATTGATCAACTTCTATACTGCTGGTTTTTTGGAAGCTCTTGAAAGTGTGACTCTTCTCCAGTGTGGTGGGAGAGCGCCTTTTGCACCAGCTGACATTGATTTACCTGTTGGTGCATATGTGCACTTTGTGTTATGCTTATGGATGCTGTGCTGGATGCACAGACCCTGAGAGAAAAACTAAGTTTTGCTTTGCTGCTGTAGCAATTCTTTTTTCAGTGTAATTAGCTGTTTTGAATCACAGCTTGTTTTGGGGAGCTGTTGACTTGTAAAGGGGGCAGGATTTGGGAGCTGAGCCACAATGAACCTCCATAGTTAGCTCTGGCAGAACCAGCAGTGGCATAACGTGATAGGAAAGTGAAGGTACTGGTTTAGGGCTTTATGAGATATTCCCATCTTTGTATAGCCATTTTGAAATGAGCAGTGTATTTTTGGTATTTCTACTGTTTAGAAAGTCTGCAGAGGTCTGGTGCAACTCAGTAAGGGTGTGGATTTTCAGCAGAAAGCACTTTTAAAATCTATTTCAAGGTAGAAAAGAAATGTAGCATCATTGACTTCTTGGAAGTAGATAATGTCAGAGACTCACTGATTAGATCTTGCACTCTTCAGTTGTGGTTGCTTCTCCTTTGTCCTCTGCATGGAGATACTGCAGTGGTTGTTAATTCTCACTGCAGAAGAGTCAATGTAGTGGTTCAGTGTTTGTCAGCTGAAGGGTGCCTGGCTCATGCTCTTCTTGGAGAAGAGAGAAGGAAGGGAGAGGAGGACTTGGTCAGTGAAGAAACTCCTTTCCTTCCCAACTCGTCGTGTTGTCTAGCTGTTTTTCTGTTGAAAGCTCTAGCCTCTGGACTGGCTTTTTAGACCAGATAACAGCAATTCAAGCACAGTGCAAATGTTGGGCTGTTGAATGGGAGGGTGGTGATAGACTGTATCATTTAATGACATGGTGGTTTGTGTTAGTTCTTGAACTGAGTAGCCTTCATCAGGAGCACTTTGGCAGTACCTTAGAGGGATAAGGAGGTGTGGACATGGGGAGATGGTACTAGTTTTAGAAATTAGATGTGTTGCACATAAAGGCAATACAAAAGGTTTGTGCCTAGAAGCTGAATGTCAGAGATGGTAGCTAGGTTCAGCTCAGACGAGCACCTGTAATCCAACCACACTTGTTTTCCCTCACAGCAATTCATTGAACATCCAGCTGGGAAGGCTGGGTCAGATTGTGGCTTTCATGAAAGGAAGGAGAAATGTAGGTCTTCTGTATGGACTACATTATCTGCCAGAAAGCAATGAAGAAGTGGTTACTTAGCACAAAAAGACTGTAACTGTAGCGGAGTGAGTCCTGTGGCAACATGGATGATGCTACACCTTTTTCAGAATACCTCAGATCTTTTAAATTTGAGCACTTAACGTATGCCTAGGACTGGTTTGTCCACAGCCTTGTAGCAATTGTAATAATTCATATGCCTATAAAAGTTTCCATGCTGATTTTGTTAGCATGTTTTCATCCAGTCTGTGCAGAACAGTGTAAGTGACTGTAAATGAAGTGAAAAAGGAAAGTGGGTAATTCCATGGAAAAGTATATTATATGGAAACGTAGACTTCGCTGACGCTGCACCACTAGCTTAGCGTTTAACGGTCAGGGAGTTAGTAGAAAGAACTAGTGCAGGAGCTGTGTTGTCTTGATGGTGTATTATTGGAATTGGTGATACACAAAAAAAAAAGGAGAAATTTAGTTTGTGTGTGTGTAAAACAAATATTTTTACTTGCTGATCACTTCACATTTCCCCTATTTTTGGGTTCTGGTCTTTTGGGGCACTCATTCGGCTTGTTTCAGCTGAGGGTGCTCTGCAGCTTGAAATACCAAGCCTCAGGTTAGAAAGATTGCTTTTCAGAACTGAGAAGCATTTTAAATTGATGGCACTTTTACAGTGAATACCTTTCCAGAAGACTGAACAGCAGCAAGCCTACAGAAGCCAATTCCTTTATACATTGCCTTATCCCTTGTGATTGCTGTGACGATTAAATAACTTCAGAGTAGAAAAAGTTTGAATGGCATTTGCCTTGAGCATTCTTGTGCAGTGCTTTTTTAATGAGCTCTGCACACTTCCAGCTTGCAACTTCTGGTATTTAAAGCTTTCTCTGTGCTTTCACTTTTATTTTAATGTTGATGAAGTGTGGGTTTTTTAAAAAGACTTTTATTAGCAGTTATTCTTTTTGTGTGGAGTATGAAACCACGGATTAAGGCAAGCAAAGGTTTTATATTCATTGCAACTTAATTCTGTTGTAACTTAAGTCTAGCTGGAAGTATGAGTCTGTCAGGCAGTACAAGGGTAGTATAATACAGGAAGGAAAAAACCCTGACAATGAACACTCAAACATTCCAAAGTATTTTTTCATACGCTTCAGAAAATATTTATAAATATTCATGAAACTGCTGTGACAACACATTCCCACTATCACAGTGCTGTTGGAAACACTAAAGGACGTTGCTTCTCTTCTAAGGCTGAGAAAGAGGAGACTGTATGCAAGTACCAGCAGAGGGAGTCAGGACTGGGCATTAACTGCTGGAGATTTTCAGATCGTAGTGGTCTTCATCTGGAAGGGGAAATATATTCTTGATGTGTGGGGCGAAGTATAAAAAGCCTTCCTTTAAGAATCTTCCGCCTTCTGTGTGATACACACATATGTTTTCTCCCTCCTGCACTTGGATTAGGAAAATGATAACACATTCCAGTAAAAAATGGTTTACTGAGCAATTTCCCTCTTTCCTGTGCCCTTCTCAGAACTTACTAATATGAAGCATGGAATGGGTAGCGTTTAGAGCTGTTTGGGATTTCACATGTCTACCTTGTCAGTGGTAGAAAAATAATGTCAAATAGGAAAGGCTTCTAGCAAGATAGATCCACACAGCTGGAGAGGAAAAATGGTTCAAGATGTTGGCAGCATGCTCAGAAGAACCAGCATCTCCTCTCCTTCTAACTGCAGAGCAGTGATCTCTGGATGGATGGATGGATGCTGTCCCTGATGGCACAGTGATGAGGAGAATGTGGGCAAGTGAAAATGCTATTAAGAGACTTGTGGCTGTGCAGAAGCTCTTGAAGTTCTTTTCTGCCAGTCTGCAGAGTAGCACAAAGGACTTTAACCCTCCCTTTCACACCCTGCTTGTGACAACCTCTTTACTTAGGCTTTGTATGAAGGATACTGTTAGGACCCAACATTTTTGTTCTCTTTAGTTCCCTCTGCAATAACCTCTCTGGATTTGTTGTCCAGTCCCCTTGGCTTGTTCTAAAGTGTTTATTCTTTCGTCTTTCTGACTTATTGCCTAAGCTTTCAGCATTGAAAAAAATGGAGAAAAGTAAATGAAAATCATAGGGTATTTGCTTTAAGATATAAAAAAATGAGCAATTTATTTTCATTAGCCTCTAGCAAAGACAACATTCTCACCATACTATTTGTTATTACAGGCACTGTATTTCTCTGGTCTGACTTGCACAGTCTAAAGTGTCTTGCATTGCAGTCACAATGCTGACACACTCTTCAAACAAAGCTTTTGGGGATGCTTGTTAGCCACAGCTCAGCCTACTACCGCTGCATTTCACTTATTGATCTTAGTGAATGACGTCCTAACTCAAACAGTTTCTTCATTAAGCAGGCTTTTGGTACGATTTCTTTTTCATGGAGAAATGGAGATTCACCCAGAGACAGTGTTTCTGTTTTCTCCTGGGAGCTGGTTACCAAATGTTGAGAGAGAATTGGTGCTTGTTAGCCTCTAGAAGCTGCAGAAGGTTCTGGACACAGAAAATGGATGTTATGGCCTGCAGAGAAAATAAGCTGATGGGCAAAGGGCAAAGCAAAAAGGTGAAAAAAACCCACCAAACCTACTGCTTATCTCTTCAGTGCTGAGAAATACTGCAAGTACAGTGTGGGAGCCAGTGGGGGCTAGTGTATAGGGGAGAGGATGTGAGCTGGCAGGTTTGAGCTGAGTTCCCAGCTCTGTCACACACTCTCCCGTGTGACCTTATGCAAACTGCTCCATGTCTTTGCTTTGCTTGCCTTGCCTCTCTAACTCTTCACTTCTTACTAATACAGACTGTCTTTTACTATGCTCTGTAGATATCGTACCACTGTGTAGTTAGTCCTTCCCTCTAAAGTGCTGCTGAAGTGTCTTTTTGACTTCAGGGATATTAGGGTCCGTAAAGGCAAGCCTGTCCAGAAGACCAGACATTTACGTTTTCTCTGTATTTTTTACCAGTTCAGCTATCATCTGATGCTTTGTGTTCCCCAATGCTAACCTCACCTAAGTTCCTTCTCTGCTTTTCCATCCCCCCTCTTACTTATTTAGGCTTGCATCCCTGTACTTCCCCTTCCTCCCCTCCTCCAACCCGTGAAGACTCCTTGTTCTCTTGACCATCTAATTTAGCTTTCATTCCCTCCTAGTCATTAGGCTTCTCTGTTGAGGCCAAGAAGGTCTGGCAGCCTCTTTGATGGGTCTGCTAAGCTGTTGATTTAAATTTTGCAGGCTCTGTGATGCAGAGAGACTGCTAAATCACTGCTCCCGTGACAGGTTTCTGAAGGCTGGAAGAAGACAGAGTATTGAATAGAAAATTGGAAGAGGTGAGAGAAAACAGGAGGGCAGAACTTCTGGAAGGAAGCATAAAGAGTAATATTGGGCCAGGTAGATGACAAGAATTTGACAGGGGGAAGTGGTTTAAAGAAGAGTGTGTGTGCATGTGGGGTAGATGGAGAAAGGCAGGATAGATGGTTATTCATCAGAAGGACATTTGTCAGAGGGAGCTGAGACCGTGGTGGCTGGATCCTGAATGCTCAACATCAGGAGTGATATTTAGGGACAGCTTCAAGAGACGCTTCTCCAGAAAATCTAGCTGTGTGGTTTGCAGGTAGACTCTCTTATTTTAAAAAAAACTCAAAACCATCAACCAACAAAGCAACAAACCAAAAATCTAAAAAAAAACCCCAACACTGAGGCTGTGTACCATTCAAAGCATGTCAAGTGAGCTTGACAGGAAAATGTTTTAATAGCCCGGTACTCATGTGCTGATTGATTACAGCAACAGATCAAAGATAAGTATTCTGTCAAGAATCATTAATTTCTGTCAGCCAGTAGTAGCTATATAATATAAAAAATTTGAGCTGTTGAAAAGCATTCTATCCTTACCTTGTTCCTAAGACCAGTAAATGAATATTCATGGTAACACACGCAGTTTACAAACGGTTCTTCACTTCACATAGCTTTTTAAAAGATAAGCATGCAGGTTATTACCGCAATTTGTTAAGTGCTAAAATGAGTTCCTGCATTTTTACTTCTTTATAATTTGATAACTTCAATGCCTTTAAGTGACATGGAATATATTTACCACAATTGTTTGCCTAACTCCTACTGTTAGTCTCCAGTTACTGTATGAGCTGTAAGATCGTCTTGTTGTCTCTATCAGTGGGAAGATCTGATAGATGCTACTTAGGTGATACTGTATGTGACAGAGAATTACAGAAGGCACGATCTTCAGTCTTTGAACAAGGGAAAGACCTGTGATAACTGCAGAATCTCCTCTTCTGGAAGTCTTCTGGTGTTGTGAAAGTTAACCTTGATCCACAAGAATTATCAGGGAAAGCTTCCTTAATGAATGCTGTGGGACTGCTGCAGGATTAGGCTAGATCCAGTGTTGTGTCAGCAGAGAGAAGGGCTCTGAACTGCCTGGACTTTTCGTTTTGAAATCTAAATATCAGGATTTAAGTTCAGGAGGAGCCATATTTCTCATATTATGTGCTCTGTATCACAGTGATGAACAGTTTACTCTGAGGTTTGACTCCTGATGGTGTGTTAGGGCTAACTTTAACTGAGATTACGGCTACTTCTACCAATTATTACAGCCACCTTATATTCCTGTGGTTCCTAAGACTTTGTTTATACACACATGTGAAATCACTTAAACCAATTTTAGAAATTACCTTTTTCCTAGGATCTTTTGGGAGTGCTAGAATAGTAGGTGTTCTCCACTTGCTGGGGCTGGCCAAGTAAAGCTTCCTGGAGCGTGACTGCCAGAAAACACATTACTCTGGGGAGAGGTAAGAGCAGAGAGGTCTGTGTTTATGGCCAGATACACCTGCCTCTTCCATTCTAATCAATTACTTCATGGTTAAAAGGCTCCAAGGGTATGAAAATGTTTGGTTCATATCCCTGCTATATTTATGGAGACTGGAACACGTTTAACCATAAAAACTTTTTTTCTCCTTTCTCTCAAAATACCCAGTTGCCTAAAAGGTGAACGAACTCTATAGGAAAATGGGAGAGCTGAGTGTAGGTCTCTGCTCCTGCAGTGACGTTTGAAACGCAGGCCTGTTGTATCTCAGATGTACATTGGTTGCAGGGAGTATAGTTGCAGTCTTCCCTAAGCAAGGAAAAGCTTTGTGTGCCTAACTACTGGATGAGGTTTGTAGCTGCATATTATGGACAGGTATTTCATTACCTTTGAGAGTCCTCTGTACTTTCTGCTGGCCAACTTCAGCTTATTAGCATCTGCAAATGCCGTTCTTGTGTGCCTCACTGGTTCCGGCACTGCACAAGCAGTGTAGTTCTCTAAAAAGGTCCCAATGGGATACTACTACATCATTACTTCTGACGGTGTAAGTTTCTATAAGTGCAAATGTATTTGCATTTTGTGCTGGCTTGCTAGCAAACTCACCAAACCACAAAACACAACTACCGGACATTTTTTTGATCTCAGATGATTTCTATGTAAAGTTTACTTTAAAAAGAAATTGGGCAGTATCTCTTATGCAATAATATCTACCCCTGAATATAACGATGTATCTTTTTTTAGAACTTAGGTGCAGAGTTCCCAGCTGTATGCATGCTTATCTTTACTGCTGCTTTTTGTGCTGCTGGGTCAGCCTGGAAGACAAAGCATCTTCAAGATTGGAGCCATAGGAACATTAATGATTACCCATTTCTGAAAGTTAGGCTATTACTCTCTTCACTACTCCAGAGAAAAGTATTCTTCTCACATGCAGTCATCCATGCTTTCTCATTAAAAACCTAAACAGTTGCTTCAGGTATTTTTGATAAGCCATATGTGTCTTCACTAACCTGTCACTTCCCTCGTCAGTAAAGCAGGCCCCTAGAGAAGCAACTGTCTATGAGCTTTTCCCATTTCCCATTCCTGTATGTACTGTATGCACCTATTGATTTTGGTCTGCAAGCACATCTGTGACTAGTGTGTGGGAGGAGCATGACTCAGACCTTGTCGTTCCAGTGACAATTATTCTTTAACTGTCTCAAATTAGTCTTCATCTGTGAATGTCACCTTTATCTCAGACCTCATTGACTTATTCAACATCATTAAAAACTTCAGTATTCTTATTTGTGTTATAAACACCATCAAATATTTGTAACTATTTAATGACATCAGAAGAGGGAATCTTTTGGACCAGTTTGTCTTTAGGTTTGTTTGGAAAGTGTTTGAAAACCTGGTATGGAATACAGTCACATAACTTGTTTGTACTTCTTGTGCCCAGAGGTAAAAGATGTGTATGTGCAAGATGGGAATGGCAGGTCATGCAGTGTCAGCTGAAGAGCATCTTGCGTTCTTTCTTTGGTTATTGAAGTAACACCACTCCGGGAACCTGGTTACCAAGGTTATTGTGTCAGAAGCTTCAGAGCCTGAGCTGCAGGGAAGCAAAGCAGTCAGGTACAGCACGGTCCTGTACAGGTACAGCTTTAGGGGCTTGATTTCACAGCAAAGTTGATCTGAACTGAGAATTAATTGTTGTCCTTAACTCAGATATCCATTCATCCTGTCAGGGGCAGCGGTGCTCTTAACTCTAGCTGTCTGCCCTGTCAACTGGGCTTGACAGCTCCTCGGTGATTAACACAATCTCTCTGTGCAGCCAACGTATAGGTCACAGGTTGTTTTGCAGTGTGACCGCTTGGAGCAAAGTCAGCTCGAAGGGGGCTAATGAGCGTAAGCCAAGTAAGAAGACCCATGGTTCATCTCAATTACACGCTTTCTGTTGTTTTGAGGGTTTGTTTAACTAGCTTTTGGTTTGGGGACAATGCAGTTAATCTGGAGAAGTTACTTCTCTCTGTAATCTATGAGACAAGGGATGTGCAATTTTTACATCAGCTGGCTGGGTGAGGCCAGCACTCTACCACCCACCTCTGGTTCACTTCACAATGAAACCATAGTACCTTCATCCCACTCTGCTTTTATAGTGGGATAATTTATAGACATTAGAATTTTACCTATTCTTTTGTTCTCAGGGAATACAGTCTAAAAAAAGACTGTGGTGTACTTGCTACATAGACAGCAAAAGCTTTCAGTGGATGAAAGTTAGTGGTCGACAAGAGCAGTTTTGTCTCAGTATTTCTCCTAAGTCATTCCTTTATTCACAGGCATACATGCTCACACCTGTGGAGTAGTGTTTAAAGCCTATATTTAAGTGCATAGATGAGTTGAGGTTTTAAGCCTGATGAGAAGTGAGATCATTGCAGCCTTGGGAGGCCTTGGGTTCTTCCTCCTTGTAGTCTTACTGGTGGATTCAGATCTGAAAGTAATCAGCAAGAAATGCAGCCAGCTACCAACTTCCCACATGGGCGCTCTGGTGGGAGTAGAGGGAATCTACTTGAATCCATTTATCATTGGAAACAAAGGATTACTCTAAATGTCTCACTTGAATGTAAGATACCTTAATTAAATGGGGTCTGGAGCAACGATCAAAAGGAATCGCACTGGAGAATGCTGCTTGGGCAGTTGTCAGCAAGTGACTTTAGCTACCAAACTCTTGTGTTGCATCAGTGATGGGGGAAAGTGCAGCCGGGAATTCAGTATGTGTAAGTGCTAGATGATCACTTTGGTGTGCAAAATTCAGACCCAGTTCTGAACTCTCCAAGGCCACAGGGTAGGTTATTGCAAAATCAGTCTCAGGGATTGCCAACAGGAATGGGCCTGAGCCAGCAGTAAAAAGCCCAGTAGAATGTGCAGCGTTGTAGGGAAAGGGCCAGAAAGTTTGGATAAAAGACGATCTTCTTGAGCCTCTCCGGAGTTCCCTCCTGCAAGGCTTAGTGGAAGACATCATACAAATCACAGAGGAAATAGGGTAAATGGAGGAACCATAAAAACTACATATGTAAGCAGTTTCACATGAAAAGAGAACAGCTTTTCTTTTTTATTCACTCCCTTCTTTAATCTTTTCCTAACTGTTTTTTTTTTTTTCATGTGTAGCTCTATTTCAGTAATGGATTTAAAAAAAAAAGAGAGTTTGCTTCTAATTAGGGGTTAACCATTTCAGATAAGTTCAAGGTAGATAAAAAACAGCTTTCAAAGGAGAAGCCTTCATATTGGTGCAAGTCAGTAAAAACCTAGAAGCAGTATCTGGAGATTTAATTTTAACCAAGTAATTGAAAATGGCCATGCATTACCCTGTATAAATTGCAGAAGAAAAATGATGCCTTTAAATGGCTCAGTCGTCATTTAAGTGGTGATCTGTTCATTAGTGCTGGGAAATGAAATGGAAATCCATTTCAATTTTCTAGACAATTTAAATTTTATTGTCCATAAAATTCTACAAAACAGTAAAATAGTGTCCTTTCTTGCAAATTGCAGAGGATTTAATCAGATTTTGCCATTTTAATAATTCTCGTTATGGTAAAACCTGCTAGTGAATACGTTCAGCTGAAGTCATCCCTTGTTGATAAAAGTGTCCCACTGGTGAATCTGGCCTCGTATGTTTGGAATACAGATGGTTTTTGCAGCTGTAATCTGTTTGTACAGTTAGTTTCCTCTTGATAATCAAATTGGCTTAGTCTAGAGCAAGGCTTAGCATTCACTGAAGTACACATGCTTAAAACATAGACCATCATCAAGATCCTGCTCCACTTTTAAAACCTTTTATGACCCTCCTGAAGATGTTCTGATAAATATCTTGTTCTTTACAGGAATTGTAGTTGTTTTAACTGGTTGTGAAAATCAGTACATTTCCTGGCCATTCTGTTTTACCTTATCAGAGATGAACCTATCTTGTGGGGGATAAACCATGGAGAGGTAACTAGAAAGTGCCATTTCTGTGGAATTATCTTTTTTTCACTAGTCTTACCTTTGAGTAATCACGCGGACTTCCCCTTGCAAGTCTTCTTGCCTGTTGGTCTTAGTATCCCATGTTGTTGTATTTTGACTGAAATAAAATTTGATTCTGCAAGGAGCTTTCTGCTCATCGATTAAACTGTAACGGTTCTCTGAAAGTCATTTTTGTATCAAGGGCTAAGGCCTTAATTTCAATTAATTTCTATGCATTACTGTGTTTGCAGTTAGTCGTGTCTGTCTTACAGTTTAAGAATTTACCTGTAAGTTGAGGCAGAACATATATCTGCGTATCTAGTTTATGATGCACCTTTGGATGTAAAATGGTATTACCCCATTGGGACTAGCCAGTCAGTGGAAGTACATGGTCTTGCAGAAATATTGATGCCTTCATATAATTTACGTGAGAAGATTCAGGTGAACTCATTGGTCTGCAAGTGCTGTTCGCTTATAGAATAAGAACATTCAGGCCTGTTTTCCTGAAGGTGAGAGAAGCTCATGATTAGGAATTTCAAAGTCTAGCAACTTGCAGTCTCTCTGTATCCAGCATGCTCTTCTCTTCAATTCCTTTCAGTGTCATGCTTGTGTCATCTTCTGTTGGCTACCCTTTACAGCAAAATGTAATGTACGACCAGACTCTTACTCCTTCATTTTGCAACTAACAACACATCCAAGTCCTCACAGGCAAATTCTGGCTTCTTGTGCATCTGATTACTTTAGTAATCTGCTTTTCTGCAAGCATATTGGCTGCAGTGGAGTCTGTGGCTGTCATTATATCCCCCTCTAGATGACTGCTAGCGCCTTTCAGTGTAAATATAATACTAAACTGTAGCTGTCAAAACAAATGAATTATGAGTTTGGGAATCAGGATTCTTGCCATTTCACTTGTTTGGACACTTCTTAATTTGCCAAAATCCAGACTTTGCAGTGTTAATTAGTGGGATTGTGTTAATTTAGTCAGGTGCTGCTGTACAGAGGTAGGAGCCTTGTCCCTGGAGGTAATAGCCACCCTTCCTTTGTATGGATTGCCAGGGGGCCCTTCATCCTCTCTTTTCATAATCAGGCTCTTGGATCCAAGATGCAGCCTTTCATAGAGTGCAAACTGGTGTTGGCCCTTCACTGTGAGTTTAGAGAGAGCTATTTGTGCTGGAGAGCTTTCTTGCAGGGCTGATGCTGAAGTTTGTTTTATTGGCTTCTATTCACTTTGGCTCTGATCGCTCCTCTGATCAGTTTTGGTCTGTGCACTTTCCCATGCTGTTTACCTCTGCCCAAACACGCTGGAGGCAAAAGCAAGACCTGTTAGAGATTTGTGCTGCCCACGATGCCCAGGCTTGTGAAATTCTTGTGAGCCAAAACACCTGCGATTGCTGCTACCAGCTGTGTGGGTGCTACCAGATCAAATCAAAATAAAAAACCTTCAGTTCTAAAGCATCCTGAGGGATGCTGGAGTTCAGCATCTTTGGAAGGCTGGTGTTTTACAGACATTTACCTCTCTTCTTCCATAGTATGTCTTAAATGGGCAAAATGTAAGTGGTTTCACGTCCCTGAGATAACAGGAGGTTATTTGCCTGTGGATCTGTGCTGCTACTGTAGCAGTCTGCTTTTATTTTGTAGTTAGGAAAGGGTGTGAGGAGAGAAGCAGTGGGAGCTGCCTGCGATATTTGTTCCATAGCTGTTCTTAACTCTTCCCTTTCTGCCCTTGTACGCTGCAGACAGCCTATTTTAAGGTGCACAGATGTTTCTACTACTCTAGTCCTTGGTAGTTGCTTAAGTGGCTTCTTAGAGCAGCTGTTCCCTTGTTTATGTCTCTGATTTCATTGCAGTTCTTGTTTTTTTGGTGATGGGAAGAGGAAAAGAAATAATGTCTCTGATGCTCTGTTGTTTAGCCCTTATCAACTGTGTCCTCACTGGTGGCTTATCCTTCTGCGGGGGAGGCATTTCCATTGTAGCTGGAGCCCAGTGTGGTTCTTCTATGTCCCATCTGTCGTCAGCAGGGTGATTTCAGGAAATGTGATAAGTGTGAGAAGATTTGCAGTAGCATTTGACTAAGAGTTTAATAAAATTTGCCTGTGGTCTCTCATCTTTCATCTTAGAAGTCAAGTGGTTCTGCCACAAAGCTTGATGCGCATGTCCCTCATGGCCTATTCAGGCTTTCCGCTTTGCTCTTTGCCATTGAATTGATTTTCAGACTTTCTCAATTGATAGTAGTGTGCCAGTTCTTTGATCTTTGCTGTTGCTGCTGCCTTGCTTTTGCTTGTGGGGTACCTAAGCTGAGGTGCAAATTACAAGCTGGTGGACCAAAAGAGGAGGGTGGTGGAGGAGTGTATCGGTTCAGCCTGGGAGAATAGAGAAGCTGTGGGAAGAGCAGGATTTAACAATCACTGGAACAGCATGGGGGAAGAGCTCCTCTGGGAATTTACTTTCACTTCAAAAAATGTCTTTTTCCCCAAGTGTGAAATTCAGGAATTGATGTACATGTTAAGAAGACAGTAGCAATTGTAATTTGTTTTATACCATGAGAAAATATTATGTAAAGATATTGTGAAAATTCATAAAGTGCATAATATTAATCGCCCTATTAGATTATGGCTAAATTCTTTACATTTATTCTTTACTAGCTAAATTAAATGATATCTCTACATTGGATTAATAAAAAAGAAAAGGTAGGAAAAAAAGATTACAAATAGGAAACTAAAATATACAAAGCCTCCTAAGAAGTAGCAAATGAAGCAGCTCTGCATCTGTCCTGATAGAAAAGGGGGCAACCTATTTAAATTCTGTACTATTCTAGAAGGTTATATAGATACTCGATAAGTAAATCTTACTTTAGATGCTTTGGTTTCAAGTTGCAAGTAACAATTCTATCAAAACTAGTGTTGTAAACAGTTCATTGATAGATACCTGTTCAGTTTGGTATTTGCTTGCAGACTGTAATTAACAGTTCAGCATTTTTTCTTTTAACTGCATGCTCTCTACTTATAAATAGGCATAATTACCACTAATCAAGACCCCTAATCTCAAGCAATTATAAGATCTTACATTGTTCTAATTGCACATTTAAAAACAATGTAGTTTTCTCATATAATTATGTTATAATCCATACAATTTTTAATTTCTGCTTTTCTTTTTATCTGATCAATGTTAATTTTGTGTGACCTCACAACGTGTTATCTGAAAAATGCCTTCGAGGCATGCAATTTTTGTGGTTAATTTAGAGTTATGTTTCGTATTCAGTGAGAAGTGGTACAGTGCAACAGGTTTTCAAGGCTGTGCTTTCTCCCAGCCATCTATGAACTCAATAGTTTGTTGTAAACAAGGAACTTGTTAGTGAAACAAAAGTGCAGTTACACATTTAAATCATCTATTATTTGTAAATACAGGTGCTTGCTCTTTGAATAGTATTTAGGATAGCACAAGCTACTGCTTAAGTATGTAAAAGGGGTTTGTTTTGTTTTTTTAATTGTTAAGTGGAACTTTTATGCAGACAGATAGACAGACTTTCTGGATCAGCTTTCCAGAAAGTGAAAATGAAGGCAGTTCAGTGTTAGGAAGTAGTGCAAGTCTTGGGGGCAAGATGTAAGAGGTTGTTCGCTAGTTGATGTTGGTTTCACTTGTTGCTGTATAGTTCTTATGCACACATTTTGTATGCAAGGGCTTTGGATGAGTGCATTTTGAACAAATCATCATCAGTCTGATGATTCATCTCAGGAACCGCATGCAGCACTTACATCTGTAATTGGGGTAATTGCAAACCTCTCATTCTTACAGATAGAAATTCTTTCTCTTATAATTCTAAAATCAGATCCCAGATCTTTTACTGTGGTAGCTGAGACCTACACTGACTTGTTTTTATTTCTCTATTCTTATTTGTTACATCATTAAAAGTAGCAGATGATTTGCTGACCTTTCCAACCTGTGTCTGACCTTCATGATTCACTTGTGCGGGTAATTGGCTATTGAAATTACTATGCTTTTATCTTTGACGTTATTTAAACACTGGTTTAAATGGGGTAACACAGACTGCATTGTAAATAGGTAGCCACATTGTTCGGGACAATGTGTTTTTCTTTATCTATTGTCAGAAAAGAATATTAATGTCGGGGGTGGGGGGTGGCTATCTTTTCTGAGGGATCATGACATTCATGGAGAGGAGGTGTTTGCTGTCTGCTTGACGTTCTGTAGCTTTGTGTGCAGGCTTAGACCAGGCTATTGCTTGCTCTGCAGAAAAAAAATTCTCCATGGTTGCTACAGGCACAGTTCCTCAAAAACCACTGCACAGCCTCCATCCAGCTGATGCATCGGAGGAAGCTGTTGGGGTCAGATTAATTTGTGACTTTTCTGCATGGTGCACTTGTGGCCTTGCTCGAGTCACATCCATCCCATACAAGGATGTTTCTCCCTCCCACCCTTTTACATGCCGTAAAATACTTTTCCCTAATTCCTCTGATCCCCTGCACATCGGACTGCTAAGGAGTTGATAGATTCTATAGAGTCTGTAGGGCCACACTACAAACTCTGGCCAAGGGCTCAGGGACCTTTGGATGTTGGCGTCTGACTTGCACCGATGCTGTTACAAGGCAGTGGTCTAATGTCAGTGTTCAATCAGTCTTGAAACAAGGATTTGGAGATTTCGCTCTGCCATAAATTGCCCAACTTTCTTCCTGTAGTAGAGTGTGTGTTTCTGAAATCTTTCTGGAGCTGCAGTGTACTGCAGTGGGTTCATTTCATTATTCCTTTGAAAAGACAGAAAGGCACGCAGCTATCTATTTCTATGCAGAAGAGGTCAATGTTTAATATGCTAATGTATCTACCCAATATTCGGCTGCAAAAATCCTTGGCTTTAATGTGTCTTTAATAGTAATAAAGTGGTTAGCTAATGATAAATTAAGGTTTGTAAGTTTGGTGATTTTTTTAAAAATAAAAAATTAATGTAGCAGGAATCATTTTTCTTGCCAAGACAATTTTCATACTAGAGCATAGTAGCTGAAATTTGCAGTGGAAATTGCTCTAGGACTGCTCGCCTCATAATAATCTAAATGGAGAACTGTTTCTTTCTGTTTTTTCTTTAGGCTTCATGTAGCTGGACGGTAATGGGACAGAGCGGGGACTCCCTTTTACCTTTGCTAGCATAGAGGTATACGTCCCAAGATAGTGAACCAGCAGGTCTCACTCTTCACCAGAGAGCAAGAGATAGTTGTATGCGCACAAGTATGGTTGCCCAGAAATCTACAGATTAGAATTTGCTTGTGACCCTCTTCCTTATCTGTCACCTATTTTCAGCTGGCTGGCAGAATAACGACGTTTGTGGATGCCTTGCGCTGCTGCAGTGTCCTGTCAGTGGGACTTGGCAGTTTTGGAGGCCTTGGGTTCGGTTTCTCTTAGGGAACCTGGTAAAAGTCCATGTAAGTAAGGCCTAAGGTAGCAATATCGTAGGGTTGTGTCTGCACCTGCATAACAGAGAGCAAACAGATGTAGTTAGGGGAAGGTAATGCTGGTCAAATACAAAATACTCATGGATTAAGGAGTATTTGTAGGAAATCTGTTTTTTAAAGCATTTCTTTCGTACACATTGCATCGGACTGCCCGGTATGCTTTAGCTCAGGCACAAGTTAAGGTTAACAGAGAAATAATCTATACATTTCTGGTCACTGTATCACTATTCATACTCTCCACTTTTTTTAAAACCAAATTTGCATATTTCTAATATACATTTTTATACTCATCTGTACAGAGGGGTAGTTGGAAAAGGGGAGAGTTGGTCTCTACAGGAACTCATAAAAAGAAAAGAAGTCATACAGTGTCAAGAAGGAATTCTGTAGAGAATCAGCTGTGTAAAGGCCTTGAGCAAGTCTAAATTTAAATCACATCTCTCTTGATGATCAGGGAAAAGACAGACCTGTAAGTTTCTCTTGCACATTATCAAAGGGTTTTTGTTGGTCATAGAACCCTAAACCATCTTAGTTGGCTTAAGGATGTCTGCCTGTAACACTGACCTGAATAAATAGCTGCATTCTTAAAGGAATGCATGGGATGAGGAATTTTTTTTTTTATTTATTTTTTTAAAGAGGGGGTGAGGAGGAAAGAAAGAGCAAAAAGGGGTATTTCGACAAGGCAAAACATTATCATATTTTTTTATAAATTTGGCTTCTCAATTATTTATTTATATCTCTAGTGGAAGAGATACTGACAATTTGGTGCCAGTTTTGGAGGACAGGAAATGATAAAGAGGAAGAACTTCCTTAGCAAGCCAGAGCACTTAACTGGTGGTTATCAGCTCAAGCCAGCCTTTCACTTATCACTGACCTGATTCACAACATAGGAAAGTTCTCCTTAATGCTTCCTGTCCTTCCCATTCATTCTGGGCTGCATTGGCTGGAAGAGCCTCCACCCCAGCCTCTGCAAGCCATCAAAACATGACCATCGAGATTTGCACCAGCCTGCTGTTCTGTCTTGGGCTCCAGCAGGCGGATCTTCTCAAGTCCTGTGTGTTTTCATCTGCTTCTCTGCACACCTGGAAACACTGATTTTTTTTTCTTTCTCATGTTTATTCTTAAACCCATCTTGATGAACCAGCTGGCTTCTTAAATATGCTGAAAGAAGTCAAAAGGGCTGTGCAGCATTTGGTCTGCATTCGAGGGCTCTAGCTCTTGCCTCAGGCCTTGCTGCTGTTCTGCCTGAAGAATATAAAACATAATATGAGTTTTTATGTATTATTAAACTTACATAGATAAATCACTGACCCATGGTAGCTGTTTATTACATATTCCATCTTCTGCTTTGATGCATTGTTGTTGTCACACTGAGGTGGGTAATGATGACTCGGCTTACTACTGTGGTAATGCACTTAAAGCTTGGAAATCTGTCACTGATGGCATTTCAACACAGGCGCTGTAAACCAGAGACGAAATTTTAACGTATTTGTCTTAAAATTCTTGTGTCTTCTATTGTGGTTTTGTAAGGGTTTGGATACTACTGAATTGTTCGATAGACAAATAGTCGTGTTTCAGGAACTCTGTGTTGCAGGACTCACCATCACAAAGGTAGGTGGTGGTCCTTAATTTGTAGTACTGAAGGTGACCTATAAAATGCTTGTGCTCATCAGGCCTTCCTAACCAAGCACTGCTACTGCGTGCATTTCTATGGGCCTGGCATGTCCAGTCTTAAAGCACAGTGGAGCACAGGCTGATCATCACAACTTATTATGTATTATGTCTATTGTTTTTCTTCTTTTTTACAGCCCTTCTGTATGCAACCATTTTTGGTAATGTGACAACCATATTTCAGCAAATGTATGCTAATACAAACAGATATCATGAAATGCTGAACAGTGTCCGGGACTTTCTAAAGCTCTACCAGGTCCCTAAAGGACTGAGCGAACGTGTGATGGATTACATCGTTTCCACCTGGTCAATGTCCAGAGGAATAGATACTGAAAAGGTAAGTAAATTAAACTGCAAGGAAACAAGTCACATCCTGAAAGTATTTGATTAAAATAAACAGGAGGTACTTTCTTAGTAAAGAAGACAAATATTCTCTAAATAGTTCCAAGTAGTAGCTTCCCTTAATTTTAAACTTTCAAATACAGTATTTCATCTATTCTGTCATACTGACATATGTTAGTAGTAAAAGTATGTATGTGTTGCCGGTGACATGTCATGAAATAGTATAAAAATGAGGAAGGAAAGAGCTTGGTTTTCAGTAAACAAAGAAAATAACTAAATAAAAAATTCTAAGTTCTAACACAACCTCAGAATTTCTTCAAATGAGATTGTTTGCAGTATTTCTGTTGTGTGAGGTTGTTTGCAGCTCTGTGGGCCTGAATACAAAGTAAAACTTGTTTTGTCTTCGTAGAATTTGAACGTAATATTCTGTGTGCAGGTTAAAGATATTAATGATAGCTGTAAGTCATTACCTTAGTAATAATGTATTGTTTGAAATCTACCTTATGTGAGGCAAATGTTATCATCCTAATTCATTGAATTTACAAGTAAATTCCCATTGTGTCTTTTAAAATAATAAATGGCCTTTCACCAGAACAAATGTACAAAAGCAACTTGTTGCTTTCATATTAGTTGCCAGCTTTTATGGAGATAGATACTGCTTTTCTTCTGCTTGTAAAGAGATGTGGTTTGGGGGGTGGTTCATTCAGGAAATCATACCAGTGCTCTGGTCACCAGCCTCTGGTTGGCGGCTTAATTTAGAATTCTAAACTGTAGATTAAACAGTTAAAAAGCAAACAATCTCATTTTTTGTCTAGCCGTTAAAGCATCATTATGAAAGAGTAGAACAGATGTGGCCTTGTACTGGGCTGTCTGGAGACCAGTGGGTACACAGAGTACTGTTTGCTTTCCTAAATGGTCTTCAGCATATCTGCCATTTAGATCCCAGACCATGATTCTGGGAAGCACTGCCTGGCATACTAGCTTTCAGAAAGAAATAGTATTTTAGTACAGAATAGTGCTGCTTACAAGCTGCTCTGCCTATTTTCTCACAAAATATCTTTGCACGGGGCTATGAGTTTGAGCTAGGTACGTTTGGGGAAGGTGGAGAGGCAACATCTGAGGATATATAGTGTAATGAATGCTGGTGCTTTCATTCACCCCCCAGTACAAGCTCCTTTCATCATTTTAACAAAGCAACAAGAAAAAATTGCTATGTAAAACATGTTTGTTTTAGCTTATCTTCAAAGTTCATTCTTGGCTTCCTCTGATAAGGAGAGAAATGCTTTAAGGATGTCTTTGGAGACAGCAGGATAACCACACCAAGCACAACTCACTGTAGCCTTTGAGAATTATCTTAATAAACAGTGAAAAAACCTCTCAAATTATCAGGACATCAAAGAGCTTAATATGGTGTTGATTTCAATAACTGGTGTGTTCATAGCTGAACTGCCAGTAGCGATGACTGTAAAACCAAGAAATCAACTTTCATCTGCATAGCAAAAGCTCGCGGATACGAGACCGACGAATGGCTGTGCCAATCCATAAACTCTCAGGTCTGAGCTCCGTTGGTTTGATGCCTGTGTATAACTTCTAGGATGTCATGCAATGAATAAAACATGTATTGCTCCTGTGACAGAACAGCGGTAGTTGTGCTGCTGTGTAATGCAGTGCAGCTTTCTGCAGATGAGGCAGATATTTAAGGATGAACTTAACGCCAAATCAATCTTCTCACTATTTTGTAGGCCACAAATTTGTCAATTCAGTGTTAACTGCAGGCATGCCAAGGAGTGAATAATCAGCTAAAAGCAAAGTCTGTAAGTCTAGAAAATGCCAGTGTAACAAACTTTAACCAAGAGCTGCTGAAAGATTCTAAAATTAATCCATGAAGATATGTTTCTTACCGCCCATACAAATGAAAGTCTTCTGCCATTTGTCTGTAACTCTCAAATGTCTTTAATCCTTTTAATTTTTGTGAAGTCTGGAGACAACTTCTCTAAATGGAGAATGGAAAATGAGTTAGCTTCCTCTCAGACTGGGAAAAAAAGACGTTTTTGGATAAGAGCCTCATTTTAAATATTCTCTTGTATATTCAGGTTTTCTTACTACTATTTCTACTACAACAGCCCTTTTTGTGCGTGGTGTTCAAGTAACGGTGAAGTGTGTGTGTAATTCCAATATTGAACTTTGGCAAGCATCTGCAAATGCTGAATGTTTTTGTTGCCAGAGTAAATGAGATAATTGCAAAGACAGCTATGGCTGCTGCCTGCGTTCCATGTTAAATGCTGGTCTTGCTGCCCCAACACGTTCCTGTGAGCCTGCAAAACTGAGAACTAGTGAGTTTGGCTGCTGCTCCCTGTGGGGCAGCTGAGAGATCATCCATGAGTGCCCTACACTTAAGCACCATAGAAATATATCTCTTTCAGAAGTAATATCTGTAATAGCAGGTCTGCTTAGAGCTGATGTTGGTGGTAGAGTCGTTTGCCTTAAGAGTAGCAAGTGTAATATCTGGAACCAGCGCCTTGCACAGAGTTATGGGCTTGGTTCTCCGCTCAGATTTTGTACAGAGCCCCACTGCAAGGCGTAGGCATAACCATAGTGCTTCCTATGTTACCTTCACGTTTTCCAGGAGCGTTCGCTTTCAGCCATCTCTTTCCATCCAGGAAAATGTGTGGGAGTGACTCTGAAGCTCACCCAGAGTGCTCCTAAATTGGATGGAATAGTTATTACTGAGAAGAAAAAAAATGAGACTTGGTGTTTTTTCTCAAGTAATATGTCCTGAGATGTACTTCATCATAGGCTATTCTCCAAGGATTTTGTCATCCCAAAATACATTCAAGTTACTTACTTCCAGTGTTTTTGCCAGGAACTTTTAATCTGTACATGCAGTAGTAATTCTGTATTTTTTCCACGCGGCTGTCTGTATTATATTAAGAACCTTCAGAAATGGCCCTGCCTGGTACCTGCTGTGCTAGGGATCAGTTTGTGTACCCACAGGAGCACACATCGTGAATTGCTGTGAGGAACACTGCATTTGGAGAATAAAAAGTTGCCCAACACAGTATCGTACCTTAAAGTCCTTTCCTTGTGTGAACAAAAAACCTGTTACTGCCACTGAGAGGTGAATGTGCATACGTGCAAATCTCAATGTTATGAGTTAATGAAACTTTTAATAACGTTTTCCTTTGCTAAAGGAATATGAGATTACACTTCATATAATATTCTGTCACATGGAATATGTAATTTCTGCAGGCTTTTCATGAAATCTGCCTATCAAAAGGATGCCTAACTCTAGAAACCTACCCTCTAGAAACAATCCTTCAGGAAGCTTTTCTCCACCAGTTTCTGTTCTGCTGTGCTCTCAGTTTTACTGTCTTAAAAACCTGATGCCTTATTCTGGTAATTCAATATCCAGCAGAGCATGTTGCTGAGATGAAACCATTATTTTCCTTCAGGTATTGTAAAGTAGACTAAGTTAGTATTGTGGCTTATGTGTATAAGTAATATAAAAATAAATGTATGAACTGAGATTAGGAATTTTAAAAGGAGGAGGAAAGTAGTTCTTCAACTCTGTGTAGTTAACTAGGTGTAATAGGCACATATAAGCCATGCACAGGAATCGATTGCCTAACTTCCTTCTCAGGTTTTGCAGATATGCCCTAAGGACATGAGAGCAGATATCTGCGTGCATCTGAACCGCAAAGTTTTCAAGGAGCACCCAGCCTTCAGGCTGGCGAGCGACGGGTGCCTTCGAGCGCTTGCCATGGAGTTTCAGACAGTGCACTGTGCCCCGGGAGACCTGATCTACCACGCCGGCGAGAGTGTTGACAGCCTTTGCTTTGTGGTTTCGGGGTCTTTGGAAGTAATCCAGGATGATGAAGTTGTTGCTATATTGGGTGAGTTTCACAGCTAATAATATACATTGTGCTCGATACAGATGCATTTTTATAACCTTTTCTACTCAAGCACTTAACTCATTCTTTAAAAAGCTTCAGTCAAGTTAGTAGGTTTGCCACAGCCTGATGAGGTATATTTTAATGAACTTGTGGGCTGTATGGTCTTAGATGTTTATTGTCTGGAAAAATCAAAAGAGAGAGGGAAAAAAACCCCACCTTGCTTAATGTCATGCAGGAGCATTGTGTAGAGTCATTGACTTGTCCTTCCTCTTCCACATAGGTAAATAGGAAGGGCAGTCAGCTCATCTCCAGATTGCTACTGTATTTCTTCTGGTCAATGGAATCTGTACTTGAGCATTGTGATCCTGGTCATTCTTGGGGTTCTCCCTGTTTCTCCACATCTCTTTTTATTAGAAATTCCACTGAGGACTTCAGAAAACTTATTTTTAAAGTACTTGGTATCCCTGATAATAATCCACTTTTGCTGAAAATTTTCCAATTAGCTTTATTTAAGATCTCATGTTGAAATACCCTTTATCTCTTTTAAAGTCAAGTAATACAAAAATTTAGAGCTGATTTGTGTTAACTTGGAGTGACAGCTTTAGGTTGGAGGCATTAAAAAGAAGCTGATAGTGGTGTGAACAACATTCTGAGGCAAAGCTAGGAGAAGAAAGTGTGATAATCCAATAGACGTAGATGAATCATGGGGTGGCTGGAGCATTGAGGAGGTGATACTTATCGTTTGATTCTGTCAGACCTTTTTGTGATAAGGTAAATTCTCACGGTGGCTTAATCCAGTACCTGTCACTCATAGAAGCCTGGAAAAAGAGAAGAAAACAGCTTGGTAATCTTACTCTTTCTGAACTCATACACCCAACTCTCCTAAGAGGAATGTCTACTGGAAAATGAGGGGGCTAATAAATATGCTGAGTTCAGTTTTTCTCTACTTCTGCAGAGGATTATATATATAGCATATGGTGAATTTAGTGTCCTGAGGAATCAAGTTCATAGTATTTTGTGCCACACAAGAAACTAAAAAGATGAAAAGCAGGGGGGTAACTGATTCTCTTTTGTTCTAGAATCACCTGTGCTGTTCAGTGCTAGATGATGCTAGCAACCTCTGTTTTTCTAAGTTGCACGTCAAGAATGTACTACCTTTAGCCGTGTTGAACTCTCATGAATTAACATGGAAAATACAGAACAAACTAAAGCCTCTCAGTTTGTGTCACCTTTGATACCATAACGTGTCCTCCTCTGTCCATCACAAGAAGAAAATCTCAAAGCATCTTGCTGCTGCATTTAGTCACTATAGGTAAAAAGCATTGAAATAGAATTTTTTAAAATGTGCTTTAAAGATGCCAATTTTCTCCTCATCTTTACCAGTAACTTCTGTGTTTTATCATAATACTGGCTTTAGAAAACACTCTAGCCCTAGATTCCATGAGAAGTCAGCGTTAAGTCAACCTGAAGCCCTAATCCCTGCTCCTGCAGAGTGATAGTTACAGATAAATGAGCCTGATCCTTTGGTATCTGAACGAATAGAAATATTATGTTATTACTGTTCTCCTGGGACAGTGGGACAGTAATTATTGATTCCCTCCACACTTTTTTTTCTTTTTTTCTTTTTTTTTTTGAATTTGGAGTCAGTTCTCTGGCTCTCACTAAAGCTGATGAGCTCTGTCATTTTCTTTGTGAATATTGTAATCAGAGAGGAGAGTAAAAATGAAGTGGCATCTGTTTGTGATTCCGTGAGATTTCATTTTGGATAAACATGTATCAATTTTTTTGTTTCAGTTACTGGACTAAGGAATCCCTTTCCTTCCATGTGTCTGTGTACCTTCCTCCCCCAGGCTATGAAACTTTCTGTCAAAGGTTTCTCTTTCCTGATAAGAAATTATGTGGTTAACTAAGTTTTTCAGTATTCTAAATCATTTGGGCTTTCTTCTCCTTCAGCATTGTATAGTGTAGCCACCACGTTACTGAAGGCTGCTGCAGGAGATGGGTCAAAATTTCCGCCCTAACTTTTTTGTACTCTCAGATTTCTTATCTGTAGAGTAGCAATGATTCTTTTTTTTTTTAAAATTTCATGTTCAGCTAAATATGTCAAGTTCTTGATAAAGTACACCAGATAAAATGAGGCGCTACAAGGGGAAAAAAAAAATAATGTCTACATTGCACAAGAAATGTGATTGTTGCTGATCATTCAGCTAGAACAGCCTATGCTGTAAGTTTTGTTTACCAGTGGCAACTAAGCATAGCTATGAACATCAGGCATGTAACAGCATACCATGAGAGGTATTTTAAGTAGGTAGGTAGGTAGGGTAATTTAAGTTAACAGGTATGTTGGAGAGACTGTGATCTTCTCTCAAACATCCTTGAAATAAAAACAAAAAATAAGTGTATAAATTATTCAGGGTGAATTATTTGCTCAGCTTTAGCTGTCACTTAATAAAGCAGCCTTTGCAATTTGCAATGTAGCGTGTATCTTCTTTACAATGGAGAAATAAATTGCATCTCTAAATTAGTCTGTGTGACTGCTGTACAGCATTACATAAACCAAAGGCAAACTATGCTTAACCCTTAAAGGATCCGATTCATATGAAAAATTTTGAAGTTCTGAAATCATTTAGCCTTGCAGACTAGCATATAAAAGTGTATTGTGTAGCCCTGGAATTTGGAGTGTATTGTGTGCACTTGCATAATATCCTTCCACATCAGTTCTGTGTAATACCCAAGAGACAGGCATATTCTCAGTTCAGGCTCCCGTTCTTATACTAAAGCACTGACTTCGATTTACTTGTATTAATACGAGTAACGAGTTGGAAGAAATTGCATACAGGTCAGCAGTGAAAAAATGTACTTTTTTTTTGTCCCCTAAGATTGCCTTCCCCTTTAGTTTGACTTAGAGACAAACAAAAAAAATGAGTAAATTTAAAAAAAAAATAATTCTTTGCAATGTTTACTGTAAAAATTTAAAGACATTGATACATTTTGTATGACGTTTGATTTGTTGGGGTGAAAGACGTGTTTTTGAATTCTATCCAAAATTTCTGCTGAAATAAAGAAATTACTGATGTTCATGCAACACAGTCTTTGGATTTGCTATGTTAAAGTAACAAAAAGAAAAAAGTAGAAAAATACCCTTAAACCAGGTGATTTACTTATTTGTGATTCATTCCCATACAAATGGGTCAGAAAAGGAAGGCATAGCAAGAAAAGCCGCTGTATTACTATGGTTTTCTATGTTAATGTGTAAGTATCTGAGTGGGATTATGTAGAAGTGAAGACTAGCTAGTGGGAAGCTGCTTGGATGAGATACAATTCTGTTTTCTGTAGTTCACTGCTCTCCCATTTACACGGTTGTTCTTGCGTAGGGTGAAGTGCTGACGTAGACTCAGCACTTGGTGGGAGATAGAGACAAATCACACAGTCCCTGCCCTGAAGAGAACTGAGGCGAAGCACGGGTCGGGCAGGGCTTCCATTAAGAGACTGTTTTCAACTTGGCTTTGCTTTTAACTTTTCTAAGCCTTCCCATTTGGGCTGATGCTGCTTCATCCATCTGAGACTGACGTATTTCTTTGAACTACTCTTGCTTAAAAACTTACCCATTTATCCAAATGTGGTTAGAGAAAATGGGTTGTTTTGTCGCTGTTAAAAACAATCAGCCATTTACGTGCACTTCATTTGGCAGCTCTAGTTTCTCTGCTTTGGAGCAGACCTTTCAGGCTGAGCCACTGGCCATCTGAAAACCTGACCTTACTGCGGGTCTTTGAAAAGTTAACATTTACTCATGCTCAGGAGAGATTTGCTACATTTTAATTTAACGAATATCTTCTTAAAAGATTCTTCCTGAATTAAATGTGTTCCAGGCAGGGACCATAAGGTCTGGCTGCAGCTTTCTTTGAAATACGAAGGGAAAAAGGGATTATAGCACAAGCATGAAATAAGCCTACATAGCTAGTGGTTGTTTCTTAATTTAGGGAAGCCTGAAGACCTAAACTGTCTTTCACTGCACTTTTTACAGGCTTTTTTACACTATGAAGGTATACATTTCCTTAGTGCAGCATGAGAATGTAGATTGGTTGGAACTGCAGTAATCACAAGCTAATGTTAGAAGTCCAGATGAGCAGATGACGTGCCGTTGCTGGGGCTGACGGGGTGCTTCCCTGGTCCTCCAGCCTTTTAGTCTGGACCTTTTTAATCTCTCCTCACCATTGCTAGAGGAAGTGCTACTTCTTGTGTTATGTCTGCAACTGCATGTGTGCGTAGATAATTTAATGAAAAGTATAGAAAATAATGGCATAGTAGCAAAATTAACTTTTCATAAGCTTTTTCTGGAAATACACATAAGGACTGGATAGGAGGCCTTGTTGGAAAAGGATTTATGTTGTGTTAATATGTATGTACAAATGACTGAGAAAAACATTTTTTTTATCTTACTAGAAAATAATCAATTCTGTTACATATGACTGACATAATTGTACTCCAAGATTGAACAGAAATCCCCCTTCTCTAGGAAATCTGAAAGAAGCAAGTAACTCCTGGACTCAGGTTGATTCCAACCCTTTCTGCTTGAAATTGGGGTAATCTTTAAAATTTAGGAAAACATTCCAGTAAAAGGCTAGGGAGAGGAAGGAGAAGACCCTTGAAATTAGGGTAATAGGCTTTTTTTTCTAGATAGCGGTGGGGAAAGCAGTGTCTTGTCCTTAATTTTTCAGATTGTTGCAAAATTTGTCAATTAATGGCTCCCTGAGGGCCTGACTGAGCAGCAGATCTTCACTTGTGTGAATTGTTCAGAGTTGCTGAAGTTGATAATCCCTGCAAGGGGGCCCTTTGTGTATGGATGGTAAGATTGGAGGTTTGTCCTGCAGATTTGAGTAGAGAATGGGAGCCTTTAAGCCTTTTTTTAGCAATTAAAAAACAAAACCTTGAAAACCACTGTGATTGCCAGAGCTGAGCAATGGCTGAGAAAAATAACATTTACTAGAAGGTTTAGTTAAAAAGAAGAAACACCCCCCCCACCAAAAAACAATTTATCCCAAGAGTAAAGCAGTTTATCCCCAGTGTTACCTCCCAGCTGTTCTGAATTTATTATGTTCTTGCTATCGTTATTTGAGCTAAAAACTTTCAAAAGAATAAACTTTTTTTATTGACTGTTGCTTTAGCAAAGAGTATTAATCATAGAATATCCTGACTTGGAAGGGACCCACGAGAATTGTCCAAGTCCAACTCCTGACTCCACAAAGGGCAGGTAAAGTGAATGAGATAGGAAGGGAAATCAAGGCAGTAATTTATTGTGAGCAAGGCAAATCATTGCCCTCCACAAGGACAGTTTGCTGTAGCTATTCCTTTTGCTGCTCTCAAAGCTGAAGGGAAATAGCGGAATGTAGATATTACATAAGTATGAAATTGTGCAGTAACAGAACGTCAAGAATGGGAATTTATAGTCTAGACCTGGCTGCCTTCACCATCAGGGGAAAGTGGGATATATCGGGTTTTTATTCTTTTTTTTTTTTTTTGGAGGGGGGGAAACATGCAAAGGAGGCACATAGATTTGAGTTCACATGTGAGTTGAGGAAGTGAAAATTGCATGTCCCTGAAATACAGGTCTCTTATCATTATTTACAAAGCTATAACATTGACAAGATTGGAGACTGTGGTTTTAACATGATATTGTAGGAGAGCTTGGTGTGCCATGTTTTGTTTCAGCAGGATATTAAATGCTCTATTTGCTTTGTGCGGAGAAATTCCTGCTGATTTAATTTGATCTAATTACAATCTTAAAGGAACATTATAAGAATAATTGTTTGTTTTCTTTACAATTGCTTTAGCTTACTCATTTAGCCATAAGCATTTCATTCGGATGTAGACATAAGAGGTTTGATTCACGTGTTGGTGGGACAGATTTGCATCCAGATAGGACAGTGCAACCTGGGAGGGCAACTGCACCAAAGGGATGGTTTATTTTAGAGGAGGGAAAACAGCAGTGCAGAAATATTGTCTGTCTTAGACCTTCTCAGTGGAAAAACATTGCATCTTCCACACAATTGTGCGAAGATTGCTTCTCAGCAGACTTGAAGATGTCAAATAAGTTAACTGTGCTGAGCCCAGGCTGCTATCTTTAGACTGTTCCCAGTACCTGAGCTAACTCAGGTCTCCCTAAATTAAAATGCTTTGTGTACAACTCCATTTTCAGAATTTAATTGTGTGTTTTGGGGCCTGTTGTGATTTAATGCCAAGCCTTTGAAAAAGTCCCATACTTCTCTACTTTGTTTTTCACCCGACTTCTAAATTTAGGTACGCCTCCCTGTGTTGAAAATGCCAAGCTGCTGTGCTCTTAGGCTTAAGAAGTGGTTGCAGGATTATGGATGGCATTAGAGTTTTCTTATTATTTTCAAACACAGTATGTAACGTCACAGCATTGTTTGTGCTGTTGAATAAGAGCGTAACATGACCAGTGGTGCTTTGAAAAAGCAATGATTGAAATTAAAATCCAGCTTTATCTTCAGTAGTTCTGTTGTGCTTTTTCTATTTATAGTTTAAAGCTTTTTTTTTTTTTCCAGGTTGACATATATAGGCAGATCAGACAAGTTGCATGTTTCTATGAAGTGATTCAGTGAACATCAACCAAAGGAATTATTTTAAAACCCTGATTTCCTCAACATGTGTTCAAGCACACTGTTAGCACACTACTAGTGACGATCAGGCTAAACTTCTTAGCAGACATTGACATAAAGAAGTTTACGTTAATACAAAATTTTAATTTCATGGTGATGTAGGAGCTGCACTAAAACTTTTCTTGAGAAATACGGGTTTATTCCAAATGGTGTTTTTGGACAGGGAGTATTCCGTATTCCATGCTCCAGACATCTCGAGAATGTAGTGTGAGTTGACATCAGGAGTTGCCTATTTTGAGACTTCAGCCAGACATGTTCTATGTCTAACTCCCGGTAGAGCATTAAAAGTAGGAATCACCAGAGCCCCTGTCCTCTGATACCTGTAGATGGTCTAAGACTATGCAGAGTATTGGAGAAACAGATTTTTAAAACACTTGATGAATGACTTGCTGGAATAACTGGGAAAGAGGGGAAATGCCTGTGAATAGAGGCCTCAGTCATCAACTTCTCGGCACTTCCAATTAGTTGATATTTTTTTTCTTACAGTTTCATGTTTTATTGTTGCAAATTTATGCAGCTTTGCATAATGTGTTCTTGAGTAGTCAGACACCACCACATGTGGAAGAAGTCCCCTTTGGAAGATGGTAATGTCTGGCAGGTTGCTGGCAACAGCGATCCGTGATGCACTGGCAGCTGAAATTGAGATGTGGTAGAGATGAGTCTCTCTGTTCCGGCATGTTCTTTGATAGCTCAGGCTGTGTTAGGAAGACTTGCCCATCACATTTGTCTGCACGTTTGTCCAAACAAACAGAGATGGGAAGAGGTAGAAATTATAACTTAACGAAGAAATTGAAGCTTTTATAAAGGCCCTGATTTCTGGCAGGTGAGCCACTGAATTAATTTTCATTTTTGCTTTGGGTAGGGTTTTGTTTCTGTCTCAGAACTTTGGAGGAAGAATAATATTAATTTTTTTTTCACTGAAAAGCTACATTGAAAGAAAAAATCCAAAAAATAAATCTTCATGGACCACTTACTTTTCTTCGTTTTCTCCAAGTTTCAAATTAAAACTTTTTTCAGAGGTATGTTTCTGAAACATTATTAAATTTATCCTCAAGAAGATGCTAGAAATATTAAATAAAATGCAGTATTCTATAGCTATGAACTTTGTGAGGTTTTCAAAAATATTTACTGTATATACTTTAGAAGGCAAAATCTACTATTTTAAACTCTTTGAATGCTTTTGTCTGAAATGAAAAAAAAATAATCAAATTTTAGGGCTTTAATGTAAGCTTCAAGCAATAGCTGTAACATAAAGCTTGTTTCTAAGTCATGAGGGAGTAAGTCTGAGGATATTGCAGTTTGAGCCTCTCATATAGGTTTTTTGATCAGAGAACTAGCACTGTCCATACAATGACAATACAGACTGAGCTGTGTTTTTCCTCTTACTTAACCAACACAAATAAATTCAAATACATTTGTGACTCTAGTTATTTGAGGGGGCAACTTCCATGTCTTCTGAGTTTGTAAAAACTGGCCACATATTTATAACTTTTTTTTTTTACAGTAACCATTAAAAAGCAAATAAGGATAAATGATTCAGATTCTGGCGAAGCCTCCTAGATTTTTGTGAATAAGCCTGGTAGGGCCCAGTTGACGTTTTAAAACTACTCTTCTCATCACAGTAAGTCAAGTAGTGAAATATAATCCACGCTCTATTCAGAGAGACAAATAAACACATTAATTATAATAATAATAGAAATCTTAGCTGTAACTAATTCGTGTTGTTGCTACTCATCCTGTGCTCTAAAATAAATGTTTTTATTTTGTCTGTACAGTAATGTGCTTCAACAGAGAAAATTGGTGCAGTTCTATAGTAAGCTGTCTGCAAAATGTTGCCAAGCTCTGTTTTAAAACATGAACGGATACACTCTGCTTCTTTTTCTGCACCAGGCAAATCACTGAAAGTGCAATTTCAGTTTATTGTCACTGTAACACTTCTTTTGGCTTCTGCGGCATTGATACTCTGGCTTTTTTTCCTTAATGTCTTCTTTTAGAGGAAAAGAGTGATTAAAACCTCTGGTTAATGAAAAATAGTGTGCTCTCTGCAGTGCAGCTGGTCATTCGCTTCTCATTACACGTTTCAGTTTGCACTTTAAAAAATCTGAAGAAAATCCAAAGCAGCAAATCACTTCCATGCATCATCTCCTGCCAGCCGTACTGTGTTGGAGGACCAAACTACAGGCTACTCAGTGGCTGTCAAGTTGTGCAATTTATCTGCAGGACGGATGCTGAATGCTCTACTTTGATGCAAAATGGTAGCTCTGTTTTTTCTGGCTGGCAGATATTCGTTGCCTTAAAACAATGCAACAAGAGGAAAAATTATTTTTTGCTCTGGTGCCTCTACTTTCCTCGAATCTGTCTTCTCTCTGTATAATGGGAAAATTTAAATTGCACGCGTTACTCGGATAAGAAGGAGATAAGGGAAGAGAGGGGAGGGAAAGATTTTCAGTCGAAGCCAAATAGACATGTGGCGATCACAGAGGGGGTTTGACCCCCTCATATCGCTGGCTTTGAACACTGATGTTCTGCTAGGAACATCAAGGCAATACACTGTCCTTACTGGAATTATGCATGAATACAATTGGGAGGACCCTGTGGTATGGACTTCAGATTCTCTGGTTCTGTTCAAGTCTGTCCAGGAGGGGGGAAAAAAAAGAAAAAAAAAATCAGGCCAAGTTTTTTGTTTGTTTTTAAATTTCAGCAGCATTTTAACTGAGCAGTCACTAAAATAGACACCAACACACAGAGAATCTGTGTTTGCCTTTTCAGCAGCTGGTGTCTCCCACTGCTTGGAGGTGGAGAACAAATCCCAAGGGCGCAGGCTGGTGTGGGTGCTTTGGATGGAGAGCTGTGCTGGGAAAGTCATTGCGCAAGTGCAGCAGCCGCTGTGGATCAGCATCACAGATAACGGCATTTGCTAGCACCTGATTTCCAAGATAAGCTTCGAGCTGCTTTGCTGCTGAGGTACCATCAAGCAGTGTTTGGTCATTCTGTCTTATCTTTGGGGCTGCTGAGACTATGTCAGATCACAATTCTTCTATAGTTCAAACATGCAGACGAAAGCAGATCTGGAAGGGACCTGAGCTAGATTCTGGTGTTGGCTGCTATGACAACTATTGATTTGAGAATTATTCTAACATGAATATTTTGTCTGATGTACTGAAAGTCCGTGGATTTGTGTGAATCCCATCAAAGTCCATACTGACTTGGAAGACCTTCAGCACATGAATCCGTGGCCTCATCTTCCCACCCAGCTGCTATCACACCAAAATGCACCACAACTCCCAGACACGCAGAACCCAAAGGTGAACTAAGTAGGTTATGAGTCAAAATATTCCACATAGAGTCATATTTTTTCTGAGTAAGGTGGAATATCTTCTGGCTGAGAGTTCTTCAATACTCCCTGTTTATAAGAGTGAAAAATCTAAGGACTGTTCTGCTAGGAACATCAAAGCAAATACAGATGTAGTGTGTGAGCGTGGGTTTTCTTCTCAAAGAGAATCAGCAAAACACTTGACTAAGTTGCAATGATCAGATCTTCATTACTGGTCCTGCTTTCAGGAGACAGAGTGGATGTGGCTTGACCTTTTGTCTGACTCAGTCTGAATTTGCAGTGGTAACAGAGAAATCCTCTTTTCGCTTTTAAGATGAATAGAAAATTTGATATGGAGAAAAGATTGGGGAAGAATAAATATGGAAACAGAAGATGCTGATTTTATAAAATAATTCTTCAGTGTTTAAATATCTCAGTGTTTGGGGACTTGTTATTAAAATTAAAACAAAGAAGCAAACATAAAAGGGAAAAAACTATTCGGCTTTTTAGTGCATACTGAGCTGACAGTGGAAAAGGTCCTCAGCCCACAAATCCAGCAGGGAATATAAATGATTGATGGTAAAAGCTTAGATCATCCAATTTTAAGTGTGATTGACAGATAGCGTTCCTGGCAAATGTCTGGAATTCAGCAAGCTGGGAATGAGAAATGCAAAGTACTGACAAACAAATGGCCATCTGCATTTCTCTGACTTTTTAATCTTTCTTCAGAGTTTAGGTGAAATACATAAAGCCTGGGGTTATATGTAAAAAGAGGCTTTTGACTCAGATTTCTCTAATGCAGCCATTAGACTTTGCCAGCCACCTTTTGACACGCTTAGGAGTCTCACCTTACACTCCTGGCTTTCCAATTACAGGTGTTTTTGATACAACAGCCACTTAATCTTCCCTTTTATTTTTTTTCTTCCTTTTTCCTGAGTTGGTTGATCTTACTTTATAGAGAGCGTATAAACGAAGGGAGATGGTATGTGGTTCCTTATCGTGTATAAGAGGACAATTGTTCTAATCCAGTGCAGATACTCCTGGGTGGAATTTTAATTCCTGCTTACTATAAAGACTTCCTGCTCCTCCTTTTTTCCCTTGTTTTTCCATAATGTCAAATACAAGGTTTTTTTTAGAATCTGACAATCTAGAGGGATACTTTTGGTATGCATCATTTAGAAAATGCACTTGACAGAAGCAAAGCAGCGTGATGCTTGCACGTGTGCCTTGCTTTGGAAATCGAACTGTAATGTAGGATTGATTTTTGACTAGATCACTGGCTGTTAACCTGATTAAATTCAAGGAAATTGTTAATGATAGAAAACAGTACAACTTCTTGTTTTAGCCTGGTTTGTTTCTTAAAAATTGAGGCTTCTATGATCTGACTCAGCTTGTGATTCATGTGTTGCTTTTCTTTGTTTGGTTTGGCTCCGTGGGCACCCAGCAGATGTGGCTCCTTCGTGTGCTGCTCCTGCCATGAACGCGAAGCGGCTCCCTGGGGTGGCAGGAAACTGCAGGAGGGGGACATTTTCAGGAGTTACAAATAGCAAGGGGAAATCAGGGTTGCTGCCACAGGTGAAGGACAAAGTTGTGTCTTTCTGTGTTATGTTAAAAGCAGAATTAAATTTTTAAGAGTAAGACGTAACTAGCTTCTGCTGCATGTCATTTCATATGTGGGCAAAGCAGGACCATAGTGTTTGCACTTGCATTGTAGTAATTATTCTTCATGCTACTGTGGGGCAGTAAAATAATTACTGTCATTTCAAGGCTCAAAAACTTTTCTGGACATGTTAAGAAATAGGCTTAGAAATGAGCTAGAATTCTTCTCCCTTGTGCTTGGACTACCAGCTTTAACTGTTGCTCATCAGTGATGGCACATTTCAATACTTGATAGATTCCAGAGCGTTAATTAAAACAGTTGTTTAGCTAATTGCCTGGAAGATTGCGAGTAAAAGCATATTTATTCCAAAGGCAAACAATCCATTTTTACCCAGTGAAGCATATCAGTTTTTATGGTGCATAAAAATTTTTTCACTTCAATTTTGAATATATTGTGTGTTTGTCTGTCTAAAAGCCTTGTAGATGATGATCTATTTTAAGTGCGTAGAAGCTTTTTTCTTAGGCCGTTTTTAATGTAGCTACTGAAAAAGCGTGTGTTTAAATAATTGAAAATGGGAAAAGTCATTGCCATTAAAATGAAAAGTTGCTTACTGCACGGGGCTACTGGACTACCACCGTGCTTACTGATACGCAGCCTTTGTAATATATCTGGACGTTGGCACTGTCCTGTGTGAAGAGACTAGAGGTAGAAGAAAGGGTATCATTATGGTGCCTTTGCCTAACTTTGTTGGGAAAAATGTCCTCATGGAACAGCTGGTTTCAGTGTGTACATGTATTTAGAATGGAAATATAGTCTGTGTTCCTCCAAAGTGTTCAGAGACAAAGCTGGTCCTGGCAGGTGGACTCTGTGGAAGACTGGGAGCACATCAGTGTGAACCACAGCTTATTGCACTACCACATAGCTTACCATCAGGCTGATAGCTTCTCAAAGAGAAAATGCTTATCACCTAATGGAAGAGATTATGTAATGGTGGAAGTACAGCTCAAGGGCTGTGATGGGAGTTCTGGGTTTAATTTGAAAGTTTTCTTGACCTTGTCATTTGTGGTAGTTCTCTCGACTTTCATACAGACTTTCATACATGACTATTTATTTAGGGAATGAAATCTAAAAGGGACCAGGTGAAGTCAATAAACTAGTATATATTTTGATGCTTTGGCTTTAAGAGTTGCTACGGGCAAAGTATTACTTGTAAGACAAAGGAACATTTGGTCCATCCCTATCACAACTTGATAAACATTGTGAATGTATTTCTTTTTTGTTTGGCCTAAAAGTGATTTGTAGTGGTGATATTTCACCACAGCAGAGGTTTAGGAAAAAAATACCATTCAAAACAAGAACAGCATAGTTATTAATTATCAAGATAAGAACTGAATATTATTATCTTGTTTGCATTATATGTTGCAAAACAGAAAAAAAAAAAAAAAGACAATTACTCTGTAAAGGAGCTTGTAACTTCCTTCTAAACGTTCACTTTTGTGCCCAGCCTGAGCTGGGGTATGACCAGTGAAATCCTGATGGGGGGCTGCTCCTCAGGCAGATTTTGGTGTACTTGCCTTGCGTTATAGTGCCCAGACTGGTGCAAATTCCCTCGTTTCAGTATTCCTCAGTAAGGATTTCACTGGCTGCCCCGAGCTCATGGAGACAGGCACCTGGGAAGGCTGTAAGGAAATGGCAATGTTTTGTTTCTTCCGGTGTGTAACAGCTAAATATTCTTGCCTTGTCAGTGTTATCTTGGTGATAACTAAGCTGTACTCTTCATGGTTTGGACTACATTGTTACCTTAAACCTCCGCTGTATTATATGGGGCACACATTCACAACTACTGAAAGATTTTATTGAGACCCTCACCGGCTGAAAAGCGTTAGAGCCACCAGAATTCTGAGATCTGCTTTTATACTGTTGTAAAACCAGACTCTTCTGGTGATGATCCTAGCGAACTAGTGCAAACTTACTTTAATACTGATGTATAGTAGTGTTTTGTTATAGCCTGTAACTGTGCTGACATATTATACAAGATGATTTTGACACAGTAGTGGGTAATTGTTAGCCAGATTAAGAAAACTTAACAACGTTGATGTAAGAAACAAATCCTTCCCTTAAAAGAAGAAAGGGAAAAGGCATTTCCTTTTAATTAATTTCTTTGAAAGGGATCAGAAGTGAACGTGAACCAAGAATGAAGTGCTTTTCTTGGTTTTTAGAGGAAAACCTTTACTGATATTTAAAGGGGATTTCTCACATGAAACACTCTTTGATTGTGATTTATTCTTATGAAATTTTGCTGGACTGTTGCAATTAACAAAAAGATAGTGGAAAAGGTTATCAATGAAATATTTCAAAGATTTTTTTTTTTCCCCAGACAGAGTTTTTTTCTGACCGCACAAAATAGACTGCATAAGTGAGATGTATGTTCTTTTATATTTTCGGCAGAAATAGTACCCTTATTGAAAACAATGCTGCTGCTTTTCTCTAGGCAAAGGAGACGTTTTTGGTGATGTGTTCTGGAAGGAGTCTACCCTCGCCCAGTCCTGTGCTAACGTAAGGGCTTTGACTTACTGTGATCTCCATGTGATTAAGAGAGATGCCTTGCAGAAAGTGCTGGAGTTCTATACAGCCTTTTCACACTCCTTCTCCAGAAATCTCATTTTGACCTACAACTTGAGAAAAAGGGTAAGTAGCTTTGATTTTAACATACACCGTATAAATGATCACTGTTAAGGACTGTCTGTATGACAAAAAACGGAATTGCGTGAATTCTGTCATTCTTCGTAGCTTCTCCTATAAGAAGGATGTTCAGAGCTTGCCCAAGAGACACTGCTAGCATGTAGAGTCAAAAGGCCATACGTATTTATTTCAGTGGTAGTTTTATAGGGAGCTGAACTGTGTATATGTGAAAGTATTTCACATTTCTATGAAGTGGACAGATTTCAGCATATTTGAGAACTGTCATGCACTTGTGATAAACAGAGTTTGCTACTTCCTGGAACTTTACTTTGTAAAGCAGCTAAAAAGATGCTAGGGGTGTTGGCTGCAGTTACAAGGAAAGTAGAAGGAAAGGTATGGAATCTAATATATAGAACTAAAGTCAACAACAGTAATCACAATGGAAAAGTAATATGAGTATGACTCATTCTGCCAAGAGTTGTTTCTTTTAGTATCAATCACATTTTGGAATTACTTTGCCTATCTATAATGTTTCCATTTTCTTACCCTTGATTTTTTTTGCTCTTTTCATTTCTTCCCCTTTGCCAGTTCAAGTTATTTTGTCAAATGCAAATCATCGTAACCTAATATCCCATTTTAAATTCTCCGTGTAATCTTCAGCGAACCACCACTGTAGAAATTTATTAAAACTGTAGTAGATATAATTCAGTTGATATAATTTTACGATGCGATGTAGAAGACAGTAATATTACATTGAAAATAAATACATTGGAACACCTATACTTGCTTTAAAATATTATGATATAAAGATATTTGAGATTAGCTAAAGAAATATGTTTGCTAGGAGGGGTTTTTTGTTCCTAAAACCAGTTCTCCATGGTAACTTCCAGGTGCCAACTAAGTCCTAGATAATTACACTGAAAAAATAGAAACCTTTTCATCTTTGAAGTCTGTTTTGTAAAATCAGACTTTAAGACTAGTGTATTGATTTTTTTAAAAAAAAAATTTTATTGTATCTAGAGTTGGCATACTGAAACTGAAATAGTATGATGTTTTCTTTCTGCATATGTTATCAGTATCAAAGAATACCACCGTTCTTCTTTGCCCGATACTGAAAAGCTATCCACACTTTGGTCATATAAATTGAAGCTCCGGTAGAAAATTGATGTAATTAAAAACTAAGAAGGAAATTTATACTTGAGGATTTCCTCCTAGGACAATTTTTTCAAATGACATTGAGTTCCTGCAGGACAAGGAGAAGATATACAGCTGCAAGAAGATTAAGAGAGATGTCCTGTTAAACACTAAGTATAAAAACCAGCTACTTACCTGGTGTTAATTAATGTAAGAAATAAATGAAAGAATTTGTTATTGAGATCACCTAAAGCATCGGTATCACTGACTGCCATATTTTAAAATAACACTGTGGGTAATGTGGTAAAATGGTCTAACAATATGTAACTACTTTTTTTTAATGTTAGTAGAAATAACAAACTTTGAGGCATAGAAGGACCAACTCTCTTAAAGCTCACAGTAACGCTAGCAGAGTCCAATAATTTTGGATCTGCTCTGAGCCAAAAGTCCCAACTTTAGCATCAAATGCCTCCTTCAGAAGTGATTATCCTTTCCTCTGTGTTCATCGGTGTAGCTTTTCCCAGTCCACGTTACAAAACACTTTTTAATCACACTATCGTATTTCCTGGGTGTCAATTTTCTACACAAAATGTTCCTACTGAGAGGTACGTTTTATGGTAGCAATTTCCATCCAGTTATTCAAACAATTGGATTTTAATTGAGTTACAGTCAGCAGAAAAGTGGCGTTGATTGATAATGGAAGTGAGAGGTTGATGGATCTAGGTTAGCAGACTGTAATTTTATTTATTTTATTGAAAGAAGGCTGATTGCAATCAGAATGCAAATGTTAAATAATGTAAATAATATATGCTTTTGGAAATGCATAGAAGGTACAATACTTTAGAGATTGGAGATAATGCACATTAAAAAGCAACTTTTTAGAGTTTGGAATTTAATCTGGTTTAAATGTCTGCAGATCTTTTATAGAAATAGCTCCCCAGCCTGTCACTTCTAACACTTCTCGGTCTATTTCTGCAAATGGAATTTTGTAGAATTCAGATGAACTGGTACCTTCTGTGAGTTACGTTTGTGATGTATTGCATATCCTTCGGAATATAAATACCAGACTTACACTTTTCATTTCAATAAACAGTTTCATCTCTGGCTCCAAAAGTACTCAACTAGTTGAAGTTGTAGCCACTGTGTATTCATCCCAAATATATTCAAGCAGATTCCAAATACATGAAAAAGCAGCTTTGGGGATTTTTTTTGCCTGAAGGATCTCATGGGTATATTTTTAGACTTGGTTATTCCTCTGAGATGTCCCCATCTCCAGAGTGCATGTGCCTTCACTCCGCCATGGTACTGAGTCTCACTGCATAGTGCAAGGTGCTTTCTAGACAAGTTTCGCTCAGCTTAAGTGAGCTTTAGCATTGGTCCACTCTTTCACCATGTTCACCTATTCCTTGGCAGCTGGGTCTCCTCCAGTGACTCCTTCCCTCGTGGAGATGGGATTCCCTGTCCCAGACCCTTCGGTGCCAGTGAGCAGTGCTGACCTTATGGATACCCCCAACACTACTGGGGTCTGAACCCACTTGCTAACGACTGTGACAGAAATAAGTGGACACACAGGAGCATTTTAAGATACTAAAACCAATTGGTCTTGATCTTAGCTAATACTAGAGCTGGATTTAGGCAAAGTAAAAAGCATCTTCCCTCTATTCTTTGTGCCGCTTTTCCTACTGGGCTTGAATGTGCTTTGAGCTGAGCCAGGAGGGCAGGATGCTTCTGTCTGTGTCCCCTTTATGCCCTCCCTAGAACAGGGCTGCAGTTACGAAATGTTACCCCCCCTGACATCTGAGGACTTCGTGGCCAAGGGACGCTTCCAGTGCTCTGCCCCTGGCATGCCATGTCTGTCCATGTCTGTGCTGTGAAAGCAGTTTCCTTTCACTCACTTTCTCGACAAACACCGGTCGAGAAATACCGTCTTTCCTCAAACTGTCAGTTTACTGTCAGGTGACTCCCCGAGCGGTTTCCTCAAGCGACTAAAATCCCTCCTGAAATTATTAGCTGTCTAGGTACCTCTGGCTGGAGCTCAGACTTAGAAAACATTTTATTTTTCCTAAAGGGGAAGAGAAAGGAGACCTTTCATTAACTCTTTCTGCTACTAGCCATTGAAAATTTCATCTAACTGGAAGTAGGGGGGGCATCAGCTGCTGCATCTCTCTCCGCAACATCTGAAGAAACTGGATCTGCAGTCTGTGGCTGCAGGTGGCTGTATGGCAAGCTCAAGGGCTTTGCAGCTGAAAGGAAGCTGGCGGAGGATTTTTCAGAGCACTTCCTGCTGCAATAATCTTGTGAAGTTAAAGCAGGTTAACTTGATGTTTCTCTCCATTTTTGGAATCTCATATAGGAACCACAGTGTAGACACTGGCGGTATGTGGTATGGTCGAGTGACAAACTCCCCCTTGCGGAGGGTGTGCTAGACGAACGAGAAATATTGCAGGTTCGGAGGGCAGCAGGATTCACAGGCTGGATGGAGGTCTGTTTTTCCCCCACAAATATTTAAACATTCTGAGTTTCCAGCCTGGGCTTTGTAGCTCCAGGATAGTAGAAGCGTAAGAAGAGAGAAGCTTGTGTGATAGCTACTTTTGCTTGTGACGAGCTGCAAGTTTGCTGGCACCTTCATTAGGAACGTGAAAGGCCCTTGGCAGCACTTGCAAGCATTCTGGTTTTGGCAGTTGCTTCTTTCCATGCATATGAGCTTTGTGACCAATATTAACTTACATTGGGTTGTACCACAGTGTATTCGCTCAGTTCATTCTGCTGCAGCCATAAATGATATTACAGCTCAAATGATCGCACATGCTACATAAAAGAGAGAATTCTTATACATAATTTATTAAGCTGAGATTTCTCTAGTAAGCCATTTTAGCCTGGATAGAGATTAAATGACTAATTCTGAATGCTTTGGAGTATCATGATAGAAGTCGCAAGTAGCTTTTCCAGAAACCGAAATTCATGTCTTGGAATAAAAGAAGGAATTGCAGTAGGATGTAGATGTTTTATTTAGGATTTTTTAAGACTGAGAGAAATGGCAAAGAACACTCTGCATTTTTACAAAGCAAGCGTGATTTAGTGATTTAAAGCCAAAGCTCCTAGGCAGAACATATTTTTTGAGAGAGCAGTGATTGCAATAGAGTAGTCTGTCTCCCTGCCTGAGTAAGATTGCTTGCTTTTGTACATGTAGTGGTTTGCTTATTCTATGCCATTCCAACAGTGCCAGTGGACAGGGCTCCCACCACCTTTTTCTAAAAGCGATTTTAAAATATAGTTGTGCTTTCCTCTTCAGCATTAGCTTCACCTTTCTTCTTTTTATACTGTAAGCTCTAACTAGAGAGAGAGAACCTCTCTCAGATCAAACATTTCAGCTAGGAGTGCTTCGAGCCTTGATTTCAAGTCTCCCGGGAGTTAGCAGCAGGTTGTTTTCAGAGAGGCAATCCATGGCCTTGTATTCTGCCTTTCCACATGACAAGTTTTCCAATTTCTTTTCGTGGTATAGGTTCAAAATGGTATCCCAGAATTCTTTTTGATATGGAAGGCTGAATTGCTGGAAGTTTTTAGCACAGTTTTCTTAAAATGAGAAGAGTGAAAGGTTTTTAATTTTAGAGTATTGCCCTATTTGATGATGGATTTCAGAACGGTCAAACTGATAGCGTGCTGCTTTCTTCTGTGTTTGTACTCACCAAAACAATCCCACAAGTCCTGTGGGAAGGGGATTTTGATGTTTGGCTGGCATGCATCTTACAGCACCAAAGACCCACCACATTGGACGTGACTGCAGTGTCTGGATGGGTCTGTGGCTTAGGCATATTTGTTATGTTATGCCAGTTATGGCATATTAGCTGGCCAGGAGGCAAAGTTGTCATTTTCCAAAAAACCTTCCAAATGTAAATAAACACTTAAGTACTCAACTCTGTTCTTTCCCATGCTGCCTTTTAAAAGCAGTTGAATGTTTGAGAATGCCTTTTAAAAGCAGGTAGTTGAATGTTCTTATATTCTCTCTTTCTTCGTGCCAGTCTAAGCAAAATGTATTTTATTCTGTTTCCTCATTGTTAGATTCCATATTGCATTTTTGCATCTTCTCTCTGGCCTTGGACAACCTAATTAACTTTTATCTGTCTCTAACAGTTAACTGTTTCTTTAGCTCACAGACTTTTGTGCAAGTCCTTTTACACGCTGGACTGAAAGTGCTCTGAGGCATGTTGCATGTTGTTAGGTTTGCATGTCTGCTATGGATAATTTAAGTGATGTGACTGTCATTGAATTGAAACCCCATGCTCTGAGGAGGATGTGCCCTTGGATTTCTTCCTTCCCCTCTCCTGCAGCTTGTTGGACCCCTTCAGGTAAAGCCTTAATACCCAGACTTGGAGAGGATTTGACCAACTGCAAGCATTTAATATCCATATTTCTACAAGTGATTGTAAGCGTTCAGCTGAGAGTAACTCCATTACCTTTCACAGACATCATCTTAAAGTTTAGTTTGCAAAACTTTTAAACTCTGAAGTTATTTCTCTTCTATTTCAGCTTATATGGCCCTGATCCTTAGGGTCCTATGCTTATACAGAGGAAGATCTGGCTACAGACGAGTAGGTTACATAGTGGGGACAGGAGCCATGGTGACGGAGGATACAGAGAAGGCAGAGTTACTGAATGCCTTCTTTGCTTCGGTCTTTACTACTTGGCCCAGCCCTCGGGTGTCCCAGACTTTGGAGAAAGTAAGAGGGAAAGAGGAATAGTTCCCCTTGGTTGAGGAGGATCAAGTCAGAGATCAATTAGGTCAATTAGATATCCACAAGTCCATGGGTCCTGATGGGATGCACCCGAGAGTGCTGAGGGAGCTGGCGGAAGTCATTGCTGGGCCGCTCTCCATCACCTTTGAAAGGTCCTGGAGAACAGGCGGGGTGCCTGAGGACTGGAGGAAAGCCAATGTCACTCCAGTCTTCAGAAAGGGCAAGAAGGAGGGCCCAGGGAACTACAGGCCTGTCAGCCTCACCTCCATCCCTGGAAAGATGATGGAATAGCTCGTTCTGGGCATCATCTCAAAGCATGTGGAGGAAAAGAAAACTATCAGAAGTACTCAATATGGATTCACCTAGGGGAAATCATGTCTGACTAGTCTGATAGCCTTCTATGATGGCATGACTGTCTGGATAGATGAGGGGAGGGCAGTGGATGTTGTCTACCTTGACTTCAGCAAGGCTTTCGACACTGTCTCCCACAGCATCCTCATAGGGAAGCTTAGGAAGTGTGGGTGAAATGAACGGACAGTGGGGTGGCTTGAAAACTGGTTGAAAGATAGAGCTCAAAGGGTCACGATTAGGGGCACAGAGTCTAGTTGGAGGTCAGTGACAAGTGCTGTTCCCCAGGGGTCAGTACTGGGTCCAGTCCTCTTCAATATATTCATCAATGACCTGGATGAGGGGATAGAGCGCACCCTCAGCAAGTTTGCTGATGACACAAAGCTGGGGGGGTGGCTGACACACCAGAGGGCTGTGCCGCCATCCAGCGAGACCTGGACAGGCTGGAGAGTTGGGCAAAGAGGAACCTTATGAAATTCAATAAGGGCAAGTGTAGGGTGCTGCACCTGGGGAAGAATAACCCCATGCACCAGTACAGGTTGGGGGCTGACCTGCTGGAGAGCAGCTCAGCTGGAAGAGACCTGGGTGTCCTGGTGGACAACAGGATGACCATGAGGCAGCAATGTGTCCTTGTGGCCAAGAAGGCCAGTGGCATCCTGGGGTGCATCAAGAAGAGTGTGGCCAGCAGGTCGCGGGAGGTCATCCTCCCCCTCTACTCTGCCCTGGTGAGGCCACACCTAGAGTACTGTGTCCAGTTCTGGGCTCCCTGGTTCAAGAAGGACAGGGAACTGCTGGAGAGGGTGCAGCAAAGGGCTACCAAGATGATTAGGGGACTGGAACACCTCTCTTATGAAGGAAGGCTGCGGGATTTGTGTCTCTTCAGTCTGGAAAAAAGACGACTGAGGGGGGATCTTATCAACACTTATAAATACTTAAAGGGTGGGTGTCAGGAGGATGTGGCCAGGCTCTTTTCAGTGATGCTTGGCAATAGGGCAAGAGATAATGGGCACAAACTTGAGCATAGGAAGTTCCACCTGAACATGAGGAGGAACATCTTTCCTTTGAGGGTGGCAGAGCACTGGCACAGGCTGCCCAGAGAGGTGGGGGAGTCTCCAACTCTGGAGACATTCAAAACTATTCTGTGATGTATATGTACAACAGAAGACATGATTAACTAAGAAGTGGGTCAAGAGAATCACAGAATTGTAGGGGTTGGAAGGGACCTTCAGAGATCATCTTGTCCAAGCCCCCTGCCAAAGCAGGTTCACCTGGAGCAGGCTGGACAGGAAGACATCCAGGCGGGTTTGGAAAGGAGACTCCACAACTTCTCTGGGCAGCCTGTTCCAGTGCTCTGCCACCCTCAAAGGACAAGGAGATTACTTACCAATTACAGTTACAGGCAAAATAAACTTGACTTAAGGAAATTAATTTAATTTATTACCAATTAATCAGAGTAGGATAATGACAAATAAGAAGGGCTGTAGGGGAACAACCTGCATCACCATGGTCTTCACTATGTTTGTCATCGTGGGCTGCGGGGGAATCTCTGCTCCAGCACTTAAAGCACTTCTTACCACTCCTTCACTGACCTTGGTGCCTGCAGAGTTGTTTCTCTCACATATTCTCACCTCTCTCTCTCTCTGCTGCTGTTGTGCAGTGTTTTTTACACTTTCTTAAATATGTGATCACAGAGGCGCTACTGACATTGCCGATTGGCTCAGCTTTGGCCATCAGTGGGTCCGTGTTGGAGCTGACTAGAGCCAGCTCTGTACAATCTGGGGACAGCGTCTGTGCCTTCTCACAGAAGCCACCCCTGCACAGCCAGCCCCTCTGCTACCAAATCCTTGCCACTTAAACCCAATACAGACAACAAAACTGTTCTGTTGCTTGCATTTCAGTACATTTTCATGTAAATTTCATGTACATTTACATTTTCATGTAAATTTTAGCTGTAACTTAGGTTGATCTATGCGGGTAAGTAGCAAAATGCTTCTTTAAAATGCTCTTAAATGACTAATCCCTTCTAAACTGATTTAATGAATTCATCATGTGTTTGAGATGCCTTCTCCTACCATGGATAATGAGCAATTTTTCAAACATTTAGATGCTGTAGTATAAGGTTTGTACAATTGTTATAAAGAAACAACTTAGTATACCATACAAAACAAGATGTGTATTTCCCCAAAGGAATATGAAGTTGTTTAAATTCTGATATGCCATTCACTAGTAAATCCCATTAAAAGTAACCTAGTGATCAATAGGTATTAATAACCATCAATAAAAGAAATTGGTGGAAGAGCTGGTAAGGGTGAATTTTGAATTACAATTCAACTTAAAACGGAAGAATATGATTCTTTTACAAAGCTGATACTAAAATCCTAACTGCCTTGTAGTATCTTCAGTAAGGGAACATTTCCTGTTCTGTGCTATTGTAGATTTATAGGCTTTTCCACATTGGTCACTAAATACTTAACAATCATTTGCTTTCTGATCACTGAATTAGGAATTAAATTTGTACAAACTGAATTTTCAAAAAGCAGAATTTTAACTATTTCCCAATGTGTTTTCTAAGTATGGAAAAGTCAATGTTGTATCAATGAAAGACATGTCAATTATATGTCAGGACTTGGAAAAAGGATGTGTGTGGAATAATTACTAAATTGGCCAAGAATACAAAAATACAGCATTGTTCACACATTAAGGAAAGTCATAAAATCGAGAGGCTTCTGAGGTAGAATACAGCCGCAGCTAGCACACGAAGAATGCAACATCTGTGATTCCCTGTACAAGGTTGTTTGCGAAACTACACGAGGGATGGAACGGAACGCGCTCGTTCCGTGGCCTTCCCTTGTGACGAATAGCAGATATGGGGACGAGATGGTACTACGGAACTGATAAGCGGCCTACACGCTACCCGAGCCAACATTTCGTCAAATGTTGATGAAATGCTGTCCTTTTGTGCGAACTTTGCTCACCACAATGTACCAAAACACCCCTCCATCCCGGAGGCTATCCGCCCCCGAGGTGTGAACACTCCTCCTTGAATACATTAATCATAATAAAAGTACGTATGACTAAAGTCACTCAAACTCCACTTTGAAGATAAAAAAATAATATAAAAATAGCCCAAGAGAGAGGGGATGTCAGGGAAGACACCATCGCGAAGAATTCCACCGCTGATTTCCGGGATCAGTCGACGGGCTGAGCCTCTCTTCCCCCCCATAGGGACGCCTTTGGGTAAGACTTCGATTACACCAAGCGCTTTCTCGGGGACTTAGAAATTTCTCTAGAGAATCTCTACCCTACATTTATAGCCAGGCTGTATCGTTTATAATTTTGTCGCGCGTTTGTATACTTAACAATATCTTTATTTGCACGTGCTTTGCAGACAGTGTATTTATCACCGGCAATCCAAAAGAACCTGTATATCTGTTCTTCAAATAAACTGCACTGGTTAAGTAGCTAGTCGTTTAGCTTTCTCACTGAACGCGACCAAAACTTGAGAGAGGCCGTGCTAGTTCAGGAGCACGACTAGACTGAAGGTGCAGCCCACTATTAGTGTATCCAAATCGTAATAGTTTAACACATATTAAACACGATTGGACTGATAGTGCTGAATTGGGCATCACTCAGAATTTAAACCCAGCCGCACCTAGCCTCCCACCTCGGTGAGGAGTGTTAGAACGCAAGGGGGTTTATCTTCTGCCAAAACCGCTTGGCCCCGTTTCACGCAACAATGTGGTACAGGGAACAAGTTCTGGTCATCCTGAAATTGAGGTTAAGCACTTCATTCATTAATCCAGAAACAGGATTTGATATTTTGTTTGTGTTATCGCACTTCGAGTAGACCCGCTTGAATTGGTTTTGAAAGGGTTTTTTTTCCTCAGTGACCCATAAAATACTGAGCCTTAAATGTAAAAGAAAAAAATTCTGACCTTTTCAAAATCTGTAGAGCGTTCATCAATGCTTCCCATATATGGTAAAGCTATTCCGAGTAGGTGAAAAGTACAGTTAACAAGGTTGATGGTGAATTAAAATAAAATTTGTTTTCAGAATATTTTAATCCTTAAAAAAAAAAAAAGGCACATTTGGCTTTTGTGAAGCTATTTTCAGGTGAGTAATTGAAAGTTAACATTTAAAAAAGGGTTTTCTCTCATGCACAACCACCTACACTGGCTTGTTTATCCCAACAGAAGAAAATGGATTACTTTGATTTTTACCCTCCTCCACCTACATAGACTAAAACATAAAAATAATTTCAATACAGATAAAGGTTATTCAGTGTGTATAAGGATTCCCCAGAATAGCTCCCCGAAGCCTTTTCAAAATAGAAAATGAATTTCCTAGGAACTGGGGAAGTTCTAAATGTTGGCCCACCACCAGGGACAGAAGACAATAATCCAAAAGAGAGTGTAATTGCTCTTATGCAGCCTGGAAATCAGGTCTTCATTGTGAAAACAGTGAAATGCTCACTAGCATTTTTACAGTAGGGAAGGATCAGTCCTTAGTTTAAACTCACGTTTTTCTTACTATTGTGTTGACTTAGATAAATAGAAGTGTAATACGGATGCACAAGGGAGGCTGAACAGCAGCCTGTCTGTGTAGTGTGTTATTCTCGTTTTCAATATGTGCATGGCACGCTACCAGTTAAGTGTACTGAGGTGCCTTAGTCCACTTTTCGACCATGCTGGTAAAGAGGAAGGGGACATTCTATGGGAATTCAAAGTGTTCCTACCCTTTCTCCAAAGCTAGAAGTCTGTCTTCTACTGGCTACCATGACTGAGTGGCTAGAGTTTCAAAATCTCTCTGTATTTCTAATTTAAAAAGTAAAATATATTTTTTGTTGGTGCCTGTCATTCCTGTCTGTGTACACGTGTATGTATATACATGTATAATGACTGGCATATTTGTGAATCCCTCAAGTAATTAAAGTATCGTGCACTTTTTCTAATACACAAATACTGTTGCCCAGGCTTTTTTGCCTGTATGCACCGTGTTCTATCATGTACTATAACTGCACTAACTTATGTCAATGGCTTGGTAACCTCTGTGCCCTGGTGACTGTATTTTCTGATATACCCTGGTGCTTCATACACTGTGGAGCATTACTGACCAAGCAAAAGGCAGAGCAGTGACCTAATACCCTCCTGTATTATTTTTTTACAAAAAATAATTTTCTTCTGCTGCCTGTGGTCTGTGAAGCAGCTAACTCTAGGAAGAACTCCTATTAAAAGGGTGTGATTTCCTGGCATAACAGCTTTCTTCTGGTCTTCTCTAAGGTCACTAAAAGCCAAACTCATAGGACCACAAATCCAAACACTCAACCCGTCCAAGGCACTCCTTGAAGGAGAGAGAATGTAGATAGCTGTATAATATGAAAGCTGAGTTACAGTGGCAAACCTACATCCTTGAGCAATCAAACTGTATAATCTAAGTGATCAGATTGGTCCTTTCTTCATCTCTCCAATGCAAGCTGACATAACTGCCCCCTATAAAAAAAAAAGAATAATATTCTGGAGGTTACTGCTAATGTTGTGTAGAGACTTTGTGATCCCTGCTCCAGACCAAACCCTACCGACAGGTCCTCTGTTTTCTTGCTTAAATGTTGAGACCTTTGTTGTAACTGTGAGCTCTTGGACAGCAAGACAAAGGAGATTCTTTTCCTCTTTGGGTACCTGAGCCATGCCTCCACAGCTCCTCCAAGCAGTCTATTTGATATGCACCATGATGGGCATAAAAAAGTACTCAAAGCGTGACAAACGCTGTTAAGATTGTGTGTGAAACAAAGCAGTTTCACAGCTTGATTTATGAACAATGGGAGGTGCCTACCGTATTTGTGTCAAACTATCCTACATGCTTAGTCAACTCACGTTTTTCCCGTTTCCATCCTTGAGAATCAGCCTTCTAGTTGCCTTTGGACAAGTATCTTCCTGGGGGGATACAGCCAGGAGTGTGCCACATTCCTTAGTCTCAAGCCTGCTGCAGGAGAGTCACGCAGGTAACGTGGTGTCTGATGTCAACCTGCTTTACAGGCTGCTGCCCATTCCAATGTGACATTGAAGTGTTTGACTGCGGAGCGTGAAGTGGAGTAACTACTAGGTGTGGCCTTGTGAAAGTTTTTGAATCTGAAGTCCAGTAAGCTTTACCATCATGGGAATGAACCAATTGCAAACAAAACTTGATAGGGCACATTGCCAATCACCTGCTATGGCCGTAGCTGCCGACTATTGCCACAGCTGAAGTCAAGTGGTAAAGAAGGGCATTGGGTTGGTCTGTGGCTCGGTATAAGAACTTACTGAAATACCTTGAGAGCAGGATCATGAGTAAGTCCCTCTTTATTTGGTATTATTTTTTGCAGCAGGCAACTGGGTTTTTCCTCAAGCTGTGTATGATTCCTTCCTCAAAAGGAAGTGCATTATCATGTCAAACACCTGTTTGGATTCAGATTTTTCAAACAGAAACGTGATACCTGACACTGACGTAAAACATTAAAGCGCTATGCAAATGAATGTACTAAGTGTTTTTAGAGTAATTTTTCTCAATTAGCAAACTGCAGAGGGGACTTGCACTCAGCTCTGCTTAAAAACACTGTCAGTACTCTCCGTCTTGTTCTCACTTTTTTTTTTGGTTCCCATTCTTTTTCTACCTGTTACATTCTAAAATGGGATGTGAACTTCAGTATCTTGTGTAAGGGCACTTATGTATATACTGAGTTCAGTAATATCTCCCCCAACTGAAGCAGGAGCATACAGTGGTAGGCTACTCTGAGTATACTCAGTGTCCCAAAATGCTGTCCATATAGGACCTGGAGTGGGAATAGTGCTATCCACAAACAACTGTGCAGCTGGACATGAAGTGATCTTAATTAACCACAGGTCCAAATCCATTGTCTCTGTCTGCGGCTGTGAGACCGCATAATGTTTTCAGCAGATTTTTATCGGGAGCTAAGTCTGCTAAATCCATTTTTAATTAGTACAGCATTATGAATGTGAAAACCTTACACCCAATTAAAGTAATATTTGAGACTTGAATACTATGTGCTTTCGTTACCATATACTTAGGTGGATGGTTACAATAAACTTCTTTTGCCACCATCTTCTGGGGTCTTTTCCAAGTACAGAAAGGAAAATGCTCAACACCTGCCTTGTTCCAAAGTCTTTGTGACTTTGTCAAACCAGATCTACATCAGGTCCCCAGGAACCATGCAGCCAGCCCAACCTGGCCTTTTCTTGCAATTCATCTAAAGGTACTACGCCTTCGTCTTAAAATTTCAGAGGATGTACTTCCACCATCCTGATACGCACCACACTTGGTCATTTCTCCCACATGCTCTGTAATAAATATACCACACAAAAAAATTACTTTGTGATTCATTTATACAGCTGACATCAGAGAATCCAAGAAAATTTCTGCCAAAATAATTTTCTAACACATTGGATGATTTACTGTGTAAACAGCCATAAGCATTGTCTTGGTGTGAAACTGCAGAATTATGTTCCCCTTTTGCAAATTTTTTTTCCTTTATTCTTAAAAAAAACCCAAACCCAAAGCCCAAACAAAAACCCCACAAAAATCTCAGGACATTATTCTTTAAAAAGAGCTAATAGTGTACCCAGGTTGACTAGAATAGATAAATCTGTGTCTCCAGTCTTCAAGGTTGATGCCTGCTTTTTTTGTACAAAATTTGAATAAGTCATGTAAACTGTACATGCAGTGTTGCAGAAGTGAGCTATTACAGTCTTCCTCTAAGTAAGGGGGTGAGCAATTTTAAAATTGTTTTCCAAGGTTTGATTTTTACTTAACAGTAACAGGAAAGATGTTGTTTATGGCCAGTTATTATCTTGATTAACAAAAACAAAATTGCTGTTGATTTCAATCGCATACATGATGAGATAGTTCAGGCTAGAGATGAAATGTGAGGATGCTGTAGCCTTTGCTCATGTTAAGATACTAAGCAATACCAGAGGAAGAAAACGGAGTTAGCTGTAACAAATGGATATTGGCTTTGCAATTAGAACTTCGGTATAGTCTTGAAACATATTATTAGTCTTTGATTTTCCTTGCCTGCATTTTTCAAATTGCTCGAGCAGCAAGTCTTGTAGGGGGAAAAGTTGTATCAGGTAGTCCAGTGGCTTGCGTGCTTTCAGTGATCATCTTGTACCCTTTCCGAAAGAGGGGATTCGCATTGACTCCAATGACAAATTCATTGGAGTAAGCGGAAGAAGTAATAATGAAAAGCTTTTATTTGGGATGTCATTTGGGAACAGTTCTATCCTTTAACATAAAAGCATTATGATGTTCTTTGTCGGTTATATTCAAAACTGTAATTTGCTTTTGACAATCAAGACAGTTCATAAATGACCTTCATCGTTCATACCCAAACCATCCTTTAACACAGATGCAGCCATGAAGGGAGTTTGAAAAACTTGTGGCTTCTGGTTTGTAATATATTGCAGAAATTTATGGCAGTTTCTCTAAATTTGTTATTGCTCTGTTATTTTTTATGATACTAGCATATTTGTTAGTGATATGAAGGCATAACTTCGAAAATACTGAGGGGGTGTTTCTTATTGTGCTCTCTGAAAATCTGTCATTAAATATTGCATATTGCTTGGTTCACCACATTTTCCTATCAGTAAGATTTTCCAAACCCCATCATTGTCACCACAGAGCAGTTCAGAAAGACGTATTTTGTAGAATTATAAGGCCCCTACCAGATTACCTATAAAATTATTGTAATTTTGTTGCATGTTGGAATATCCTTACTGAACATTTTGAGGCATATAAATGGAGCCTTTTGTCCAAAGATCTCATATGGAGTTTTATTTCTTTATTTTTTTATAAGATATTGGATAATTTCTTGTCCTTATGTGAAGGGAAGCTCAAATGTAGAGGATTAAGTGACTTGGTGGATTGTACAGTGTCTCAGTGATGCTGAGGACCAGAACCAGGATTTTCTAGCCGTATGCTATACACCATGTAGAAGGTCTGCAGCACGTAGCGTAACATGTTGAATTATGCCATGTGTAGTGGAAGAGTAGAGTCGAATTTTGTGCTGGAGTCTTGTAAAAGGCCTTTGTGTCTGCTCTCGGTCTGAAAGACAAGCCATCCTATAAATAATAAGTATTTAATAGTACGTACTAAGTGTGCTAAAGGAAGCAACTGAGTGAGCAAAAACAAGGACAAGGTTGCCAAGAGAGACTGGAAAAATGGTACTTGGAACACAAGCTTTTCCCTCTTCCCCTGCTGAATACTGCCTGTACAAAGAGAGCCTCTCAGTAGATAAGCAAGTTAAACAGAGAAAGAGGCAGGAGAGAAAAGGAGTGGAGCATCTGGTATCTCTCCATGGCGATGGGTGGAAAAAAATGGATGAATGGAGCAGCTGGTGGTGTATGATCCACAAGGCTATAGGACAGTAGTAGGTGATTGGGAACAGTCAGCTCATTCTCTTTCAGCATTTTCCTAAACCAGGTGGACACAATAAAAGCAATAAAGGGCAACCTCAAATTGTCTTATTCACCAGTTTTTCCCCTAGCTGGCCACCAAGGAAACCCTCCTGATTGCACCATTTGACAGCCTGTCTGCCACCCCTTCCTGCCAACAGAAGTTGCAATACAGCAACATCTGCCCTCTCATGATCCCTGAGGAATATTATTAAAGCAGCCAACAGAAGGAGAGGAAGAAGTCAGGAGCACCTTCCACTGACATTACTGCACTTGAGGTGCCTTCTCAGCTATCTGGATCACCTAATATCCAAGGTTGCTCTGGTACCCAAGTCTAACCCTACCAATGCAGTGCCTTCTAGAAAGTCTGATGTGAGACCATGGTGGTGCAGGCTGCATCCTGTCTTACTACTACCACAAAGTGTCCTAGAACCAGGGGTACTCCACATGCTTCTTCAAAAACTGTGTGGCATGGATATGGAACTCACTTGTCCCACTGGGCAGGTTGTGCTGCTGGGCCTGTTCCATGGTGATCATCAAAAGCAATCATAATTGGTATTTCCACATGGTAACCCAAATGGTGCACCATGGATCCTGCTGCTCCTGCTCCTCCCATGTGAACATGAGTGACAAAGCTGCTTTAAGTACCAGGAGAGATATATAACACTTGCATCCTGCAGCCCTCCCACCTTAGAGAAACAACATGTGATCAAGCTGGAGGCTGCTGCTCCACAGTTGCTGGATGAATGCCGAATACGGGTTTGTCAGACTTCCCAGACTCCCTTAGCAACCGTGTGTGTGCTTGGGATGTGCCGAGCCAGTCTCAGCACACCACGCTGCCTACCCCTGCCTGAGCAGGTTGTCTCTGGGTCACATTTTCCCTTGAGATTTACTCTGCACGTATGTTTTGCTCTGTTCTGCCAACCAGCAGGTGAGCTCCACACCTTCTGAGCAGCCTTTGAAGGTGACCTGGGCCAGCTGTGTCTGTTCAGACAGATGGTACATCTCATGCTCCATGAGCCCTGTCATGTTGCTGAGTTGTGAGAGCACCTTCTCAGGAGACAGTACTGGAGCCAAGACCCTGAGGGGAGGACAAGGTGCGTTCTGCCCTCTGTGAGCAAACAGGTCTGCTGGGACAAGCACCTAGACATCAGTGGTGGTTGGCTTTTTAGCCTGATGGGCCTAGGGAGACAGATGAGGAAAGCTGATCTCTCTCTCTGAGATCTGTATCTCTTCTGGTTCTGATTTCTTTCTCCATTCCCCTCACCTTGCCTGAAGAGATGCTGGCAGGTAGCAGAGCAGGACCCCTTCCATAGGACTGTGTTGTGTTATGGGACTGTGCACGGTGTGGACAAACTGTGTGTGTATTAAAGACTAAAGTGGCCTAGCTGCAAGGGTTGGTGGTATCTATGGCAGTAGGTGCCCTCTCAGGGATGCACTGAAGACCAGCTAGATCCTGTTGGAGACACCAGGCTGGCAGCAGCAGAGAAGACAACATTCATACTCCAGCCTGAGGCCATCTTCCATATGCAGTACTCAGGAGTGTTCTGAAAGGGCAGTGTGACACTGAATATCGTTAATTTTACTGTAGGAGTGTCAACGTTAATTGATCTGGAAGAAAATAAGCTTTTTAAAAAGGATTACTGTTCTTCTGTTCAAAGGCACAAACTGTTCAAAGGATGAACTGGTACTTTGAAATCCAGCATGGTTCAGTGCAGGGTATTTTGTGGTTCATGGAGATGTACAGCAAACAAATAGGAAGAGTTCTCAAGGTTGGGAGCCTCCTAAAATGGATCTGACATCAGTGGAGAAGGCTTCTATTGAAGAACTTCCTGATCCTTCTTTAACCAGAGGTTTGTAGTCCCTTTAGTTTTGTACATGCTGAAGCAATTCTGTATGGTCAGTAAGGCAAGAGTGAGCAGATAGGACTGGGGTGGGAAGAAGTGTTTTAATACAACAATAATAAGCTTAAAAAATTGCTTTTGTAATGGGTGTAGTATAAAGGTAGCTAATGTTAGTCGTTATTGGGCTGTTGCTGGATCAGTGGCACTTTTGTTCCCATGTGCTTATCTTAGGCCATTCTAATTATCATTGCATTAGAAAGCTTCCCGTGCTATTTTTTCTTTAGAGTATAAACATTGTAACTTGGACTTAATGCAGAAAGAGTGAACAAGAAAATATTTCAGAAAGACTTTCTTAAATAGCATAATATTAATTGGTAAAGATTGTTTTGCAATACAAATATTCTTTGTTTACTATTAAAAAGCTTCAATTGCCTTTAGACATCCTAAGTGATTTAGAGAAGCAGACAAATGATTTAATTTTGATTTTGTTTTATACTCCAATGAAGCAAACAACAGATTTGGAACAAGCTGCTTGCTAGACCTTGGAAATTAAACTGCTCTTTTTATTGGGCACTGGTAAAGCGTCTCTGCCTTTCCTGATGGCAGACAAGCCTGAAATACATTGACTCATGCTTGTTAGGGTTCCATCAAGCTCCTTTTATTTCCTTGATTATGATTCTAGTGCTGCCGCCCAGGCAGGAGCTCCCGCTTTGATTTCCCTTGAAACCTGTGCTTTCCAGAGAACATCTTCCCCCTACAACCTGGAGTGAGTTACATTGTGAGAGCCGGAGTTACAGGCTATGACTTGTCTCCAGAAAGCTATTTAATACAGAACACTGAAGCTTTTCCTTACCTCCTTTAAGGGGGCATCTGCGTGTGTACAGCATTAGGCGAGATTGGAGCCAGGGGCTCTGGAAGACAACAATAGTCTAATTTTAACTTATAAATCTAGCTGTTTTGATAAGGCCATTGTTGAAATCAATGTTTTGATGACTGAACATGATACTTCGAAGCACTCTTGTTCATGTCGTTCTTGGTCCTTAGTAAGTTTTCTCAGATCTCGAAGCTGGTAGTCAGCAGCTTTTCACAGAAGCGTGGGAGCTTCAGGTGAGTGAACCACTAACCCAAGTACCTTGAGTAATTGTGAGTGCTTCTCATCGGGCTTGCTTAACACACTCTAAGACAAGACGTTTAAAGGCAGCCTTCTTGCTTTCGTGACACTTTTTCAGGCTCTAAAAGTGATATTAATAACCTGTTTTCACCTAATTAGTTTCGGTTCTTGTACCACTACAATAGCAATAGTATATTTACTTTTTTTTTTTCCTTTAACTTTAGTTCTCTTCAGGTTTAGGCAGGCTCTCATTCTGCCTTTGTCGCCATGTTATCCCAGTGTATTCTGGTGAGGCATAAAGCAAAAGCACTAACATCTGAACATCTGCCATATGTAGTTTATTCTTTCTCACCTCCTTTCCTTGGAGAAGTAAATGTATGTTCAGTATACCGTTTTGTTTTGGTAGGGTTTCTTAGTTTGTCTGTGTTAAAGAAGGTGGAGTCTACACACCAAGAACAGTAAATGGTAATAGCTTCTTAAAAGCAAGGTGAAGCAGAGACCCATCTAATATTATATATAATTACATTTTGTTGATGAGATGCATCTTGCGGGCAGTATGGCTATTTTCCTTAGGAGTGAAGGGCTGAAAGGTTGTTCACTGGAATTGCTTCTGTCTTTTAAAAGGCAAACTATGTTTCCTCTCTTAAGTGTTTTAAGAGTGTTACGACTATGTACAGATCAGTAGACAACACAGTGGCAATCCAATGAATTTTCTTGTTTTGTTCTAAGAAAAACATTCAATAAAAGAATGTTCTGGTCTCGATGTTTCACAGGACATATTATTTGATATTTCTCTTGATTTTATGAAATTTGAGTGAAATCCCAGACTGCTAAATCTAATTTATATTCTTCCTATTAATACTGCTTAAAAGAAAAAAAAAAGGTGCATTTTCTGGCATGAGATTAATTGTTGGATGGTATCTTCGGTTATTGGTGAGAAAAGAAAACTGTTACTTATTCCAAAGTTGCACAGTTTTTGAAGATCCAATTGTCTCGGTTGCTGTATGTTGGTAATGAACTGAGCACTGCCAAAATCTGTGGGGCTTTTTAACTGATGTGCTTATAACTTCCCTTTTTTGCTCTGACTCACATCTTGGATGTTAAATTGTGTAACCTGCCAGCCAGTTGCCTGCTATGAAAAGTGTTGTAGCTTCAGGGATTATTATTAAGAATGTCTAATAATTTTCATATTTCAGTGATCTATTTTTGGATCATTATGCAACCCACTACTCAGTGGGACTAGGCAGAAACGGATAGAGCTCAATGGGATGCTGATAAATACAAACCATTTGGTGTGCTCAGCCAAGCAGTGGGGGTCCTCTGGGCACAGGTTTAAAGCTGTCTTGCTTTGCAGCAAGTTGCCATGGTCTCCCCCAAAATACAAAGCCATTTCCTCCCACTTAAATCTCTGGGCAGTGGGGACAGGAGAGCTTTCAGCCACTGCTGTATAGCTATTGGCAGGACTCTCCTGCTATCAGGTAGACATGCCCCTAAACATAAAACACATGTATTTATGTTTGTGCGTGTAGTAGAGAAGGATTTAAGTGCAATTCAAAACAGTGTCAATACATGCTGGAAACTGCATAGTAAATCACCATATGTTCCAGAGGAAATGCCAAGCAAAGTCACGATCGCTTTATATGTGCACAGCTGACTGGCAAGCATAAAGGCAGACTCATGATGGGGGATGCCATCATATGCTTTTCTTCTTCTTTGCTATATTGGAGCATGATTAGAGCCCATCTGCTTCCCTTAGTGCTGGGGAAGGGTAGGAAAACATTCAGCCCAAAGTTTTGCTGCAGAAGCATACACACCAGGAAAAAGGAAGCTAAACCCAAGGAGCTCTCTCAGATGTGTTTGTTTTCCATTTCTTTTGAAGTACAGGATTTTTAAAATTGCATTGAAATTCTCTTCCTTCTGCAACTCATACTGCTCTGGCTTTATGTTCGTATTGTGACAGCCTGACGTTTGCTAGCTGTAGTTCATGGGCCAGGCACGTCTGGGAACAAACCTCAGCCCTGCGTGCGGGTTAGGCTGGCTAATACAATTGGGGAGGGGGCAGTAAGCATCTCTGTTCTTTTTACCTGTGCCAGCACGGAGCATTTAATGCCTCACCGAAGCCCTAAGTGCAGGTGTAAGAGTGGTGGTATTTGCTGACATGTTTGGCAATCTGTTTGGTTTGCATTTTTTCCAAGCTCTTTAAGGATACTTGAAATATCTGATATAAAGTCATAGAAAAGACTAATGACTTATTATTATTGTTTTTTCTTAATTAAACCCGATTTATTTTAACTACCGTAATTGAGCTTTCTTCAAACTAGATACCTATGTGGACTGAAACTGCTGTACAACGATAATGTTGAGTGCTGTGACACCTACTGGTCGAGCTGAGCTGAACAAGGAAAAGCCCGTGGGTACTGGCTTTTTCCTCTTCCTAATGATAATTCCAGGTAATGACTTTGGCTCTTGGATAAACACAGCAGGGATGGTGTCTCTTGGAACGACTGACACATCTTTCAATAAATTTCTCGGTACTTGGTGCATTAAAAAATTCAGATAATCACTTTTCTTTTTGCTTTTAACTTCTGTCCTTTGCATTCCTAGTAGCTCTTTAATCTTCACCCTCTTTGTTTCATCTGTCTTATCTTTATTCAAGTTTCTTTTTTATCACCCCTTAATAGTATTGGGAACTGCAAGGAAATCACTTTGAAGTCTTCTCTGAATTGCCTTCCTTCCGTAGAACAGTTCTTCTGCATTATCTGTGATCATTTCTTCAGTGCTGGAGACCTATTATCATTCTTATTGCCCTGTTAGGCATTCCACCTTTCCGGGAAAGCCATTCATGCAACTCCTTCCATGAGATCTCATACCTAAGAAGGTTTTGTGAGTATTGAGAAAAATGGAGCTTTTCTGTATATATAGAAATAAAGATGTTAGTAATTCACAATAAAAAACCAGCTTTGCATCTCCATTGAACAATGAAGAATGGATAACATTTCATAACTACAGGAAAATTTTCTGTATGCTTTTTCAGAGGGATAGTTTTTCTGCACTCAAGCAGTGCTGCAATCATCTAAAAATGCATACTCCTGTGTGTGATTCTGGAACATACCATTAGTCCAAAAAGTTACACAGAGGGCTTCTCAGGTTGTTCTTCCTTTGGGAGACTTCCTTTGAAAGACAATTTGTAGTCTAGAAGCTTGAGTAGCTTCAAGTAACTTAAAATTGCATGAGGTGACTTGACCTGATCTCATCATCCTCAGTGGCTGAGAAGGAAGAATTCCTGCTGTCTCCTCTTCTCTGTTTCTAGCTGCATACTCCTGTCACTTATTTTGTGTCCAGCAACTCTGACACTATTTAGACCCTATCTGCAGGCCCATTCACTTCACTGACCTCACAAAAAGAGAGAGGATGGGTCATGGGGATTCCAGTCTGATGAGCACCATTGGGTATCAAGACAAGGGGCGACTGGGAAGCAAGGGTGAGAAAGGAGCTGGCGTGGAAAGCAGGTTAGTGAAGTCTTACCCTTTTTGGCAGCAACAAGCTGATAGATACAATTGTTGCATGTAATTTTCTCTATGAAAAAATAGGTTTGTCATCTCTTGCTGCGTTTTTCCCCTCCCTGGTCTGTCAGCTCTGTGGAATCTTGCAGTGAGCTGTGGAACATGCTGCCATTCCTCCGTCCCTTTTGTTTTCTCTGATTCTGGGCAGGTTCTTCCATTATGTTTTCAGTGTAGGGTCTGCTCCCTGCCTAGGGCATCTGGCAACATGACCAACATGCCTTCTTTCTCTCCTCCTTGGGGGAGAGTTGGATATTCTCACTTTTTGCTGTGTATTTACCGTAATTTTTTTTTCAGATGTGACATTATTAAAGGCCAGGGAAAAAACTATCAACTTTAGACCAAAGATTGTAGGGTTCGTGAGGGTACTGTTTCTATTGGTATTTTGGACCCTTGAGGGACCTTCGTGTCCTGCCCAAGTAGGCTTTGCCTTTACAGTACCAAGTGATTCCATACCAATGGCCAGCAAATTTTACAAGGATCTTCCCCTAGAACTTAAATGGTTTTAACATACCCCTGGAAGTTATTGAGCTGAGGAGAAAATGGGAAACTGAGCAAGATTTTACATTCCCTCAGCATTCAGTGAAAAGTTGAGGTTGTATATGCTATTATCACAAAAGATTATGGTACTGAGGATTCACATTGGTGGTCTACAGTAATTAGAAATTGTGCATTGTATCTATAGTCTAATTATGGATGAACTGAGATGAGTAAATAAGCTCAGCATTGGAGAGGAAAGGATAGAATCTCTGTGAGACAGCTGAGTTGGTCAAAGTGCGGCTCATGATACAGGCTACTCCTGAGCAGATGAATTGACTTCGCTATTCCAACCAGAAGAAGCTTATTTTGTTCTTCAACTTAAAGAGATCTGGCTCACAACACAAAATATGCCCCTGTTGGCTATTTACTTGTCTGACACTATTCTGACTCCAGAATTCCTTTTTAAAAGTTGGTTTGGGGCAGCGATGTTACTGCAAGGTGCTGAAAAGTTCCTGCTTACCTGTGCCCTCACTGAGCGTTGAGGGCAGTGGCTGTGATGATGATATTTCATTATTTCAGTTCAGCAACAGTGAAATGTCCTTAGCAAATTGAGACCCTCAGGCGTGCCTATTGCTGCCTGCAAGGAGCAGTCAGAATGTCAAAGGTATTTTGTCTGAAGCAAAACGGGTTAAGGCAGAGGATGCGTGATTCCTTTTGTAGTGACAGGAATTAGTCTCTCTCAATCTGAAGGGTTGGAAGTTACAAAAGAGTTCAGTACCTTGTGGGATTTCCAAAGCCTGTCAGGGTCCAGTCACCCATAAAAGTCACTTAAACTTATTAATAATTTTACTCTACATCTTTCTTATTTTTGATCTCTTGACATTAAATGACTTGCCCAAGTTCACACAGGAAATCTGTGACAGACTCGGGAGCTAAATCCAGATGGCCAGATTCCTAGTCCAGCTCCTTAGGCAATTTCTGGGGTGGCTTCTCTGTAAGCTAGATCCTGAAAAACAGCCTGTCAGTCAAGTGGCACTTCCAGCAAGCTGTAATGCCTCTTAGACTAGAAACCTACAAAGTAAACCTGCATTTTGTAGCCATTTTTGCACAGTATTAATGTGTCTTTTAGTGACATCACTAAAAACTGTCATTTGACATCTTGAATTATAGAAATCTCTGAGTCATTTTAATCGCAATCCTATGCTTAGCTAGAGAACCTTATGCAGAGACGACTGACCTTGAGTTTATATGCGTCCCCAGTGCCTAATTTGTGGTGATGTCATTTATCTGATGGTAAAGTTTCAGAGAGTGAGGGACTGCAATTTAATTTCACTGTTGCCTCGTGCTGTTGTGGCAGTTTGACTTTGGCCTCGAGATGTAGCAGGGCACTGTGTCCTTTAGAGGTTTCTCTATGAGCTGTCTGGAACTAGAGTCTGCTGCCAGGTTCGGGTACAGCTCAGACAGTGAGGCAGAGCTCTGTCACCCTAAAGGAGCTCCAGGCAACACAGTTCTGCTGCCTCCAGTGCAGCCACTATATTAAAATACTTTTTATTTCTTTTGAATTTTTGCTGTGAGATTGAGAATGAATTACCTAGAGGAGGGGTGTCCAATCTGTGAACCTCCAAGGGCAGTTTGGTTGGTGCCATACCCAGCTGTGATACTCTGTTTCCCAAGGGCCTCTTGGGAAGCCCCATAGTGAGCTTCCATTCACCATCTCTCTTTGGGATGTGAAAGTACCTACAGCCTCATCTATGATGACAGGCTCAGATACAGCACACAGGAATGTGCTAGCATCCCTCGTACCTTGGTGACTCTTCTCTCAGTTCACTGGTTCACTCAATTACAGACTGGTTAGGGGTGGAAGGGACCTCTGGAGCTCATCTTTTCAACCTCCCCATGCTCAAGCAGGGTCAGGTAGAGCAGGTTGCTCAGGACCTTTTCATTAATCCTTAGTGACAATGACAGCCAGGAGCCCACAGCAAGTTCCCAAGTCATGTCCAAGAAGGGGGCAATTGGGAACAGAGCGCACAGGAGTCCCTTGCTGGCTGCAGCCCACTGCAGCTTCCCACTTTCCTGGGACACTCTCAGGACCCTATGGCACGTGTAGCCCTCCCTGCCCTGTGAACGAGTTTTGAGACCCAGGGAGCTGACGAGATGGGGCTGCTCAGCAGACATGCCTCCTGCCCACCGTGTGAGGAGGTAGGCAGCTTTTCCTTCTCACACCAAGTCTCCTTCATGGCATTGTCTCTGCAGAGCTACAATGAAGAGTTTGTCAGCATGCCTGCTAAATGTTTGCAATCAGTAAATGGTAGTTGTTAGGCTTACATGCGCCCCATGTACTCAACGTCACAGACACCAAAAATAGAAACGTGATTTTCTTTCTAACCTTGTGCGTCAGCCTGAATAGTAAGAGATTCTGTGCTTTTGTGTTGCGTTCTTCTTTTGCATTACTGTAAAGATATCTGATTGCATACTAAGTATTGCTTATTATATCAAAAATCACAATGGGATGCTCCTGCAGTTTTTTATTGTTATATTGAGCCTCTTTTTTGTATTGCAAATAACAATCACTTGTTTAAATTTTGTGCCTGTTGCAGCATCTCTGCTTCCCTCTCAGTTCTTTGTATGATGGCAGTGCATTGCCTATAAGCACTGAAGTAAGGAAGGATTTTGAGAAAGTCTGGGAGATTGCACGTAGCTTTCCAGGTCATATATTTTCTTAATAAGAATTAATAGATCTATGGACTGTTAAAAAAATCATATCTCTTTCTGGCTTCCGTTCCTGTGCAGAAGCAGCAGGTCTGGAGAAAACTCCAGAGAGCTTGCAGGGACATATGCTGCCTGCTTCCAGCTCTTGTCTAGGGTTTGTATCATCATATTAGAATTTCAAGATTACCGAACAACATGATAGGAGCCATTTTACACGTCAAGATAAAGTCTGTTAAGTCTAAATCCCTGACTTTGGGTTCCTTTCTCTTTCTTTCCTTACTGACACTCTTTGGATTTTTTAATTTACGCCGTGGCTGAAACAGAAATCTGTGGGTTTTGTTAGTTACTTTTTTAAAAAGCTTTTATCAAGTTCTTAGGAATTATGTGCTCTTCCTTATTAAGTCCAAAGCATACTATCAGTCTACTGAATTTCTGTTGTAATAGTTAAGCAAAGTAAATTGCGCCTGAATACCGGGAAGTGCAAATAATTATTCGTCCTAAAACATTTAAAGATATACAAACTCGGACCTGATGAAAACCCGACTTAAAATGTTGTAATTCAAAGTTGGTAGCAGAGGCAGCTCCAGGGTTATTCTATATTCATTTCTGCCTGCGAGCATTAGCATGCGTGGCTTTGGTGCAGTTGTGCTCCAGAGCTGTGCTCTATGCAATCACTCAGTTTGTCCTGATAAATGAGAGTGCTTGGGCTTGCAGTTTTACCAGCACATCTTTTGAGAATATATTTGAATGCTGTGGTTTCTAAACCACCTTCGTTTGAGGGGAATGCAGTTTTGCAAAGACAGTGAAATTACTTGGTGAAGATAATAGTGAGATCTCTGCTTTTCTATCAGTTATATAAAGCAGAAAACCAAATGAGCGTGGTCTGGGATGGTGACTGTGGAATCCACAGTTATGTGGCTCTAGATGGTAACTTATGAAGAATATTTTCTCAGGCTCCTTAGGAGCATAGGTGCAAGCAAAAAGCGATTTCTCCTCTCAGAGCTCCATCTAACCGTGTGTCTGCTGTTGGACAGTGTCCGGCGGTACCGTCTAGGGGACAGCACAAGTGCAGGACGAAAATGTCACTGTACTTTTTGGAATAATCTCCTGGCACCCAACCAATTAGGGGAAAGGATCAGAAGCAGTTTGGTGGTATGTCTTAACCCTCTGTGTGGTTTTCTTCTGTGACTTTGTCTTGCTACCTTTTGAATCTCCTTAAAGCTAAAATTAAAAAATGCATAAGGCCCATTCATGACAAGGAGATCTGAAGGTTAGTAGCCGGCTGGATGAGAAGAGCTGCCTTTCTTCTTTTGAACCTGCTGATGTCATTTGATACCCCTTAATTCTTTTATCAGAAGAGAAGGTGAGCAACTGTTCCCTGCCCTCTGCCGTGACGCTAATGATTTTATAGCTCCCTGTAGACCCCTTCATGCTTTCCTGATTCTGCTCCTTCCCTCTCTTCTCTTCCTCTCCCCCACCCCCAAGGTGGATGTGAGACTACTTGTCATTCACAGCTTCATGCTGAATTTGACTAATAAAGCATGATGAGAAAAAATGATGATGTAAAATTGTTTTCACATTTTCAAAGTCAGGTGTTTCATTTCATAATGGTTTAATTTGGAACCACAAAACAATGTAAGTAGAAGAAAACCCTTGGGAATAAAATGAATTGTTTTGCTTGACTCAAAGTAGATCTTTTGAGGATGTTTTCAGGAGCTTGCTTTCATGATACAACAGCATATTTTGAGTTTGTACAGTGCGAGGAGGAAAATAACAGGGTTTTTTCCTCTTTTTTTTTTTTTTTTTGAGAATTGAATGTTGTCTCCTAGTCGTTGCTGTGCCTAGCAGCACTCCCAGCCCTCAGACCCATGCCTGCTGCACAGGAGGCGCCAGGTCAGACTGGCAGCGCTGTCTGTGGGACACCATCTTCTAGCTGAAAACCAGGACGCACAGGGTCTATGTGAAAACAGGTTTCACTACAAAGTTCTCCCTGCAGCCTTTATGCAGATCTTGGTACAAAAGCTTTTGGCTTTGCTGCTTCTGGTTTGGATTCATACCTTTTCTGACTGATTTAACAGCCAACTAAGGGCTCAGGCTAATCTTCAGTTTAATTCTTAATGTTACAGTCTGACTGCTTATTAGAAAGTTAAAGCACAAGGAGCCCCCAGCTTAAATCTTGTATTTTTTTTCTTTTTTTTTTTTTTTTTTTAATTTGGAATACTACAATGTGACTCAAAACTACAGACCAATATGGACACAAGGCAATTTATTCTTCTTGGGTACAAACTGTCAGCTTCAGAAACCACAAGTACGTCATCAGGCCCTTTGCTTAGCTTTAATCTCTTTCTTAGCTAACCTGCAGAATCATCAAAACTCTCTGTGGCTCTGCGGTATTAATTAACTCTGGTAGATGAGTTTTCTTGATAAATCTGAAATCTTGTGCAGTTGAACACATTATTTGGCTCCTACTTGCTATGGCAGTTGTGTCCATAGAGATTACCTGAACACTCATGGCCAGATATCTCTGATGTTGGGGTGACCAAATCTTTGATTGTCTTGTTGGGAGATATTTCGCACATGGTTATCACAGAATCTGGGACATTTCTGCAGCTCCCACCATGCTTGTCTTGGATCAGAGGTCTCAAATGGACTTGGTGAAAGCAGAGATCACTTTGGAAATGTTGACTGACCTTCCTCTGCCTCAGTTGACAACCAGGTGAAATAGGAAAGTGATGCCGTCTGTTCCACAGCAAAGTAACTGTTCTGATGCTTAATTATGTTTTAGATAGTAATAACAAACTTAATGAGGGTAGTGAGAATTTTTTAGTTAGTGGCTCTCAACAGATTTATGCACTGAGAACTTCCTGGAGACTGAACATTTGAGAAAATGATATGGGGACTGATAATGAGTGATTTGTTAAGCTGTTGTTGCTCGGTTTTCTTTGTAATGGAGAAAAGTGTGAGAAACCTGAGTGAGAGGAAAATAAAATAGATACGTGTAGGAACATGGTTGTGCTCTGTAGGTACATCAGTGCACCTCTCAAGCCAACTGGCATCTAGATGATTAGCACAAACCCTGGAAGAAGCAGAATGAATACAAGTTACATTTTATCCTTTTACTGTTTCTTCAGTGATGTGGCAAGCCAGAGCGCCCCGGTTTAAAAAAATAAAACGTGCTCAGCAAACTCTAGGCAGTTAGTGTCATAAAAATGGTGAGGAAAATGTGGAAATAGTGCTAGGTGAGGGATACAGACATGAAAATTATATGGTTTTTTAGATGTAACTTGTGTATGGGCTGAACTTAGCTATTGCTTTTGGGTGCTAGCATCTTTTTAAAAGAAAGATGTAGGAAGACAAACTGAAGGAAGCTCAACAGAAATCCAGAATATGAATTGGATGGAATGTGGCATATGATTAAATGCCTTTAAACATTTTCTTTAAAAAAATAAAGTCTTTCATTCCAATATACATTAAAATACAAATAGTGAACAAGAGTCAAGAATGAAAAAAATAAACAGCAGAAAATGAGCAAAAGAAGCTGCAGCTTTTCTTTTTTTTTTACCGTGGAGAAGTGGCGTGGAGCAGCACAATGTTTGGTGTACCACAAAGTGAAACTGAAGAGATTAAAATAAATCTTTGAAGCGAGGGGAATATTTTACAAAGTAAAACTGAAGAGATTAAGATGAATCTTTGAAGCGAGGGGATTATTTTATAAACTGACAATATGCAGCAAGGTAAATTGGTTAGATGGGTAAGTGGCTACAAGCCCGGCTAACGCCACATTATATTTTGTGTCCCCTTTCAAAAAGCAAGGGAGTTAGAGTTGTGTTCTTGTAACCCAAGAGGGAAAAAAAGGTGCAAGGACATAAATGTGCATGTTCGTGACAGGCTGTTCCTGTGCCTGCATGTTTAGGGAGTTCAGCTTAGACGCCACCTGCATTTTAGAGGCTCTGTCCCAGCCTGGTGTCCCCTGGCCTCATTCATGTGCACTTTTCGGGGAGGAAAAGGGATGGAAGGGGTCTGCCTGGTGTGGTGGTGCAGTGGAAGGGCTTGATGTGTGTTCGGATGTCAGCGTGCTGGGAAGCGGAGTGTGGGGGTCTCGCAGGGTCGTCTCCATCTCCTGCTCTCCTCCCCACAGGCAGCAGCAGGGTTTCTGTCTCTGAGCCCGAGTGGACTGGGTTGAGCTGGGGGGGTGAAGAGACATAGATGGTGCTGCTGGGCTGAGCCAGGCTCTGCCTCCTTTACTTCTGCAGAGTAATACCTTGCTCTGTTAAAAAGAATGGAAATGTTTGCAGAGTTAAGGTACCACTTACTAGTCATAAAAGAGCCTGAGTCCAGTCTTATATTAATATTTATTTAACACCACAATGTTAAGTGAATAGTGCTGGAGAGGAGGGAAGCTATTTATTTTTCACACAGGAGAGGCATTTTGAAAAACAAGAGATGGTCGTGCAGAGCTGCTCAGAGGAGTGAGCGGCATGAAAGCTGGACGTGTGTGTAAGAAATTTTGGAAGCGTGTACAGCTTTCAGCTCACTGGGTGGAAATTAAAAACAAATAATCTGTGTGTCAGCAGGATAGCAGAGAATAATTTTGGAGCCTGCTGTTGTTTTCAGATTTATGTTTTTATTAATTTACTTCTTGATTTTAAACCCAAAACATAGCTAGTGCAACCATAGGCCTAATAATACTTTACAGTAGTGCTTGGGATCTTTATAAATGGGCAAAAAGACAAAGGGATATTGTAATCTGGTTTTGGATTATGCTGCCTGACTGACTTTCAGCCATTGTTTTCCTAACTCTCAATAGAAGGGTGAAGTGTCTGGGTGGGATGTGTGAGTAGGTATGTCAAAGCTTTATATTTCAGAAGAATTTCCTTGCTTTATATTTCGGAAGAATTTCTTGTAGTCATTCTTCCCCTCTGAAATATTTGGATTTCTTTTCTTTTAAAATATTGGAATTGCTTTTCCAGTTAAAAAACTTTTTCACTATTGACTTGAAACCTTCTTAACCAGTATATTTTCATGACATAGTTGCGACTGTGTGGCAGGTTTTGCCCATGAAGCAAAGGTATGGAATCGGATCTGTTTGCTGTAGCTGAGGAAGGCCGACAGACTTCCTGAAAAGTACCTTTTAACCAAACCCTTTCTACTTTTTTCATCATGAGGCGGTTTGCAGAGAATCCACAGGCTGTAGGGACAGCAGAGAGGGTGGGCTGTTGCTTGCAATAATTCAGAGTGTTCAGTGAAAGCAATGGGATCAAACTAAGCAAGCAACATTTGATGCACACATTAAATTTTGAAATGCTGCTGCCTTGGAAAAGTCATCTTTCATGTGGTTGTGATTCAGCCCAGAGATGAGTTCCAGGGAGAAATGAGAAATAGAAATGCACATATTGGCTGGTAATTGTGTGAATAGCAATGAGTGGGTAGTTCAAAGCCAGCAGATTTCAACTATTGGGTTTCTCCCAGTTTGCTTATTCACAAATAGCAATAGTGGCAAGGGACAAGCACTTTTGCTTGTTACTTTGCGGGGTCTGAATTATTTCCTAGATGGACAGATGTTAGTCTACAACATGCTAGATGATAAGATTTTCTCTGTGCCATATTTCAGCACAGGTTCAACAAGAAAAAAAAATTCTCTTGTTTTATTATTTATGCAAATTATTTCCTGTAGCAAGAAGAATTTTGAGCATTATCTAGGTCATTACTGTAGAATTAATTAGTTCCTTAAAAAGTACCACAAAAGAAATGTAAATCATAGTGCCTGTCTGTTCTGGGCAGACCACTGAAGCATATACTATTAAAAAAAAACCCAAACCCAAAAAACACAAACCTTTTCTTGGCTTAGAAATGGAATAGATGGTTGGGCATTTCTTTCCCTTTTCTATTTTTAACAACGTGATGGCAGCCAGTGTAACTCATTTTGTATATATTAAGGCTGAAGTTGGAATATCACAGCTCTATATAATTCAGAATTGTATTTGCAGAAAATTAAAATTATATCAAAGTTGTGGACTTCCGTTTCCATGGCATGGTGATAAAATATGCGAGATGATCAATGTAGATAAAACATTTGTTTCCTTGCTGCTTTTAAGCGTTTTCTTATCTATGGTGAATACATTTACCTGTTTCAAGTTAGCACTCTCATTTGCTTTTGACCAAATTATGGTCAGTAGTGATCATGCTTAGCGGCCATTTGACTCTGCTTACTGCATGTGTAGGAACTACACGCACTTTTGGCAGTTCATCCATCGTGGTAACAATGGAAAAGTGTATACTCCCCCCGGATCATGCCTCCTGTGTGCTTCTTACTGGCAGGACCTGAGTTGACCACCTCTCCTCCTTACAGTGGATCTACACTCCTCCTTGATGGACGAGGTGGCTCAGACACTATTGTAGTGACCTTCATTTATGATTCCACATCATTTTACTTAGGGCAACATTATGCAGAACTTAAGTGTGCGTTCTACCTCCTTCAACGCAAACCTTTCATTTATTACTTACTTTTTAAAATTGGAAACAAATTTTACTTTAAGGTAACCATTCATTAAACTGGGAGGTTAATCAGCACTTTGAGAATCTGTGAGATGATGAACAGTGTGCTATTAAGCAGAGGGCTCTTCTGGGAAGTTAGTACTTTATCAGCAGATATCAGAAATCAGGCTTGGTCTGAGCTGTGAGAGTAGTTGCATATAGTCTAGCATTTAATGCTATAGCATATAATGCTATAGTCTAGCATTTTCTTCATAGATTCAATACTGCAAATGACCAAAAAGGTTACTTATCTCCGTGGAAGTTTTCAAAGGAAAATAAATATTTCTAGCTGAAAACATCCTTATGAGAATTACTTTGCAACAGAAAACAAATATCCAAACAGAAGTGCTGAAAAAAGAATGAATTTGGAAGAAGATAAAAAAAATAATTGTCCTTTCCCCAGTTTCAGTTGTTTTTCAGTCAGTAAAATTAGGGAGTTTGGAACTCCCTAGCCAGTTTGGAAAAGTAGCTCTTAAAAATAAATCTTAATACTAAAATTAGCACTTAGAAGTGCATGGCAGTGCTACGTATATTAGTTATTCTTCCTTTTGTCCTAAAAGCCCAGCAACCCAGACTCCTGCTGTAAATCTTATGAGGGTCAGAGCAGAAATTTTAAAGGAAATTACTAATGGAGAACATCTTCTGAAACTACAAAAAATTATTTGACATTACAGGTGTGGGTTTTTTTCTCCAACATATTTGTTATTATGCCTTCTAAGTGAAAAAATTTTATTTCCCTACTTCCCCAAATTAATTCTGGGCTAAGTACATTTTTAAACAATATTTTTGAATATGTCTGACATATTTAATTTGTCCAATTCTGCAAAGTATATGGCCTGTAATATGACACAAAATTCAAATGATCATAAAATATTCATGATGGGCAAATTTATTTTCCGTGTTTCTCTTGGTTGTGTCTGAGTTGTGCTATTGAGAGTTTCAGAAACAAAAGTATCAGATTAGAGTTCTGCTTGTATTTCTTTGTGCTGGGAAGCTAAGCATGCTGCGGATAGGTATCCACTTCTTTGAGGTGATTTTTATGAGTCTGTCATAGAGAAACATATTCTTTGGTACAGAGGAATAAGTTTAACAGCCAAGATCAGGTCTTTGAGAATATGAAAATACTTGTCTGAAATAAATCTGGAAACTGATGCGGAGAACAAGGGGCTCAAATGTAAATATTTTGGTATAACCTAATGATGCCGTTTTGCAGCACCTTCCTTCCAGCATAGGCCATTTGAAGTCTTGTAGACATACCTATAGAAAGGCAAACTCCTGCTTATTTTCCCTCCAGTTTTGAGTGTTTGGCTTACAGGTTTTCTTTCTCTGATCCCAAAGCAAAAAATACTTCATGTTGCTAAATGTGAACAACCATTTTGCTGTGAGGTACCAATGTCCTTCTAGAAATATGTTACTTATTCCAGTGTTTGCAAATCAACATTTCCAGACAAAATAAAGCACAGAGTGATTTCATAGTTAGGTACCTAAAGGGGGCTTACGGGAAAGATGGGGAGAGACTCTTTATCAGGGAGTGTAATGATAGGACATGGGGTAATGGTTTCAAACTGAAAGAGGGTAGGTTTAGATTGGATATAGGGAAGAAATTGTTTACTGTGAGGGTGGTGAGGCACTGGAACAGGTTGCCCAGGGAAGCTGTAGATGCCCCATCCTTGGAAGTGTTCAAGGCCAGGCTGGATGGGGCTTTGAGCAGCCTGGTCTAGTGGGAGGTGTCCCTGCCCATGGCAGGGGTTTGGAACTAGATGATCTTTAAGGTTCCTTCTAACCTGAACCATTCTATGATTCTATAATTAAATTGCATATTTATTGCTGTTCTTACCAATTTTTCTAACAACTTGCTTAAGATTTTTCGGCCAATTTATATGTTCTCTGATTTCCCATCAGAACATTTCAGTGAAGAACAGAAAGATTCATATAGAAAAAGAAAGCAGAGTTATTAAATCATAAAGAATGAAATAAAAACAATCTGATAACAAGTTGCTTTTTTTTCTCTCATTTCTTTCAGAATAACTGCTCACAGCAGGGATAATTTTCAACCTTTTTTTTTTTTTAAATGTAAACACAATATCATAGCGCAAACATTAAACTGGAATTAAGGATGATGGTTGGGTATTTATTATGCAGAGAATGCCTAGTAGTTTAATGGTAGGCTCTGACATCTAAAATTACCAGAATTTGTACCTCGTCAGCTCTGAAAAAGAAAAGCCACTTGCTGTGTTTATTAATTGATTTATTACTTCTAAAAGCATCTAATAATGCAAAAGAAAAATGGTTATTTATGAAATGAAGTCTGTAATGAATTCATTACATTTGGTTGCAGTCAGCGGCATTAGAATCAGTTGTTTTGTCGACAATACTGAAAAAAGTTGTCCAGAATGAACAGTGACCTGGACCATCTTTCGCTGTTGTTGAGGTAGAGCTTTGGTGAGCTGCTGAACATGGGGAAGGAGGGAGCTGAAGTGAACGAGCTGCTTCAAGCATTTTTGGTGAATCCTCTGAGTAAAATAGTTTTTGCGATGGAAAATGGTGAGGTCCCAAGCCACACAGTGCTGGGTGGAGTATGGTCTTGTTAACAGCTTCCCGTACAACCAGAAGGGATAAGGAAGCTCCTTGTAAGACTTTGGCTGATAAGTGCTTTAGTATTTCCCTCACAGTGTCAATCCAGTACTTTCTTTATTCAAGATGTTCTAGACTTCAGATCCTGGGGATGGTGACCACCCAACATTACTCATGGTTTCTTGGTCCAGTTGCCCCTCCTTCTCTCACAATAACAGCGACTCCAGCACAGCCTCCTCCCTCCTCCATCCCCAGCCCCTTTTTCCTTCTTGCACATCTGTCTTCTAAACGACATTCTCCATGGTGGCCTCTACATATATTAGAGATATACTGATTAGTCTTGAGGAAAGTGGATGAGCAACTTGTCTGAGTAATTCCTCTGGGACTGTAGTCATTAATGTTAGTAGAAATGGCTTCAATTTGTTTCTTTTTCAAATATACCTCATTGTGGTATTTAAAATTGAATTGACTTCATTTTTCTACAGTGAAGCCCATGATTTTGCTTATATCATCGTAATTCTCTTTGATATTACTCTAAAAGCCTCAGTGCTGAGAATCTCCTGAAATAGGGAAAAGTAAAATTAAAAAATTGCAATATAAGTGTTTTAATTTTTGGCATTAGCTTTAAATTTTTAGTTGTTAGAAAAGATAAAACAGACTTGGAATTATGGAAAAGTCTGATCCTAGCTGGCATCTGCCAAATAAACTATGAGGCAGCCAGAGACTGGCGGCAGCAGCACACCAGCGACATGGGATAAAGCTCTTCCTCTTTTACTGCTCTTCCTTCCTCCATTTGTTTTTGTCATCTGCCACTACTTAGCCTCCACGTTATGCTGAGTTGTGATTGCTGCATGAAATCTAATCCTAATGCAGAACTGCGTTTTGCTCTGAATGGTCTTTACATCCAAGGTGTACTTCCCTTTTCTAAACCCACTTGAGGCTGGCTTAGTTGCTTGAATGAAGGGTAATGAATCTGCAGACATAATCCCCAAGCTGTTCCCTTTTTTCCCTTTTGTTGCTTTGAATCTTTCAGATTCTGAAGCTGTGATAGTTCTCAGTGGTTTTCCCATTTTCTGATGGACTTCTACCATTTTACTCTGTTAAACAAGCATGTATTCTTTTTTACTTCTCAATTTCCAGCACTGTTTCTGTGCACAGACTCCAGATGATGAATGGCTGGTATGTGACTGTTTTTCTACTTTTACTACAGTGTTAGGAAAATGAGAGATATTAATGAAAGAGTTGGAGAAAAAGAAGTGCACTTGCCCATTGTTCAGCAGCATGCGTCTCTTCTGCCTCACTAGAAGTTGAAGGTGGCGTCAGAGCTGCCTTCACGAGAGAGGAGAGTTAGAGCAGATGGTATAAAGGGTTCAGGATGGGCCAGAAATCTCTTCTCACGTGATGGTGAAGAATTTTTTTACCGCACATTCAAACTAACACTTCTGAGTGCTAGCCAACCTACCATTGTAGACCAACAGCTAGTTCTTTCTTTCTGCATATTGAAAGTATTTTCATTTGCAGGCACCGTTTGGTTCTGAGAACTAGGCCATTAAAAAAAAACGGCTTTAAGATCCACAATAAAATAGCAAGAGTCACAATGCTTGCCAGCTCCTGTAATTTCATGAAAAGACTCCATTTGGTTCTTTTCTCTCCCTGATGGCACAATTCCTGGAGACAAGTATCTATGCGAGAAACCCAACTCATACGTTTAGGAATCCCACAATTATAAATCTTTGGAAATGCGTATGATACAAAACCTAAAAGGCAGGTTATTTTTTGGTTTTTAATCTTGTGAATTCCAAAGTTATTCCCATGGCCTTTTAATGATGATAAGCAATAATATTGTTGATAACATGGTCTTCTCCCTGTTTTGAAGAAAAGAGGAAAAAAGCAGCGAGGTTATTTTATACACTTCTTAGCATAACTTTCCAAGGTTTCTTATTGATCCTGTGTTTTATATATAACCAACTTCTTTTAAATCAACAAATTTTATTTTTATTTAAATAAGGCTGTAATTTTAAAAGCACTAAAATAATATTTAAACTTTGATATTTGTTTGCTATAGCATTTCTTTATAAAATAGCTGCTTCAATATGAAAGAAGGGAATAGAAAAAGAATCTAGTCACAAGGCATAGGACTTTAATTAAAGATTTTGGATACGAGAAGGTTTTCACAGAAATGTGTTTTGTTATTCTGTTGTAAAGATGTAGGCATACACTCATATAGGAAAACTACATTTTACTTCACACAGAAGTATAACATATATATATTTATGCATGTGCAGTTAACTTTTGTAGGCATCTCATTAAAACACTGAATAGGAATTGTACTAGGCTTACTGATATATTAATATTCAATAAAATGCTCTAAACCATTTTTTGAATTCCACCTACTGTATTTATTTGAATAACAAGCAAACATACTGTGACAAGATGTTTTTAGGAATATGGTCCTTATTTTATAACTAATAAGTATGAATAGTGCAAAAAAAAAAAATTTACCTGCAGAAACTGTGGAGGATTCCCAACAATTTCCAAGTAATGGGAAACAGGGTACTCCTTCTTAACAGATACGGAGCAACTTCACTGCCGTCTGGAAGCTTGCCCTTGCTGCCAAAATTGGCTTTTTGAAAACATTTTCCTGGCCACAATGAAAGTTTCACAGGCTGATTCAAGGTCAATATGGCATCCATCAGTAGTCTTTGTTTTCATGTGCTGGTCTTTTAGGACATACTGTTCTTCCAACCCTTTTAGAGTTGGTGGTCAAATAGTTTTCTGCCAATATGTTTTCTTTAATTTGAAAGCAGAGAATGGCATAGCATTGCTTTTGATATAAAATATTATAGTGGTGAACTCCAAGAGGAAACAAAATGAGACTTGAGGACGATTATGTACTAAAGAAAGAGTAAGGCTTATGCCAAATAGATCTACATTGATCATGGATAAATTTAGATGGAATTCAAAATAAGGTTTCTAATTATTGAAAGGATGAGATACAGAAACTGGCTTTTAAAGAGGAAAAATTGTCAAATTAGGTCCAAGACAGAAGTTGTTAAGCTAGTGGAGCGGATGCAGTTGTCTGTGACAGCGCAAGACTGGACTTGGAGGAGCTGTCATTGCCCTCCAAGCCAATGTTCCCCTGCCCTGCTGCCAAGAGTTATTTGATTGCTCTGTTTATGCCATGCTATTGGAGGAATCTCGTGGGTTCTTAGGACTGTGCCTCTGTGAGCGTGTTTATGCTTGAAGTGCAAAGTCTGAAACCTGCTGAGTTAGTTGCCTGTCTCTCAGTATTTCCAAACCAGAGGTGCTGGCAGAGCCAAAAGGGACCAAAAAGTACATTTGGCATTTTCCTTCTTCACATCTCCTTCCTTTGCCCTCTCAAATCTTGCTGTTATTACACAGACATGTCCGTGTGTACAAATGTTCACACACAGTAAGGGAAGAGTCTTTGACTTGAGGTGTCTATAAGCCCTCCACTTTCATCACTTATTCCAGCATGGCTTCTTTCTGTGCCATGTCTAAATGCTTGGGTTTTTTCAGTCTTGAGACATTAAGTCAAGTAACTTTTGCAGCAAATGTCCTTCCTGTGTTTTTGCATCCATCACCCCTGAATTATTGCATAAACGCATCTACTAACTGCCTTTTTCTGCTCTTAGTTATAATTGCTTCCTCAAATAAGCAATTTGAGCTGAGGCGGCTGCATCTTTTTCTGTGCAATTATGCGATAGTGGGGTGTCTGCGGGTGACTGAAATCAACCCCTGTGCTAAATCTGCCGCTGGCCAAAGGACTGTCTGGCCTGGGCAATGAAAATAGGTTGAAAAGGTAACGCTGATTTGTATCTACCTCTGTTGTGATTCCTTGCCACAAGAAGATTAAGCTAAGGGATTTGTGTTTGTTTTAATTTAAGACAAAAGAGGCGAAATCTTTCTCTTACAGAGCAGAAAGATAAATTAATATGTTTTTAGTCCTTGCTATTTTGCTGTCAGATGGTATATTCTGTAGCCTGGGCTAGATTCTCATTTGATTGTAACTTAATACATTCTTAAAGCAGCATTTTAAAATGCAAAAATAATGTATGTTGTATTTAAATGGTGGTCTTAATGGATTTTAAACTGTAAAAATAACAGCTTAGTAAGAATTAGCTTCACTGATAAGGTTGCAGAATTGCAATACGGGAAGTTTTTCTAACTCCTTTTGAGAGAACAGAGTTAGCCTCGTGACAGAGTTGTGTTGATAGCTAATTTTAAACACGGCTTTATTGCAGTGGGTTTCAAACATGTCTCAGAGAAAAGAACTACCCCAGCTCAGGTTTTAGGAAAGCTAAAGGCTAAATGATTCTCTGTCACTTAGCCATGACTGAAAAAGTCTATGTGAAAGGAATCTCTGATTTATACTGTGGCTGCCACAACAGTAACAATGTCTTTATCTTGGTGCTTTTGCCCTGCTAACAAGCAATCTTAGCACAACATTCATTAAAAATGGCAGCTTTTGTGTGCTAACTCTGAATGTATGCTGTAATGCTTTGGCAACGCAGAAATATTCCTGATGAAGAAATGATAAAAAGATGTTTTGTGATTTAACTCTCCATTGATTGCAAAATGAATTGATTTTTATTTAGCATATTTAAAGCATGACCCAGTAAAGAAAGGTGATGTTGCTCCTAATCCATTTTTAACAGTGGTTTTGTTAGTGTTCCCCAAAGCATTGCTATCACGTTATATAGATAGAAAAGCACAGAAGTATGTCTATATGAACTGTTCACTACAGGGAACACGTCTCCCTATTCCCTCCTGCATCTCTGACCCCATATCAGCTCTTCATTTTCCTTCATTTTACAGAATCCGTGGTCTGCTCTGGAAGCAAAACATTGCATTCACTTACTAGTGCTGGGAATAGACAGGCATTTAATGCAACAAAGTTGATGTTTAGAATAGCATTCAGGACCAAGAAAAGGCGACTGTGAACAACTAGATGTCAGAGGGAAACTGAAATATTCCTTAATCACAAATGTCATCTCTCCTTCCATTTTTCCCTATGGTGGGCCACTATCCAGGAACCTCAGTTGAGGACCATGCACCAGCAGCCCCAGGTGTGCAGTCCCTGCTTCTTGGGCTCGCTGACAGCATTTGCCAGGGTGAGCGTGAAAGATGAACTGAATTAGGGAGAGGCCAAGAGTTTTTCAGAGGGATTTTGGAAGATCTGTGCTGCCTTGTGTTTGAAATGTTCCTCTGAGGGAAGCAGAGAAGTGTGTTCCTGTTCAAAGTTGGCACAGGGAATGTGCCAACTGCACAGCCCAGTGCAGAAGGGCCCATGGCTGACATGAAGGGAAAGGATGGGTGAGCAGAGGAGAAGCTTTATGAACTGTTGGTGAAGAATATAAAGGTGGAGGTAGCTCCTGTGCTTAGCTAACGACAGGAGGAATCTCCTCCGCATTTACACGTGCACTGGAGTACTCTTGTGGCTGAGCGTGCCTTTACATTTAAATCACATAGGGTTACTTTTGTGTTCTGCACAACCTTCTGGCCTACCGCCGTTAAACCTTCCTGAAAAAGTCTAAAAGCTGCAGCACAGACTGATGATAATACAGATCTCAGTGTGGAGCTGTTATGAGAGGGCAAGGCCCAATATTTGTAGGGTGTGTTTAGCCAAATTGGACTTTTAGAACAGAAAAGGTACCTCTATAGAATTATTTGGGAAATCTATTTTAAGGTTTTTATTGATTCTCTGTGTAGTCATTAGGAAAGGTCCAACTTTGTCCTCTGACAGCATCATAAGTCTGATGTAATTCCTGTAGGAGGAAAAAAAGCAGGGAAGAATGCTTGGTTTGTGTCATGTAAATAGAGAAGTGATGGTGTGGGTAGTAAGTAGGTATAAGTTTTGAATGGCTCTAATGGATAGGAGGATGAGTAGGGAATTTTACACAGAAGAGCAGAAGTCACGATCTTGGCTTAAAATAATGAAAAATGTAATCCCAGCAACCTTAAAGAGTAAGATCTTTCTGGCTCTATATTGGACAGAGAAGCAGATAAGGTAAATCCTTAAATCTACAATAACTGAAATATTTCTGTTACCAGATTCCAGGTGTTCCATTCAGGATCAAAGTAATAATTTATAAACTGTAGTACAAATAGGTATAAAGAATAAAATTCCAGTCCAAATGAACTATCATCAGTCTAAGCAACTTTAAATATTGAGAACTCCAACAAATTCAGTGAACGATAGAAAATGACAGCCTCATCAAGAGTTCATTTGCTAGAAGTATGCTTTGGTTCAGCTAATCAAAAATGTTTTCTATTACTGTGTAGGACTGTCAGCAGTCAAACAAAATAAATGGCTCGATCCTGGATGCAGTGGAAATAAATGTGTTTGGATCTCAGTGCAGTTGTATCAGCTGTTTGAAGATTATGAAAGATAAAAGGATAAATTTGATGGTGGTGACTTCACTAAAGAATAACATTAAGGTAGCTGCAGGCACGCAGCAGTTAAGATGTTGCAGTATAAAAATTAGCCTTTATAGTATATGCCTGCAGGAAAAATAGTTAAAAAGCAAATAAACATTATAAAAGAACTAAGAGAAAAGCTTTTTCTCATAGTAATTGAGAGAAATGTGTTATGAACTGTTGAATCTGCAATGTAATTTAAATATATTATTTCCGTCTCAAATTAGAGTCTAGGAGCTGCTGGCAAATTATCCTTATTGAAGATTATGACGTTGTTGCTGGTCTATGCTTTCACATTTATACATCAAAAGCTTTATTTCTAGAGGAGAGGTAGTCACAGGGACATCTGTAATTTTTTAAAACTTGCTTCTAGAAGGAAGGATACTGTCCGCTGACTTGGTGTACGTGAGGTCAAATCTCCTCCTTAGAGCTGCCCTCCCACCCTCACATAGTTCAGAACTGACTGATCTGGGATTAGGCAGTAGGCACAAGATCAGTCACAAGATCAGCAACAGCTTTTGCCTTTTTGTGCGTGTGATCAGCACCCCTGACCAGCCCTGCTCCTCTTTGGGTGTCTGTTCCATCGTGCAACAGGACTTGTGGCAGGATGATGCCATTTGTTCCAACCTTTTGATGAAACCTGAACAGCACTCACAGGGTACGCAAAGTTTTTCCCTTTGGCATCGCTCCTGAGAGATCACAGCCTCCTCGTCTTTCAAAGGACTAGCACAACAATACCAGCAGCCCCTTTTTCAAGTGAAGTGTACATCACAAAACCAGAAGCATTAGTTGGTTGTCATCTTAACAAACATAGAGACACTTGATGGTTTTAATGGATGTAGTTTGTTTATACACAGCTTGAGCAGACAGAAATATTACATACCACTCTTCCAAGTCAGATTTAAGTTACATTGGGAGGGCACTAACGGAAAAAGCGCTGTTGTCGTGTGAATTATAGCATAAATTATAAAATACTAAAAGAATGAGTTCTCCTTTACTATGTCTTTCACTCATAGCATAGGTAGAGAACAAGCTGTTGAGTGGAGGGTCCTAATGCCACAGATTTCTATGTGTTGTTACAAGGGAATTGTCTAGTCAAACTGGGCAATTATCTCTTTCAAAGACTTCTTTGTAAATGGAAATCAATATGGTTGTTAATGATAATAGGCTTCCAACAGTAGTATGAATGTACCTGGTAATTTCTAGGCAATTGAGTGATAAAAACAAGTTCCATTATACTTGATTGCATTTATTTTTTTGTCCTCTTCATAAAAGTAGCTCTAGGAAACTTGTGAATCTTGGATTAGTCAGCCAGTCTGGTTTCAACCCTCAGGTTAAGACCAAGGTAGAAAGCTGCTAGTTCATTGTGTGTATAATCTGCTTCTGCCTTTTTCTTTTTGAATATTGGCAGAATCTATTATTCAGACTCTGAAGATGTGTATCACTAATTTCTGGAACTTTGCACCTAGTTTAGTTTGTCACCAGGAGCAAAACAAAACTTCTGTGGGAGATCCTCAGAGGTGATCATGGTGGAAAATAGCTGTTTCCAATTAAATGCTGTGACAGTACTATGAGCTTCCTACGAGCCTGATTTTTACTTCAAAGAACAAAGGGACTGAACAAAGATCTTTAATTGCAATTTCTGTGTATATACATTTATATACATTTATTTATTTATAACTCCTTGCAATAAATGCTGTAACAAAGTATTTACATGCTCCTTTTTGATACCCTGATCAGTCTCAACATTGTTTACAAAATACTGACAGTAAAGGTGTCTCTCTAAAATGGATTTTGACACTGTTGTCTTCCATTCATTGGAGCATAGCACCAGTAAATTGGTATGAATTTTTACAGACAATGGCATTTAAAATAATCCTTGACTCAGCCAACAGCTATGATTTATTGTCAGTCAGTTGGAGGTGCCAAAGCACCAGAAGCAAAGAATTGCTTTGGAAAAGGTTTGTACGGGTGATGTGCCTGCTTTTTGCCTCTGTGGATGGTGTTGACTCCAGTAAATTCCGGGAAAGAATTTACAGAAGAATGATGAGGCCCAGGTAGAAAAATTACCATCAGTGAGATGGGGTTTCATTTACATCACTGCAAATTGGTAGATAGATCATTGGCAATGCTGTTGCTTATCAGCAGTGTCCTGCATTACCATAGGCTGTCCACTTTGTCTCTTCCCCTGTACATTGGTTAATGTTTGTTCCTTCTGACCACCCGTGTAGGGGGAGAGGATGAAATTTCTTTAACTCGGTGTGTCTTGTAGCACTGAGATACTGTTTTCTCACTGTGAGGAAAAAAATATGAAAGTGAGGCTATAATTTTCCTGTTCTTACACAAAAGATATCGGTGTTTTTCCCTATGGCACTGGGGTCATACTGAATGTTCACTGGTAGTGCTACAGGCAGCCTCACCACTGACTCAGTTGATTGTGATATTCAGAGCATTAAAGAAAAAGACCCAGCAAATGGAGTTTTCACCGTAACAGTCTTGTGTGATTATTGCTGTAGACATCTTGCAGTGATTTAATCTGTTTACTAGAGACAGAAACGTATAGCCATTGCAAACTGTCTATAATAATTAGTTCTTGATAACAAAGTTATGCCTGGATGATTGCAATGCAGGCTTCTGAGAGCATTTTTATGGAAAAATATTAACTGTGCTGAGTTAGACGAAACTGAACTAATCCCGTTGTTATCTATTCTATTTATATTTCATAAGCAAGAGCTGTCAGCTTGACCAATGCAATAGAAGTGACGTATATACAGTTAGTTATGAAATTATTTGAATGAAATCTCAATGGCAGGTAATGACCCTGTGCTGAGGTGTGTGTCAGTGGGTGTTTCCTCTAGACCTTTCAGACGGAGGCACCCCAATTTCCCCACCCAGGCTACTTCTTGCCTTCCTTGAGGTCTGCACTAAAGGTGGCTAAAGGGATAGCCACAGTTTCTCATGCAAATGGATCTTGCCTACTGTGGAAGGTTATCTACTGTGGCATTTTTCCACTAACACCCTTTTTCCTGACGTTTTGCCCTTCTGATACAAGCTCGCGGTGAGCAGCTTTGCCATCCTAGTGCGATGGTTCTGAAAATGCCTCCTGTGAGAAGCAGAAACTGGTTTTCATCAGAATTTTCCATTCATTTTTTGAAGGGAAATAAATTGATCCTCAGTTGTTAAGACCATCTCTGTAGCATATATTTGAGAAGCCAGGACATGCAGAAAGACGCTGGTGGTCCTTTCTGTGGTACAAAAGCAGTGTCTAAAGCCTTTTCATACTCTAAATCCCTGCCACTGAACTGAGGGAAATAGCTGCTGCTCCTTGCATGTGCTATGAGAAGGTTGGAAAGCTTCTCGCCCGTGTCTGCAGAACAGTTTGCTAGAAACCAGGGACATGTTTCAGGTTTTTTGAGGGGACACACTGAAGGAAGTGTGTTGCCTAGCGGTTAGATGCTGCATGCTTATGCAGGTGGCTTGCTCATTTCTGAGTGAGACTTGCCTCTGATTTTCTACAGACAGCGGTGGTGATTGGCATTGTCTAAATCAAACATTGATATTGCCTTCATTGGAAATGGAGTGAGGCTTTCCTGCTTTCTGAAGAGGTAGGAGGAGATGTTCAGCTGATATCCGACGTAATGAACTGCACATACGTTTTAATGCTGTTTGGGACAGCGATGGTAATTGTTTGCTAACAAGTTTCCTAACTTGAAGTTCACTGAGCCTTTTCCGGGAAAAGGTGCCATCGGGAGAAAAGTGGATGTATGTCATAGACCTATCCTTGCACACACACAGCTCTCAAAAGGACCCGCAAATACAGCAACACTTGGCCCAGGGCTTTACAGATCAGATTGAGCTGAGCTCCTCTTTTCTGCTTGCCCTTTTCCTGCTGTCGCTTTGATATTTTCCTAAATGGTTCCCCAATCCAGTGGCAGTTTCTGTTGTAGCAGTGGTAGCCAACTGCTCAGTGGTTTCTCACCAAGAAGGGTACGTAGGCTATTTAGGGCTTTGCCTGACAACCATGTGGGAGGTGGGTGTTCCCTAATTCAGGAGAGCAGTACACCTTCCAGGAGAGGGGTTGACTCTTGTCCAAGAAAGCTGCTGTGGGACCAGAAGGAGAAATAAGGGACGAGGACCCATCTCCTCCAGCAGTGGCTCATAGAAGAGGCAGGTGGTACAGGGCAGGTGGGGGTGGAAGGAGCAGGGAGAGTTCTGGGGGCCGCCGAGCTCTCACAGTGCTGCAGATGCTCAGCTTCGGTCTCTGCTCCTCCTTTTGCTGCAGCTCTGCTCCTCTTGGACCTGGTGCCAGGGGAGGCGATTTGCATGTCTGACATCTTTCAGCCAGTTTTAAAGCAAAGCCAGACATAGCTTTTGGGGAGGGAAGGGGAGCTTAAAAAAAGTTTCATTTGCCCTTCTCTCAAACTGCCCCTTTCTGACTGATTATTTTTCTTTAATAATTTCTTTAATATGGAAAGTGTATCATCAGACACTTGTTGCTCACATGTGGTTTAGCTGCATGCCACTTTTAGTCTTAACAGAGAAAACAGAGATCAGACACTGCCTTTGGGAGAGTGTGTGCCTCCAACCCAGCTGTGTGCCCGGGGAGTGCCATGTAAGCACATTCACTATTTTCTTATAAATGAGGGGTTTAAGACCAAGATAGATTTAAGCAAAATTTTAAATAGTGGTTGCAATGACTACTTCCATCTATTTCTTCCATTTTTATTTAGAAAATACATTAATAATACTGTTCTTCATCATAAAGAAGCAGTGGATTCCCAACACTGTAATGTTTCAGCGAAGTTCAACTGATCTGGTATCTTCTGTTTCACAAGTCGCTGCAGAAATATTAACTGGGCAGCCTAGCTAGACATTTTAGGCCAAGGGAGCTCTCTCTGCAGTGTCTTGCCATGTGCCTGTTATGAGCTAGGTTTGAAAAAAGAACGTGATTCCCAGACTTCAAATGGACTATCCGCTCAGCTGAGCAGCTAACTGCTCTAGATTTTACATTCATTGGTGTCATTGCTCATTCCTTGGTTGCAGATGCAGCTGATTAGAGGTGGCAGAGGATTTACCTTTGTCTTCTGAAGTACCTTAAGATGTCAGAAAATTAGATTTCCTTTGAAATTGAAGCAGTGAATGTGCCCGTTACATCCTTCCATTGCTGTGTGTTTTGCACAAAGTAGACTTTTCTATCTTACAGATTGCTATGATAATTTATCTCTGTGTAACTCTGTTTTTGGTAGAGTAAGAGATATCTGTATCTGGGGCCAGTTACTTGTTATTTAAAGTTGCAATTGCAGTTCTGCCCCTCCTGAGAGTCACACTTGTTTGTTCTGACCTGAAGCCACAGTTGTCTTTGTGGAATGATGACAAGAAGCTGCAATAGAAGTCCTCAAGGCAAATTTTGTCCTGTGCTGCGGGATCTCGGAGAACATACTGTTTGCTCTGGCACCACTTCTCTATTGTGTGGGAGGGGCAATATCTTGGCAGCTGGGTCACTGGATAAGTGAGATATTTGGCTGTCTAAGGCAAAACCAATTGCCATGTGGGCTATCCTGAACATGGGAGGCTTTCCTGTTCCCCAAATCATGTGTTAAGGGTACATACACACAAAGCTCTTGATACAGGACGGATTTACAGGTTTGGTCCCTTTATGCTCCTCGCCTGTGCCCCTGAAAGGAAGCTTGGCCAGGACTGCAAGAGTGGACATTCGATGCAGGGAACCGTGAGGAGAAAGCCTCCTGGAAATCCTCACGCCTGCACGTAGTTTGTGAACCAGTCTGTGGCCATTGTCACTGCTGCCATCCACTGAACTGTTCTCAGCAGTCAGCCCTTTTTAGCTGCTTGCTGGGCATTACAATCACCTCTTCTTTGGCCAGTCACCTCTGGTGTGTGGCAGCAGCCAAGGAGACAGGGCAGGCTGTTGTCACGGTGCTTTGTGCCCAGCATCCCTTGCTGTGCCTTCCCTGGGCAGCCGTGCTCTCCCTGGCTCTGCCGTGGTACCTTGGCAGGGCTCCTGTGGTACCACCACACACCCGTCCCCGTGCCATGACTCATACGACACAAAACTCCTGTTGATTGAATTACCTAATGGTCTTTATAACAAATGGTGCAAAGCTGAGGTACTACAGGGCGCTTGACTCACTTAAGGTATTTTGCTTGCTGGTGTGTGTGTGCGTAACATATGCGAGGATTCAAGGCTTAGTTCTGATCCTACTAAAGTAACATAAGGCCTAATCCTGTTCCTACCATGGCAGATTTATCAGAGCATGACTGTTAATGCTGTAAAGCTGACTGAGAGACAGCTACGTGCTGCGGACAGACAGCAGCCGAGAGTTCACTCCTACAGCTACCGCGGGAGCAGCAAAATAGCGATGAGTAATAAGAGCGAATGGGGAATTTACAGCAATTGAACAGCAAACAAAATGAATGTAAATTGATAATGTGCTCCCTGCATTAATATTAATTATTTCTCTCACCGAAATAAAATGAAAAAAAACATTGTAAGCACTGATTTTAGAATTTTAAGACTGTATTATTAAGGCACTTACATAATGCATTTGGGACCTGCTTTTCTGTTTTACATTAGAAATAAGAATTTTGGCACAAGATAAACAAGTGAAAAGGAAGAATAATACTCAGAAAACGAAAGTAACGACAATTTCTCCTTGTATTCTTTTTCCTTTCTCCCTTCCCAGTTGAGATGCAGCTCTGCCACTGTATGTTCTGCAGTTCTTATTCTCTGAGAATGTGATTGATTGCAGTAGGTCTCTTGCTAGAATTCAGTCCTGTAGAAAGAGTGATTTAACTTGGGGAGTGTGGGCTTCGGTCACCGTTCGTAATCTTTCTATAAATTGCAGTGTATAGCTGTGCTGCTCCTCACGGCACCTTAGAAAGCATTTGCCATCCAAAAAGAAATTATCACTTCCCCACTTTGTTCTGAGAAAATTGTGATTTGCAGCCTCCAGGAGAAGCATTGCATGTTACCTGTCCTGACTGGTGGGGTTTTTCCCCCCATGCTGGGTGGCTGGTTCACCAGGGTGGGAGGTGAGGGCTGGCTCCCTTGTGTTTTGCCCCTCATCGGATAGGAGGTAGCTTGCTTCTGCACACACGTCCTCAAAGACGCGCGGAAGCGATTCAAGGCTCTCTCTGTGTGGTAGCCATATAATACAGGACAGAACGCCTCCCTTTACGCCAAGGATTTTTCTGTTTACATGCCTGTATAGCACATAGCGTGCTTTGGGCTGACGATTAAACAATCAGCAACGATAGTGACATATTCTGATAATAATACTGCAGATCCATCCCCATCAGCTGGGCTGCATCTTAGGTGCGTCGTAAGCCTGTGCCTCCCACCAAAGTGGATGATGTGGCTGTAGTTTGAGGTGTAGGTACAGACACAGACAGTCGTCTGTCAGTGCTGAGCAGTCATTCTCTGCAGCTGCTCCCAATGTCTTCTGAGGAAAAGATAGTAGCCCAGGTAGGAAAAAATCCCAAAGGATCAATTTGGCCTATAGAGTTGCCAGCTGGACCATACAGATCCAGGCTAAGGTCTTCTAAGCATGCTGAAGTAATTTTCAATTTTCCATTGCAGAGGAGGAAAAAAAGATGGAAAATCAATATAATATCTGTTTTCCGTAGGAGACAATGGACAGATTGTATGCTTTAAGGTCAAACATATGTTTCTTCTTGAAGTGTTTTTTTAATCCATAAAAACAGTGGGAAAATATATAAAGAGGAAAAATGGTTCAAACAGATTAAGGGTATATTTTTGCTTTATTGCAAATATTTTAAAATGCCATCTAGAAAGAAAAACATTTAGCTTTGATTTAGCTAATAAAGTCCAGTCATTTTCAAGGCCGTCTCTTTCCTTCTTCTTTTTATACAGTAGCAGGGTGAACTTTCTAAGTCACAAGTAAGGAAAAGAAGAAAGATGATGATTTAATTCTTGTTGATAATTGTCGGAAGATGGGATTCTAAAGTGGCTGGCATTTTGGTGTTTAATATCAGGTCTACTTCAACAACTTGAAAAGCTATATGCTAAAATACTTGGAATAGTTGTGAAACCAAAAATTTTGAGAGTACTCTTTAAAATCTCTCTACTAAGAGAAACAGAGAAAGCAAACTGTTGCATTATATGAAAATGGCAATGTATGGATAGAGGTATCAGAGCTGTCACCAGAATGTATTCACTGATTTTTGGCATGTTTAAGTTGCAGGTGCAGCAATGTGTGGGCTTAGAGCATGCAAGCATGAAGGCAGTGTTATCCTGATTCCTGATAAATATCTGCATTTGCACTAGCGTGATAGAAAGCATATCTTTCTCTCCTGAGCCTTTAGAGCAAAGCTCGTCGTGGAAAACAGCAGCTGTTATTTTGTGCTTGTACAAAGTCTAGTGTGAAAGAGCCCACATGCAAGTCAGTGGCTTCTCTCTAGTTTCTGAGCCCAGAGTAGCCTGGGCACTCAGCCTTTGAGTCAGGAGCTGGGGTAGCTAAACTTCTTTGCAACATACCTTCCCTGGGAATTCGTGCAGAAAATCCCAGGGACCTGCCGGTGGCCTGTGATGTAGGCTAAGGGGATAACGCATCCTTCATCAGGGCTGTGGTAAAGGCAGCACAGTTTAATATACTCTGATCTGTAAGGTTTATGAAGACTTCATTCAGAGAGCACTTTTGTGTGCCCTCTGCGTTTTCAACATCAGGTAAGAAGCTTTACAACCCTGAATTATTTATAGGTTGGTAATACAGTATATCTGACCTTTTTATAGGGTAGCATTGTGCAGAAGGGAATGAAGTATTTTAGCACAAGGGTCATGCACACGAGGCACAATGTTGTTGTTTCAATTGTGATGCCCCCCATCTTTGCTCTATCCTAGTCATTTTTTTGCAATGGCATTTCTTGTGTCTTAGGAGTGCACTGAGGGCAAATCATGCGAAAACATCTCTTAGATTTTGAAGGAGAGATTTCTGTTTCAGCTGTGATTGATCAAATGCAGTGTTATAAAACCAGTTTAAAAGTTGTACCCATTCTCCTCGTCTCATAAGGATGAGCAATAAGGCCTGTATTTCTCAGTTTATTGAGCCTGAGCAATATCGTTTACCTGCTGTAATGCAAAAGCACTGAATTGAAGAAAATTGGCATTGTACTCCCATGAGTCACCAGAACAGTAGCGGAATAAGATTTTATCTACGGCATAGGAAATACGATGTGTATCTCTAAAAAGTGTTTTAATATGATCTTTTGGATTCTGAACCCACAAGCATATGATAAAGCCACATGCCTCTTTTGAGTGCTGTATTTTAGTTTCACATCTGATTTGCACAGGCTCTAGTTTGTAACAAACCCCAACAAAACCAAACCAAAACAAAAACCACATTGAAACAAAACCCCCAATGTAGGCGCTTTTAAAAACTCCCAGAAAACTCTTATATGGGGTAGCTCATGCAGGTAGAAGTTCTGCTATTTATCATTGGCATTAATGTATTAAAATCTTTCTCCTTTGGTCAGTAATTGCTATTTTTTGTGTATCTGCTGGCTTTAGAATGTGCCATATAATTGCTGCTTAGTCCTGCTTCAGGTTAAGCAATTTCTTCATTGCATCTTCCCACACAAATGTGAAAAACACATGGTCTGGAAATTTGCCTTCTCTTCTTTATGAGAGACACACGGAGCAATACACAGAGATTGCTGACAGCCCACTAAAAGCCACATTTTGAACAGCTGCATCTACGCTTTGGAGCAGCCCAACCCAGAAGAGCCCCTTTCTAGACTGGGAAGAGGGACTGGATAACCAGAACAGCAAGCGTGCGCATCTCCTTGCCTTCCTCTCAACCTCGGATAGGATTTTAAAGGCAGGACAAAATGGTAATGCATCACGTGGGTTTCTGACTACCCTAGAGTAACTCCTCTGCAAAATGCAGGCTTGGGCTACACACTTGCTTTTAACCTTAGTGCATTAAATTAGTGGTGGATTTGCACCGCAGGTCTGAAAGCAGATTGGTTCTTTCAAGCATCCCTCAGGTGAGGAAAGCAGAGATAAATCTAATAGGCAATAGTATTACTCATTTGTGCACTGCTATTCAGTAGGACTTTTTTCCTTATCTAGGATGGTAAAATAGAGACGCTAAAGATTCAGACTGAGGAAAACGTGAATGTGAAAAGCCTATACTCTGTCATTGCCTTTAACCTGGTAGCGCAGTAAGGAAGGGATGTGGGTCAGTGAATAAAGGCAGAATAATGACTGCACGTAGGCAACTTTCAAACATCGCTGTAAGATGCTGTTAGATACTTGAAATTTTTAATCTTTCTTTAATTTGTCACAAAGCCTTTTTTCCTTTAAAAGCTTATGCTATAAAAGTATGTAGCACCACAACAGAAGTGCTGGTGGCTTGTAGGGAACTTACACCCGTAAGTGCTGTGGCTCAAGTGTCCTAAGAGCTCCAGTATGGCTGTAACTACAGCCGCTTGCAGCACTTGGCCTCCCAATTTCAGCTTGCTATGGAAGTTACTTCAACTAAAGCTTTTAAGATGTTTTGTAACATTTATGTGTGTGAGCACAAAAGGTATTGTGAATCTTCTTTAGGGAAATTGGTTAAGAGAAGTGTGATGATGCCAAGCTCTGAAGTGAGATAAGGGTTGAACGTCTTCCAAAATTACTCAGATTTTTTTTTCATTTGCTGGATTTTTGCATAGTTTTATTCTTACTACTGATACCAGGGGTTTCAGCGATTGGGTAACTGCTTTTCTCTTTAGGCAGTTCCAGTAACTTCAGTGAAGCTATGCTGAACTTGAACCTATGAAAGATGTGATCGGAAGGAGTTTTGTGTGCTCCTAAACTGGGCTATTTTAAGGGCAGGAATGACCCATGGTGAAATTTAACAGACCTATTGCCCTATCTGTGTTATGGCACCCTCCCAAGCCTTGTACCACCTGTAGCAGCATTGTGTCCTTCATAGAGTTTTGCCTCGGGAATGGTTTTCTTAACTCGAGTGTCTGCAAGTGGCCATGCAAGACGGCAGCCTGTAGCTTATGTCCATCTCACTGTCACCAGAGGAAACCTTGCTTTACTGGCACTAGGCTTAGAAGGCACCTTTTCAGCATCCTTATCCTTTCCTGCAAAATAAAAGTGCAGACAAGGCAAAATTATCTCCTCTAAGATTTTCTTTGTAAAGTGTGATTGAACCAATGGAGTGTAAGTTTTGTTTTGGATGAAATAATTGAAAAGGTGTAGATAACTGATTCAAGTGTAGCTGGAAATCCAAAACAAAGCAATGACATTTCTGAGGGACTAAATAGACTTCTGAAAATATAATTCTAGTGCACCAGACAAACAATGAAGTGGCCTTCTTGATGTGCTGAGGATTAGGTATCTTGGAGGGATTAAATAGACTTCTGAAAATATAATTCTAGTGCACCAGACAAGCAATGAAGTTGCCTTCTTGATGTGGTGAGGATTAGGTATCTTGCTTCAGCCATTTGTTGGACATTTAATTTCACTCTGGGTTAAGGAGCTTGGCTTCTGCTCCATACCCACCTTACAATTTTCTTTTAGAAGCATCACAATCATGTTGTGGCACTTCACAGAGAAGTTCCAACTATGTTTTCCTAAAATTAAGAATAGGAGAAAATGAATGCAACTGATGGTGAAACAAGTCTGGAGACTGAGGAAACCTGTAATGTTTTGGATTCTGTGTGACTGGTCTCAGAAGTCTGGCCTTTTTCTACTGTCTGAGATGAGCTACCTAGTTATTCCACGTGGATACACAATGGAACAAACTTTTAACTGTGAGGTTTTTCTCAAAAGTTATCTGTCCAGGATATGCTTCCATCATACTGTTGTCAGCAGTAGAAGCAGCTCCACACTGGAGCTCAGTGGTGTCTTGCTACCCTGTTTTTAATGAAATCCCCATCCCGTCTCCATTGTGCAGAGTTACAGCAGGTATCTGTTGGAAAGCCGACAGTTCCTTCTTTTCAGGGTAAGGGTGGCTTCGCACAGTGTGGGCATTGCAGACCATTCTTTGCTTGGTGTCAGTTGTATTAAAATAGAATACAATGACCTCTTTTCAGTGTAGGAAGCACTTCCTCATCCTGGTTGCATGAAATCTTTGCATACAGTGTAAATATATTGTAGCCTATAAATACGATGTACATATTTCCATACACATGCTGTACAAGAACAACATAGCATCACTCATCTCACTATGACTGCAGGGCTTTTGCAAAACACCCATTAATTCTGTCTGATCGTTCCGCATTGTATAGATTGAAAAAAGTATAGTGCTCCTCAAGTTGCTTGCTTCTGAATGCTTCTATGTTTCAGAGATGCTTCCAGCTCTTTTAAATCAAACGGAAGATGGATCCTGTCCTATTGCTGACTCATGATGCTTAGGTTTCTGTTCCATTGCATGGATTTTTTTAACATTCTTCAATATGAATGTATCAAATTGATAAACCAGACATTTCAGAAGATAAACTTTCTAGAGTCATAGGTATTCTCTGTCTCAGTTTTCCTTAGACTCAAGAAAAATTTCTCCTGCCCTAGCATACAAAGGTCTTTGGAGAGGTTTTTTTAATTTGTTTAATTTGTTTAAATTGTTAACAATTGTTAACAATTTGTTAAATTGTTATTATTTATTGTATTTTCACAGCACTGTTTCTCATTACAAAAAAATTCAATGCACATATGGTTTTCTTTCTTTTGGATTTTTTTGTTAGATTTCTTGAAAATAGATTTTTCACTCTCGGGAAATCCTTTGCTTCTGACTGATGTTTCTTCCTTGTATCTATCACTTCCTTAAAGAGCTGCCTAGAAAAAATGACAGCAGTTATCTTACAGGAAAATAGATCACAGTATAGTTTGATGGGTTCTCCCTAAATTCTTACTTATATATATATACACATAAAGGAGCATGGGTTGGGGTGTATGTGTAAGTGTTGCATTGCAATATGCTTTAATAATTTCCAAAATCCTACTTAGTTTCTGGCATTCCTGAGAGATGCACTTGCACTGACACTAGTTGATGACATTTCCCTCCTTGTCTGACTACTTGAAAGTGTGCAACTTCCTGTGCATCTGACAAAGTCATCTTTCAGGCTCCACAAAATCCATACAGCTGTTTTACAGACTGTATCAAGCCTTTTTTGTACGCATGGAAGTCAACCTGTTTTGATCCTTATTGATTTAAATTAAAGGATGAACTACATGCATTGATATTAAAGAAACAACCTGGCTTGATTATAAAGCACGAGTCTGTACTAGGAGCAGTCGTACAATCTTTCTTCTGCGGATAAATGGGTCGTAATGTCACAGGGCATTGCAAAGGGGAATTCATTAATCTTTGGAAAACATAAAGCCGCTGCAACAAGAAAAGCCCATGAGGAAATTGCTCTGTTGGCTGTGCAGGGTTTGGATGCTGCGTATGCTAGTAGTTGATAGACCAGGTCATGCAAAATGCTGTGAAAAATAGCACCTGATGAACTCGGCACTGCTCGCAACGCAGGAGCCCTGGGTTAGAGGGCAGAGCTTTCACAAATACTGACCATGGCGTAACGGGAGGGGTGTCTGAGGCAACTGGGGCTGGGGGTTTCATAACACTCCAGCCCTGCCTGAGCCTTGTGCCAGTGCAGTGAGTTTTCTGAGCGTGCGTGTGCGTGTGAGGGAGGGCTGGCCACCCGTGGAGGGTTTCACAGAGGCTGAGAAGCGATGCTCCAGGGCAGCACCGGTGCTGGTCACTCCGTGTAGCCACTGAGCTACAGTGGGGAGGTTAAGGGTGTTCTGCTCCGTTGAGAATCCAGCTGTTGAAGCTTGTTTGGGCTTTTAAATCAAGCTGGGTATGATTTTGAAATTGCTGAAATCCCTCAGCACTCAGAAGCTGAAGTATCATCCTCAGGCGATGGAAAGATATGCTAATAACAGACTTCATGTGTGCAGTGTTTGCTACCTGAGAAACTTCACCTGGCAATATGAGCTTCTTTACAGTAATGCAAAATCAAGGGAGCTGCATGCCATTGTCACAGTGAAATCAATTTGCATTTACCTGAAGTGAACTTTTTTTACCTGTACATATGTCTAATAGAGCATGGTCAAATTAACGCGCTTGGATAAACTAACTCCTCTGATTTCCATTACGGGGGTAGCAGTTGGAATCACCGCTTTACTGCAATGTCTTCCTTTTTGCCTGAAAGCAACTGATCACAGTGAAATAAAAGTAGGGACCACTTATTCGTATTGCATTACACAAGTCAAAACCATTTATTTACAGCACTGGTAATTAAATGCACTGTATATAACTGTTCTGCAGCCATATATGACCCCTTGGCATATTTATTCTTACAACGAATGTCCTATATTTCTGGGAAAATTAGGATTGCTTTTCTCTGTATTGCAGGCACCTAGCATATAAAGGCTAGGCTGATTATTCACTCTCTTCACTCTCCATCCAGGCAGCAAAAGCAATAATATTTCCCTTGGCACAGAAGCTGTTATGAAGTTAAATCTACTTAAGATTCCCAGGTAAAAGGTGGTATTGAAGTGGACGGGTACTATTTAAGAGACTAAAGCTTATGCCACAGCCTAGATAGGTAGTAAAAAAAAAAAAAAAAGAAAAAACTGAAGTTGACTGTTGTTGTTTCTAAACTTTGGATCAAATCCTAAAGTACTTATTTTTACTGGGATTTTTTTACTGATTGTGCACAGCAAGACCAATGTTTTGACAGTGCTTATTAGTTTTCCAGTTGAAATGAAGGACTTCACATATACCTCCTGTCTTCCTCCTCAATGTCATTACACCAGCGGGAACTTTAGAATGCTTTTGTCTTGGAGTCTCCCGTGAGGAGGAGAGCGGCTGCTGGAGCTCCTGGAGCATACGAAAATATCTTTAATGACCTAAAGAATATAGCTGGAGCTTTTTATTCTAATCTTAAAAAGATCTTTTTAGATAGGGGGGAAAGGCCTAAAAAGTTAAATGAGACGTGCTATAACTGTCCTGCGGAGGGATTTAAGTATGGTGATTCATGTTAGTACTAGCTGTAAAAACCACAATCCAACATTCACCCCAGTTGAATTATTTGTGGGGTTTTTTTCTTCTCCTTCGGACTGTTACTTTTTGTGTTGATTCTGGGTCTATTTCCTATATATGACAGAGTGCAGGGGATATTTCGATTGCTAGATATTTACAGAATTGATAGAAAGTGGCCAGGAAATGAAACAATATGGTCAATGCCTGCTTCTTCAGCTGAGGCCAGGATTTGATTTTCTGAGCCTTCTGCTCGTGACAGATACTTCCTGCGTGTTATGAAGCAGAATTTGTTATCTGTTAAACACTTTGAACTTTGTCTCTATTCTACTTGCTCGGTTGTGTCATGCTAATACAAACTGGAAATGTTTTCGACAAAATCACGATGCTTTAAAGCTATGTCCAGCAATGTGTTAGAGGCCATAGTGACATCTACTTGCTGCTTAAAACTGCCAGTGCTAAGAGGGTGCCATCAGCTATAGTTAGGCACAAAATTTAGGCCTCAATCTGGCAGTGAAGTGTGGGAAGAGAGAAGACATACATCTGAGTCCAGACCCTAGCTCAGCTTTGACAAAGTAAAGGAGAAAGTAGAACTGTCACTCTCTCCTGTTCAGGCATTTAGGTTTCCTTTTATAAACATTTGAGTTTAAAAGACCCAATTGAGGCAATGGCCTCATCAGAGCTGATGAATTTTCCCATTGCATCTTCCACTGCCCAGGAGTGCTTGACCTTCCCAGCAGCAAGCTCAGCTCAGTCCTGACTCCCGACCTTTGGTGAAGCCAGATTAGCAAGCAATGAAAATGGCTAAACTGCTGCCATCAGACACAGGGAGCCTGAAGTATCCTAGTCCTGCTTCCCTGATATGCAAAACACATCTCATTGCAGTGTATCATGCATTTGCAAATTTGTTGCATGGTTTGCTCCTGCAATTAAAGTGAGGACACAGGCCAGTCAATATTCCCTTTGGGTATTTGGTCTGTGAACTGTTGCTGTGTTTGGAGTCATTTTGGTAAGACAGAAACCTTCTCGGTTTAGCTTCTGTGTGTGTGGCTATCTACAAATCCAGCAAGGCATAGCAGGATCATCATATTCCTACATCAGCCTATCGACATTATGCAGCACTATGCAGCATTTAGGTCCTGCAGGACCTCTGCAGTGGCTGGTATTACTGGGTGCATAGAAGGCTTCTGATCAGTTAATCCCAAACCTACAAGAGGAAGAGGGACTTTTGTGCAGTGTATTTATCTGAGACTTAGGACTCAGAGAAGACTCCACTTCTCCGCTCTGCAAAAAAAGATATCCCTGGTGGCCTTTAACAACTAATTTATTTTCTTCTGTCTTCTGTTCCCTGTCTATAAAATAGATATGGCAACATCACGCCGGACTGCAGCTAGAAGAATTAATGGTGTGTGTGTATAGAAAGAATAACGTGGTCTGTTTGGAGTTTTGATTTCATCTGTTTGGCAGGTGTCACCACAATCATCAAAATGTTTTCATGCAGTGCAGGAGGCTGGTTTGTGTCTCCTGAGGTACCCAGAAGGGAAAGGGAGCAGCCTGGCCATCAGACTCCCATTTCGTTGGGGTTGAGCTGGAGGCTGCAGAGCAGGCAGGTCACATCTGTGATGTGTGATTGGTGAGTGAATTGCTGCATGGAGCTGGCAGGAGAGGAGCTGTGCTGTTTCCTCGCCCTGCCGCCCGTTAGGGGCTGGAAGCACAGTTAAAGTTCTGGACGCGGCAGTGACGGGGTAGCGCTCAGTCTCTGACAGCGTGAAACACAGAAACAACTACAAAGCCAACAGCAACAACAAATTCTGGAGTGCCTTAGCAAAGAGTAGCGTGCTTCCTCGTCGTTCGCTTTGTTGTAGCTTTGTCCTTGAATAGGTTTGGAATGTGAAGAAGCCTCTCTGAGAACACGAACAGCGTGTTGTATTGAAGCACGTAAACGCCTTGGAAATTCTCGGGCAATGGAAGAGTGGCTCACTGCACCCATGCCGGGGGTCATTTGGCATGATGTGGTTTTGATAACCAATACATGAATAAGGGCCAAATGTTTTCAGAGCATGGGGGCTTCGCCTGACCCGGTGTAGCTGGATGTGGTGCGGAGATGAGCCAAACTTCTCCCTGCCCCCAAGGTATGGGCTAAAAGTATTCCCACATTTAACTAAGTCATCTTGTCTGCCTGATGACTGCTTCTTCGAAGCTTTGCTGAGGTAGATGTATCCAGTGAACAACAGATTCAAGAAGATAATCAAATGCAACACGCTATGCCAAACATTTATTAAGACATAAAAACTTCTGCCTTCTCTCTCACGAATCCTGTTCTCTTGGGTGAGGCAAAGATGAGGTTTGTGTGCTGATTAATTAGAATATCCCCTGTGAAGTAACTTGACTCAGCTCTCAGGGAGTCACTGCAGCATCCTGCACCTCTGTTAAATCCTTCTGGGTCTGCACGCTACAGCAGCAGCAGGCAGCCAGCCGTTCACAGCCAGCTCTACACCCCTTAATGGGGCTCTTCCATGGGAGAAGCTCTCAGAACAACATTAAAAGGATCTTCTTTTAATCCCCACTGCACCTGAACAAGGTTGGAAGGTCGTATGCAGGTGATATAAGTGTAAAAAAAAAAAAAGCAAAGAAAGAAAAATCAGATGATGCTGTTGTAACTCGTGTTGTCAGCAAGCTCAGTTCCAGACAGCCTGTGCTGAGGGCAGCTGCCTTGCAGAACAGGTGATGATACATAACCATATTTAAGATAAATGGTGAAAAATTGCATGACTTGAGTAACAGCTTTTCAACTTAGAGTATTCCAAGGATGATGATTTTGAAGTGCAGCAGTTTGAATTTTAGCTGTTTTAACCCAAACTAATGTTCTAGAAATAATCCTCTTTATTAATAAACCAGATGCTTTATTTCCTAATACAGTCATGTATGAAATGGCAAATGCTAAGTAAAAAGAATACGAAAGACAAAATCTGGTTAAAATGTTGGATCTGGCAAACTTTCCTGTTAGAGAAATGTCCAGTAGAGGCTGAGCTGGGCTTTTCCCCACTGGATGAGAAAGATGGTTTAGGGGGGGAAAAGTGAATTTGGAAACACAATTGAGAAGATTCCTGGGTAGCACTTCTTCAAAGGGTGTTTCCACTTAGTCCAACATCACAAGCGAAACCTACTTTATACTTTGGAGCTGCTTGTGGAAGTTATTGCGTCTGTCTATGCGGGAATGCCTGTTAGCAGCTGGGCTCACGTTGTGCCGTGGTCTGCAATCAAGCTGGGCACGTCAGCCTGCAGACCTCCCACCGCCCTGCGCATCGTGCCCGGGCCGGCAGCAGGTGTTAGTGACACATCTCCCACTCCCCGCAACGCCCGTGTTCAGCCTGCACGGTACACTTCTGACACAGCTCCCCAAAGACCTTCTAAGAGTTGAGAGGTCAAACATGTATGATTATTTGTGGGTTTTTTCTCAGAAAGCTCCTTTTAGAAGCCTAGTCTGGCACAGTGTTAGAGATGAAGGGACTTCAGGTGAAACTGGCGATACTGAGCATTTCCCACTGTCTGTCCATGACAGAGGGGCCTCACGGGTCCAGCTTTGTGTGGTGGAAAAAGATTTTCTTTCCCCCCTCTACTAGTGAGCTTTAGGGATTGGAGAGAGGAGGGGGCAGTTTGCAAGTGTTTTAATTCTTCACCTCTTCTGATGCAAGACCCGGCTTCGAAAGAGCAAAGGCAGGCAGTTTATTTGCTGTTCTCCTTCACCTTTTGGAGGCAGTGACAGCACTTGAGCATACCACCTCAACCCTGTGCTGCCCTGTGCTGAGGATGTCCCGCCTGCCCTGTGTGCTGCCGTGCCACCCTCTGCTTGCGGGACTGGTGGGCCTGATGGCTCTGCTCTGAGCATGGGGATAGCTGCCCAGGCAAGGTGTGTGGCGGGGCAGCTCGTTTACCCACCACTGAGCCAGCAGACAGCTTTTCCACGTAAAGAAAGCATGAGGCGCATCAAGAGATGCTCCAGTATTGGCATCCTGCTGGGAGACTCTTGTCCTGAGGGCTGGCATCAGATCCAAGTTACAAGCGAGCAGGTTTTGGAGTTCAGGGCGATTAAACGATCTCTGCCGGCATTGCCACAAAATCCTTGACAGCGTTTTCTAGAGCCTTCTGTCACCGAAGAAGAAAAGCTGGGCCCTGGCAGTTGCCTGGTGCTTGCATCCATTTCAGCCAAACAGGCATTTTGGGCTGGATGCCCCTGTAGCACAATGAGAATAATGGAAATTACAGCTGATTTACTAAGCAGCGATGCCTCTGAGCCAAATGGTTTCCATCTGAATATGAAGCGAATTTGTCAGTGCGCTGGTGTTATGGATGCACGATCTCTTTGCCCCTTCTGTGCCTCTGTAGTCAAATGTTTCCTAGGAAGTCCAATATTAGATAAAAATCGGGAAGGAAGGGGTAGAAGTCACAACTTTAGAAAATAAGTTTCTCTAGACTTTACTTAGCATGTAATAGTAGCTCAAAGTGTTGGGAAATGGAAAAATTAGAAGAATGCAAACCTGCTTTGTGCAGACTAGCCCAGGTGTGTGCCCATGCCGTAGGCTTGCTTCAGCAGGGGTAATGTGGAGTCCACATGCCAGGAGTTGTAGGAGCTGTGTTGTTTCATCTCGAGATAAAATGTTTGCTCCTGTAGCCTTTTGAAAAACCTGCTTGAAATCTGAAAGCACTGTAGCTTCTTTTTGTGATTCCAGTGCCAAAACCTCTACAGCGAGGCCCCTGTGCCGTCAGTAGCACAGAGCCAGATAAAGCCCTTTTAAGGACTTAATTTTGCAGCCCAATATAAATCCATACCGTGGGCAGATTGGTGATAAAGATGCATGTTGGGAGAGTTCAGGGGCATTTGAGAGGACAGCGGGGGTGGGGGAGCAGATGCATCCTTGATGAGCCTCTGAGTCCTCTGAAATCTGTTAGTCCTTCCAGCCCCCAGATAGCCCGCGATTAGAAAGACACAGTGATGGCTCGGGTCCACCTGCTCTTGAGCTGTGATGTCAGTACAACTTCTTGTAGAGAAGTGGGTGCCCAGAAGTTAGGTGGCAAATCCCACTTGACGGGTGAGACATAATAACCCTGAGAAACAGGGGTTTTATGGCATAAGAGAGATGGTCCTAAAAGCAGTTCGTTTGATTAGGATGTCATTATGCAAAAAAAAATAAGAGCACTTTTTCTTTATGTGGAACGCTGACACTATTGCCAAAATCCAGCTTTCGGTTGCTGGTGCTGGTTGTATAACGAAGGCTGCTTTGTGTTTCTGAGGATTGTAACCTCTCAATTGAAAGCATCGTCAGGAAGAGGTTCTTCAATGTTGTTTGCTGTATGTGCAAACACTTTTTATTTTCTCTGAGCTCTCTGTTAAATTGTTCAGCTGTGTCACTGTCAGATATGCACACCTAGAGATAACAGGTTGATCTGACCATTGCTTACTCAGAGTGGTAAAGTGGGCCATACCTGCTGCTGTCTTTGCTTGCGTTTAGATCCGTGTCTAAAATTATTTTGGATAATAATGTCTTTTTTTTTTTCTAATTAGAATTTTCCATTACATTACTCTTTCCAGTGTACTGAAATACACTCTTCAAGGAGTCTGGTATTATTTCTACATGTACTTAACTGCTGAAGTGCCTGCCGCACTCTTCAGTTGCTAAGGAAATAGTTTCCTTTTCTCGATATACATTTTTCATGTCTCAGCTTATGCCTGTGGTATAAGATCATCCATCTTCTCACCTGAACATATTTAAGTGAGTTTTGGGACTAGTAATTCTTGCAGACTAGATGTCTTACAAAAGCATAAGAAAGAGCAGAAAGGAGAAGAGAGCTCTCACAGAAGCGGGAAGAGAATGATTTTTGGTTTTGTTTCCTTAATTCTGAACAATTCAACAAATTTGTACACTGTAGTCAAGTACAATCATTGTCATAACAGAAAAATTTTACAGCACCTATTGAAGCATCCACACTTAGGTTACGCCTTGCGTTGGGAACTGTTCCCAACTGGGTTTCAAGTGCAGGTTGCGTACCCCAAGTTGTACAAGGTAGGTGGCAAACCTTTATTTCCTCTCCCCGTGCACAACAACACAATGTGATGGTGACAAAGCAGAATGTCACAGCACCTGCCGATGGTCTACGGCAGCGTGAAACCCACTGAGCTTCCAGCAGCTTCTCCGACTCTCCATGTCTGCATTTCTTCCAGTTTTCAGGAAAGTGAGAGTACAGCATGCTGCTCACAGCCTTTATTTCTGATCAGGATGATGTGGGTTCTTCTACATTCCTACACTTAGGATAAGAACCCATTTGTGTGAAATACCAGACTAGAAAATGTGTAGCATAAAACATAGTATGACAGCCTCCTTGAAAATGCCTTTCTCTTGTTTTAAAAATAAGAAAATTATGCTACGTAAATATAAGCCATAAATGCACGTGGAGAACTAAAGAGCCTGTGGCGCAGTATAAGGGGGAGTTAAACTGGGATTACAAGGCTTCACTGCACTCCTCAGCCGAGATGTGGCTTTGGTGGTGTCTTCTCTTGGATACTGGTACAGCTCTGAAACTCAAAATAAGCCACATTTCAGTGACGCTTGGAGGTTAAGAGTTAACATGCCAGTGTTACCAGTGGAAGAGAGGCAGCTTGCTCAAGGGCAAGCGCTGCGTCATGTCTCTTTCTTTCCTCATCTCAGAACAGTGGATCAAGGAGAAAACTGTTTCACAGTGCTTCTTTGGAGGAAGCAAGGAGATGTCACCCCACGTATTTAAGTTTAGCCCAATGTGACATTAGAACATGGAAGAGGTAGAGATGGCAAAGCACGATAGTTAAACGATCAATATTTTATTGATCACTTAAAAGCGCATAACCACGTCGATGTACAGTCTGTGCTCTGCCTCACTGAACAGCTGAACTCTTCAAACCCGCCTCTCAAATGAAAATTAAATGTTTTGCATTGCCTCAGTAAAGTGGAAAAACAGAGGAAGAGGAGAAAGCTTAAATGAAAAGCTGACTGTAAGATGAAATGAAAGATTTTAGTTTGGGGAAATGAAGGGTTAGAGTTGCAAAGCAGGAGGAGGTGGCTATTAGATAAAACTGGGTTATTAGATAAAACTGGGATAACTTTCAGGCTCAGGAAGTTCATTTTCCCCACTGATTTGAGAAAATGAAGAGAATGGTGAAACTGCTGTCTAAGGGTGGTTCTGGGATTTGACGAAACAGAGCTCTCTCCAGTTGAGGTTTTCCATTTTGAACCAGCGGTGAGGGCGTTTGCTAGAGCAGGAGCCAGATCCTGGTGGGGGCCTGTGTCACCAGGCTGTAGCACCGTTTCTGTCACCTGCCTGAGGGGAGCTGGGGGACCTCAGTTCCAGTCCCTGCTTTTAACAGCAGGAGGACTTCCTTCAGCCCTTCCTGCTGGACTCATTTCACTCGTTTGGAAACATTTAGTGAAGAAGACAGAGGCTGGCTCTGGAGCCTTGAAGACAGGATGCCCTGTGGTGTGTCTGAAGTGAAACGGCAGGGGAGGCAGAGCAGCTCTCCCCAGAGTAACCGCAGCCGTTCTGGCCCGTGTCTTGCTTGCAGCAAGCGGACATCTCTTGTCACAGCCGCCTCCTCACAGTGCAAAGCTCTGGGGAGGGAGGGAAGGGGAGGGCGAGCTTCTCTCGTTGCACCTCTGTGCACCTCGGAGTTTGAGTTTCTGTGCTGGCTGGGCAGCCCTGCCACATCATGCGGTGACTGGAGCATGCTCCTGAACGGGGAGTTCAAATCCTTTTGGCAGAGGGGAAAAGGAAATTTGCTTTCCGCTGTCTGTGAATGCTCTCAGCTACTCAGGAAAGGGAGACACCACCATGACTGCATAGTCCAAGAGTCAGACGCAAGCACATCTTTTCTAAACAAAACCTTTTAACAAAAGTAGTTGCAAGTGCAGTCTGAATTTATGATGACTGAAATAAACCATTGTGAATACGTATCTGCCCATATCTGTGTGCAAGCAGGAGAGGTGTGATACAAATGAAGGCTGGGCTAAAGGCTGCTTTTAGGCTCACATTTGACGGTGCCGGGGAGTCTTGAGTTTGCAGTTCCTACTGCTCCTGGTAATAGCAGTCGGCATATTCAGATTTAACTTTGTAATGTTTGAATGACATACACATGGTTATAAATATTTTGAAAATCAGTGTATTGGTTTATGTCTCAGGAAACAATATGCTTCTGCCAAATTATCCTGGTTTTCCTCTACTAGGGCTTCAGCTTTCTTCAGGAGAAATTTGGGAATGTTTAAGTTAAGTGCATTTGAAATCACGACTCTTTTTGACAAATTGTATTCAGGATCTCTTATCTGGAACTTGTAAGGGTGAACCTTTACCAGTCATAACAGAAAGGGACATCTTGCACAAGTAACGTTTCAAACTGTTCATGAATTTTTCTGTGTCTGACATCAGTCATTGTGATATGTGCTGGGCCTCTGGTGTCTTCCCATGAAACAGGCCATTTACCTCGCTGAATAATGGCTTTTTGCTCTGCGTGTGTGTATAAACCAGAAGTCTAATACGACCCTAAGCATTGCTGTTATGTAAATAATAGTAATGGCATTGGTCATATTCAGAGGATTGAGGAATTGCTGTAAAACACTTGGAGATGTGTGAATGAAGTACACTGATAGGATAGAAAGCATCTACCTCTGTCAGTATTTGAATCTATATTTGCCATGGGACCTAAGTGTCTGCTTTTACAGAATAAAAATACCTCCAACAAAATCAAGAAGTACAGCTTTAAAGGATTTTCTGTGAAGTTATTTGGAGGGATCTGTCAATTCTTGGCTATTTTAATTAGTTGACCTGTTCACTTACCAGATGGGGGACAGCTATCAGTTTTGACACTCGACAAGGAAGACAGGGCCATCACTTATCACCAGCTGGAACCGGACCGCGGCAAACTGGCAGAGACCTACTCCCAGCAACTGCTAGCTAAGGGGAGCTCCTCGTAATCAGAAGATCTGAGACAACTCACTACAGTCAACTGTTTTCTTCCCTTCAAGATTTAAAGCTCCTGGCTGTTAGTTAGGGCTGAAGGGATTTGACAGCTGCTTTGGGAAACAGCGAGCAATGTACTTTTTATTGCTGATTCTCATTCAGTTATTAGCAGTTTATTTCCTTCTTGCGTGCCGTTATCCAAGCAGTGCTCTTGAACAGGGAAAGGAGAGACCAGTTGAGTGGCACTGGGCTTTTGGATGTGCACGGCTGTGCTGCCATCCTAGGTTACCTAGTTGGGTAGAAGATCTATTCTCTTTTTATGCAGAACTGCAGGTGAGTTTGTTTTCCTTCACTATTATAACTGAACTTTAAGCCTATTAACTCAGACAGAGACACATAAGGAAGAGTTCATCCTATCTTAGGCAATTTATGCAAGGAGCTTCAGCTGAGCTTAATGTAATTCTCAGTTTATAATTTCAAGAGCTGCACAAGCCTTGCACATCAGGGACACTGAGCATTGTGTTTGTGTGGATTGGTTTGTGAGTGGGCATTCAAAGGTAGCTGAGCGACTCATAAGCTCTTGGGACTGATGGTGCCTGATTGATTTGAGTACGTTTAGAAATACATTTGATACTCCCTTGGAAAGTAAAATACCTGTCAATCGCTATAAGCCTAATGACAGAAAGTAGATAAATGAAAGCTGGGGGAAAAAAAAATTGCGTGAAAGATAGACACTGGCTAAGAGGAAATTATCTTAATGCCAAGCTAGTGTCTGAAATGTAATCACTGAAAACAAACTATACAATTTAACTATTATCTCAACACATCATTGCTTTCCTCAGCTCTACAACCTCTGCATCCATTTCAGATCTCAAGTGAAATTGTCTCTAAATTAGAGGGGGGAGCGGGGGGGAAATCCCAAATCCTTGCCTCGGACAAATTGCCTGATTTCTTTCAGGAAACACTTGGGTAAATGGCAGGAAGCCACAGGGAGCTCTGACTCTTGAGAAGGCACGCCGTACAGATCATATGACGTTTTGTATAGTTGTAATTTAGGTGACAGAGAGGTACGTTCCTGCTGTGCCTTGGGCTCTCTTTAAAGCAATTTTTGAGGCAGCGTTGTCTGCCCAGGAATGACGGCAGTATGTTGATCTGGAGTAAAAGATGAGTCTACATGAGCTGTTTGTGTGGTGTGTCTGATACACAGATACAAAAGCACGCCATGTGCTAAAAATGCCAAAAAAAAGGCACAAAAAGAATCCTAAACAAATATGAAAATATTATTTCATAGGTGTTGCTGCTAGAAGCTGCTGACATTTGGCAGACAGGAAGGAGAAACATTTTTTTCTCCTCATTCAGTACAAACAAGAAGCTCCTACTGAGCATTTCGTGTTTGGATGGACATAGTAGTTCTCAAGTGGTATAACATGCCCCCACTCAGATCTGGCAGAACTTCCCCAAAGCCCTTGCCTACACGTTAGGTATTTGCTTGTAACAGCTATTTTTTCTCTCAGAAATAATGAACCTCTACTAGATCTTTAGCAATATATATTTCAGTGTTTTTACATATTATTATTTTATTCTTTTTATAAGTTAGTGAAGGAGGTTGCTAAACGAGCTGTACTGTGCTGTAATTGTGAACGTCTAACCAAACTATTTACCAGTGTCAATGGTTTTAATTTTGTGGTTGTCTAAGTTTATTAATGGTAATGTTTTAGAGCCTATTTTGGGGAAGAGACATCTCTTGATGCCTCAAAACTTGCTAGTGAGCCTGTTGTAGATCAGGCAGGTTTTCTCTATTATTTCCACTAATTGCTCTGGATATATAATTCTGTCTTATTTTCAGTAGTATTTTTGTAAAATCCTTTTCTCTCAACGCTAGCATAGCCTGTAAACATGAATTAGAATGAGGAGTTTGACATAAAGAAGTAGAGTCTTGAGTGGTGCAGAACTTCTAAATAAATAATAGTGACATGATTAAACACTAATATTCAAGTCAGTATTTTTAGAATTTGTAATTAGGCTACAAAATATGCTGTCACTGAGAAGAGCTTCAGTACTGTTGAAACCGATGGTGCTCATGACAGTAACAGCCCAGATGTTGTTCTGTATAGACTAAAAACCCTGTTACCTCTATTCATCTGGATAGTGTGGATGCTAATTAAATTATGAAGTCACGTTTCTTCCAAATACTTGTATATTAATGATCCAGTAGTGCACAGCAGTCTGATTTTTTGAAAGTAAGCAGGTACTGCTCTGTCTGAAGGGCTGGGTTGACTCCCCACGGGACAAAGACTTCTCGGAGATGGAAGAGGGCTGTGCCCATCCACACGTTGGTTCTTGGGCTGCGTGTGCCCAGGTATATGCCTGAGGTTTCCCGATACCAGCACTCCTGATAGCAGTACTCCTTTACAGCCCCACTGCCGGGACCTTCCAAATCTTAGTTTGCTTTGAGTTTTCAGATTATTGCTCAAAACATAATGTTTGGGAGTGCTCTGGAGGGATGTGACATCAACTGAAAAGAAACCTGTTACTCTTCAGAGGCAGAAATCAAATTTTGCTGTTGTAGCCCATAAATCTAGAGAGAACTTACTGACATCTGCGGCATTATTGCAGACTTGTGCTTTTTTGTGTGGCCCTAATTCCCATGCACAAATCATTTGCTGAAAGCCGGGGTCAAAGCCAAACAACATGGGACTACAAACTGGATAATTTGCATCAGCCTTTTAACAGGAATGTGGACTTTGAGGATTGTGCCTTGAAACTTGAACTGCATAATGGCATCTGCACTCTCACCTGTCACAAACGTGACCCCTGTCCTTATGCACCTTCTCGCACATCTACACCTCTACATCCCAGAGGTGCAGCTAAGACCAGCATTTAACCCAGGAATTCTCTAACTCCAGGTAATAGAAACTCATATCATGGAAGCGAAACTCATTGTAGATTTTGGTGGGAAGCTTGATGAGCCTGAAATGTTGATCTCATATTTTGTAAGAAGGCAAGACCAGAAATTCCATCCTTTCTGCCATCCCATGTAATTGCAAAAGACATAGTCTCCTTTCTCCACCATTTTCCCTGACACCTGTTAATTCACTGCTGTAGGGTATATACTGTAGACTATGTTGATCACATGCAGCTTTGGTTTCTTTAACATCAGTGTCAAAAGCATTTTTATTGCCAAGCCTTCTGTCTCTTTCCTTTTTTTTTTCTCTTGCTTTCTTTAAAAAAAAAAAAGAAAGAAAGAAAGATTGGATCCAATTTTCATTGGACCAATATCAGCCTGAAGATATTTTCATCAGTTCTTGGCAGATGCTAGATGGACTGCGTACTAATAAATGCCTTTTTGTGATTGTTTTCCCCACACCTAAGTCCATTTTCTGTGAGCACCGTATGAAGTAATTTTAAGCTTTTAATTGTTTATGATATCTGGCACTTCCAGACTCTGTGGATGTTTCTGTATCTGTGAAAGAGAATTATTAAGCACCAGAGAAAAATGCTGCCAAGCTACTTGCCGTTAATGCTGAGGAAGACCTGCCAAATCTTGCAGTATTTGTGCATGCTATAGAGGTGGAAAGAAGGGAAGCTTGCGGAGCTAATAATAGCAGCATCTTTGTGGCTAGGAGCCACATAATTGTAACTCCATGATGACAGTCTGATTCAAAATATGATGAAATCCATATTTCTATCTATTCCTGTGGGTCTTGGATCAGTTCTTACAAATCAAAGTTGAAAAGAAATTGGGATGTTTTTGCATAAGACCAAAAGATCCTTTCCACTTCAGATGCAGGATAAGGTTTTCAATATATTCATAATGTGTTCTAAATGAAGCATCCCCTGATCTTTAGGACTGTCTCATGCAGTGTCGGCACGGTGGTTGCATTTACAATCAGATAACAACAAGACCAGAATACAGTTGCTAATACAGAGTTACTTCTGCCTTGCCCTTCTGTCAGTTACCTTCCTGGGAGTGTGCAGAGTGTTAAAGAATGTGACATCAAGAAGAGTGTGGCCAGCAGGTCGAGGGAGGTCATCCTCCCCCTCTATAGGATAGAGCATAGGAAGTTCCACCTAAACACGAGGAGGAACATCTTTACTTTGAGGGTGGCAGAGCACTGGCACAGGCTGCCCAGAGAGGTGGGGGAGTCTCCGTCTCTGGAGACATTCAAAACCCGCCTGGATGCGTTCCTGTGCAACCTGCTCTAGGTGACCCTGCTCTGGCAGGGGGGTTGGACTAGATGATCTCCAGAGGTCCCTTCCAACCCTATGATTCTATGACTTGGTACAGTTCTGCAGGCAGCATTGTTCTAGTGCATTTTGTGGGCAACCAGCAGTTCAGAGATGGTGAAACCTCTCAGTGGGTTGTTCATTACAAGGGTAACTAGAGACAGTGGACTTCTTAATTCCCCATGTGCACCAGGTGGTCTTCCCTGTTGTACCAAAGCAACATGCCGTTTTCACTTGTTTCATTGGAACCCAGGCAAGCTCCAAAGCGATGTCAAGGCTACGTAGTACTACATGCTAATGGCTCGTTGGTCCTGCCTCTCCCTATATGCAAGTGAAGGGTGCAATGAGAGTAAACCTTTGTCTGAAATAGGTGAACAGCCCGCTCAGATACTTAAGGCTCAGGTCTTCAAGCCTTTATTTTCTTCTGATGTTTTTCCCTCTGGGACTTCTTCTATCACCTGCATTGGGAATGTTTCCTCAGTAGTGAGTGACACAGCAGTTCCAGATTTGGCCTATGTAATTATTTAGGATTGCCTAGGGATCCCTAAGGAGACAGTAAGAACAAAACTTTCCTATGTGGCAGTTACTACAAATGTGTTTGCAGCTTCCAACTCTTTTTAACTCCTGAGCAGGATGCCAGTTTTGCCTGTTTAGTAGCCCTCAATGGCTTTCTCTACCAAGTATTTGCCTGGTCTGTTGAATCCATGCAGACTTTTTGCATTCAGAACATCCTTTATTAATATCTTTCACATGTCTAATACATTCAGATGAAGAACCATGAACTTGTCTTTGGTTTGTTTGCGACTCCTCCTGCTGTCGTTTGATGCTGTAGTTTTCATATTGGGTAAGACACTGTAAAATCAATCCCTGCCTACCCCTGTTCATGCCATGTCTGATTTTATACACGCCTGTCATATTCTTCACGCCCCCGTCCCTGTCTTTGTGTAAAGGAAGTAGGCACTTAAATTACTGCGTCTATATTTGCATCTGGTCAGATGAGATAGCGCAGTTGTTGAGCATTTCAGCCTTTTATCTTGTTGCAAGGCAGTCTTCAGTTTTAATGGCCAACTTAGCATAGGTTCTCTGAAATGTCTTCAGGAAACAAAGTGAGTACACCTGTGCCCATTGCCTTCTTGTTACTGCTCAGGAAAAACAATGCGGAGAAGAAACATCAGCTCAGTGCAAGTAGTGAGATGGGAATAGTAGTGGGCCACCAGAGGGAAACACCTGGAAGACTCCTTGTAGGATTAGTTGTTTTACTTGACTTCTTAAAAGGAAACTTGCATTGAACTAAATCAACTACACATTCTAGCTCTGGGCAAGAGTGATAATTTAAGCAGTGAGCACCCCCTATTAAAGATGCTGGAAGGAAGGAAATAATTCAAACATCTCCAAAGAGTTAAAATTGGAAAGCTTAGAGTTAAATTGAAAATTCTAAAGGTGTGAACTTTTCCTGTTTCGTATCAGTAAAACTATTGTCTAAATGTTTCACAGTAGTAACTAACTAGATGTAATATTTCTGCAGAGATTTTTAGACATAAGACTCTAGAACCAGTTTCTAAATGTGAATTTTTAAGTGTCTGAGGGAGCAAGGAACAGAAATGTCACTGATGTCAGGCAAACTCAGTCTTGAAGCAAAAATTGCAGGAATCCTTTATCGAGATGTGATGATGGATTCTTTATTGCCGTCAAACTGGATATTTTTCTAAAAGATGCAATCTAGTTGTAACAAGATTCCCTTCAGGGATTGCTCCTTCAGAGCAATTCTGTGGCCTGCCTGATGCTGGAGATCACATTGCAGTCTGTTCTTCTGGTCTGATCATAAAGAAATTAGGGAGGTCATATTCATGAAAAATGTCCATGTTGCGTTACTTAAATGATACTTGGTTTTCAGTGCTGAGCACAAAAAATCCAAGGAACAGTTGCTGGGCACTCCACATTTGACAACAAAATAACATACTTCAAGTATTCATTTATGTCCACCTAATTGTTTAATACTTTGGGGAGAAAACTTGACCGTAATCTCTAAAGCCATTGATTCTACAAGTACAGATTGAAAATCCTTTGACGATTAAAAAGAGGCAGAGTCTTTCCCCAAAACCTGCTAGAGACTGTGGCACCTTCACAACTAGTTAATACTGAGGAAAGGGAAATGTCCTGGTTGTAACCCTGTTGTTCTTCCTTGTACATGGCTCATGCACAGGCAGGAATGTGGCCACCAGGAGCGTGCTGTCATAGGTGAGTGGGACATGTGGGTGCAGGAGTGCACCAGCTCGTGTCAGCGCATTTCTCCACTTCTCTGAGTGCGTGGTCCAAAAATAAAATTGTTATTGAGTCATCATAACTGCATGTCTCAGTTAAATGTTTATATGATCACAATAATCTGTGCCTAACAGAGCTATTTTTCAAGATTTTGGCAAATCTAGGCTGATACCCCCACAACACTCACATTTCTGGCAGCTTGGGAGGCTTTCCTGTGGAGCTACAAGATTCAGCACCTTTTTAATAAAAATGGAATTATGAAACAAGATGAGATTGGATGTGTGAAGTATGCGCTTTTAGGCCTAGTGTTTAAATTTCTTGTCATTTCATCTCAGCTCAGGTTCTTTGTCCATATTTTGGGTGTCACATACTGTTAAAATGCTCCCACTAGATTTTTTTCTGTGTGCTTAGGTCTTAAAGCGGGCGATGTTATGGAGAACGCCATAGCTTGCAAAGTGGAGGTCCCCTGGGTTTACGTGGCGCATAACACACGGGCTAGGAGATTTTGAGGGTACAAAGCACTATCCCTTCCCAGACAAAAACGAATGCTTGTAGAGAGAGATAAAGAGGAACTGCTCTAAGAACTGTCTTAGGATCTTTGCCGTAATATTTTGAGTTTTAACTTTGATTAAGATTCATATTTGTAGCCCTATCAAACTCCACATGAAAATTGCTGTGTAGGTCTACACTTCTCTTCCTTACAACAAATGAAACCTATTTTCTTTTCTTTTGCACTCTTATTGCTTGTGGGAGCAGGTGTACATACATCAACATAACAACCACATTTTCTGAATACCTTGGATGCTGCTGAAGCTGTTTAACCACTTAAAAATTGCTTTTTCCTCAATGATTGTAAGGAAACAGTCCATTTAAAGCAGTTATTTCTATTTTTATTGATAAAGACTTGCATTTAATCTTAAAAAAGACAGGGAAAAAATCTAAAATGCAGCTATGTAAAGTCTTTTCAATTACTGCTGAGCTTCACATAGTTATAACACTTTTGCTTAATGCAAAAATACAGAGAGCTGTCTTGAGAAAATATGGCATTGGGGAGCTTGCAAAAAAGGAGTCCAGTGACGGCTTTGCCTGGGCTTCCCAAAGACAGGTTGCTCTCTGACAGGTGTTTATCCCGTGTCTTGGGAGTTAGTTAACAGAAGCCAACCCAGGAGTTGGAGGCTGTGTCCCCTGGCAAATATGCGTAGGTGCGATTTGCAGCGCATGAGTGCAGCTTGTCACATAAATGTATACGTGTAAAAGATGTCACGCAGGATAGGAGACCTGAGGATTGCGTTTCTGCATTCACGCAGGTGACGCCTGCTGCAGTGTACTTGCCTTGTAGCTGGTGTAAGGCCTCGCGTGGAAAACGGAAATTAGGGGTCTCATTAGCGTGGTAGCGGTTACCCATGGCAAAGGCAGTATTTATGTAATTGCTCCCTACACATATGCTCCTGTGTATGTCGCAGTCTGATCTCCTGAAGGTAAAGGAGTGAAGGTATGTTCAGGGCCCTGAGGCCAGCCACCACACAGCGAGAAAGCTGATGGCAGCTCCTCTACAGCTGAATACGTTTAGCATCAACAGGTGCAATGGAAGGCGGTGGGGAGATAACCGCTACCAATAACTTGTCTCTCGGTGTTCACCTTTTTGCAATTGCTGGTGAATTTGCTTCTCGTGTACTCCAGCATGGAGACCACGCTACCAGCTGCATGAGATGCAATGGCTAGTACAAGTCTCGGTTGGGCTAGGCTGTTAATCAGTTATTGCTTGAGACTTGCTCCACTGCCCTCTCATCCGTATGGTGCTGTAGCAGGGGCAGCTTCTGTCAAATAACTTACCCGTTTATGTTACAAAAGCTAGTCATTAAATAGTGAGAGGTACTCCAGTGCCTACCAGACAAGCTGCTCTGCGGGCTGCGTGGAGCAGGCGTTGGACTAGGCAGGGACTCTACGAAGCATCCGGGCCTCCAGCTCTTTCAAACACCCAGGTGCCTTCCGTGGTGACCCCTGTGAGGGTGACCACTGCACCACCCAGTCACATTCCCCTTCTGAGCATTTAAGGAAAACACGCAGTCCAGAACCACAGGTCAGATGGAGACTGCTCACGTACATGCTCAAGTGCAAAGTGACATGAGCCCCGTTAACTGCGTGACCGTCTGGCACAGCGCCATGCAGGACGTGGATGTCTGCAGCAGCGCCAAACACACAAGCTCCAGGAGAGGAGGGGGCTCAGAGACACAGAATTTTGCAGCAACAAGTTGACCTGGCTTATAGTTGCCTTGGCTTGCTGGGGCTTTGTGCCACCAGAGGCAGCCTCAGCCAGCTGCTGGAGTGACCCCTGAGACCCTGCCTGGCATCGCTAGCTCCAGCAGGGCAGCTGCCCCAATGCTGGTCCAAGACTCTTCCTTCAATTAGAGCAGAGGGCTGCCAGTGTGGGGGAAGCCATTAGCCTGGAGCACCTTATTGATTCTCCCTTCCCAGTAAGTGCTATTCTTTCGCTTCTAAGGATTACGCCGCTTTGTCCACTTTCTACTGAGCTCACTGCAGACTGAGCTTCCTGGGGAAAAAAATACTGTCAAGTACGGTGTTTTCTTATTTCTCATATTTCATAGAAAAAAATCATAGAACCATAGAGTTGGAAGGGTCCTCTGGAGATCATCTAGTCCAACCCCCCTGCCAGAGCAGGGTCACCTAGAGCAGGTTGCACAGGAACGCGTCCAGGCGGGTTTTGAATGTCTCCAGAGACGGAGACTCCCCCACCCCTCTAGGCAGCCTGTTCCAGTGCTCTGCCACCCTTAAAGTAAAGATGTTCCTCCTCGTGTTTAGGTGGAACTTCCTATGCTCAAGTTTGTGCCCATTACCTCTTGTCCTGTCCCCGGGCACCACTGAAAAGAGCCTGGCCCCATCCTCCTGACACCCACCCTTTAAGTATTTTTAAGTGTTGATAAGATCCCCCCTCAGTCGTCTTTTATCCAGACTGGAGAGACCCAAATCCCGCAGCCTTCCTTCATAAGAGAGGTGTTCCAGTCCCCTAATCATCTTGGTAGCCCTTTGCTGCACCCTCTCCAGCAGTTCCCTGTCCCTCTTGAAGCGGGGAGCCCAGAACTGGACACTGTGCTCCAGATGTGGCCTCACCAGGGCAGAGTAGAGGGGGAGGATGACCTCCCTCGACCTGCTGGCCACACTCTTCTTGATGCACCCCAGGATGCCACTGGCCTTCTTGGCCACGAGGACACATTGCTGCCTCATGGTCATCCTGTTGTCCACCGGGACTCCCAGGTCTCTTTCCACTGAGCTGCTCTCCAGCAGGTCAGCCTCTAACCTGTACTGGTGCATGGGGTTATTCCTCCCCAGGTGCAGCACCCTACACTTGCCCTTGTTGAATTTCATAAGGTTCCTCTTTGCCCAACTCTCCAGCCTGTCCAGGTCTCGCTGGATGGCGGCACAGCCCTCTGGTGTGTCAGCCACCCCCCCAGCTTTGTGTCATCAGCAAACTTGCTGAGGGTGCGCTCTATCCCCTCATCCAGGTCATTGATGAATATATTTAGGTTTCTAATTGCAGCTTGGAAATAAAATATCCTTTCTGTTAATTTTATTCTTTTGTATTTGGGAAAGGCTGCCAAGTCTGACAACTTTTTCTTTCCAAGACGCGGTGTTAAGATGTTTTTTCCCCTGCTTCACAATGACAAAACTGTCAAGAAGCATTGGAGTCAGGAGAAACATGCATTTTGTGTCTGCCAGTGAAGCAGTGCTTATTATGTTTAGTTTAATTTAAATCTGCCTGCAACAGAGGGATGGATTTATTTACACATTTCCTAATAATGATTCGAATCTGAAAGTTATTTCTGTATTGGAGTGTAAGGTCTTGGAGTGGATTTTCCCAAAAGCAGATAAAGAGATTAGGTATCAATGTTCAGTAGAAGCTGGGGGCTACAGCTTTTATACTCCGTATTGAAAACTTCAGCTTAGGGGACCTCACATTTTCAAACCAGGCTACTTACTGGTTCTCCTTTAATACCTGACTGGAGTTTGTTGCTTGGAAAATGCCATCACCAATATGAAATGCATGGAGTTTTTGAAGAGGATGTGTTGCCATCAAGTCCAGGGGAGAAACATTGCCTTGCTGTGCTTTGGGGTTGTGTGGGGGCACTGCGAGGCTCTCATCAGTACCGTGAGACCCTTGGGCTGCTCTCAGAGTTCCCTTAGCTTACAGGCTCACGAATTAACTAGGAGAATAGGCTGAAAATTAATGTTTCTTTGTGTAAAAGTGCCCGCTTTTCCATACGAATAAAGATATAAATCAAGACATGAAGCTCTTCAAGCTGCTGTAGTAATCAAGCCAGGAACAGCCTCCCCATGCCTCACAGAGCCCATTCCCCACTGTCCTTGTACCCTTCACCGTGGGACCACCTTGAGCTTTGCCTTGTCCCTGATCTGCAAGTTGCTTCTAGAAGAGGGTGTGGGGGGGAAGGGAGGGCAAGAAGCACTTTGCAAACTCCTGTTGGAGCGTCCAGAGTGGTCTCTGCTGTACTGACCGCGTTAGTGGCCAAGGTGCACTAAAATAATATCCCCTCTTTTGCGTGGCATGTAGTGACTGAGCTCTGGGGTGAGACTGACGTAAGACACGGGAATGGCTATTCGTAATATTAGAAACTTGGTACTAAACCACAGAGTCAGGAAAACAAATATAAGAAGTTGCTTTTAACACAAAGTAGAACAAGTAACTTTCTGGGATCATTATATTTACAATTGCGCTGCCTTGCTGACCTCTCGGAACTGGAGAAATCTTTTCCTTCTTTTTTCTTTCTTTCTGGTGTTATAAGACAGATGGTGTGTGCTCTTCAATAATGAAATAAGCCATGTTCCACACAAGAAAAGACACTTGAAAATGTTGCTATAAATGTGCAGAGGTTGTACATTTGACAGTTAAAATAGATTCTTTCAAATAATTCTTTCTCTACAACTTTTCCCCCTTAAAAAATGTGCAGCTAATCACAGAGTGAAATCTCTTTTCCCCTGTAGATTGTGTTCCGGAAAATCAGCGATGTCAAACGTGAAGAAGAGGAGAGAATGAAAAGGAAGAACGAAGCACCTCTGATCTTACCCCCGGACCACCCAGTCCGCCGGCTGTTCCAGAGGTTCAGGCAGCAGAAGGAAGCGCGGCTCGCAGCAGAGAGGGGCAGAGATCCGGATGACCTGGACGTGGAGAAGGGCAACGTTTTAGGGGAGCACTCCTCCGCCCGCTCGGTGGTGAAAGCCAGCGTTGTGACTGTACGGGAGAGTCCAGCGACCCCTGTGTCCTACCAGTCAGCTTCAACGTCTGGGGCCTCTGACCAGGCGAAGCTGCAGGCCCCGACATCAGACTACACGGGATGTAAAGTGTCGGGGGACTACCCCCGACGAAAAGGCTGGGCCAAATTCAAAGACGCCTGCGGGAAAGGTGAAGACTGGAACAAGGTCTCTAAAGCAGAGTCCATGGAGACTTTACCAGAGAGAACTAAAGCTTCGGGAGAAGCTACCCTGAAGAAGACGGACTCTTGTGACAGTGGCATTACAAAAAGTGACTTGCGCTTGGATAACGTTGGGGAGACAAGAAGCCCGCAGGACCGCAGCCCGGTCCTCACCGAGGTCAAGCATTCCTTTTATCCCATCCCAGAACAGACACTTCAGGCCACCATGCTAGAAGTGAAACACGAGTTGAAAGAGGACATCAAGGCTTTAAACACAAAAATGACCAATATAGAAAAACAGCTCGCGGAGATACTTAGGATATTAACCTCAAGAAGAAGCTCCCAGTCGCCACAGGAATTGTTTGAAATATCAAGGCCCCAGTCTCCAGAATCAGAAAAAGACATGTTTGGAGCTAGCTGAGGTGTTTCTTTTTAAAAACAAACAAACCAACCAACAAACAAACAGCCCCCCTAACATTTTAAATTTAATCTTTCTTGAAAACGAGTGAGGGACCAGTTCACTAAGCATGTTCCCTGTGTCTAAAAAGGTACGGTAACAGGAATTGCAACCTCATGTCAAGATGGCAGCTGACTCTGAAGCCTTTTTGACAGCAAGGGTACAGTTTCTAAAGTTTTTCTTTTCTCCATTGGTGCCCATTCCCCCTCGCTCCCCCTCTCTCCCTCGGGATGTTGGAATAAGAGTTCTGACAGCAGCAGCCACCCCCATGAGCCCCAGGTGACCTCTGAGGTTTTTGGAGCATGCCTTACGTCGTTAGCTCGGGTTTTGCCTACATGAATAAGCTCTTGCCAGGGTGCTTATGTTTTCAGCGTTTGGTGGGTTGTTTTGGGTTTTTTTGCTGCTGCTGTCACTGTCTCAGTCACCTGTACAACATGTTAAACGTCACAGTATATTTTCATATATCTGTAATAATGCGAAGAGAAGTAGGAGACGTGGATTTCATTTTACTCAGTAGTGAAGTTATTTTTGGGTAGTTAAGGAACGGCTATAAAGATGAAAAAAATGGTACTTTTTAATTGCAAACTGACATATTGCTAAAGCAATTACATTTAACAACATCCTCACCAATAGCCACAGTATTTCAGGTCTGTTAACAAATGAGATCTTCCACATTCTCACTCACTGAGTCAAGGACACTGATTTTCAAAAACAATGTGTGTCTCAGATGTCTTTGAATGTTGTTACCTTCGCTTTTAACTCCAGCCACTGGAGGACAGAAGGTTGGGTGGGCAGTGTACTTGAGCACAGCCCACAGCAAGTACTGTGAACATCACTAACCAGGCCCTGCAGATTTGCTTCCCCATGAAAATATACTGTGGCGTTTATGTCTTGGTTTTGCTATGAATCTGGTCTTTTAATTCTTGTTAAATTATTATTCAGAAGTTTCTGTTTTGATAATGTTAATCGTAGCCAAAGGCTTTCACGAAACTTCTAAAGATTTTAGATTGTGGCATTTTTCTCTACATCCAGATGTATCATTCCTGATCTAATCTAGCTACTAAGCAAATGGATAGTAGAGGTAGAAATACAGTGCTTACTGTATACAAGTGCTATTGTAGCAAGGAAACAAAAAGATCTGCTTCTTAAAGAAGGAGATGTTTCCAAAACTTATATTTTCATAACTTTTTTTGGAGGAAGATTGAAGCACTTTACCAAAACTACTGTTGATTATTCATTAGGTAGGGTAGCATAGCTGGTATCATGGCTTGGGTTATCACCCTGGGATATAGGTGTATATTCACAGTATATTCTCTCCACCAATCCGGTATGTTCACTATTTAACAGTAGGTTAGAGCTCAGAAGCATTGTGAAACACTTTTTTGGGTTTTCATTTTTAATAGCAATAGGCCTTAACACAGCGTGGAAGTAGTTAAGTCTCATTCTTTTTCCATGGTACTAAGTCATTTACAAAACCCCACGATTTTGGGGGGAAGATTTTTGTTCACGTTAAGTAAGGAAGAGGCAAGCAAAACGACCCGTTTGAAAGGATTTCTGGTGGCCTGATGCTTGCACGGTGCATTGCAGAACTGTGTCAGACGTCCCTGGGGAAGTGTGAGGTCCACTGATGAACCGGCACAGTGGTGAGGCCGCGCTGCGCAAAGCTACTAGCTCAGGTCTTGAAGTCACTGTATTCATATCTGTTCCTGCAGTAACTGCCCTGCTCCCACAGATGCTGGTTATTCCAAGTGCAGCACCGCAGTTTCCAGGTCCAGAAGCAGCTGGTTTAGGATTGGCTTCCAAGGGTCTTACACTTTGGTTTGGTATGGAGGTGCCCACAGATTGTGAATCCTTACCCAAGGACTGAAATATCCCCGAGAAACAGCTATCGGGACCAAATCTGTAGGTTACCTTTTCCCTTCACCCAAGAAAAGGCAGTAGGGAGGTGACCTTGCCGAGGTGCCATTTTCTTAATTTATTTCTGGTTCCATGTTTAGGTTTTTCCAGTGGTAACTGGTGCCTTTTACGGTTATGTGCTGCAGACAGGCAGTACTGAGGAAGGCTCTCTTTGACCAAAGTCACCCTGTGTATTTGGTGCATTAATCACTGTAAGTGGCAACAGTTACCTGTAATAGCTACGGCATGATTGCCCTGCCCTAAGAAATCCATACATCAATGGTTTCAGCGAGAAACGATTAAATGATTTTTCTTTCTAGTCTCCTCAGTCAGTAAATTCATTGGATAGTGAAATTATGGCTAAGTAAATCACAGGTGTACAAGGATTTATAATTCATGCCCAAAAGTTGCAGCAAGGTTTTAGAGACTGGAGTCGGAGACAGTTTCCTAATCCAGGCAAATTGCTCATCAGCGTTATGTTCTTTTTGAAAGGCGGAAGGTCTTGCTGAACTTAGCAAGCACTTTGCGAAAGTGTCACTCGTCATACCTGCAGGTGGAAACGTGGAAATTAGCTTATGCCAGGTGGGTGAGAGAGGAAATGTTTGTAACCTCCAAAGAATGTGCCTGATATCTCCAGCACTGCAGTGCAGAGGTAGAATTGAACGTGCAATTGCAGGTTACCTGGCACTTTGTTGCTGATACTGAGTTGTTGTTGCTCAGTGGTATTTTTATGTGCCCTCAGGGATGTGTTAAAGGTTATTCTGATCTTGCTGATTGCCCGGGTCTGCAGTTGTGGCAGGGTCAGCCCTAGAAGCCCCATAATTAGCCACACCTGTGAATAAAGGAACCCAAGTGCCCATTTGCTGGGGACACTTCTGGTGCTGCCTGAAGTCCAGTAGGATGCTGTCCTCCTCCACAGCCTGAGTGACAATGGTTGGGTGCAGCACGGGGGCCGTTTTTAAGGCTTTTATGAGGCTCTTATAAAGGGCTATAAAGCCATTTATAATCCATTTGTAAGGCCTTCAAAGACTCTAATATATTTTGCAATTACGCCTAAAATTTAATGTCTTTGAAGATTATGGCCAAATTTGATTTTGTTATGGTCATTGAACTCCAGAGGAACTCCGCTCCTTCTGACGACACCTTCAGGGTGTCTGCTCCAGGTCAGCACTGAGAGCGGTCAATGTCATTCAGATTTGCACAGCTGTAATTGAGATCAGACCCATTTTGTTATGATTTTATGAACTGGCAGGCACTGAAACTAGTTGTAGGAGACTGCATCATCCCTCAGTAACGCGTATATGTTGTAAAAGAATAATAATAAAAAAAAAATACTATCTAGGATGAGCTTTGGTCTTTGGATTCCCTGGGCTTCCGAGCGGTTAAAACGAGCAAAACCTTGCTCGCTCTGGGACATCGCTCCTCTGAACCTCAGACTAATTTGGAGCTGTGCTGTAGTGCCTAGGTTCTGCAGATGCAGCCCGTCTCCTCTAGAGAGTGGTTGAAAGCACCTGTGTTACAAATCTGTCTTTCTCCGTCGAGCCTTACACTTAGATGCCTACGGCGGGAAGGGGGGCGTACCCACCGTAATTACTTGTTCTTTCATTTTATTTGTCAGCTTTTCCTTTTCCTTGTGTTTCTCTTTACACGTTGGTTAAGCCATTTCACTTAAATTATTTTCCAGCTTAGAAATGAATGATCTCTGAACATGAGACTCTGCCCCTTAACAAGCAAATGCTTGTACATGCTATAAGAGAAAAGAAAAAACAAAAAGCCTCTGTTTTAACTGTGTTCTGGCATAGTGCTTCTGCCATTTAATAACCAGCTAAATAACCTGCATTCATCTACAAGAGATGGTGTGTTCCATTTTTACTATATGATGGAATTAGATTTCAGTCAAAAGAAGGTAGTTGAGAGAAAGAGCCTGGGTTATGATTTGGTAAAATGGGACCATCTAAAAGCTCATGCTTAAACTGTTAGAAAGAATACCGATACGCAGCACAGGATTAAAAAAGCGAAACCCAACTTTCACCCCTGCCGCCTTCAGATACATTTACTTCTGTCTGGTATTACATGTATACTTTTAAAAACACCGTTCTTGCTTTAAATCTCTTTCACAGTGCTGCCCTGAATCCCAGCGAACACCCTGTTTAGCAGCTTCGAAGGTGATGTTCTGCTTCTACAGTACTTCACTTTATTGAACCGAACAAGATATTTACTGTGAATATCTGGTGATATATTTTCAATCACTTTTAACCAGTCTGTGAAAGAATTTAATACATGATTTGTCTTTACTATATAAACAACAATGTGTATTACACTTGTGCAGATGCGTGTACATACACACATATATATGATATCTATGTGTAGATAAGTCTATGGATTGCGTTTCTGTTCAGTAAAAGCACATCCCTCATTTAATGATTCCAGTTCAAGAAGGGAGCTTAAATCTTCCCAGCAGACATCCACCCAGTGTCCTACTGAGTATCTTGTTTGTTAACTGTTGAACTTTTAAGGCCATGACTTTTGGTTTCTCTGGTTGGCCTCTATTTTATACTGTTAAGTCTGGTGAATATTGTGACTGAGAGAAGATCTGGCAGGGAACAGAAATACACGTGAAATTGGAATCATGCTGTATCATAGTGGGTGGGAATAAGGCTTGTAAGCCACTATTTGTTGCTCACAGTAACTCTGAAGCTAAGCTGCCCTGGTAGCGGTTTCTCCTGCGAGAGAGATGGGGGAATAAATTGATTTCTTTTTCCTGGCACCGGGGGCTGTCTCAAAGGTGCTGAGCCTATCCTTCTGCTCGTGGGCAGCGTAATACGGGGTTGCTGCACCTCTGCTTTCTTGTCCTGGTGTTAGGTGGTGAAAAGCATCTTCTACCGAATTCTTCATTTCCATGTCGTCTCCTGTGGGTGTATTGGCAATAACAAAGTCTGTGTTTCGGCTGCACTTCTGATTCATTAAGACAAACCTTTTAGAGCGAGTCCTGTGCAGGGGAAGCTCCAGAAATTTGAGGTGAGGCACAGTAGGTTACTGTATCCTCCAATCCGACATAGTTTTGACCACATTGTTGTGGCGAGCATTTGATTCAATTAAATAAAAATAAAGCTTTTTTGCAATAAGATACATCCAACATTTAGCCTTAAGACCCTTTCGTAAGTGATATAATTCAAACTGTGATTCCATTCTCCTTCCTTCTTAATGTTCTGTAGTATTTACAGTGTTGCCTAAAGATGAAGCACTTTTTGATTAGCTTTCTAAATCTAATGGAAATCACTTGCTGGTAATCACATCTCTTTCTCCACTTATTGCCTTCTTATTAGAATAATGAATTACTCCAATAGCCGTCTCCCCTCACAAAACAAAGAGACATAACTATTGTCTAAACACTTTTGTGTATCAGGGAGCCAGCCCGTCATATTGCAGAAGTGTTTGTTTCAAAGATTTTTTTTTACAGTTCAACAAAGCTAATGTGAATTTACCTGCGAGTGTAATTTGTTTCAAGCTGATCGTTGAGTGTTGTGTAAACATATTTGATGTGTAATCCCGGAACATCTCCGTAACTGGATCTAAATGCCTAATGTTAACAAAACAGTTTGGGGTTTTCACTAACTGTTCGGAAAGGCTCATGGGTTTTTTTCTTCTTCCCACTGAATCTGTGACCACTAACATAGAAAAAGAATCATTTTAGCTGTAGATGAAAGAAGTTCAATAATCTTGTATCAGGATGAACTGCTCTATAAAGTTATACCAAGTTTTCTAATGAATGTGTTATATTATTGTACCTACACACAATCAATATTTGTACATCTGTTGGAGACCTGTCTGCGTTTCAATATTTAGCCACCACTGCATGGACATTTTATTGATATGCAGTTAATGCAGTTGCTTTGGCGCTTCTCAGTGTATTTCACTTGGTTTTATCCTTTCAGAAATCCACCAAATACTCTTGGTTCTTTTTCTTTGCATTTGTCACTTTGTTCAATGAAGCATGACCAGAAAAAGAGAACGAGCAGATACTATTTTTGTGGTCAGCAAAGCAGCTGCCAGTAGATAGACAGTGAGTGTATGTATGTACGTATGTATACGCACTGTCTGGGAATGTTTCAGTTACAAATGCAGGCACCTACATTAATGATATCCCTATTCAACATTTTTAAACAAGCACAAATAATATTTGTAAAAAAAAAAAAGTTTAATTTTATTTATTATAGTAATAAACTATTTTATACATTATGGTTGCTTTGGTGTGCTTTTCCATGTGTTGAGTATGTGATTCTAAGAACAACAAGGGGGTTTTAAGTTACTCTGTAGAACTTCTGGCTAGCCATTTTGTTGCTGTTTGTATCTCGAGTGTTATCGGTAGAGAAGTTTGATATTACTGTCTTGGTCATAAACCATTCAGGTTGTTTCCTCAGATTTCCATATGCTGTGTATCAGTACAGTCAGGATTTACACGTCCAGCGTCACTGTAAACGGAACTCAGGTGTTCTGTAAAGTGAATATCCCGCACCCCAGGCAGCGTCCTGCACTGGGGACTCCAGTCTGGGCCAGGTGTGTGCTGAGCAGGAGCGGGGTCAGCAGAGGACCGGCTGTGACCTGTAGGAAATGATCGTTTGATATCCTGAGGGTACACGTGTCTGTAGTCGCTCTGTGTTTTAGACTGTGTTCACTATTGCAATATCTGAGAACTATTACAAAACCTCCGGAAACCAGAGTACTATAGGTCAAACAGGCTTCTGCTGTCCTGTCGTCTGCCGCAGAAGGTGACCTTACCACGGACTTACACGAAGACAAAAACAACAGGAATGACGCCCCGAGGAGCGTGTCACCTGCCAGTGGCACCACTGCAACAGGCAGCGATGAATATTATTTTGTTGGCTACCTCGGCAAAGAAATTGTTAACCAGAAGAGGAGATCCTTTCAGGTCATACGTGATGGGATCACGCGCAGCAGCCGTTCCTGTGGGCCAGCAGCCGTTCCTGCGGGCCAGCAGCCGCTCCCGACGTGTATACAAAGTTTTAGTCTTCAGGATGTCAGCCTCTAGACCCGGTGAGCTTCACACCCATTTTTGTGGTTCATTCTCCATCCTCTCGTTTGAGGGTCTGGTGAACGCGGCTGTCACCTGCATTAAGTCACTTCATGGGATTGTGAATCTCATCTTCAAAAGAACAGCAATAAAACGTAAGTTTTCAGACTGCAGAGCTGAGGCTCGACCGTGCTGAGAGCAGCCAAGGAGCACAATGAGGAGATATTTTTAACATCATTTCTGCATCCGCTGTAGTATGTGGTGTGACAGGATCTCCAGTCGCTAGTATTGTTTCACTGGCCAGTATGAAAATCCAGCTTTCTTTTGCCTCATGTTATATACAGTGTTCCTGGACTTATTAGAAAAGGGAAGATTACCATAGTTAAGGCAGGTACTTTTTTTTTTTTTCTTGAGGTCTCTAGAGGTGGTTGTTCTCATTTTCTGAACTCTCCATTTTTTTCTTTGCTCTGGCTTTTCCTGCATTCTTAGCAGCCTCCTGGCTTGTGCTGCAAGCCTAATTAGTGCAAAGAGGGATAGCATTGCCCGCACAACGTTCCCAGTCCCGGCGTCCCTCCCCTCATCAGCCCCACAACATTTCAAACCGTAGCCTATTAACTACAGCACTTTTGGGCCCAGATTCGTGTGACAAATTGCAAAAGTTCCCGTTCCACATGTTGTCCCCTCAGCTTGGCTGAGCAGCGGCAGTGAGGGCACCCCCCGGCCCCAGCTGCGCCAGCCCCTGCTCATCATTCCCTGCACCTGGGAGCGTGTTCAGGGCAGGGACAAAATGTTTCTCAACAACGGGGTGAGTGCTGCGGTTTCTGGCTTCTCTCAGCAATAACTGCAGGCGTTGCTGCTGCTGTCCTGTTACGAGTTAGTGTGCAAAGGACGGCACCTCCAAGATGCCTGAAGGTGGGTAGCCCATGGGGGTTGGAGCATGTGTAACGAGGAACAGCCTCCATGGGGCTGTAAAGGAGCTTCTTGCTGCTCGTACTGGCTGGCAGAGGGTCTGGACCCTACGGAGCCTCCCTCACCTCTACGCTGCCGCCTGTGTGGCAGCTGCTGGGGACCCTTCACGGGGACCTGGCCAGGTCTGCAGCCCCGGCAACAACTCCTGGGGCAGTCTGCGACGTGTCGGCTCGTGGGGAGGTGAGTGTTGCCTACGTGGCTTTGAATTTTGCATTTGATAATGAGGGTTCTTTAATTGCCCTGTGGTGCATTTTAGTATCTTGAAGTCAGACGGACTCGGGCTCTGATGTTTTTTTTGCATTGGAGCAAATTCAACCAGCATAATCCTGTGAGAACCTGTGGGACGGGGTTGCAGGGAATCCACCCCCTCTTACACAGGTGTGCAAGAGCAGTGGCTTTTATGTGCCCCCCCCACCTCCAATCACTAAAGGAACACCAAAACTGTTTCTGGGGGGTGCGTGCCAGCAATGTGCCTGCCTGGTGTGGGCAGATGCTCGGGACAGCCCATCACTGGGGAGCAGTGATCCCAGCGGCCATCGCAATGGGGCGGGGGGGGAGGTGATGAGCCTGGTGTCCGTCTGTCCGTCCCCTCACTTAGCAAGAGACGGACGGCTGCAACGCTCCAACGCCTGAGAAAGATCTTGGCTGATGGGCCACCTCCCGTGCTTGCCTTGTGCCCCACTGCAGTAGCGGGGTTAGTAGGGCTGCAGATCCAACCGGAAAATGCCGAGAAGGATGGGGTGTTGCCACGGTATTTATTACCATAGCCAGTGGTGTGAGGGGTTTCATTGCAACAGGCATACAGCGCATAAAGAATATCAGCAAATAGAGATATTTTTTACCTAGAAGATATTGCATTTTTTCTCCTTTCATTCTCATTGACCACAGCCTCAGTGTTGGCACGTGGAAGCTAGGGGGAATGACCTCTCCTGTTCTTGAGAGACAGAATGAGGAAAAACCTGCGAGAGATCCAAAGGCGGCATTAGAGTAACTGAACTCCTGACGTGTCTGTCAGAAGCAGGTATGAAGATGCTTGTGCACAGCCGTGTCTGCAAAATACATGTGCTCAAGCCTGGTCTTTTGGTGTTTTTTTTCCCTTTTCCTCTTCCTTTTCCATTCCTGTTCCCCTTTCCTCATCAAGTTCAAGCCCTCAGGTAGCACAGCCCTGTTCAGATTTCAGCTGTCCCGTGGCACAGGTGTAGGTTTAAAACGAGATGAACCTGTGAAGTTAACACTCCTGGAGGCAGGAGTGCGTGAGCAACCTCCAGGACTTTGCTTTTGAGACATCTTTAGCTATCCTACAGTGTTCCTTTATTTTTGTTGTGATTTTTTTAAGCTTTGCTCACTTGTAGAGTTTTCCTGGAACGTGTTTCTGTTCATGCAGATGAGGAATGAGGCGAAGGTACGGCTTTGCTGTTAATGTCTGCCTGGGGGGGACGCGTAGCCCCTGTGAATGTCACTGCAGTTCGTATGTGTAAATCCGAGCGGGACGTGCCTTACTAGGGTTGTTTGCTCCACATCCCTGTTCTCCTAGTGGAAACACACAACTCTGGGAGAAAGAAACTGTGCTGGAATATCTATTACGTGTGTGGATCTTCCATAACAGGAGGTCTATGGCCTCTTCTTCAGCAGGGGTTTCCGCCGGGGGAAACAAGGGCAGAACCAAGCCTGGGAGCTACTGCGGGCGCAGCAGTAGGACCAAGGCGGCTGAACGAGAAATGGTTCCCCGCAAGCAGCGGCTTACAGTGAAGGGAAACGCAGATCATTTTCAAACCTCTCCGGCAATCTTTTTTGGCGAGTCTTACGGTTAAGCGGAAGGTATTTTAGAAGAACTAATGATAACAGGAAAATTTATTGGACATCCTCAGCTGTGGCGCGAGGGTAGGAAAGAGAGCAAAGATAATCCGCGTGTAGCCCCAAGTCAAAATAAAGTATTTGTTTTGGTTTTCCGTTAGAGTGATAACACTGCACATGCAGCCGTATTGAACCCGGCTATTGGAAGCGTGGAGGCAGAAATATAAACTAAAACAGTTCAGCTGAAAGCAAAATTGAAAAAAAGCAGCCTTTAGGAAAGTGTGCTGAAACTGTGCATGAAATTACCGTTCTGGCAACAAGAATTGTAAATAGCTCTCTAAAACGGGGGTGGGCATGTCTCACTTGTGAGCGGCAAATAAAGCAGCTGTAGTCAGGTGTGCTGAGAAGCTGCAGGCTGGTAGCTCTGACCTCAGTGGTAGCCCAGGCGTCAGGAGAAGGGTCTAAGGTTGTGGAAGAAGCGTATAATGTAGCCAAAGGACAGCCTTGGATACCTGTCCTGGCGGATTGAATCTTTTGTCCTGGAAAATCGGCTATGGAGGAAACCTAGCTGTGTCTCAGGAAAGCTTCTGAGGAAAGCCAAGGAGAACAGCGTGAGAGGGTAAGTGCAGCCTGCAAACCCACCGGGGGGCAGGCAGCAGGGAGGGAGCAGGAGGAGCTAAATGAAAGCACCATACCGGCACAAGAGCAAATGGGACTGTCTGCCCAGGAAGCTCCTTAGGCTGGGGGTTATCAAGGCTGAAGCCCTCTGAGTTACCGGCTGCCCGGCAGCTGCTGTGGTTTCCTCAGTGGAGTGTGGCTGTCTTCTGGAAGGTGCTGTGAGATACTCCACCCTGCCTGAGTTGTCCCTACCAGTCTTGCAGGGTACCCTTATGTTACTGCCAGCAGCTTTAAAGTTTTAAAGGTTTAGCTTGGAAACCTTATTATTATGAAAAATGTCATTTTTCTTAAAACAGAAGTTTCCTCAACCAGCATTAAGTGGTTCATAGCCTCCAGGTACTCCAAAAGCAGTACGCTATTGTATTTTTGAACAATGGGCATGCTTTTTCAACCCTTGTCAGTGCTCATACTAAACCTGCAGTTGGTTTTGGTGCCGGTGGTTATTGGCATAACTGTTCAAAGCAAGAGACTGAAGAACCCTTTGTAGGTCTCATGTTTTTAACAAGCGATGTTTGGCAGGACTAGACCAGATTGAGGAACTCGGAGAATAAGTAACCTGAGCAAAATTCGCTACAGTCTGGGCAGAAAGCACACGGGGCTTGCTTGGTCACACATCCCTGGGGACCTTCTGGGATATTGCTGAGATATCACTGTCTGGAGTCCTGGGGGCTCAAAACCTGCCTGGGACTTGAAGGGGTTAAAAACACTGAAGTGTCCCCAAACCTTACATTTGTTGCCAGGCTGGGAGGGGGTGCAGTCAGAGGCTCCTGTGCTGAAGGGCCCTTGAGTCACCAAGTCCTGTAGAAGGTTTTCTCCACGGTTCTTTCTCCTCTGTGTGTTGGTGTTTCATGGCGTGATTCACGATGGGGCTGTGGCAACTGGCTGGTAAAGCGGAGCCCAGGGCGGGCTGGGCGCTGCTGCTGCTGCGTGGTGCTTTAGTGTGGGGCCCACGCTAAGGCCATATGTGGGGCGGGTACTAAAGGGGAGTTATCTGCCTCCCCACGCTACAGCTTTGCAGACACTGGAGGCCCTGGCAGGCAGCAGTGGGGCTAGGCAAGTGCTGGGCTCGCTTGTTAGGCAGCCTGGTCCTGGGCAGAGGTTTGCCACGACAGGACCTAGGCCGTGCCCTTACTGTGTTCGCAGCGCCATCATGAGAACTGAACCTGATGAAGGGGTGGCCTTGGGGCAGGATGGCAAGAAGCGGGGGAAGGCGGATGGGAGATCACGGAAGTAGCCTGGAGCAGAGATATGACCAAATGAAAGTTATTAGTCTGTAATTTCAACATAAACTACCACTTCAGCGCAAAACTACCACCACAAGAGTAAAGAAACCCATAACTATAAATTAACAGTAACATCATTTAAAGAACTGTCTCGTAAATGCTTATTTTTATCTCTGCAATTTGGATTACTATAAGGTAATTCTCCCACATACCCGAGCCCTTAAAACAACCTTAACCCTTCCAGCAGCAGTCGGAAAAAAAAATCAACTGGGTCTTCTTTTTTCCCCTATGACTCGTCTTTTAAATTCATTTACCAACAGTGTAGATATTTCTGGTCTTCTAATAGCGTTTCCAGTTATTCTATTTTTTAATACCTAATTTTGGAAACCCAAATGCACTAGTGCAGGGATGGAAGTTCTCTGGTCCATAAAAATTAATTAATTTTGTCAAGAAAGATCAGCTCTAGAGGGAGTGCTAATACAATTTAAACTTCACAGGTCATGACCAAAGTTATGTTTCTGTATTATTTCTTCAGTAACCTTTAATTTTTCAGTGGTTGGCCGATGCACCTGTCAGCAATGATTCACCTCGACTACCCAACCACATGTAAAGTTTTTCTTAAATCCCTATAGCTAGTGAGGAGGCACGTCTATTACCTCGCGTCTGACCATCGCTGGGGAAGGCGTATGCCACGGGTAGCCCATTTCTTTTTACCCACTTCTGAAAGAAGCTGGTACACAGGTACCTACGGTTATTTACACTTACACCGAACTGGCCCTGGATATGAGGCAAGGTGGTGCAGCCTACCTTGTGGTCAAAATTTACCTGTTAAATCCTGATCTTAGCTTAACTTGCTCTCACACAGACCTTTGTCACTCCCGGTGTAAGGAATGAGGAGTTTTTCGAGCATCTGTAAGTGCGTTTGATTCCCCTAATGCTGCCACGTAGTTTCTATCCTGTCATTATCTGTGCTGGGTACTGAGGACACCCCCCCGTTTCCTCCTGGAGCAGTAGTTTCCAAGGCCAGTGATGCCGGCATGTGGCTGGAGGACTTATGTTGCTAAAGCTTGTGGGAGCTGCCCTGAATGGAGCGGCGCTGAGGCTGCCTTGAAGTCAGGCCTTCACACTCTTCAGCTCCGTCTCTTGCGCAGTATCTAAAGTACCTGAGTCAAACCTGTTAGATATTTTCTTTTCTTCTCCTCCTCCTGAAAGCCTCTCAGGCTTGGAGCTGCCAGTGCTTGCCCCCTAGGCTGGGGATGCCCAAGCTGAGCTGGTCCAGCGGGATGCTCTGGCGTAGGTGACTCAAGCCATGGGATGCTGGGACTCATCTCGTTCTCAGATGCTCTGTCAGGACCTGGGCTTGACACGAGCGCATTTGCTGGAAGTGGAAATGTCAAATAAAATAGTCGTCTTCATCTTTTCTTCCTTCTACATGAGACTAATGGAGGAACCCCTCCACAAGCAGCTATTTGTGAAACTGCTGAAACCAGTGCACGTAACGCCCCTGTGCCTCTGCGTCTGCAGGGGGTCGGCAGAGATGCCCGCTACAGAGGGTGGGTCTCAGCGGGCCCTTAGTACAAGAAATGAGCTATTGTGGCGCAGATTTCCCCTCATTCCTCAAAGGTGTTATCGGTGTTCTTCACAGGCTTTGTGGCGAGCAGTATTTCAGCTGTCCCTGCCAGATTAAAATATACGCCTCGACTAACAAGTGGCTGTGCGCCCAGAGAGTTATTTTTGCAAAGCAATAACGGGCAGCGCCGCTCGGGAAGGGGGAGGGGGAACTGTAAAGCGCAGGCAGGAGCAGCGCAGGCAGACCAGGCATTGCAATCTTCTCGCTCTTCACAGCTCCTTGAGGAAAATCATGCCAGCGTGCCCGAGGAAGGCAAGCCTCTGCTCGGCAAGTGGGAGCTGCAACCTGCTCAAGGGTCAGCGGTGACGGAGGGTAAATTAAGCCGGTGCGCAAGAGAACGGAGAGGCACTGTGTTGTTGCAACGACTACTAACAAAATTGCTGCAGGTTTTCATAGTTAAGCAGTTTTTCTTCTGACCTGTGGTGAGCTGGTTATTCCAACTAAGCTGCTTTTAGCTCTCAGATGTGAAAGAGATACGTGACCAAAGCCTCACTTGCCCTCTAATCAATGCAGAATTAAAGAAAGAGCCACTTAGCATCATCTTCCTATCCCCAGTAATAACAGTGGCTGGGAGGGCTTTGTTAGCCAAGGTGGGGGTTGGGGGAGGACACGTGTGTGTGCAACAGGCTTGGTTACTCCAGCTTAGTGGTAGCCGTTAAAGCCATATATTGTGCTACGCTACGCTTGCTAGGCGCTTAGGCGGTTTTTCAGAATGTGCAGCTCTGTTTCAGAGCCATCATCTTTGTTTTGGTCACTGCACATATTTGTGACTTTTAGGGTCTATCAGCCGCTGTGTCAAAACCTCACTCGCCCCCAGACTAGCAGTGCCTCCCTTTCAGTTCAAAATGGCCTTTGGCAATTTCTGTCTTTGTCAACTGTTTCCTAGGTCCCTCAAATAGCTTCTCCATGGTGTTTGGCAGTCTCCGTCTCCTCCTCCCTCACCTTTATTTTTCTTTGGTAAGTAGGGCGTCTACTTCAGTCTCCTCCCCCCCTCTAGGACCATTCACTGAGGACTTGCATGGAGGATGCGCTTCTAGCTACCACATAATTTCAATTACATCAGGTGCCACATGATAACAAGTGTCAATTCTCAGGTCAGGCTGAGAAATGTGTCTCCAAGCTGAAGGTGTAGCTGACTACATACATGTAGTGTGCTCCAGGCACAGGCAGAACTCTTAAGAGAACTGTGTATTTGACCAAGCGTGCCCCATGCCTTGCCTCAAGCCGTGCTACTGGTGCTTCTATAAGCAGGACAGCTCAGAAACTTTGTGAGCAGGCTTGTTCTTGAAATGCATGTTTCAACGTAGCAGGAAAAAGAACCCCTGGAAAGACTGAGTGTAAAGGAAATCCATTTATTTCTCATATGATAAATATTTAAACTATAAGAAAAATTGTGCAAGCGTGCTTCATATTTCTGACTGCGGACCAAGATAGCAAGAGTCTGAAGGGAAGCATCATTTCACTTGAGTACTACTCTGGGTGACCATTCCCAGAAGCGTCACATGCTGAAGTCTCACCTTAAGTGATCTACGAAAGCTGTATTTGCTTTTTAAACTCGCACCATGAGGGAATGCACGTTCCATGCAGTGCACTAGAGGGATAAAGGTGACCAGTCTGCATTGCACCCATCCTGCAGGCTTCCAGTGCGTAGTGGTGTTTCGCAATGGTGGTGAAACACTTATTTTTCTTACACCAAACCGTAGCTTTCTAAGACACAGTTCTCAAGCCAACAGTCGGTTTCAGCTTTATTTTTAGAAATAGAAATGGTTACAAAATGATGAAAGATGTATAAAGCACTGAAAAAAAAATACAAAACAATTGTAGTTTAGAAATAAGCATACTGTAGATGACCTTCAAGGTCATCTCCATATTAGAGTAGGAAGTTTTGCATGCATACAAATTGGAATCTAATCACTTAGCAGCCTCTTGTTTCATGTAATAACAGTAATCGATAAGACTGAAGAACAGACTCATGACTTTTCACTCCAATGCTAATTCCACTTAATTACAAAGTTTGAATTAAGTCTGAGGAAGTTCTTGCCCTTAGCTCAGTTCTACTCCAAAATGGAGGCCAATCTTAGATGCTTTTAGTAAATTCAGAGGCTGAGAGCAATATACTTCTTTGTGGCTGAGAGTATCCCTGCAATCATTGTAAATTAATCAGGAGGGCCATGCTCTGCTCTGACCAGGCAGCATTCAAGGTAAATCTTATTGTCAGCAGTCCATGGTATCTTCTAGAAATGACTTCCAAGGGAAATCACTATGTTCTCATGGTGGAAAAAAACCTTCTCTAAACATAAAGGTCTGGAGATTCTGCTTTGAAACAGCAAGAGATGGGCTTAGTCTCTGGAGGGGTAGGGAGCTGAAGCCTCTGCCCTTATTTCTTCAGGAACAAATGAAAGGGAAAAAGAAGGCTGCCATAATTCTGAGCAGCAGAGGCACCAGAAGTGTAGGCACTAAGCTGAAGCCTCTCTCAGGGACCGAATTTCTTGTTGAAGGGGTGAGCTCAGTCAGGCTTGGCTGAAGCTGCAGGAATGACCTCCAAAGAGGCCGAAATGGCTGGTGGGGGAGCACAGAACAAGTTTTGAGAAGAGCTCTTCTGCTTTTGGGTGCAGGAAGCTGCTCTTGGAAGAAACCCTCTCCAGGACTGGTGGCCTTTTGCCAGGCCTGGGGGGAATGTCTAACTTCGCAAAGACTAAAAGTCTTCTGGCTGCTCTTCAATATCAGCTTAAGAAAGAACGGCTTGTGCCAGACGTGAGTAGGGTCTCCCCTTCCCTCAGAAAACAAGCACGTGCTGAAGCACTCCCGCAGCCCCGACGCTTGGCGCTTGCTCTGGGCAACCCCGTCTTTTAGCAAAGATGCTGCTGTAACGGGTCTGGCTGTGGGGAAAGGACATGGAGCTCTGCTTAATTTGGTGCCGCTCTATTGGACCATTCTGTTGTGGTTTTGTTTTTGTTTTTTTTTTTTAAAGGTCTTAGAATGCTACTCCTAGGGTGTCTTTAACGTCGCAGCAGCTGATTGCCTGGACACCAGAGAATGAAGCTGAGCATGTTTACCATTCAGCCAGAACCGGGTGATGTCCTTTCGTAACAGAAAAACACTAGAGGCTGACTGAACAGGTCCCTTGAAGGTGGGATTCACCCCATAATAAAGGTAATATTCTATGCGTTAGCTTTAACACAAGGCAGAGAACACTTAAAGCCCAAGGAGCTGTAAGGTCATACCTGATTAAAAAGAAAAGCTGTTCCTTAAGAAAAGACCTGCTTCCCTACACCCGCTTTTTAAAGAAACAAACCCAACAATTCCTAAGACTACAAAAATAAAGGGTGTTGTTTTAAAGGCAAAATTTTAAATGAAGAAATGAAAGAGGAAAAGCAGACTTTGCTACAGTAAGTAGAGAGGTAGCTTAAGGCTGAACTACTGCTGTCACGGAGAATAGCAAAAAATGTTCTAACTTATATCAGAAAGCAATCAAGAGGAACTGATGAGCATCCTGCCCTTCATGGAGTACTGTAAGTGCAGGGCACAGCCCTGTGTGCCCCTGGACAGAAGATGAGGGAGATTGGGCTTTTTGAATTGTGCAAGGCAGGAAAAAATTCCCTCTCCAGTATGTCAAAATAGGCAGTAAAACACTGGAAAAAAAACAAGTACAGTCTTCAACATATATAAAATACCTATTCCGAGATGCATGCTTCCAGTGTACATAGAGTCACAGAGATACTGTTTTATAAAAATAACACAATTCAAAATGCTTCATAATTTCTCCGCACCCCCAGCCACAGCCCATCAGTGTTTCTGGTTCAGCTCCTGCGTTCACAATCCAGAATCGACTACACGAGCTTTTGGTTCTAACACATTAACCGAATACTTGTGTCTGGCGCATCCTTCTGCAGATAGGATATCCAGTGTAGAAAAGCCATCAACCTGTCGTAAAAATCATCGTGCTGCGTCGTTCCTAATTCACAGCGTACGTTTGCTCCCATTCGATTCCAACGTGAGAGTAGCAGTACAGGAACCCAAGAACAGTCAGTGTCGCCCATGGCCAGCCTATAAATAGAAAGACAGACAATCCTAGTCATAATAATTAATGACTGCTTTGAGTAGAAATACTCTTGGGATGACCAACTTATGATGCTTCTAATTAATTTTATTAGCAATTCAGTAAGTAGAGCCAACCCACTAAATTTGAAAGGGGAAATCTGGATTGTTTGAGCTTCTGGGATGCCTGACCCGCTGCGGTCCCAGCCTTTTCCATTTTCAGGGAACTGGATCAGGTTTATTCCCGCTCTGCACCTCCAAACAATGCTTGCCGAATTAAAGAGGTCTGCTTCAGTCCTCTCCTTTGTGGTGGGCTTGTCTATTGAGCAGATCCCCGAATGAACCCTGATGCTTTAAGCTGGCCACGGCGCTCTCTAGGCACAAAGGGTCGCACAGCCATAATGCAGGTTATTAAACATCGGAACAAATCCCGTTGCCCGTTCTGCCAGAAGAGTCTGGGGAAACCTCTGATCAGGGCTGGTTTGGATACCCTGCAGCTGGGTGTTAAATTGATGTATGCCTACAGCCCTGTAAAAAGCTAATGGGGGTCAGAACACCATTGTGCCCCTGCAGAACAGCCAGCCACATTTGCCTGATGTGCTCCTGTTAGATTGTTTTATTTCTTATTAACTAAAAAGACTAACTCCTCTTATATACAAAACTTTTGCTGGGGAAATGACGCGTTTCGTCATTATTTCAAATTCTTCTTAGTGAAAGTCACCATTTCTTCACTTGAACTTTTTACAGCTAAAGCAGTGAGGAGGAGGTCACAAGCCAAAAGGTCTACTGCTCTCCCGTGGAGCTGTAGATCACATGCAAAATAATTATCTGTAGACTTTTGAATGTTTTGCTTTTCTTGATACCTTCCCTGGCACCTCTATTCCCCTTTCTTCATCCTCCTCCTCCCCTCAGAATTCACAAAATTTAAAGTTTATAGGCTGAAGGCCCCAGCATCAGGCCCTCGTGTTCTTCAGTGTGTTTTGTCTGTGGGAAGAGGGCAGGGAGGAAGGTGTTTGAGGATTTTTTGGTGTCTTTTTTGCTGCCGTTGTTAACATAAGAATTTTGGTTATGTGTAATACTGCTTTTCTGCACGCCGTCCTCAAACTACCAGCAGCTCCTTCTGAAAGAAGGGCTTCGGTGCTCCCTCTTGGGGAAAACTCTGGTTTGAAGGAATCTGCCGGCAGAAATAAGATTCCCCATTGGCCTGGAGAAGGGATGGAGAGAAGAAGTAACCTCTCCACAACATGATGCTTCAGGAAGGACCCTTTCTGAAGGTATGCTTACAAGGTATTTTGCAGGCTGGCTTTCTCCAGGCATCAATGCCAGTCTGGAGATTGTTTAATTGTGATAATGTCCAGTTGAGCCTTAATAGCCCGCCCTGAGCAGGGCTCGCTGCCTTGGGCTCAGTGTGCACTTCTGGGGACTGCACGTGCTGGGACCCTTCCTCTGTGCTCCGAGAGCCTGGGCAGTGTAACAGCGCACCCTGGAACCGCTTCAGAAAAAGTTATTTTTTCCCCCTGTGAACAGCTGTGTGTTTGCTTCACGCGTCTCTAATTGTTCTGGCCTTGTCTTGCGGTGAAAGACAGTCTTGTAACCTGAATGATTTTCATGGAGACATTTACAAATATTAATCACTCACAGCACCCTAAAGCAAAATGATACTTTTTGTGTAATTACTTATTTCACAAAACAAAATTGCTGAGGTATTTCCAAAGGGATTTGTAACAATAAAATAGTCCCTTTTTTTCTTCAGTGAAATTAGGCTACTGTTGATTGGGTTTCACCTTCAATAGCAAGCTAAAGCCCAGCTGTGCTTTGTCTCTAATAAAATTGCACGTCAAAGTATGTCAATAAATGTAATAAAAACATACCTCTTCTGGCAGCAGTATTGTGGTGGCTGCTTTATACAGACAGAGCCAGAAAGTTAAAAAAGGACTGAGTCTAGAATAGCCCGCTTTTTTTTTTTTTTTTTTTTTAATGGGCACTTTTGGAAATCTTGCTAGATACATATTTTGCATTTCTAAATACTTTAAAGCTCTGGCACACAGAAAATGTGCCAACAGTAGTCTTTAGTCTGACTTGCTTGTTATCCCCAGCTAATGTATAAGACACCTTGTCAGAATACATAGGTATGCACTGGAAATCTTCCCTAGGTGCCTTAGATTTATAAGATTCCTCCATAGTGCCTACAACCTGGGTTCCTGGGGCCCTCCTGGCGCTATAATCAGGCTTGTGGTAATCCTCCTGGAACACAGGGAGTCTTCTCCTGTACACTAACAGGTGTCAGGGGTTGCATTTGGCAGATTACCTCCTCCTGATCTAATAAAGATGAAAAAGAAGGGGGAAGACAAAGTGACCCACTATGGGCGAGGGAAAAGGGGATTTTTTTTTTTCTTTTTTTTTTATTTTTTTTTAATTTAATCTTGCTACAGCTATTCTCAGAGGAGCTGCACAGATCCCAAAGCATTTCTTGCTGCATGGGCAAGAGGCAGCCAGCTCTGAGTGGGGGTGAGAGAGAAGGCACCTCTGCCCTGCTGGCCCTTTCTTGCCACACAGAAACCATATGCACGGCTGCTTGGTCTCCGGAAGGTGATGTCGTAGGCAAGGACACATCCAGCAACGCTAATCCAGCAAGGATGCAATTTCAAATTCTGCCTAGCATGTAAATGACCTCTGTGTCATCCTTGTGTGTGACTTCTATAATCAAACAGCAGCACTGCTCTCTTGCAAGATGACTTCACAGGAGCCCCTTCCTTGCTTAGTTTCTCCTTGTAAACCCAAACAACCAAACAGTACTGATGATCTCAGATCCACAGTTCCACAGAAATCACTCTTTTTGCCCTGGGCCAGGGGTGTAAGGTATGTTCTTCCCTCAGGCCTTTTGCTGACTCTCATTCTGCTCCTACATTCAAACACAATTCAAGAGGCTCTTCCTCCTGGTGGCTCCCCAGCTTCACCACATCACCCTAAATTATTCCATCCTTACCTACAGTGTATCATTCTCCAAACTCTCCTTGGAAGCATGCATGCCTGCGTTCTAGATCAGTATCTCTCTACAAAATCATATACAAAAAATGTACTCTTGAAAACAACATTACTGGAGTCAAATCAAGTACTAAGCTATTAGTAAATGACTGAGTTAAGTTTGCCTATTCAAAAACATGTCACATACCACCTTAAATCTTAACATTTCTTGACTGTATTCAATAATTTGATTTTAGGCTTGAAGGCCAAGTTTCATGAGACAACTCTTATTTTCATAATCTTTTTTTGTGGGAAGATGAATTAGTATTCATTAATATAAGCTATTTTTAAATCCAAGAACAAATTAATATGCTATTTGCAAATCCAGCGATATTTGTGAGCTCTACCTGCACAAATTTCTTTTAAAACAGCAGGACTTCTCTTTAACAAAGGAACGCTGGCTGAGAAACATTAATGGAATCACGACCAAATTCTCTGCTTATACAGGTATGCTTCTCCGCAAAAATCAGACACAGACTCCTTTATGAAGAGGACTGTGAGGCCCTCTGTGAAGAGGTTAACTCTGTGGTGAGGTAGCAGCAGCGCTTTATCTGTCTATCACACAGCCTCCTCCCAAAGAAGGGAACCCCCGGTATCAATACAGGCTGGGGGATGAAGGGATTGAGAGTGGCCCTGAGGAGAAGGACTTAGGGATGTTGGTGGAAGAAAAGCTGGACATGAGCCAGCCGCATCCTGGGCTGCATCAAAAGAGCCATGGCCAGCAAGTCAGGGGAGGTGATTCTGTCCCTCTACTCTGCTCTGGAGAGACCCCACCTGGAGTACTGCGTCCAGCTCTGGAGCCCTCAACACAGGAAAGACATGGACTGGTTGGAACGGGTCCAGAGGAGGACCACAAAGATGATCAGGGGGCTGGAGCACCTCTCCTATGAGGATAGGCTCAGAGAGCTGGGATTGTTCAGCCTGGAGAAGAGAAGGCTCTGGGGAGACCTTATAGCAGCCTTTTCAGAACTTAAGGGCAACTTATAAGAAAGATGGGGACAGACTTTTTAGCAGGGCTTGTTGCGATAGGACGAGGGGTAATGGTATTAAACTAAAAGAGGGTAGATTTAGACTAGATAGAAGGAAGACATTTTTTACAATGAGGGTGCTGAAACACTGGAACAGGTTGCCCAAAGATGCCCCATCCCTGGAGACATTCAAGGTCAAGCTGGATGGGGCTTTGAGCAACCTGATCTGTTGAAGATGTCCCTGCTTACCTAGGGGGAGGCGGTCTGTGTGGACTAGGTAACCTTTAAAGGTCCCTTCTAATCCAAACTATTCTATGATTCTAATTGCAACAGGAACAGCTTTTGGAGTTACTCCTTCCTTTAAACGTCCTTTCTCCTCTTCAGGAACACTTCTGGATACTTTGCAAACATCTAGCAAAGGTCATGTTTCTGGCATGCTCTGGATTTTGAAGGGATTGGAGTAAAACTAAGCTTTCAACTTAAATGTAACAGCCTGGATCACATCTCTCAAAAGACCAGTTATGTCCTCATTACCTCAGTTCAAACCATCTGAACCAACATGTAATCATGTATCCATAAGGAAGCTCTTTCAAACTTCCTAATCACCTACATTAATGAAAAGGAATCACACCAGCAATGTTTCAAGCATTACCAGGTTTTCACATCATCATGAAAACACTAGGAAACAGCCCTTTGTTCCCTCCAAGCTCTGAGATGTAAAAGAAAGGGACTGTAGTTGCATTTTCCAAAACTGCCTTAGTAGCTTTGGGACCTTAATGATATTTTCAGATGTGTCTTGGCCGCAGAGTCCTCAGAAGTCTTCAAGTACAGAGTAGTTATTAAATCAATAGAAGTCAGAAGAAGTCATCTCTTTGAAAAGCTTGACTTCAGGAGCGTACACCTTACTCTGACTTTGATTTGGAAGCACCTAAGTTGCTATAAGACTTAGCACTCAGGAAAATTTAACCTTGAACAAAAGTTCACATGTGACAAGACACTGAAGCAACTCCCCTGTAAAGTGGAACTAAGGAGACACAACTGTGGGGAGGAGGAACAAACACTGATTTGTCAAGCAGAAAAAAAAGACAAAGCAAACCGGCATTTGAGGCCAAGACCTCTCTTACCTACAATTACTAACATCCTTACAATGTCAGTAAAATTGCTACATTTTCAGGAAAAATAACACATGCAAAACTAAAGATCCGTTGAAAGAAACCTATTATCTAGCCCAACATTTGAAGCAGAGGATAAACTCTGAATTTTTTAATTTTAATTTCAGGTCTGTTTGTCACTTCCAGGTGGACCCTCTGCTGACCATGCTATAGCAGGGCATGCCCAACAGCACGTATGACAAACAGCATGCAGTCTGATACCCTATTACTCTTTATGTATTTGGAAAAGGAAACCCTATATATTTTCAGCTGTGTCAGCATTCAGCATCCACATGTGGGACTGGATAACTTCAAAGCACATTAGAGGTGATATAATTGGTTTATACAAAATTGCTCCATGTGTCGTGCATCAAGTCTTCCAGCTGTTCCGTACACAGACATGACACACACAGCCCTACTTAATGCAGTTTCTGGGTAGCACTGCGTTCTGCAGCATGTGCTGTATTTGCACAGCTGAACAGAAACTAACATTTATTTTACTATCTTTTCACAGATACTCTTCTTCCATTAGACCACGCTCAGCGTTTCAATGAAGGGAGAAATGGAAGGAACCTCTCTTTTTCTCCTGGAGTTCATTCCTCTTCCCCCCGCCTGCCCCTTCTTCAGTTTCTAATCAAATTCTGCCATGGCTTCAGATTGCTGGACTCACTCTTAGCAAGCTCTGGAGTGGTTTATTAGTGGCTGGCAGCTTTGCCCTGAGCACTTCTGTGTTATAGCTCATCCTAAGAACAAAATTTAGAGATGGGAAGATGCAAGCAGAGCTGGTAGGAAGCTGGGAAAAAACTCTCATATATGTTGAATTATATCCTCTCTGCGATAAAGTAAACTTACTGCAGTATCCTGTAGGGCCAAAAAGCAGAGAAGAATAATCACGTAAAATATTAAATGAAGACATGTAATTTCCCTTTTGCATGGCTGCAGCATATTTAAATTATTTGCTATACTGTAGGTACAGCAACATATTAGACTGACAGGAAATTTATTAATGTATCTAAATCACCGAGCTGTGCCCTATCCCAATCACATCTGCCCCATCTCCACTGATCTCTGTATGCTCTGCTTGAGCTGACCAGATTTGGCAGTGATCTAAACCTAATTTAGAGATTTTTTTTCCCCAGTTTATCCTCCCATTGCTCTGCAAGCTCCATACCACCTAGAGAATTTGACTAGAAATACAGTTTTTCACCAGTCTGTATTTTCTTGAGCAGTGCTAGTAAAGGACTTTTTTCTGTGTGCATCAAGCGCTGTACAAAAAGCTTTGGTCAGGGAAGCAGTCTTCTCATTACTTAAATTCTTCCTAATCTCCTGATGCTGGTCGTCAAATTTTTTTCTGTTTCTTTTTTTTTTGAATAATCCATATTTGACGATAGGCCCTTAAAAATATAAGTGTGTGCATCACTCGCTGTAGCTGCTCCTCTTAAAATCCAGCAGAATATTTAATACTTGAAATCTTAGCCTAAAGGCTAATTAAGGGTCCCAGTTTCTGGGTTTAAAATGTAAAATGAAGAGTCTACTAATTTGTATTATTCAAATGCTTAAATTCAACTGTGGTGCTTTTCTAAACTAGTGACTAACTTAGGCATTGCTGTCTGAGAACGGCCTGTATCCTTGTGTAGGAGCTTTTACTAATAAGTATTTTATTTTTGCATCCTTCCAGTTCAGCCACTGATACATAAACTTTTGCCGCTACCAAAAGGCCTGGAAAAAAGAGCTGATGGCAGAGAATTTCCCTTCCATTTAACTGTCTTCTTGGCTGTTGTGTGGGAGCACTCAAAACAGGGATATCAAATCACCTCTAGCGGTTCATTCCGGGGTAACTGCAAGGATGGCAAGGCAAGACGCTGTACAGAGAAGATAATGAATTCAGTTGCAGAGGAATACATAGGGCAAGCGAAGCCCAAACTGAGGGATGACACGTTTGTTTATGCTGTTACTTTCAGCCTCCACATTGCACACGTTGCAAAGGATAAGCAATAGATTCTGCCAGCAAACGCACAGCCCTCGAAGTCCCAGCTGGGCATCTCCATCCTCCCACCCCATGTAAAACAGCACACAGATGCACATGTTCGAGATGCCGCCTCATCCTGTTGTTAGTCCCCAGCAAACATCTCCCACATCCTTCCCCTCCATCCACTGCCTAGCCTGGGAGCAGAGCAGCAGAGCGGCTCAGCCAAGGGGAACCGGCCTGGGAGACTCCAGGCTGACCTTACTTATTGCTACAGAATTCCAGGTGTTGAAGATAGTTAAGCTTCAAGTGTAGGTAAGGTCCAAATGTTCAGAAAAAAGTATTAGTGTACAATAGGAGGATTCCTATTGTAGGAAAATAGGGATATTTCAAAGGAAAACCAGGGAAATGCTGTAAGGATAACTCAAAAGCTGTACCACACAGCATCTGGAAACAAGACTGAAAAGGACAAAATCCCTAGCTGCCAGGTCTAGACCTGAACCTCAGCCAGGTATGCTGGCAGTAACCGCAAAAGCTTCCCCTTTGGTAGACACGAAGTAGTTTCTAGCTAAAGACATTAATAAATGTATAACATAGTAGTCTACTTCTCTGAATTTTAAATTATACCATCCTGGAAAACGCTTACATCTGTGGCTTTCGAGGAGTCCTTATCACTGCTGAGAAAAACTGAAAATGGATAGATAACAGCTCTAGGTGAACCTGATTTGGCGTGTGGTTGGACTAGATGATCTCCAGAGGTCCCTTCCAACCCCTATCATTCTGTGATTCTGTGATCTGCAATGCAGGATGACCAAAACTCACCCATATCAGCATTACTGAGAGCAGAAAGCAGTAGCCAGTGCTTTCATAATGCAAACAGGTTTTATTTGGCAGATAAGGGTCACAAAAGTTGTGGCTTTTCTGTGTTCTTACCGTGAGTGGACCCATGCTTTACCATAATTAAAATAATTTTACTTTTATGCTTGACGGCACTAAAGAAAGCTGGTGCTGACAAGGACTTTCTTAAACAACAAGAAATCAGTTCAACCTATGTCAGGGCTAAGGGTGCCAAACAGACTTTCTCCTATGAATTAGATAAGCTGCAAATAAACAATTTCATAGGTAGAGCTCAAAAGACGGGCCTACCCTATAGCTTTTATAAAGCACTCCTTGACACAATTCAGTGATGATGACAAAACTATTGGCATTGCATTAAGTATGTACGTGAAAGAAAAAATAACCTGCCGTCTTATTTACAAATGCTGGTAAATGGTCCGTGGATGCAGGTATCCATACAGGAGATGCCTACCTGCGTGCATTTTCCGTTTTGTCTTTGGAGCCAGAACCTCATTGAATGCTCCCTACCCATGACACTAGCAGCTCTCCAGATGCTGCACAATGTAGATCAGAAGCATTATTTTCCCTGCACACATCACATGATATCAGCAGGCTGATGCTGATAACTTCACTCATAGGAATTACGCCTTGTGCTTTATGTTTTGAAATAAAGCTTCACCCTTTACTAGTTTTTCCAGCAGAGCTAGTCAGTGGAAAAAAGCCTGAGATTTTAGGCAGTAATCTTGGTTTCGTGCATGTCAAGTTGACTCTGGAGTAATTCAACTAAAATCAAAAGAACCGTATTCGTGCTACTGCTGAATCTGAATTAACAGTAAGGAAGACCACTTAAAACTGCCTGGCAGAGTCTTTCTTCCACAACTGCTAATAGAAAAGGAAGAGAAAACCAAACAAACAGCTTCAGTTTTCAGATTGAGAAGGGGTGAATCCGTACATCAGAAGTGACCTTCCTTCTCCTCCCAGGTCTTTAGTTGAGAGCTACACACAGCTAATGTGAAATCAAAGCCCACAAATTATGAAATCTCAATGTTTGTTCTTTTATTTTTAGAATAGAGACAAAAGCTTTTGAAAGCATTATTGTAAATAAAGATGCATCTTCACCCGGAAGCAAGGCAAAAGAGCTACTGCTTCAGAGTGTTGTGCAAAGAAAACACTTTAGAGTAATATATCTGGCTTGGCATGCAGAAGGACAGCACTATCCTTATCATTAAATGTCTACTCAGGTATTCCCAGCACAACCTCCCCTTAAATACGGTGTGAACAATTACGGAAAGATAACACTTGCAAAGATTTTAGGGCATTTTCCACTTCTAATAATTTGCTGAGAGCATTCTAGACGCCAATCAAAGCATCAGAGCCACAAGTCTCCTTTCGTTGCAGTTGCAAGATGAAACAGGAGAACACAGAGCAAACTCCCCAGAAGAATATCAACCTCCCAAAGGCAGAGCTGGGAACGTGCTGCTGCCGCCTGGCAGGATCCTGAGGTGAGCATCTGTCTCTTAGTGAGCAGAGAGATACCCATACTATATACAGAAAGACATACTGAGCAGAAGGGTGAATTAACTTTCCCTCCACTAGAGCTTGAATTTCAGGGAAGATTTCTGTACCAACCTAACTGGGATTCTTGGATTTAGGTTTTATGTCAGCCTTTTTGCATACAACAAAACTCTTTCCGTAGCCCTTCAATGCTTGGGAGCTCTTGAGAAATCAAGGCTATATATTCTCGAAAGCAGAGGATTTTAACCAGGGATTCAGACAGGTATCATCAATCACCAGCAAGCAAACATTTGGGTTAAAAGGTGAAGTAATAATTTATTTCCCCAACCCAATTTCTGGCTAAGGTAGCCTAAATGGTCGTGAATATAAGATGCTTAAATGACCGTAAAATAATTAATTTTTAAATGTGAAGAATTATTTAAGGATGAATTATGCACAGCCCCCTTCCTACCTGCAACACACCTCTTAATCTACAATTTTTCCTTGTCATCATCCACTTATATGTTCCCAGGCCGTTGCAGCAATGCTATGGCACTGCCTTGTCCCTTCACAGTGTTAAGAATAAGAAAAAAAGCAGACAGCATGACAAATTTAACAACTATTTACAACCAGCTACGCTAGCAATAAACAAACTGCAACTTCTCATCACAGAGGTCTCGTACCTGAAATGCTCCGTGTAATGAAAATTATATTACCTGTTAGAGCTTAATGCAGTAAGAGAAGGGCTGAGAGCGCATCGGTAATTTACAGGAACAGTGCACTTGGGATAATTGCTGTATCAGTGTAAAGCTGTGACTACAAGCGAGGCCACTGAACTGAGTTCTCACTTAACAGAAATCCAAACATCTTGAGGGAAGGAAGTGCATAGATAAGGTAACCGGGCAATCTTGCAATCGCTTACCGAGCCGTAGCAATCGATTGAGGACTAAGGCATTAAAAAATGCTGCTGGTCTCAGGCTGTATGCAGTTACTCCCCTTCCGCTTGTGTCTTGTTTTCACAGTGTCACCAAAGGGCTGATGCCGAGTTAAGGCCGGCAGCCCTGGAAGGACAGTGGTGCCTGAAGGCGGCCATCAGCCAACAGCAAACGTTGACAACAAACAACCTCCATCACGCTGGTAGCATATCACACGAAATATAACTGTTGCATGCAAGTCATCTGTAGGAAAAGGGCCATACGGGGTTGACCTTGGTTGAACCGTTTGTGATAAAACCATTGTTTCACTTCTCACCTGCGCAAGCTAACCTGACTCTGCTGCAGCCCACAGAGTCACAGCAACTAAACAGAAAAATTATCAGTAAAATAGTTCATTTACAGATCGCTTGTGGGTAAGATTAAATTTCATGTTTTATGGAAAATTTTAAAAAGAGTTTGTGTTAGTCCACGATCAAGACCATTCAAAACAAAGAAAAAGAGTAACTTAAAATTACTTGAAAGATACCAGTATTTAATTGACTTCAAGGTCAAAATTGGACAATTTACTTGTATAGTCTCAGAAAACCCATTCTGGATTTGAAGAGTACATGCAGTGAGCTTGGGGAAGAAATACCTTTTCCCCTGCTTTCTGTGTGAATTGGAAGTGTGCTCTCTGCGACACAGAGCCCAGAGAGTACCCGGAAACACAGGTCCTCCTCTCCGAGCTGTGTAAGCTTGGAGCTCATCTGTAGCAAACACTTTATCACTCACGTCAGAAAACACGGATTAGAAATACCCAGGCAGCCACATCAACATGCAAAATCTGCCAGCACTGACAAGTACAGGGAGCTTGTTTCCTGAGCCCTGTTCTGCTTTCCTGGGATCTGGTCCCAGGCCAGAAAGCAGCCACCCGAGGGGAGGAATTGTCACCAGCATGAATCTGAGCAAGTTAGTTACCTACCGCTGCGGTAACCCAGAGCAAAATGATTCTCAGTCAGAGAAGTCAGCCCGAGCCCCTTCACCTCTACACTGAGGGTAAGAACACTTCTTTGCCCTGTAGCTGGCTCAGAGGAAGGCCCATGGAAAGATTTACACGTTGTTATAATAGCCTAGCTGCTCTCCTTGCTTTCCTGCTTTAAGAAAGCTTCCTGAACAGGCGCTGAATGGGATCACTCACTATGTTCCTTTCACGTAAGATGACTGCAGTGGAGCAAAGCACATACAGGAACAATCCTGCAACTGCAAAAACATTTTCTAAAAAAAATCCTTTTTTTTTTTTTTAAGTATCTTTAGCAGAAGAAAAATACCCCTCACAACCACCATCTCATTTACATTACATCAAACTATAACCAAGTAAAACAGTATTACTATGCCTCACCAGAAAGTTAGTGTCTACATTTAAATTGTCTTACTTAACAAAGTGCAGCTTAGTGCAATGAGATACAATCTTTCCATGTCATCATTCCGTAGATGTCATCTACCTTGACCTTAGCAAGGCTTTTGACACTGTCTCCCATAACATCCTCATTAGGAAGCTGAGGAAGTATGGGCTAGATGAGGTGACAGTGAGGTGGATCAAGAGCTGGCTGAGTGACAGAACTCAGAGGGTTGTGATCAGTGGCACAGAGTCCAGTTGGAGGCCTGTAACCAGTGGTGTCCCTCAGGGGTCAATACTTGGTCCAATTTTGTTCAATACATTCATTAATGACCTAGATGAGGGGACAGAGTGCATCCTCAGCAAGTTTGCTGATGATACCAAGCTGGGAGGGGTGGCCGACACTCCAGAGGGCCGTGCTGCCATCCAGCGTGACCTGGACAGGCTGGAGAGCTGGGCAGAGAAGAACCTAATGAGGTTTCAACAAAAGCAAGTGTAGGGTCCTGCACCTGGTAAGGAAGAATGCCAAGCACCAGTACAGGTTAGGGGCGGACATGCTGGGAAGCAGCTCTGAGGAGAAGGACCTGGGGGTCCTGGTAGACAGTAAATTATCCATGAGCCAGCAGTGTGCCCTTGTCGCCAAGAAGGCCAGTGGCATCCTGGGCTGCATAGGAAAGACTGTGGCCAGTAGGTCGAGGGAGGTGATTCTCCCCCTCTACTCTGCACTGGTGAGGCCACAACTGGAGTACTGTGTCCAGTTTTGGGCTCCCCAGTTCAAGAGGGACAGGGAACTACTGGAGCGAGTCCAGCGAAGGGCAACCAAGATGATTATGGGACTGGAGCACCTCCCTTACGAGGAAAGGCTGAAAGAGCCGGGACTCTTTAGCCCGGAGAAGAGAAGGTTGAGGGGGGACCTGATTAATGTTTACAAGTACCTAAAGGGTGGGTTTAAGGAGGATGGAGCCAGGCTCTTTTCAATGGTTCCCAGCGACAGGACAAGGGGCAATGGGCACAAGCTAGAACATAGGAAGTTCCGTTCAAATACACGGAAAAACTTCTTTACGGTGAGGATGACAGAGCACTGGAACAGGCTGCCCAGGGAGGTTGTGAAGTCCCCTTCTCTGGAGATCTTCAAGACCCGCCTGGATGCAGCCCTGAGGGATGTGCTTTAGGTAATCCTGCTCTAGCAGGGGAGTTGGACTAGATGATCTCTAGAGGTCCCTTCCAACTCTGAAGATTCCGTGATTCCATGTGCTTCCCTGGCCCACTGCAATTAGCAAGGAGCATGATCTGATGCATGGCTGTTATACCCCCTGTCCCACCAGAGCTCTGCTATTCAATGTAATAAAAGCAGCGCTGCAAAACTTTAACAAGACTGCTGATAGTGCTAACGTACACATCTTGCTCAAAACCAACACACACATACAGCTCTCTGGAGGAAACTGGTGACCCATTTACATACGTCAACTCCAAAATGTTCAACTAGTTTCTTGTCTCCTTGCCCCGGTGTGCAATGAAGTGGCACTTCAGTGATTCACAGCCGTGATCGTGTTTGCTATTGATGTAAGGCAGGAACAGATTAGCTGAAGCTGTACAACCCTGGACTGGGCAACAAAGTGTGAGCCCCAAGGGCAGTGAGGGGTGGATTTGCCCTCTCCAGAAGATGGCTGGGCCCTATGTGGATGTCAGGGACATGAAGGCAACAGCAGGCTCTCGTTGCCCTGCCCAGACTTAGCCTCCACATTGCCTCCATATTTATAAAAGTATATTGTTCATGCCTATACTGTATGCACACTGTGACTTCCCAGCCCCACCTTGGCCCTGCCTCATCACCACCACCTTGCCCAGCCCTGGCTGGCCCCTTGGCCGACCCTGGTTGACTCCACCGGAGTGTCTCTGCCCCTTGCTGAGGCACGTTGGTGAGCGCAGGGTCCTGCCGGCATTGCTGCCTCCCTGCTCCCCCTTCCTGGTGGAGCAG